>NC_134871.1:37466614-38077686 GCF_049852395.1 Peromyscus maniculatus bairdii
GTATGTGTGGTGTGTATGCATGTGTATGTGTATGTGTGCTCATATGCATACATTTTTTCACTTTGCATTTTTTCCTAAGATTGAATAAACCACAGTGTCTCAATTCTGAGGGAATATAGCCAAGGGCAAACTGATAGTGTCTAGTAGCCATAGCCATTTGTTTACATGTTGTGTTCATTGGACAAATCTCTTGGTCTCTCTGATCCTCAGCATTCTTATTTGTAGAATGAAACTCTCATAGTATGCATGCTTCTAAATCTTCATTGTCAACTGGATACAACCTACTGTCACAGGGAAGCAGGAACCTCAATTCAGGAATTGCCTCTGTCAGATTGGCCTGTGAACATGTCTGTGGATCCATTTTCTTGATTGTTAATTGATGTAGATGGGCCAAGCCCACTGTGAATGTTGCCATCCCTAGGCAGGTAGGCCTGGACTATGTAAGAAAAGTAGCTAAGCAAGATAGAGCAAATCAATAAGCAGCAGCATTTCCCCATGGTTTCTGTTCCAGATTTCTGCCTCAGCTTCCTTCAATGGTGGATTATAACCTGCAAGCCAAATAAACCCTTTCCTCCCCAAGTTGCTTTGTGGTCATGACATCATAGCAACAGAAAAGAAAAAACAGATTAATATTTATAAAATATGAATGAAAGAGAGAGAGAGAGACAGAGACAGAGACAGAGACAGAGAGGCATTTGAAGGAGCCATAAAGTCTAAAAAACCTTTGATAAGCAGAGAGATTCTAACTCTCCATCTAAATCAGCACATTCAGGCACATCACCCATCACAGCCTGGGGATCCCTTGCCCTGCTGATCACAGGACACCCTTGTTTCTCCTGACATCACTTCCCCTCTCAGGGATCCAGAACGTAGCACACATTCCTCCCCTGGTTGAAATCACTTTTTCCCTATCATTCACTGAAGTCATGTGGACATCCTCTCTGCTCCTTCTATGCAGAAAATGAAGGAGTTGTCAATCTAACTCCCACTAGACGTGGTTACTAGTTTATATTAATAGGAGGTGTGATCATTGAAGTCAGGCATGCTCACACCTTCATTCTTACAAGTCCTATCTAACTACGGTGAGTAGATCATGAAAGGCTCTGGTCCCTAAGGACAGGACAGCTGTATTCATTCCTCCCTTACCCTGATTTCATGTAATCACATGATAATTGAGACTAAGAGTCAACTTAAGTCTAACAATCTGTTTTCACAAACAAGCTAACATTCAGAAGCAATAAGGATTGCTGAGTAGGCACAGTAAGAAATGGTGTCATTGCTTTGAGCCTGAGTGGCATGCTCCCTCTAGCCTGTCAGGGGCATCTCTGTGTTAAGGTGATTCCACATTGCTTAAAATAAAGAATGTCATTTTGACTTCTATTCTTGCTCTTTGCCCTATCTTGAACATGCAAGCGAAAAGGTTCAAATGATGGGCAGTGTGGATTCACTCCTGGGCCCTGTATCTGTCATACCCTCACCACTGGAGCAACACTTCTCTCTGCACCCACATGGCAGCCGCTCTATCAAGCTTCTCACAACTCCGTGTTCAGAGTTCTTTGCCCAGACAGCCCTCCCAGCAGGCTTTGCTCTGCATCTCCAGAGCAGCCTGCTTGCTATTCTCAGGTGTTGCAATGATTTGTGCACACGTGTCTCCTCCCATAGTTGAAATTCCAGAGAATTACTATTCTCTATACATCTTCTTCTGCTCCCAGAGCTGTATCTAGATAATAATAGGCTCTCAATAAAAGCAGTGAAGGAACATTAATTTAACATCACTTGAATGCAACTTGCTTTTATTCCCCGAGGGGGAATGCACAGCTGCCATTTTCATAAGTTTATCTCTCTAGAGAAAGAAAGAAAAAGCCACCAAAAGCTTATCAGAATTATTGATCTAACTTTAAAAACCCTCAAACTATGGCAACATTTCCTTTCTATCTTTGCTGAGAACCTTTCATAACGTCTGTGGACTTTATTCAGCTTTTAAAGGTTATGTGCTGCTTGAAGCCCTGCTTATCTTCCAAGAAGTTACGTAGTGTCACTGCAGATTTGTCGGGGAGAAAGCTCTCCCATCCAGCTGCCTGGTAAAGTCTTCAAAGCTTCCATACTTGGAGTGCCCATTGAGCTGAGCAGCCAGGCGGTCTTGGGTGCTGCCCTTGGACTGCCCATGACCTGTGACTGAGACACCAGTTAAGGGCATTGCCTTATCCCCTACAATCCCAAATACTCCAGATCATTGTCAAGGAAACCATCCTAGCATCTAACTGTTCTGATTGGTATCAGTGATAGTCTCAGAACTTTCTATGTAATGAAAACAGCCAGAAGTTGAGATGATGGCTCTGTAGGCAAAGTACCTGGCTCGCATTCATGAGGACCTGAGTTCAAGTCCTTAGAGTCACATAAAAACTAGATTCACAGCACAAGCACCTATAATCCCAGTGCTCCTATGGGAAGATGGGGGGCAGAGACGGGAGCACCCCAGGAGCTCACAGGGCAACTAGCCCAGCATGCACAACAGCAAACAAGACACCCAGCTTCGAAGAAAGTGAAAGGCTGTGCTGGGGCCATCACACTCAGGCAATGGTGTTCATGTATATGCATTCATATATTCAAATGCCACAACTAAATAAATAATCAACAACCCTCTGAGACCAAAGCTGATCCTCTCCATAGCTGGCTGATAAGGATACTGAGGCACTGATCCCTTAAGGACTCAGCCAAGGTCACTGCTATAGGCATCAGCCCTGGGATCCAATCCCTAGACCCCCTGCTTTCACTCAGAGTTCATGGCTCTATGATTAGACAAAAGGGCCCAACACCAGAAACCTTAAGGAATTACTGAAATCTCAATTGGCACTAATTAAAGACCAGAAAGTAGCGTTATTTTTAAAAACCTTTGGAGTTTTAAGTTGGAATCTAATCCTACTCAATGAAATGCTTTTTACTATGCAGTTTGGTGAGTTTTGATCAGTACCGACAACCATGCAATATGTATCCATCTCAAGGTATACAACAAACTAATCACTGCCAGAAAGTTCTCTGGACCCCTTCCAGGTCAGTCCCACACCTCCAGAAAATTGTTTTTATTATAGATTATTTGTTTTTCATTTTGTGGTTTTGCTTTTAACTTAACCCAATTATTTCACTCTCAACCCTTGAATTGTGAGAAAATTCATCTCAATCAATGGAGGCTTTTCCCATATGGCTTCTCTGGGGCTTGATTTATTTCTTGCATTTAAGATGGTTAAAATGATAGTATTGTGTGTACTCGGGTGCCTGCATGTGCATGTATGTACATATATACTCAATCACAATAAAAAAAAAAGACTTTGGAGACAATGTGATAATGCTGTGGAAATAAGATTCAGACTTATTTTCAATCACATAAATATGTGTGCTAATCAGATGGCACCACAATTAACTGCTTAATTAACACATTCTACCTGAGCACTGTGCCTGCCCCAGCAACAGTAGTTGGTGGTGGACACAATGAAGCAAGCATCTCTCAGAAAGAAATGTGCAGCACAGAGTCATTCTCCATTTCAGGTCCACAGCTATACTTCGTGGATGTTGTCTATTGTCTAAAATTTTATGAGAAATTCCATTGTTTTCTTTTTAGTAATCATTATTTTAACTATACCAATTTTTATGGATACAGTGTGATCATTTGATACATGTTGACTGCATATAATGATCAAATCCAAATAATGCTTCCATAACCACATTATAAGTTTAAACTTCGGGGTAATGTAAAAATTGCTCCTATTTGTGGGTGTGGTGTTTAAAGGCATATATAGAATGCATGAATCAGGAAACTTGACCACCCCATCTATTTAGTATTACTTTTTGTAAAAAGAGATTTAACAATTTTAATTCATTTTTAGTGACTTTAATTGCCAAGTAAAATTCTTACATCTAACTTACTTATCAATTTAGTAAGCAGATATAATATTTTGTCCATTAATTTACCTGAGGACAAGAAAAGTACATTCTGACAAATTATACCATGAAGCAAATACTTCTGATTAATAAACCACTTTATGGTTTTGTTAGTTGCTTTCAAGCTCCTCTCTTCTAGCTATTCATAAAATATAGATTATTATGAAATGCAGTCTCCATAGTTCCATAAGATGCTAGAACTTATACTTCTAACTTCCTGCTACCTAACACTATCCTACTCTCTTTCCCACTGACCTTAGCCTCTATTAACCACTATTACACACCCTGGTTGGTTTTTTTTTCTTTTCTTTTTTTTCCTTGTTTTTTATAAAAAAAAAATTGAAAATAGACTTTTTTCGTACAATATTCTGATTGCAGTTTCCCATCAGCCAACTCTTCTCAGACCCTCCCCATCACCCTCCTAACCAAATCCATACCCTATCTTTCTTTCTCTCTCTCATTAGAAAACAAACTGGCAAATAACAATAATAATAATAAACAAACTGGACGAAACAGAAGAAAAAGAGCCAAAGAAAAAGAACAAGAAGCACATATAGACAGAGAATCACACATTCACACAAACAGAAATTCACAAAAACACAAAACCTGGAAATCTAATATATACATAAAGGACCTGTAAGGTTTAAGAAAAAAAAAAAGCCCAACAAAGCATTATGAGACACAGAACCTCCAACATGTGTTGGTTCTGCTGTGTTCAGAAGGCCTTGTTTTCTTGGTGTCCTCTATCCCCACACCTGAGTCTTACAATCTTTCCACCTCCTCTTCCACAGTTTCCCGGAGCCCTGAGGTGGGGGAATTTGATGGAGACATCCCATTAGGAGCAAGGGTTTCAAGGTCCCTCGCTCTGCACATTGTCAAATTGTAGGCCTCTGTATTTGTCCCTATATGCTGCAGGAGGAAGCTCCTCTAATGATGGCTGGGCAAGACACTGATCTATGAATGTAATAGAATGTCATTTAATGGCTACATTCCTTTAGCAGAACAGTAGTGTTTGGTTTTCCCCTATGTCCTTGGGCAATCTAGTCTCAGGTTCTTGGTCACCAAGCAGTGTGAGGTACTGGTTACATCTCATGGTGTGGGTTTTAATTCAAATCAGATATTGGTTGATTTCTTCTATAAGCTTTGTGGAACTATTATACCAGCATATCTTGCAGGTTGATCACCATTGTAGATGTAAGGGTTTATAGCTAACTTGGTGTTTACCTTTCTCCTTTAGTAGCATGCAGAGTATCTTCCAGTAACATGAACACTAGTCAGTAGAGCGAAGGCTCTAGGTAGCACCAGCTGGACTTCTCCATGTCCAATGAGTTGTATAGGGGTTGCCTTCAGCCATAGGACCTTACCACCAGTTTGTGGAGAATATCCAATAGCCTTGGAAATAGCCTGGGTTATCTGAGGATGTTCAAGGGGTTCCTTTGGCCAACAACTCAACTCAACATAACCCATTCTGGAGGTTTCAAGTTGGGAGATGTCAAGTTGGGCTTTTTCTCCCCGGTTCTTTCATGGTTCCATTTAGATTTCTTTTCATGTATGTATGTATTTTAAGAATCTTCTGCTTTATTAGGTTTCCATATGACTCCTCAAAAGGCCCTTAGCTTTAGCTGTCCCTCTTCATATTCTCTCCCTTTACTCCCCCTTTCTTCTCCTTCCCACTTGATTCCAGTAACCCCATCCCTGTCCATCCATAGCTATCTGTTCTATTTCCTCTTCCTAGGAAGATCCATTCTTGCCACTTAGTCCCTTACTGTGGTGGTTTAAATGAGATTGGCCACATTAGGCTCATATGTTTGCATGTTTAGTCCCCATTTGATGAGCTTTCAGGGAAAGATTAGGAAGCATGGCCTTGTTGAAATCAGTGTGTCACATGGGGTGGGACTTGTAGTTTCAAAAGCCTAGAGCAGACCCAGTCTGTCTATCTCTGTCTCTGTCTCTCTGTCTCTGTCTCTCCCCCTCTCTTTTTCCCTCACTCTGCCTTCTGCCTGAGGATCAGGAAGTAAAGCTCTCATGCACTTCTCCAGCACTAAATCTGCCTGCTTTCTACCATGGATTAAGCCTCTGAAACTGCAAGCAAGCCCCCAATTAATTGCTTTCCTTCACATGAGTTGCATGGGTTGTGGTGTCTCTTCAAAACAACAGAGCACCAGTATTCTACACCTAACATCTATGGGTATTTAAAATTGTGCCTTGCTTATTGAAGACTTAACAGTTAACAACCACATATAAGTGAATACATATCATATTTCTCTTTTGAGGTCTTTACTCATGATGATTTTTTTCCTAGCTCCATCCATTTACCTGCAAATTCCATTTTTAATAGCTGAGTAATAATCCACTGTGTAAATGAAATGGATTTTCTTTAGCCATTTTTCTGTTGACAGTTATCTAGGCTGTTTCCAAGGCCTGGCTTTTATGGATAGAACAATAATGAACATGGTTGAACAAGTGTCTCTGTAGAAGAATGTGGCATGCTTTAGGTATATGCCCAAGAATAGTATAGCTGAATCTTGAGGTAGATCAACTCCCAGCTTCTTGAGGAGCTGCCACACTTATTTTCATAGTGACTGTATAAGTTTTCACTCCCACCAGTGAAAGACCCCCGCTCCATTATGAGGATATGGGGCGTTGGGCCGATGTTATGCCCCCCCCAATAACTTGGCCTTAGAAACGCCATTCTGCAGGAATCAGAAAAACAGGAGTTCACAGCCATAGCCAGCTACCCGGCCTTGACAGAGATAGCTATGGCCAGCCTTGAGAGAGATAACTGTGGTCAGCAGCCTTGGGAGTAAGACAGTTGATATTTTATGGCGGGCCCCTGGCCTTGAGGAATAAGCAGCTGGCCTGGACAAGGCCAAATCAGCCACACACATATGACCCCAAGTTCACCCTGGCCTTCTTTGAAACAACCAATAGGGACCCTGTAACTATGCTTCTCGCTTCTGTAACCGCGCCTCTGCCCCTGGGATCCCATAAAAAGTCCCCCTTGCCCTAGGAAAGCGCGCAAGTCCTCCAAGAGACTTCGCCCCAGGTACCTGGTCTAAATAAACCCTCTTGCTTTTGCATCTGATCTGTGGTTTCGGTGTGTTCCTTGGGTTTGGGGTCTCTCCCGGAGAAAGATCTCAGCCGGGGGTCTTTCATTTGGTGGCCCGTACGGGGATTGAGACCCCTCCCTGGGACCACCGACCCACCATCAGGAGGTAAGCCGGCCGGCCTTGATTTATGTCATCCCTGTCCAGTCTGAGGGTTGTCTGTTTGTCTGAGTGTTAAATGTTGTTTGTTTGTCTCCGCGCCTGCGTCTGATAATCTGTCTGTGTCAGTGGATCTGAAAGGGGGGACCGACGGGTCTGGACTTCGCCACTGAACCCTGGGAGACGTCCTAGGGGAATCTGGGAACCTGGAAGACGTTCCACGGTTCATCTGAAGTGCCCTCTGTGGCACGGTCTGAAGACCCCTCTGGGGGCACGGTTTTTCTGGTTTTGCTTTCGGTTTGGAACCGAAGCCGCGCAGCGAGTTTTAGTCTTATTTATATTGGTCTGTCGTTTTTTTTTGTTTTCTGTTTAACCGTTCTCCTCTTAAAAACAGCCATAGGACAGACTGTCATCACCCCCTTGAGCCTCATGCTTAAACACTGGTCAGACGTAAAGAAAGACACGAGCCAACAACAAAGGAGTCGTAATCAAGAAAAAAAAAAAAAAATAGATCACTCTTTGCGAGGCCGATTGGGTTAAAATGGATGTAGGATGGCCTCGTCAGGAAACCTTTAACCTCAGTCTTATTTCACAGGTGGAAAAAAAAAAAGTTTTTGCTTCCAGTCCCCATGGCCACCCGGACCAGGTCCCATACATTGCCATGTGGAGACTCCTGACAACAGAACCTCCCCCATGGGTTAAGCCGTTTCTCTTCCCCTCAGCCCCCCGGCGGCAGCAGCGCTCGCCGAATCCCGGAGCCGAGGAAGCCAGATCGGCGGATCCCTCCCACTCCCTGTTCCTCCCTAACCCCACACCAGCAAGTCTTTTCCTCTCCCCGCGGGCCGCTGCTCCGGCGCAGGCGGGCGCGCGGGCAGGCTTGCAGGCGGGTGCGGGAAAAGGAAACGCGCAGGCAGGGCTGCCGGGAAGCTAGGGCGCCGGGACGCCCCCTGCCCAGTCCCCGCAGGCCGTCAGCGGTGATGGCGGTGGCGGCGGCGGGTGCCGGAGCTCCCCGCGCCTCCTCCCGTCCGCGCGGCCGTGGCGCGGTCGCGGGGGTCCGGGACGGCGCTGGGGGGGGCTCCCCTCACTCCCCGCTCTCCCCGGCTGTCCATGTCTCCCGTGCGGGCGGAGGAGTCCGCCCCGCCGGGCCGTGGTTTTCCGCGTGGCGCCTAACAGCGGACTTGGAGCTGGTGCAGACCAGGGGAATCTGATCGCGGAGGCCCGGGGCGGCGCGGACATGGGCACCAAGCAGAGTGGCCCCGCCGCCAACGGCCGCACCCGCGCCTACTCGGGCTCGGACCTGCCCTCCGGGGTCTCTCCCGGAGAAAGATCTCAGCCGGGGGTCTTTCACCAGTAATGGGTAAGTGTTCTTCTATTCCACATCCTTGCCAGCATGAGGTACCCTTTGTGTATTGATCTTTGTAGCTAGAGTTTTCCTGCCTGGCCCACAGTCAGGACAAATCTCTCTCACCCGCCAGTCCCACAGCTGCTCAGACCCAACCAAGTAAACACAGAGACTTATATTGCTTACAAACTGTATAGCCGTGGCAGGCTTTTTAGTAACTGTTCTTATATCTTAAATTAACCCATTTCTATAAATCTATACCTTCCCACGTGGCTCGTGGCTTACCGGAATCTTCACATGTCATGGTGGCAGCTGGCAGTGTCTCTGACTCAGGCTTCCACTTCCCAGAATTCTTCTCCTCCTTGTCCTGCCTATACTTCCTCCTGCCTGACTACTAGCCAATCAGTGTTTTATTTACTAACCAATCAGAGCAACACATTTGCCATACAGAACATCCCACAGCAGATCTTGGCCACTCTGACAGGTGGAAGATCAAATCTCAAAGTTTTGATTTGCATTCCCTAATGACTAAAGATGTTGAACAATTCTTTAAGTGTTTCTTAGTCATTTGTTTTCTCTTTTGAGAATTCTCTGTTTAGATCTGTACCCCATTTAAAATTATTCTCAATGATCAGGGTTTTTTTTTAATTCTTTATATGTTTTAGATATTAGCACTTTATGGAATGTGTAATTGGTAAAAATCTTTTCCCATTCTGGAGGCTGCCATTTTGTTCAACTGATGGTTTCCTTTGCTATACAAAAGTTTTCAGTTTCATGAGGTCCCAGCTATTAATTATTGTTCTTAGTGCTATCAGTGTTCTGTTCAGAAAGTCTTTTCATATACCAATAAATTAGAAAAAATTATCCACTTTCTCTTCTATCACATTCAGTTATCTCACCTTGTGTTGAGGTCTTTGATACATTTGGAGTTGAGCTTTTGGCAAAGTGGTAAGTAGGGGTCTGGTTTGCATTCTTCTACATATAGCCATCCAGTTTGACCAGGACCTTTTGTTGAAAGTACTGTCTGTTTTCCAGTGTGTATTTCTGGCTTCTTTATCAAACTCAAGTGTCCATAGGTGTGTGGACTTATGTTAGCATCTATAATTTGATTATACTAATCAGCATGTCTGTTTGGGGGCCCAAACAATGATGTTTTTATTACTATAGCTCTGTAGTACAACTTGCGGTCAGGGATGGTTATACCTCCAGCAATTCTTCTATTATTCAGTATGGTTTAAGCTATCCTGGTTTTTCTGTGTTTCCATATGAAACTGATTCTGTGTGATTTTGATCAGGATTGCATTGAATCTGCTTTTGGTAGGATGGCCATTTTTACTGTATTCAACTGATCCTTGACCTTTCCATCTTCTAATATCATATTTAATTTCATTCTTACAAGTCCTAAAGTTTTTATTATACAAGTCTTCCACTTACTTAATTAGAGTTACCCCAAGACATTTTTGAGGCTATTGTGAAAGGTATTATTTCCCTGATTTCTTTCTCAGTCTGTTCATCATTTGTGTATAGGAAGACTACTGATTTTTTTATAATTTTTTATTGTATAATTTAATTTAATTTTACATATCAGCCACGGATTCCCTTGTCCTCCCTTCTCCCATGCCCCCCCTTCTTCCCCACAGCCCACCCCCCATTCCCATCTCCTCCAGGGCAAACACTCCCCTGGGGATTGAGTTCAACCTGGCAGATTCAGTCCAGGCAGGTCCAGTCCTCTCCTCCAAGGCTGAGCAAAGACTACTGATTTTTGTGTTAAAATTTTGTACTCTGCTACTCTGCTGAAAGTTTATCAGCTGTAAGAGATTTCTGGTGAAGATTTGAGGGTCATTTATGTATAGAATCTTATTATTTGCAAATAAGGATATTTTGACTTTTTCCCTTCCTAATCATTTCCCTTGGTTTCCTTCAGTTGTCTTATTGCTTTAGCTAAGACTTCAAGACTATATTGAATAGGTATAGAGAGAGTGGACAACCTCATCTTGTTCCTGATTTTAGTGTAATTTCTTTGAATATCTCTCTATTTAGTTTGATGATGGTTAGAGGCTTTTTGTAAACTTCCTTTATTATATTGAGGTATGCTCTTGTATCCCTAATCTGTCTAGGGCTTTTATCATGAAAGGGTGTTGGATTTTGTCAAAGCCTTTTCTTTATCTAATGAGATGATCATGTGGTTTTGTCATTCAGTCTTTTTATATGGTGAATTATACTTATTTATTTACATATGTTGAACCATCCCTGAATCTCTGGTATGAAGTCTTCTTGATCATACTGGATGACTTTTCTGATGTGTTATTGAATATGATTTGCAAGTATTTTATTGAGAAATTTTGCATCTATTGCCATAAGGGAAATTGTTTTGTTAATTCTCTTTGTTGGTTATTTATGTAGTTTAGGTATCAGGATAACTGTGGCTTCATGAAAATAATTGAACAAAAGTTCTTTCTGTTGTGGAATAATTCATAGAATATTGGCATTAATTCTTCATTGAAATTCTGGTAGAATTCTGCACTAAAACCATTTGGTCTGGGATTTTTTTTGCTTGGGAGACTTAATTACTGCTTCTATTTCACTAGAGATTATAGGTTTGTTTAAATTGCTTATCTGATCTTGATTTAACTTTGGTAGGAGGTATATATCAAGAAAATTATACATTTATGTGAGAATTTTCCAATGTGGGGGAGTACAGGGTATTGCTTTTTGTAAGTATGTTCTTACATTTCTCTGGATTTTCTCAGTATCTATTGTTATGTCCCTCTTCTGATTTCTAACTGTGTAAATTCTATCTTCTCTCTCAGCCTTTTAGTTAATTTGGCTAAGGGTTTGTCAATCTTACTGATTTTCTCAAAAAAAATACCTTTTTTTAAATTGATTCTTTGCATTGTTTTTGTTTGCTTGGTTGTTTATATTCACCCAAACCAGAAGAATATCCTTTCTTCTCAGCACCTTATGGGACTTTCTTCAAAACTGAAGTCACTCACTAAAAATGTATGAGGACCAATATATGATTTAAAATGTGGTAGTGTTTCTTTATGAACTTGGGTGTGCCCTTATGTTTTATGCACAGATGTTAAGAATTGCAATATTATCTTGGTGGGTTTTTCCTTTGATGAGTATGTAGCATCCTTTTCTAACTCTTCTGATTAGTTTGGTTTGAAGTATATTTTATCAGATATTAAAATGGCTACACTGGCTTACTTCTTTGATCCATTTTATTAGAATATCTTTTTTCCATCCTTTTACCCTGAGGTGATGTCTATCCTTGATGTTAAGGTGTGTCTCTTAGACAAAGTAGAAGGCTGGACATTGTTTTCAATTCCAACCTATTAGACCTTGTCTTTTTTGCTAAGGAAATGAGATCATTGATATTGAGAGTTATCAATGAGCAGTTTTTGCTGATTCCCATTATTTTGTTGTGGTGGTATGGGTTTTTTGCTATTCTTTTGATTTGCTGACTTGATATTCCCTGTGTTTTCTTGGGTATAGTTAACCCCCTCAAGTTGAACATTTTACTTATAGTGTCTTTTTATGGATTTGTAGATAGATATTACCTAAATTTGGTTTTATCATGGAATATTTTTCTTTTTCCATCTATTGTGATTAGAAGTTTTGCTCGATATTTAGTCTGGGCTGGCATCTGTGGTCTATTAAGTTTCTAGAACATCTGATTATGCCCTTCTGACTTTTAGAGTACCCATTGAGAAGTAAGATATTATTCCAATGGGTCAGCCTTTGTATACTACTTGGTCTGCTCTCCCTTGCAGCTTTCAGTATTCTTTCTTTGGTCTGTACATTTATACGTACTGAAGGGACTTTCTTTTCTGGTCCAGTCTATTTGGTGTACTGTATGCTTTTTAGACCTTGGTAGGCATCTCTTTCTCTAGGTTAGGGTAATTTTCTTCTATGATTTTTATTGAAAATATTTTCTGGGCCTTTATCCAGGATTTTTTTCTCCCTCTTCTTTTCCTTTTATTCATATATTTGTCTTTTCATATTTTCCCAGATCTCCTGGATGTCTTGTGCCTGGATTGTTTTAGATTTAACATTTTATTTGACTGAGGTCTCCATTTCTTCTATAATGTCTTCAATAGCTGAGATTCCCCCTTGCATTACTTGTATTCTGTTGGTGAGGCTTGCCTCAGAAGTTTTGTTTGACTTCCTAAATTTTTCATTTGCAGTTTCACCTCGGTTTGGGTTTTCTTTAGTGATTCTATTTCTACTTTCGTGTCTTGAAATATTTTCTTCATTTCCTTCCACTGTTTGCGTCTGTTTTATAGATTTCATTAATAGATTTATTCATATTGTCTTAAGGTATTGAACACATTCAGAATAGCTATTTTGAAGTCCTTGACTCATGCTTCAGTGATATTGCATTTCTCAGGGCCTGCTCTAGTGGGGTTTGCTGAGTTCTGGAGGAAACATATTGTCTTGAATATTATGTTTTTGCACTGGTGTCTAGGCACCTGGTTTGGGGGTGATGGTATTTATCTAGGTTTTTATATCTCATCTTGTCTTTGTTGGGTGGGAATTCCATTCCTTGGTCCCTGTTACCCTCTCTGGATCTTAAGAGAGTGTGATGGCTGTGGGTTACCTGGTAGGGAGGGCTTCTGAGTCCCTGCCAGGGGTGGCCATGGGGGTTTCTTGGTAGAATGTGTTTCTAGGAGTTTACAGGAAGGAATGAGGATGGGCTGGAAGGAAGTAGCTGAGATGGTCCTAAGGAGGGAGGAAAGTTGTGTCACAACAGGATTTGTGGAGTCCTCAGGGATTGGAGGCAGAGAGTGAAGACAGGTCCCTGCAGATAGACTGCTACAGGGCTGGGGATATGATTAGGGAGTTGGAGTTTAGACAGAAAGGAGAGAGGAGATCTCCCACCTGATTCCCAGGCTGGCATGGCCAGTACATTTCCAGGTAGAGAGGGCATCGGGTATTGGCAGCTGACACAAAGGGATGGGATGAGAAAGGAAGACTGTGTCCTGGGAGGATTTGTGGAGTCCCCAGGGAATGGAAGCAGAGAAGAAAGACAAACTCCTTTAGATGGTCTGCCACAGGGCTGGGGATGGAACTAGGGAACTGCAAGTGGAGACAGGAAGGAGAGTGAAGACCACCTACCTAATTCCCAGGCCAGCATGAGCAGTGAGCTTCCCTGGTTGACTTTTTTATTATCACATATGAACAAGGACATGTAGACTTTGCCTTTGTAGCTTTGACTTATTTCATTTATCACTATGTTCCCCAGTTTATGTTTTGCCACAAATAATAGACAACATTTTATATAGTTTAATGACATTCTATGTCACATTTGTCTACTCATCCCTTGGTGGGTTTATTCCACATCTTAGCTATTGAAACACTACAACAACAAACATAAGCATGAGCATATCTCTTTGGCATATGGTCATTTCTTATGGATACTTGGGATGTAAACACACACACACACACACACACACACACACACACACACACACACATTTAGAAGTGACCATATAGCCCATCAGGAGCTCATCCTTGGAGAAGACTGAATCATGCTCTTAGCAACAATTAATTCCTTGTAGCTCTTCATCTAGCAGTGGTGCCCTGTGACATTTTTCCCATTCATATTGAAATATTAACTAGTGTTGGTACTATTCAGTTCTTGTTTAGGCAACCACACTATTGAGATTTCATGGGTATAGCTTACCTGTCATATATAGAAGACACTACCCCACAGAAAACTTCCCAGGCCCACTGGCTCTAGAATCTTTCCGCCTCTCCCCTTTATAATGTTCCCCGAACCTTAGGTGTAAGGTTGTGTTGTGGATATACCCACAGGGGCTGGGCTCCCACATTCAGTTGTTCCCTGACTTTTGATCAGTTTTAGGTTTCTGTAATGGTCTCTGCTGCAAAAGAAGCTTCCTTGGTGAGAAGTGAGAGCTATACTTCCTGGGTGTATAAACTGGAAATTTTGCTGTTGATGTTTTTAAGTTCTTTATATATTCTAGATCAATGTTCTTTTGCCAACACTCTGCACTTTGCCCCTTATTTGGTAAAGGTTGTCTCTTCACCACTGATCCACTGATTGCCTCCTCTTCTGTGCCAATGCATTGTCACTTCGTGGAACTTCATTTGGCTGGTTCAAATGAACAAACTTCATTTGTTTTCTGTACTCTGGGGTCTTTCTGTGACACTTTTCTGCTGTGTTCTCTTCTACTGTTTCACAGTTCAGATCTTACACTTTTCATTTTAAACACACACACACACACACACACACACACACACACACACACACACACACACACACAGTGGATCCTGAGGGCTTTACATGACACATAGAGGTGAAGATTGAAATAGCTATCCCATGTCCTGTGTGATGGTGGGAAGTCCCCTCTATGATTATCTGTCCACACTGGTCTGTTACTAAACTGACCTTGTTTCTTATTCCCAGCACTCAAACCTTTTAGGCTTGGACACCTGTTGAGCTTTCCTAGAGCTCCAACGTCAAATGGACAGTTGTAGTTCCTATCGCTACCACCTGATCCACACCTACTAAATGGATAATCCATTAAAATGCTCATAAGCCCCTATGCCTACATACACCACACAACATAGAGCCCCCTGTTCACTGGCATATTGTCACCTCCCCCAAAAATACCTGGGAAAAGTCATCTCTGCAATGCCACCAGCAAGCAGGGTTATCTCTGACATAATTCTTCTTGCTTGGCCTATACAGAGGAGGAGAATCGGGTAGAAAGATCTGATATTTCCCAGGGGGTCCTTGTGTTTTCTGGCCTTTCCCCATAATATCCTCCATAACTTCTGAAGAATCATGCAGACTCTCATGCAGAGACACATCAGTTACTAGAGTGTCTTTCTTCATCCAGAACCACCCTTTCCTTCCCTTAGGTCACAGATAAGCAAGGTCTCTTGATATGAAGGAGAATGTTTCTCCATGTAACAGACTGAGGAAGAGAAACACATTAACTAGCACATTAAATTATCCCACTACAGAGAAAGATTACTCCCATAGGGCCATGGCACCATTGTGTCTACCCATAGGACCATAGAGCTACTGATTCTAAGGTACCTGAAAAGTGTCCATCTAGTTACTACCTTACTACACTGTCATCACTATTACAGTGTCAAGACATGGAGACAGCTGCTACATTAAACTTGAACTGTAACTTGGCTTTCTGTTATCTGGATATGGTCCCTCAGTAGGACTCAGGTGGACTGTGAACAACACATGAAGTTTGGAAATGCTCCAAGTAGGGAGACAGAGAGTCAGTGAATACATGAGCAGTGATGTCTGAAGTGAACTTTTTATATGATAGCCAGCAGCTGTACTTGAATCCAGCACAAACAGAGTAACACACAGTTAAGCAGTGTGGTGCAGTTGTTTCTTGTTCCCTGGTCAGGGTTGCTCTAGGATTCTCTGAAAGGCTCGGCAGTCAACATACTTTCATATGGTCATCTTAGCTCTTCACAATGCAGGAAGAACCCCAATCAGATAGACCTGGGCTGTGAACACTGCAGCCTGATGTGGTTAGAGCATTAACTCTAGGGTCAACCTCACTGGGTCTGCCACAGAACAGTTATGTGGCCTTGGTAGGTTCCCTTAGCCCTCCTTCCCTCCATTGGGAGTTCTGGTGATGCCTTTTGTGGTCAGTAAAGAGGATGGTACCTAAATTTCCCAGTCCCCTTGTGCTATCCTTTTTCCTCACTGGAACTAGGGTGAGCTACCTGGGTGGTAAATGACAACATACAAATATTCATCTACTGTTGCTTTTTACCATACCTGGATGAATGGAAAGGCATCATCCTATATGTGTCAGCAGACCTGAATACCCATTGAGTACACTTTTCTAGGGTCTGACTTGTGTGTTAGAATACTAAAAACCATACCAGACCTGAATATCCATTGAGTACACTTTTCCAGGGTCTGACTTGTGTGTTAGAATACTAAAAACCATAGTGCCTCCACACACTTAAGCCCTGTGCACCACTTCAGTTTCTCCTGGTATCTTAGCTGATCCTTTTACTTCCATCTGCCTTGCTGCTTTCTATTGCTCATTATCCCCTCACACTCCAACAATAATGGGGCCTCCCTTCTGTAATCCTGGTGATGAGTGCTGAGGTAATAAAGATGTAAAGTGCCTGGAACATATTACATGCTCAATAACTATTTGCTATTGCAATTGTTAATGGATATTTTACTTCTGCAAACCACATAGCTGCCATTTCTGTAAGTTTTCTTACCTTTAAAATGCCATTAATAATTGTGCATATTAAGAAAATGTATGTAATTCACTTGGCACCAGGTTGGCACTTAGGACACAATACACTTCTCTGTCCAGTGTATTTGTTAAACTTATAAAAGCATTTTGATTCTGTCCCACGGTACACAAAGAGACAATAGAAGAATGTTTTACAAATACTCTGCAGCAAATGGGTTCCCCAAAATTCCTGTAATAACTGCCCCTGTCTAAGATAGTTAATATATTACGTCCTCCTTCTCCAAGGCCTTAGCAAATGTCCTCTCCTCCGTGTATACTTTTGCAAATGACATACTGTCCCACAGAAACATGCCTTAAATCTTCAAACCTACTATTTGTCATCACATCATATATAAGGATGATTTCCTTTTTTGCATTTTGAAAACAGGAACTCCCAAGTTGGACCTATCATTTACAGACCACATGACCAAAACCACTAATGCTGTCCTGGGGTAAAGGGAGAAAACCTGGTTAACAGAACAACAAAAGGGCAGGCTTAAGTATGTGCAGTCATCTGTCAATACACACCCAGGATTTCTGCTCCTTGTTCTTGGCACCAGGCTTTGCACTTGTCGCTGTCACCTGAGCATGGGTGTTAGGGTCCACTGCGCTCAGCTCATTGAGAAGGTACAGGTATGGAAAGAGGTGAGCCAGCTCCACAGAGCTGTCCCCTGTCCTCTACACATGTGCTGTGACACACGCATAGCCACATACAAACATGATAGTCATACACACTTACATAACTTACATACACCACTAATACATAAAAGCTTTTAAAAATATTAATGCTTTAAAGAGTGGATCTAGATTAATGAGAAGTATATAGCTGTCTTTCTCATGATCAAACATGTTCAAAAGAACCCAATTCTTCAGAAAAAAACGACACCATCTGTGCCTGTTTATAAATAAAAAGTCTTCTGCTGGAGTCAACTTATGGAATGTTGGCCATGTTGAACGCTTCACTCTGCAGATTTCACAGCAACAGGAATATCATGGCCACCACCACCATCACCATCATCACTCTTCTCATCCTCACACACTAAGCTAGAGAAGAAAAAATAGAATAAATATATGCTTCTCCCTTCTAATGGAATGGTGAAATTCTTCATAGTAGAAAGTGCCATTGTTTCTTAAAACACTTTGATGTGTCCTGCTGGTAGACAAAAATGCAGCCTCTGTGCTGAGTCTATCTGAGGGGAATGGCAAGGAAGAGACTTGGTGGACTAGGAAGAGTAAAACATGTTTTAAATGAGGAGTAGTGGAGAAAAAGACTCTAGAGTCTGGAGAATTAAGACATGGAAGAAAGTGAAAGCGATTTGGGCGAAGAAAAATGGAGCAAAGGGGCAGAGAGACATGGGGTACAGCAGTATTAGAGACCTAAGGAGCATGATCTGGAAGGCAGTGGCTCCCACACATCCCAGGCAAGCAGCAAGTGACAGGACAGGGCAGTCATTGCAATCCCTTCTACACACCAACTCCACGGCTCTCAGAAATCTGGGGAAGGGAAAAGCCACATGGACTTAAAAACTTATATTTAAATCTTAAAGGGAAAAAATGTCCCTCGGAGGTGATAAGCCTCTGAAGGCAGAGGTCTGAGTTCAACACTGAATGGGTTTCACTCTTATTAGGTTCAAATTGTGTAGGAAATGTAGAAATCATAAAATGTAAGCATTTGAAGAAATGAAGAAATTGAGATCCAGATATACTGGGTGACCTGACCTCGCTCACCAAATGATACACATTTGATAAGGTAGAATAATGAGGTTCATTTTGTTTCTTATCCATATTACTTTATCATTGCCATAACAACAGCTCCATTTTCAAGAGTCAGGAAATCCAGTCCCACCGAAGCAACCCTTAATATCAGCATCGTTTGGTAACCTGCTCTGCGGTGGAGGAAGCAGGGTTGCAGCAGGGATGGACATGTGAGTTGCCTCTTCTCTGTCTCTCTCTACTCTATTCCCATGGAATGTTCCAGCATTCAGCAATAATGGAAGATCAAAGATGCAAAACGGAGTTTAATAGGCTTCTTTATTTGCGTCCCTCTCTCTTACTGTTAAATGCCTCATGAAGGCAGACTCTCCAACGCTGTCTCTTTTTTGTTGGAGGACTTGGTAGGTAAGGTTCTAAGCATCCTTGTCTCACATCACAGAAGAAGCCCCCATGTTTACCATGCGTCAACTCAACCTCTCTTCTAGTCCCTTATGTCTGGCTTGTGTGGCATTACGCCTCCCTCCTCTCTCTGAGAGAGGAAGAAATTGACAAGCCTTTCATTTCTCAGAATTGCCTTCAAAGCCGTCCTTCAAAGGTTCTCCTTTTTTTTTTTTTTCCTGCCAGGCTGGGTTGCACTGCATGATAAAGCTTACTGTGTGTGAAGGCATCTGTCATCCATGGTTATCATAACCAATTTTCTTTACCTTTCTGCCTCTTGGTATCTTTGTTGATACATAAAATGGACATGGCAATAAGAGTCTCTACCTCAGGGAGTATTGTATAGAATAAGTGAGTGAATAAACATATGAAAAGCTCCAACAGTGGTTTCTCATCCATAATTATAAATGTTAGCTATTTTTCATTATTACCCACAGCTGTAGGTCCTTAACCAGAACGCCAAAGCAGCAGGAAATAATGCAGTTAATATCATGTATCACCCAGATGTCTCCTAGTTCAATCATTTCATCTTCTAATGAGTAAACACAGACACAGAAAACAGCACCAGGAGCCAGCCATACACAAGCCTCCCTGATGTTTCTGCTTCCCAGTGTCCACAACACTCATTACCTGAATTATATATTTTGGAAGATGATTGCATTTAGTTTAGCATTTGATTACAGGGTATCTAATCCTGCTTTCTGTAATGGCATGCTGAATATGAGTTTTCTTGTTTCCTAAGAACTAAGACTCAGAGTAGAGAACAAGAAAGCCCTAATTACCCCATATTCTAAAGAGTACTGCAAACAATTAGGCCTAGACTCTCACAGGGCTTACTAGAAGATATATGTAACTGCCCTATAACAGCCTGATACATTCCAACTTCCTTTCCATGCTATAAAAGAGAGAGAGGTAAACAGAGGAAAATAAAATAGCAACTTGCCTTTTATTTGAGATCAACATAAATAGTTTAATTGTGTTCAAAATATTGCATGGGATAGACTTGTGCTTTTAAAAAATGTGTTTTAGCTGGAATTCCCCATTGCCTGGTTTTTGTGTATTTTTATTTGCTAACTATGGAAACCCTATTGCCAATAGGGAAGCATTTTTTTTTTAAATAGTGGACTCTGTCTCTTCTGATTTAGCAGCTGAGGTTGAGTGTCACCTACCTAATACACATCACATATTCCTCAAAGGTTGACATCTCAGGTTCACGGCAAAAAGAAAATCAACAGTATCAGGACAGAAAATGACTAGAATTGTTTCCCCACTGCTAATATACGGTCAGTGGCAAAATAGAACCTCTGCTTTCTCCCCACCCAGAGAGGCTGAAGTGGGATGAGGAGGAAACAGGGAATGCTTGCCTCATTTTCGGAGACAGTTCCATCTCCCACCTTGAATTCACACACACCTATACTCCCCACATAGCTGTGAAGTGGCGATGGAATGGAAGTGTGAATCACAAATCATAGTGTCACCTTGTTCAGCTCACTCAACACAGAAGTCTAAAATTTCAGATTGAAGTTTTAATAGGGAGCCATTTCAAATAGCCAACCAAGAGCAAAAATTCTTCTTCTGGGAAGATGGGGTAGATGGACTTTATTCTAGTCCTTCCTGAATTCCTGAATGCAACCAAATTCCCTGGATATGAACAGGGAGTCTGGGAGGAGAGGAAGTGGGAGGGGGAGGAAGAAAAGGAAGAGATGATGATTCTGAAAGATGGAGGAAAAAACAGACAAGATATGAAACTCGGGCTGTAAGAACACCACCATGATGTGTTTTTTATTTTGTTTGTTTGGTGGTTGATAGCTTTTATTTTTCTTTCTTACATATTATTTTTCAGATGATACTAGATAAAACAATACACAGAAAGGTGAACAAATACAGAAAAACAAAACAAAAATACAAAAAACCCCTATTCTTTGTAGTGAAAAGATCCAAATAATTTATCCTACCAAAAAAGCTTAAGTAGAGAACAAAATCCATACTTGCCAGGCTACAATGAGCCTCCCTAAAGCCTTTGGTGAACTGCGGACAGAATGGCTCAGTGAGGAGCCAGCTTTCATCACTGTTCAGCAATAAAGAGCCTCTTCTGATTATCAGAGACCACATGAGGAAGCTGGACTTTCACTACTACTAGGTAATAAGAAGACAATAGCCCTACTATGGTAGTATAGGGAAGGCCCTGTGAATAACACTGCTCATGAGTAGTCTCTCTACTCACAGAGTCAGGGGAGGCCAAATAGGAACAGAAATGAAGCTGGACCTAGAATTCTTTTTTTTTAATTAAATTTATTTTTTAAATTTATTTTACATACCAACCACAGCTCCCCCTCCCTTCCCTCCTCCCGCTCCCTGCACACCTCCCACAACCCACCCCCATGCACTCCTCAGAAAGGGTAAGGCCTCCCATGGGGAGTCAACATTGCTTGGCACTTCAGTTTAGGCAAGACCAAACCAGCCCCCCATCAAGGCTGAGCAAGGTATCCCACCACAAGGAATGGGCTTCAAAAAGCCAGCTCATGCACTAGGGATAGATCCTGGTCCCACTGCCAGGGGCCCCACAAACAGAACAGGCAACGACACTGTGGCCCACATGCAAAGGTCCTTGTTTGGTCCCATGCAGGCTCCCCAGCTGTTGGTGTAGTGTCCATGTGCTCCAGCCAGTTCAGGTCATCTGTCTCTGTGGGTTTCCCAACTATGATGCTGAAAGAGGCAGAAGCAGGAGGATCCTCAGTTTGAGGCCAGCTTGGAACCAGAATTCTACCATCAACCCTCTCAGTAACAAAGAGCTTTCCTCATCAGGGACAGCAAAATGGTTCAGCAAGTAAAGAGGCTTGTTCATGCTGCCTCATCTGAGAACCGTAGTTTGATCCATAAGACCCACCAATGAAAGTGACTCCTACAAACCGCCCTCTGACCTCCACACAAAGTCAGTAAATAAATAAACAGGATACAAGTTTAAAAGGAGAGCTCCCCCTCCCCCCCAACAGTGTCAGTGGAATGAGTGGAGCTGTAGTTCAACTCCACCGGGTTTTAATGAGATTGGTCCCTAAGTCCTCCACCAGACTAGTTTTGCAAGATGCCTGAACAGGAACAGACAACATCCTTATAAGACCCCCACCCCCATAGGGGTTGGGGATTTAGCTCAGTGGTAGAGCGCTTGCCTAGCAAGCGCAAAGCCCTGGGTTCGATCCTCAGCTAAAAAAAAAAAAAAAAAAAAAAAAACCACCTGATAATATCTGAAATGTCTCAGTTTTTATTTCAAAATGATTTACCATATGAAAAACAAGGAGCAAGGGCTCACACAAGGTAGAGACATCTAATCAATAGATGCTTTACCAAGGGGATAATAATATTAAGGTTACCTCATAGAAGAGTAAATCAACCATAACAGAGTTTGATTATTAAGTAAGAGCACATTTGGGGGAAAAAATGAAATGAAAGCTTCAGACACAAGTTGGAAATCACAAAGGCAAACAAGCATGGAAGGGGAAGTGAGCAGAATTTCTGGATCTGAAAAATGAAAATTACTAAAGAAACGTCTCTAAGCTGAGAGGTAATGACAGAAGAAGAGAAGGGTTTGGGTAGATCAGAAAAAAAAAGGAAGCAGCCCACAAAAAGATAAAACAATTAGTAATGTCAGTGAACTTCCTTTCTGTTCTCTACTTTTCTAAATTCCATTTAATTCATCTAAAGCTAGAACACTCCATAGCATATGTGGAAGAAAGACTAAAACAATTACAAGTGAGGAAGGTCAGAATAAAGAGAGGTTAAGTGTCTTTACTAGTAGATTAGGAAACAGAGAGACTCAAAGCACTGTAGACAAACCTGGTCCATTGGTGCAATGCAGATTGACGGTGATAGGGTAGCCAACTACTTACCAGTTGGATTTGTGGTCTGATTCACAGGAGACATGTTTTGAGTGGTATTGTAAACCTGGTCAAAGTTATAGGCTCTAAGGCAGAACTTACTATTTTTTATTTGGTGAAATGGCATGCTTGTCAAACTGCCTTCTAAATATTAATGGTCAGAGAAGCTTCTTTTGAGAGTGGGTAGTATTCAGTGCTGAGACTCATAATTGGTCAATATACTAAGAATACATGACTGTGAATGCTGAATCCTAAATAGGTCTTTATTACACACATACCCAGCCCACTAAAGCTCAGGAAGCATCATGGAAGAAGAGGCAGAAAAAACTGTTTGAGACAGAGAGGAATGCTGTGAACCGCTGTCTCCTGGACATGACAGACAGAGAGAGGAGAGGAGGGAGGCATATGACCCCACTACATGGTGTTTGCAAGAAATCACTATGAATATAATGACACTCAGAGGTTGAAAATGAAACAACAGAAACAAGTACATCATTTAAAATATTTTTAAATGTCTATATTAATATTACATGATATAGACCAGGTTAAAAGAAATTCCCAGAGACAAAAAAGGGGCATTTATGAGATGAAGACACAGTAACCCTAAATGTGTATGTATCACAAAAAGTTCAAAAATATAGAAGACGAAGCCTACTAAAAATGAAAGGACACATTTTTGACAAATCTAAGATTATAATTAGAGATAGTAACATCCTTCTTATAACAATTTATAAAAATCTAAAAAAAAATCCGCCAACAATATTGAAAAAGTCATTATGTGATCAACCCACAGATACAATATTTATAAAGCGTTCTAACAAATAAGAATAGAATACATGGTCTTCTCATGTACTTACAGAATGTGTGCCAAGAAACATGACATACCTAGAGTTTATTAGTCAACATTCCATTACTGTAAAACATGCTTGAGGCTGGTGCTTTCTATATCTAATGAATTTGGACGTACAAAGTCCAGGCAACCTAAGACTGTAGGGGTTTCTTTGCTGTGTCACATCATGGTGGATGACATCATGGCAGGATTAGTGACATGGTAGGACAGGAAGCCAGAGAGTGACTGAGGGGTCAAACCATTCTAACAACTTGCTTACACAAGAATAAGTCAGAGTCCCAAGAGAGGTACATTTATTCCTTCTAAGGGTAGTGCCCTCAATGACCAAAGGAGACAATTACTTCCCAGTAGACCTCATATTTTAAAGGCTGTACCACTTTTTAACATTGTCATACTGGGGACTAAACCTCTGACATGTGAACTTTTGGGGAACAAGCCCCCTTCAACTACAATTTGAGCCACAAAATCAACCCCAAAATCAAATGGAAAAGGATAATGAAGAATTCTCAACAAAACAGCATAAAATGAAAAACAACAAGTCAAACACTCAAAAAAAAATTTAAAGGCAAGATCTCATTACTTAGCTCAGGTTAGCCTGGAACTCCATATGCTGGCCTCCAACTTGCAACCATCATCTTGCTTCTTCCAAAGTGTTGGGGTCACATGCATGAGCTATCACACCCATCCAAACTCTTTAAATCTAAGCAACAAACTTCTGAATTTATTCACTTGTCAAAAGGAAGTCTCAAGGGAACAAATAACAATGTGTTAAGTTGAATGGAGAGATGGACACAATGTCTAAAATGTATGTGTCTTAAAACAGTGCTGGGGGGAAGTATATGACACCAAGCACTGACATTCAAGAACAAGAGATGTATGTAGCCTCTAATCTAGAAAAGAAAAAGAGAAAAAAATAAACTCAAAATATTCAGAAGTAAGAAAATAATACAATGAAAACAAAACTAAGTAAAAATGAGAGCAGGGAAAAAATGAGACATCCAATGAAACTAAACAGGCGGCTCTTTAAAAAAGATCAATAAGATGAACAAAACCTCTATGAAGGTTGACAAGGCAGGGAGAAGACACACTTCGCCAACATCAGGCATAAAATGAGAACATCACCACTGAGCCTACAGACAACTAGAGGATGATAAGAGAATACTATAAAGTCCACATGAATCAAAACTACAAACTAATGAAGCTTACTCAATATGAATATGAAAATTCGAATAATTCTTACAGAAATTTAATTCACAGTCAGCAACCCATGAGCCAAGGTAATAAAGGACAATGCACTAGTCAGCTACACTGAACAAATCCTAGTGCACTTCTATGTGATGACATCAAATAGAACACTGAAAATGAAAAAGATGTACAATGCCAAGCTTCAGCCTTCCAAGGTCTTATACATACAGCCCAGTGGGAAGCTCGTGTGACTAACTGGAGTTACTAAGTTAGAGGGATCCTGGAGGATACTTTGGGTCTTCTTTCTGCTTTGTTTCCCAAGGCATATTGTGCACCTTTACCTTCATTTTTTTTTCAATTTATATGCCAATCCCTGTTCCCCCCTCCCTCCCCTTCTCCCACCTCTCCCCACCTTCCCCCATCCCAGCCCTCATTCATTCCAAGAGAGGGCAAGGCCTCCCTTGGGGAGTCAGCAAAGTCTGCCACACCAAGTTAATGCAGGACCAAGCCCTTCTCCTCTGTGTCAAGGCTGAGAAAGGTATCCCACCATAGGGAATGTGTTCCAAAAAGCCATTTCATGCACCCAGGATGAGTCCTGGTCCCACTGCCAGGGGTTCCCCAAATAGATCTAGCCACATAACTGTCACTCACATTCAGAGGGCCTAGTTTGGGCCCATGCATGCTCCCCAGCTGAAAGACCAGAGTCCATGAGCTCCCACCAGTTTGGGTCAGCTGTCTCTGTGATTTTCCCCATCATGGAAGTTTTCCCCTCACTTGCTCCTGTGATCCCTCCTCCCTCTCTTCAACTGGAGTCTAGGAGCTCAGCTCAGTGTTTGGTTGTGGATCCCTGCATCTGTTTCTATCAGTTACTGGATGTAGGCTACCAGTTACATGGAATGATGACAGTAAGGGTAGTCACTTATCTGATTATAGGGGAAGGTAAGTTCAGGTACCCTCTTCATTATTGCTAGGAGTCTTAGCTGGTGTCATCCTTGTGGATTCCTGGGGATTTCCCTAATACCAGGTTTCTCCCTAACCCTCTATTGGCTCCCTCTACAAATTGAGGAATAGTCATTGCTTTTATTGACAACTGTGAGGAAATTTCACACCTTGAGCATCTGAAATGGTACCATGGAGGAGAAACACCAACTGTTTATCAAGCCCCTAACTGAGAAGTCCTCCAGGCACACCCTCATCATAGCTTCTCTAAACAGAGACGAAGAACCAGATTTGGATTAGTGGATTTTGAACTCAGTAGAAGTTTTTCTGCAGAGATAATCACTACAAACATTCTCTGTGAAACTCATTTTCCACTTTATTTCCTGCGCCTTGCTCAGCCAAAAACAAATCTCACCAGAGAACTCTCTGTAGTGGCATCTGTGAGCAATCTGCTGTTGACTCCCTTTTGGTATCAGCAGCCCAATCAGAATTCATCTGCTCCCCACAGAGTCACAGGGGAATTCTGCAGTCGCTGGCATCCAAGGCCACGTTCCTTTTCACCTCAACTGGAAACTCAACCTTTTTAAGCAAGCAACTTGCCAAGCTCCCCACTTTCTTCTAGCAGGATCTGAGCTTGACTCCCAGCTCTGATGAGCTGTGCAGTCATGGGCAAATTTCTTCGACTCACTGAGCGTCGGTTTCCTTACATATCAGTTGAACATAAGATTGCCTTCAAATATGGAAATTTTAAAGATAGAGCATTGTCAAAACACCAAACAGCAGTAGGCACTCAGCAAATGTCTTCAAGAAAGTGCTCCAAGACTCTCTTGAACAAATACTCAAGTTACACATAATGAGCCCCCTCCAAGTTCAGTAAAGCAATCCCCATGCCTATATGTTCACAACTTAGTAGGTTGGGAGTTCGGGTAGACATCATAGAAATGGCTCACCTCTCTTCTGTGACAACAGAGCCTGGGCTGGAAGGACTCAAACCGGCAGGTGGCTGCAGGGATTCTGCTGGGTCTCTAGTCCAGGTCCTCAATTGTCTCTTCCAGCTAGGCCTTTTCATTCTTTTCTGCATTGTTTCTGGAAGGTTTGGTCTTTCTTATTTTGTCACAAAACTGGGACCATGAGTGGAGATTGTGGACTATTTTGGAGAAGCCAGGGCACCTGTCTTTCTACACATTTCACCATGGTTCCTGGGCTTCTTCATGGTGTGTTCTCCATGGTCAGACTTCTGATACCATACTTCTTTTTTTTTTTTTAAACCAGAGTGAATGCTTCCACAAGGCCTGACTGTAAGTTGCCTGGCTTCTTTGGATTTCACCTCAGAATCCCAGGAACCTCTCTTGGCCATGCATGTCACTAGGACAAGCATAACTTAAGTAAAGGAAACTGATGCTACTCATTATTTAGCAAAGCACTAAGAGTATGCATCCATTCCTTCATTTCTTTCCAGCATCAGCGTGCTTTTTGGTACTCTTGGGTCTTCCTATTCGAATTTTTTTTCTGGTTATCTCTATATTTTGTCCTTTCTTCTAAATTCCAAAGTTAGTTGCTAATCTTCTGTGGCACATAACTCTGAGGTTTATGTTATGTTATGATGTTATGTTTGTGTTTGTGCTATGTATGTTTTGTTTATGCTATGTTACATTATGTTTGTGCTATGTTATGTTGTACTGTGTTGTGTTTATGTTATGCTATGTTACATTATGTTTGTGCTATGTTATGTTGTACTGTGTTGTGTTTATGTTATGCTATGTTATGCTATGTTATGCTATGTTATGCTATGTTATGCTATGTTATGCTATGTTATGCTATGTTATGCTATGTTATGCTATGCTATGCTATGCTATGCTATGCTATGCTATGCTATGCTATGCTATGCTATCTTATCTTATCTTATCTTATCTTATCTTATCTTATCTTATCTTATCTTATCTTATCTTATCTTATCTTATGTTTGGTTCAGTTTGGCTTGAGACCACTTCTCACTCTATGGCTCAGACTGACCAGGAACTCGTAATGTAGCCTGGGTTTAACTGAAACACAGCAATCTTGTCTCAGCCACCCAACTGTTAATATTACAGACATAAACCACTACCCGTGGTTCTGGCTCTTTCTTCTACCATTGACGTGTGAAAGGCATAACCATTAGGCATCAACTGGGAACAAAAAGAAGTTCATCAGAAATGCTGACTCGGCAAATACATTTTGCTCCTTGTGAAAGTAAGTACCTTACATAAAAGGGTATAAACAACAAAGAGGTTACACCCCAGCACAGGCCCAAACAGCCAGCTAGCAGCAAAGCTTGGATAAGGGCACTGATAACCTAATCCCCTCACATTCCTAGTTTCTGCCATCTGCTCTGTTTCCCCATTCCTGGACACTTGAAAAACCACAGCAAAAGCTGGCTTCCTTCATGAAAAGATTCCAATTTCTCTTCAGTAAACATTGCCTGGATTTATTATGTTCTTTCCACCACCACCCCGCCCAAATCATAAATTAGTTGAATTATAATTGTGACTTCCAACTATACCATAAACTCAGTTTTAGGCACTGAGGTGCCAATAAATGCTAGATGAGATCTTTGTCATTGTGAAATACCAATTCTAATGAAATGATACCACTCAGCATAATATTGGGATTCTTGGAAAAGTTATGGATGGCCACCAAAAATTACTAATAATGTAGGCATAGCAACACAAAACCTGAGAAAAGATTTTTCAAAATATAAGAGAACTGAAGGGCTGGGAGATGCATCAGCCAGTAAAAGCACTTGTCATGTAAGCCTGAGATCTGGAATTCTGACATTCAGAAACCACCAGTTTGTTGCACTGACGAGGGTATAATCTTAGAGCTCTAGACATAGGGATAGAGGCTCCCCAGAGTAAGCTCCTCTACCAGCTGAAAATAGTAAGCTCCGAGTTCAGCTAAAGAGCTTTGCTTCAGTAGATAAGATGAAGAGCAATTGAAGAATAAATTCAACATTATCCTTTGACCTCAACACACATACTTGCATGCACTTGCACACATATGTATACATGCATGCACCCTACACACACACACATACACACACACACACACACACACACACACACACACACACACACACACACACACACACACTGAAAAGAAACTTGCATTCTCGTTATTTTCCAAGTGTTCCTAAACTCTTGCTCCATGTTTAAAACAAGAAAAGGAAGGGATTGGGTAGAGGAGAGAGACAGGGATGGAGAAAAGCAAAAAAAAAAAAAAAAGCAGGGAGGAGAGGAAAGGGAGATAAGAAAGAGGAAAAACTGAATGGCCACTATGTATGAAGCCAATAACGTCTATGTAGTGCCACATGAGCTGTAGAATTGGGTCATAGTTAGAGTGCCCTTCTAGACTCACGAAAACACTATAATTGTTTTCTATTCAACTTTAAAGTTTTATGTTACACTTCTAATCTATTTTAACCAATGCTGTTGTGAAATACAATATTTGAATCCACTTAAATTTATAGTTATGCAGCTGTTCCACTAGCATTAAATAAATAACCCAATTCTTCATTTACTGGTTTATTCAATAACTATTTCAGCACTACTATGTGCCACACATGGATTTAGATGCTAGAAATGCTGCAATAAAATAAAATAGAAAAGACTGCTTACCATTCAGAGTTTAACTTTATTGGACCCCAAATATCTGAATTCGTTCAAATATATTTCTGCAGGTTTTATTTCATTGTTTAGAATTATATGCTAATTTATATGATGGCATAATACCATGATAACAATTGGAAGCTTTTAATTATGGGGCTTACTATCTGATAAAGAAAATTGATTCTTAGTGTTCTTTTTCACAATTTTCCTTGTTGTCCATACTTGTACATTTTTCTGCATGTGGGCTAGAACCAAGTCTTTTATTTTATTTTATTTTGTTTTTAGGTATCAGGAAGTGGTCCATGACCCCATACATGCCATGCAAGTGCCCTACCACTGAGGGATATCCAGACCATCAGAGTTAGCAAGTCTGCAACCAATGGAAAACAGCATGTCATCTGATAATATTAAATGCATAGTTTTTCAAAGGAGGGTTCTGTGTGTGTGTGTGTGTGTGTGGGTGTGTGTGTGAGAGAGAGAGAGAGAGAGAGAGAGAGACAGAGACAGAGACAGAGACAGAGACAGAGACAGAGAGAGAAAGGTTGAATTTTCCTACTCAAGACTCAAGTCAAAACAGGTCTTTCTAGTTAATGCGTCCTGATTTGTATTACTATGCAACGACTTTTAACTTTATTTATACAGTCGTTTCAAATTCTGTGTCTCCTGTCACTTATCTTTTTATCACTGTGGTAAATGGAATTGTTTCTTATGTTCAACCAGCTAACTGGATATTTTGTGTGTGTGAAAAATATTGATTTCTGTATATTAGTTCATTCTTAATTAAAATTTATCAGTTTGTCCTGTTTTCTAGGGATTTTCTTGTGCTTTCCATGTAATCAGGCAATCTACAAATAATGATAACTTTCAAAGATCACCTTTAAAACAGCTCAAATGTTCTACTAGCCTCCTTATTCTCAGCCATCCAATCCAGTTTCCATCTCACAGCTACAGCGAGTTTAATAAGCCACAAATATAATTTTGCCTCATGTGCTTTTTCCTCCATTTTCAGTGCTTCTCATCATCCTGAAGATAAAGATCAAAATCCTTAGCAACCTAAGCCTACAGCAATCATCTCTTCTCTTAATCTGTAAGTTCATCCCATCCAAAATATTCTCACTTCCTTTTCTCTAGCTGTTTGATGGAGCCAGGCTCTCTTCCACCATAAGGACTTTGGTCCTTTACAACCATCTCACTAATATTTTGACACCTCTTCTTTATCTATTACAACACATTCTTTTATTCTCACTTCAATCACAATTTCTTCAGCTTCTACTTCCTTTGTCTTTGAAATTCTGATGCAGGTGTCCAGTATTCACCCTTAGTCTACCTTCTGGGGATGTATTGTATGACTGACCATCTTAACTCCATGACAGGGAGACTAGATTTAATTTTTCTTATTATTTTCCATACCTTCCATGGTGGCTGCCAGACACACTGGAGCCCAACAGGTGTTTATATGCCTATGCTTGCCCTCCACATGAACATTGTGAATGTTTAGAAGGAAGAATCTACACCTTACTCATAATCTTTTACCATACTACCTAATTCAATCTAATATTAAAAGACTATTTGATATAAACCTCTGAGTTAAATTAATTCTTGAGATTGGCTCTTTTATATAGATATTGCTAAGAAAGTAAAATTTTGTAGATGTAATAAATAAAAATGGGTAAGTAATAGATAAAATGCTCAAATTCCACTATATATAGATATAGATATACTGATATATGTATACGCATATACAGATATGCATATAACAGTTGGAGAGTGCCAAGGAAAAGCCCAAAGGTGGCTTGTGCAATGGCCTTTCCATGTCAACGATCAATATATGGCTTTTCATTCAACTTATCTCCACTACTCAGACTTCATTCTTGCCTTCATTTGTCTTCAGCATTTGGAAAGCATTATTCACTCAAGAAATATAAATTTCATGTCCATGCTAGGCTCTTGGGATCCAGAGTTGAACAAATGAAAAGTTGCAGTTCTCAGCTATGGTGCTAAGAGATGTTTCTTGGGTAAGAGCACCCATTGTCCAAGCATGGGTATCTGAGTTTCAGTTCCCAAACCACTTTGGGAAAGCTTTGCATGGCCATATATGCCTGGAACCTCAGCAATGCTAGGCAGAGGCAGGTGGCTCCCAAGAGCTCACTGACAGCTAGCCTATGTGGGAACAACTAGTTTCCCGTTCTGTAATAGCCCTCTCTTCAATCAACAAGGTAAAGAGCAATAGAGGAACACACTATGCACAAACATGAGAAAATGGCATGTATCACTTGCATACACCACAACACACACAAAATTCTCAGCTTGGCATAAGAAAGTAACTTTGAGTCATTCAGGCTGTTTTGGCTCAACTCAGCGCCAACTACTCTTCCCTGCTGAGTCTCCACATGAAGATATGTTTTTGTATACCTCTCCTTACAAAGGTACCAGTACCCATAATAATTACCAGACATTGGTGGGGGATGATTCTATTCCTCAAGTATGTTGACTGAGAACCTCTGGGTTATATTAGGGTTAGGGAAATGTGAAAGGTTCTCCGGTCACAGCTAAAATGACACTAACTAGGATTCTATCATCTCTTTTAGGATTGTTTTCTAGTATTTTTGCTCAAAGACTGTAAGATGAAATTGTTTCTCTGAGAAATCATATTTGATCATGACAGAAAAATCTATAAATAGGAAAAACAGAGAAGTGAGGTAGTAAAAATGAAATAGTTGGTGTATGGTGACAGTGGCTATGAGACTATTTGCTTTTGTTGCATTGGGTTGGATGTAGTTGAAAAATTGCTCACCCTAAATGTATCTTAATCTCATCCCTCATCACTTTGTCACTGAATTTGTCCTTTCCAGTTGATGCAGATAACATGTTTTGCAGCAATTTCCTACAAGATTAGAACCTTCCATCTTGGAGGGAAGCTCAATAAGGCACAGGATATTAAAAGGGAAGGTGAAACAACAACATGACTTAAGGGGAGGTGAAACATTCTCTTCTTCAAAGAAGCTCACTAGGCTCAGAAAGTAAACAACTCAATGGCTTCAGGAAGTCCCTGAAACTGAACAGATTCAAGAGGCTTCTCATGCTCCAAGCATGCATAAGCTGTAAGGACTGCTGAGAGACACTCTCATACAAGCTGAGCTTCCAGAAAGAGATACACTACAACCTGTCAAGCTTCCTTCAAGTCATGCAGAGAAGTCCAGGCTTCCAGCTTTTATGAACTGTCACTCATGCTGGGGTAGGCTTTTGGTGATGCAAATGTCCTGGAGTTGTACCTGCTGCTATAAATAACTGCTCACCCACACTCCTGTAAGTAACCTCAATAAAACTCTTCAGTTTGTTGAATTGGAATTTGATAGTGTCTTTACTTTGTTTTGTTGTTAGTTCCCTGTCTGGGATAAGCAGATGTCTGTCCACATCTTGCCAGGTATAGTGCCATATAACATTTAGGCACTGGTAGTTTCATGTGCTATGGTCTCGAGCCCTTTAAAATTTGTTTTGAAGTATAATCCCCATTGAGGTGATATTAAGATGTAAGACTTTTAGGAAGTAATTAAGTCAAAAGGGCTCTGCCTCATGAATGGATTAGGGCATTCAATCTTCTTATGCTTTGCTCATTCGTCTTGTGAGGGCCTTATATTAATTCCCTGTTCATTCTTCTGTTGTTTCACCCAATCAACCACGCCTAAATGGTGTCATCTGTTACTAACAGACCTTCACCAGACACTTCACCTCCCAACACCTTGATCTTGTATAACTCAATTCCTAGTGTGTGAGAAACAGATTTATTTTATTTATAAGTTATGCATTACTCAGGCTGAGTAACACTGGTGAAACTAAGTTAACAAATGCATTTCCACTAATCAGCAAAAGTAAAAGTAAACTCTGATTGTTTTTCTAGGACCTGAATACAAGATACACACAATACAGGCATTCCTGGAAAGATGAATTGAAGTAATCAAAGTTGTAATTATTGAGAGTTTATCACATGCCATTTGTTCTATGAATTATTACATGGTCATTATCATATCACATACTCATGACAATACTGGAAAAGGTAAATCATTACCCCTGTTTAGTGGACAGAAAACTAAGGCTTGGAATTAAAAACTTTCCCCAGTACTATATAAATAGTACACAAAATAGCCAGGATCCCATCCTAATCCATAATTTTAGTTTGGTGGATTAGAATATAGCACCTTCATTCTAATCAGGCAGCATTTGGTCAGGTGGTATCAGACAGAAAGAAATAATAACAGAACCATTGACAGGGGAGGTTATGCAGAATGGTATAGTTGAACTAAATACATCCTAAGATAGGCTGGTAATGCTTCCAAAATTGAAGCTGCCTTCCTGTAAAAATGCAGATGGTCTACTGTTTGAATTCCTTAACAAAGTCCAGATTATAATGCTTTTGTTTTGGTGAATCCCAAACTGAGAAGAAACCAAGGCCCTCAAACTCAACATACAGGGAATAAGGACCCTAAAGACCTACTATAGTAAAACATCTTCTAAAGCAAAAAGATGGAGCAAAACCAAAATGTACCTTTGCCTCCTCTCTGGCTTTTTCTCTTAATGCGCTGACTTTGGCTTCGCTTTAATCTACCTCCAACCAGAACTGGGACTGTGGCCTCCATGGGAGACTTCATCTCCAGTGCTAGGCATTCAGATCATTTCCCTCAAAGGGGTCTGAAGTAATTTGAACAATCATTTCATTATAGGACTCTAAAAGCATACAATTAAGTTGAAAATATACTTCTAAACATTTTCCCATCACCAGTGTGTTTAGATGAATTATCTAATACAAGTCATTAGAAATTCTGCGGTAAGATTTAAGAACAATAGAGGGTTATTTTGACCACTTAAAATCCACCACATATAAATATCCTAAAGTTGAAAATTTTTTTTTGTTTTTTTTGAGACAGGGTTTCTTTGCATAGCTTTGTGCCTTTTTCCTGGAGCTCACTTGGTAGCCCAGGTTGGCCTCGAACTCACAGAGATCCAGAAAAAAAAAAAAAAAAAAGCCGGGTAGTGGTGGCGCACACCTTTAATCCTAAAGTTGAATTTTAAAAACAGCCCATTTTAGTATTTTTAGATAGCAATTGAACTCCAAAGATAAAGCCTAAAGAATGTGCTATCCATTTGAGCACTGGTGAGGTTTGGAATTCTTGCCAATGACATGGGGGCAGAAGTGATGTGCCCCAACCCCCATCCAAATCAGACTCATACAATCAAAAGCCTGGTCATGATCTTCCATTTTCTCCTGTTTTTCCCCCTACACCCTCTGCCTCCTGAATACTAGCACCAAGGATGCCACTAAAGTCCATGAATCCATGCCACACAAGTGCCCATCATTCCATCACCCTAAATGACAGCACAGAAATGAATTTCATAAGAAAAGCACAGGGTGTACTTGTTATGGCAACTAGCAATTAGTGCAATCCAAAGAAAGTTACAAAGAAACCTACAAGTAAAAGTTAGCACTTCCAACTCTTGTTTTATCACCGAGGTTCCTTCAAGGATCCCATCTGGATTCATCAGGCATTTAATGACTTAGAAACAGAGACAATAGTCTCCTTTGTGCTTTCTTGATTCAAGAGTCTAAACTGGCAGAACATGTGAGATCATCCTAACCCTGGACTCACTGTCCTGGTCCTAAGCACTTGAAATTTAATATACAAGTCAATGACCAATTCAAAAGGCCCTTTCTCCAGGAAAACTAATATCCATGGAAAAAAAGAATTAAAGTAACCAAAGGAAAAAGCTGAAAGTAGGAAAGTAGAGAGGAAATTTGGGTGGGTGAAGGGTCTTTCCTAAATTCAACCTAGACAAGTTATTGTTTCGACTGAATAGAGTTCATGACCACCAACCAAATACACCCGGGCAATCCTGTTAAGAGTTCATGGTCTAAGAAATCAAACATAACTGGGATTGGCCTCCAGACAGAGTGATATCAAATCATGTATGCACCACTTACCAATAAAGGACATTTACACCTAATTACTCTTGTGCTAGAGGATAGCACTTGAGAGACTTACTTTGTAAAGTCACACATTTTATAGTGGTGACATCTTTAGTTACCAGATATGATATAGGTCCCTTTCCTTTTTTAGTGTCTGGTAACCCTACTTAAGGAAAGAAGAACAGGGAAGATACTGATGCAGCATCACCTCCACCATCTCCTGGAAGCATCCCTCCACTCGACATCCATCTCAATGGCTATCAGCTCTGCTTCCTGACTGGAACGGCTTAGATCTATGATACCAACTTCCAGGGGTATTTTACCACTGGTCCTCATTTTTTCATAACTCAAAATATCCACTGATTCTTGAGGCCCATGTCCTGAAGGAAATAGAAAGGACAAATGGCCCTGCCATGTCCCTGTGTCATGCTTTTTAGATGTCTTTTTCTTGGCTAAGGGGGCTATGCAAAAAATGAACAAGTATTAAGACTATTGTTGGCTTTCACTGAAACATCATAGAAATCAGTGAATCATAGCTTCTGAAATTTGAGGTGAAGCAAAAATAGGATGCTATAATACACAGACTTCCAGAGAATTTTCCTGAAAACTAGGCACTCATCCTGATTTGGTTTGGAGCTCCTCTTTTTGGAGAATACAAGCAGCAGTAGAGGAGAGAACTGTTAGTGACTGATGAGCCTCCAATGGACTCCAGAGCTGGCAGCATTTCTACACTTCAGTGTAGTGGGTAGCTGTTCCAGCTTTGACCTGGAGATACTATCCTCATTGAGGCTTCCAGTAACTGTCACACCTATGAGACAGGGCTGAGATAGGAGCCCTTAAGACCTGAGGTCCAGATGGGCAAGCTCTCTTGGTTCCTGGATCCTGGACGCTGGAGGTAGACCAAGCAGAGTTCTCTAGAGAACACCGCTGGACTGCGCTATACCTTTCCTGGCCCCTGTAACCTATCCCTGCACTTGTAAGTTACCCCACAAAATAAACCTCCCTTTTAACTACATAGAGTTGCTTTAATACTTCCACCAATACTTCAGCACACTGGCACTACATCTGGGAGAAGCTGAGCTGCAGCACATTTCCCAGCAACAACTTGGAGCCAGCCTGGTGTTCTCATTTTCACTGGAGTCCTTGCCAGCTCCCAGAAAGTGCTGAACATCATCAGCAGATGCTTTCACGATTTGTAGACATGTAAGATGGATCTGTTAACTCCTTATCAGCGAACAAGTGACTTTGACAAATTTCCTCATTTGAGTTTTTTTTCCCTTTCCTTTGAGGAGAGGTTTGAGTTCCTATGGCATAGATTTGTTTATACCCCAATTAAAACAGGAAGCAATTATCATCAATTATCATGTAAGACTAGCTACTGTCTTGTAATTACCATGTTAATTGGCATTAAGTTTAGATAGAAATTATTGTTGCCTCTTTCCAACTAAAAACTAAAGAATGACAAGTCAGGAGTGAAAAAGATAGACAATCTTCCCCTCTAAGAAAGTCTGTCTAGAGAGCTCTTTGCCTGAATGTTTGTATATTCCTCATTGCTGAAGTCATTCATTCACTCAAAAGTGGATGATGGTGTGACATACAACCTCCAAGATGCCACCAGTAAGCCACATCACCTGGATTCCACACCCTGGTGTAGACTCCTCTACACCCAGCAGGGCTGATCCACGTAACTAAGTGGCTGTAAAGACAAAGATGTTGTGTGACTTCCAAGATATTGGATCTCCCTACTTGCTTGAGGGCACAAGCTAGCAGGAACTCCATGGAGAGGAACGTGGCAGGGTATGGGAACCCACAGAGGCTTCCTAGTGAGAAATTACTCAGGGTCCGAGAATCCGAGCTTGCTTTACCTAGTAGGGCTGCATAAGATTATTTAACCATGGGTGTGGTTACCAGGTGTTTGGAAGGGTTTACACTTGGCTATGTGATGTGCTTTGATCTTGTTTGGCATGTTCTAAAAAGCCCTTTTCAATAAAGGATAAGGCTGGTAGGTATTGACCCAGGCCCTCCCGAAGCTATCCTGTGTTTCTGTCTTTCATCTCATCGTCTAGGTCTCTCTTTCTATTTATCATTTCTAAATTTCTCTTTCCTCCACCTAAGAACCCTTCACAAGGTGGGACTGGGCTCCTACAGCGGGAGAGTGAGGACTCCTGCTAACAACCAATCACAACTTGCAGCTATTGCAGTCTCTGTGGAAATGGGTTCTCCATCCTCAGGCAAGTCTTAAATGACTGTAGCCCCAAACTACACCATAATTCCACTTTCAAAAGGGCCACACAGCCAGACTGCCTCCCTAAGTCTTTTCCAAAGTGGAGTCTCATAGAAATGATAAGATATAATTAATGCATACTGTGGCTTTAAGCCAGTAGATTTGTAGGTAATCTGTTAAGTAGCAGCCGATTATAGATACAGATGGTGATTATTATCATTGATGGCAGAGATGGTGATGCTAACTCACATCCCCTAGGCAGAGAAAAGATACAATCAGACATGAGATTTGCCATGTAAAATGCAACAGCCTTAATTAAAAAATAAAAGCAAGTTCCTTGGAGCTAAAATGGCATTGCTTACTTAAATTCTGGTGGAGGTTGCTTTGTGAGAAATGTAGAGAGAAAGATAGCTATTTTGATCCTGGGTCCTAAAACCCAAACTAACAAACAAAACCCCATGTTATTTGGTCATTAAGAATATAGAGGCAAAGTTCTTGGAAAACAGAACCCTGATGGAGCTGTTTTATCAGCCATATAGATTATCTACATTGCATTTCCTATTGCTCTGTACAGAGGGAGAATGTCTCCCTGACTGCCAAATTGTTGCAGAGATGTTCTTGCCCATTTGAAATGTAAACCTCCATGTTGATGTGGGCAACATTTTAGGTAACAACACGAGATGATAAAACAGATTTTAGAAAAGAATTTGTACAAATCTTTATTGATAACTTCATCTCTCACTCACTTTAACTGAAAATGAATGTATTTTGGTCTGCTTTTCTACCAGATACTGACACTGACTGCTATCATACACCTCAGAAATAAAGTGAAATAAAATGCACCTGGGCTTTTGATTTGACTAGTATAATTTGTGTATTGCTTCTCCAGCACTAAACCAAAACAGGCTTGGTTTAAATAACAATAGTTTTAATTATTTCCAAATCAGAAGCCCGATATGAAGTCATTCTTCCACACATGGAATCTGAAGAGGGCTTTCCTAAAATTACCTCAAATTATCTCAGTTGTATCTGTAATAAAAGTAGCATCAGGACCAAATTTCCAAGGAGAGTGTCGATAAATGGTAAACTCCAAAAAAACAATATCAACCAACAAGGTAGATGTTTTGGTGCTGGTCATACAGCCTGAGAAGCAGATCAGCCTAGAATAAAGGAAGCATCCATCTGGAAACCTCTGTACTGAGCACCAGAGCCCAGAGGTGGACTCATGGTTGCATCACTCAAGACTGTTGGTACAACTTGAAATGAAAGGTGTTATTAAATGATAATTGTCCAGACTTCTAAGTATTTGCAATCCTGTGAAGACATCTCTGTACCCAGAAAGGTTCATCCTACAAGGTCCCCAAGGAAGGCATATACAGAGAATCCACTTGGCAAATGAGAGCACATTTTCTTTAGCTGTAATTTCATCCCCAGCCTCCAATGTAAAGCACAAAAAAAGTAGACTGGATCATGTAGCCTAGCTTTCCTAAATCCAAAATGTATTTCTTCTTCCTCTAAAGTATCAAGAGCTGAGCCTCTGCCTCTAATCCCGTGTCTTTCACATCAGCATCTGTCTGACCAGTATCAGCATTCAGCCAGTTTCTAGGTTTTAAACAGGTGGCTTCCACGTGGTTAGGGTCGATGCCTTTTCTTCCCCTTCAGAGAAAGGTGATAAACTATTCATTTGTCAGAATAAGTAGGATAAGTTCAAAATCACATGAGTAACATATAGAATAAAAGTGTATTTCTTTATTTTGTTTCTAAACCATAGAGAAGGGAGAGAAAAAGGAGAAGGGGGAGCAGAAGGAGAAGAAAAGGAAAGGATGAAGAGGAGGAGAGAGAAGCCAAGGGAGGAAGTGCTACCCAATGTTTGAGGCTACTTCTCTGACTCTACCATACACGTGCGCACAAAGGATTAATGTCTGTCATTTGAGGGAGTCCATGCAAATACACAAGAAGCTAAGTAGAGAATAAAAGATAAGAGTCATAAATGGATATTTCAGACAAGAGAAATGTTAAGTGCCCATCAACACCCTTCAGTGGTAATCAAGACAGTTCAGATCAGGACCAGAATGAGATAACACACTTTACTTAGTTGATGAGTAAATATTAAGAAGCCTTAAGATAAGTGTTATTGAGGATGTGATTTAGCAAAATTCTTATAAACAGCAGGTGAGAACATAATTAAGAAAACAATTTGTCATTATAATAAATGTTAGATAGACTATGCTAATAATGATAGCAGTAGTTTGTAAATCTCATGGCTTAATACAATGTCTCCTGGGAGAACCTCTAGGTCTTGGGGTGTGTGCTCTAACTAACGTTCCATCCTCTAACTGGTGACTAAGGGATCCAGGTTCTAGCCACCACTGACTCTGCCCCCTCAGAGAAAAAAAAGCTTTTCAGTTAGAGAGATTAAGTGAATGCTATATAGGCAGGTATGATGTGAGCTCTATTGCCAACACGGGCATCACACCAACCACATGATCCTATACAAAGGCTGGGAAAGTGGTCCCCTGGTATCATCAAAAGAATTGAGATCTATGAGCACACAGAAGTCCCTGGAACACCTTGAAAATTTGATCACAAATACACCTGCCATTTTCATGAGGAATTTTTTAATGGATACCCTCAAAGGACTACTAAGAGATCTAGGTGACTCTTATGTATACTTACTAGTAGATAAACATAAAAATGTTCATGGGAGAACTGTTTCTAACAGCAGATACTGGAAACAATCCAAATATCTAGTACCAACAACTGGAAAATATCCAAATATTTAACATGGCGGCCTGGAGGCAATTCAAATATGATCAACAGGTGAAGAAATAAATAATGTCTTTTTTCCACCAAATGAATGTTTTCTCCATAAAATGAATGAAGTATAATCATAGTTTTAAAAAGCATATCTTGTAAACACACAGATGTTGAGTCCAAGAATAGCAAACTACTAGGGTATATTTCAGCACAGTTTGCTTTTGTGTTCTCTAGTATATGCTTTGGCTGTTGTTTTTTGTCTGTTTGTCTCTTCTTAGCTTCGTTTGAATTTTTTTTTTTAATTTACTTGCGGGTGGGTGGGTATTTTGCCTGCGTGAATGCCTGTGTATTATGTGCATCCTTGGTGCCTGTGGAGGTCAAAAGAAGGCCTCAGGTCCTCTGAGGCTTGAGCTACAAACGGTTGTAAGCCACCATATACATGCTGGGAATTGAATCTGGGTCCTCTGGAAGAGAAGCCAGTGCTCCTGAACACTGAGCTATCTCTCTTGTTCCTGGCTTGAATTTTTGAGATGGGGGTCTAACATTGTAATCCAAGCTTGTCCAGAGCCCACTATATAGCCCCAAGCTGGCCTCCAACTCATATAATTATCTTGTGTTATCCTCCCAAATGCTAAGATTATAGGCTTGAGTCTCTCTGCCCAGTCTTTCTTTGTTTTTATGAGACAGTCTTACTCTATATCCCTGACTAGCTGCCTGGAACTCTCTATTTGGATACAGTGGTCTTGAACACTCAGCCATCTTCTTGCCCTCTACTGCCTGATTATAGTCATGCAAGTATATCTTTTTAACTTATAGACCAAATTCCAAATTAGTAGTTTATTCTCAAAATGCAGTTGTAGTTATCTTAGAATAATTAAAAGGATGCTCAGGAAAATGAGAGGAGTGTATGGCCTATACTACTTTTTTAGCTGTTATATAGGCTCACTGATATTTATTTGCCTTTTTACTATCATTTTTAACCCGTACACATTTTAGTACAAGGGGAAGTCCTATTTATTTAGAAATCATGCTTATTTGGTAACTTTTTGTGTCTCATCATAAGAATAGGAGGAAGCTGAAAGGAGACTATTAGGAATAAGGAAGGGAGCCAGAGGAAGAAGAAGAGAAGAAAATGTGTGTGCATGCAGGGGCGTGGGTAAGATAGGATCAAGGTATATTATGTACATGTAAGTAAATATCACAATGAAATCTATTATTTTGTACAACTAATATACACTGCAAAAAAAGAACAGGAGAAATCGTGGAAAGGAAGATAATAGAAGCAAGATGGGGTACTACACAAAGGCTCTTGTTTCTGTCCTCATGGAAAAACATCCCCAGACCGACTCCCCTTGTATGACAAATTTGACTGCTGGGGACCCTCTACCATCTATCTGTAAAAGATAGGATGGTGAGATCTAGGACATGAGATCTTGGCATATTCTTTGAAGACTCTTCTCCCTAGGCCAGCAACAGCACAAGTACTGTCTGCACAGAGATTTGCCCATTTATTTCAAATAGAGGGCATCCTGGATCTTATTTCTCTCTGATCTTGGAACATGATATTATGTTATATTGACTTGGTTTTCAGTATGGGGTATTAAACTTAGAACTTGACATGTGCTAAATATCTTCTGTCCAATATTGTTCTTAAAAACGAACCAGAATATGGCATAGAGAGAGAATGGAGTTCAACACAACATAACCAAAGACAAATGTGTGTAAAACAATACCTGGAGTGCTAAAGGAATTATGATATGCTTGTTGCTATGATATTATTACTATGACTCTTTATTATGCATATACTATGTAAACAAATTAGCATATATTATGAATATATGTACATATGCATTTGTTTATACATTTTATTACATGCAAATGATAGACCCTATCCTAAGATGTGGAATATGCATAAAGTCTATTCTCCTCTACTGAATCTCTGTGTATAACTTTCTTGCCTATCCATCACACTGTCTTCATCTGTTTCTTCAGCTGACTCTTCATCATCTTCTCCTGATTCACACCATTATTTTTCTGTTCCTATGATGAGAGTGTTATTCCTTCTCCTGGCTTTCCTTTGAAAATACAATGGCTTCTACCATAAGAATAAACATCTGCTAGTCCTATAATTTTGTATTAATCAGTTCTTTTCTGTTCCTTCATCTTTTTTTCCATTGTGCCTACATGAAGTTGAAGGATTAAAAGCAGAACCCTGAGAGTCACTGAGATGCACTTGGTAAATGAATTCTTAGATGCTGGTCAGAATGCTTAGCCACAACACAACAGGAAACGTAGTTGAATAGAATATTCAGGGTCCTTTCAAAGGCCCTACTCTTGTGAGCTTCTTGGGAGTCATGCCTATAGCATTCTTCCTCCTAGTTCATGGCTGGAAAACACAAAGCTTCTCAACTTTCTGGACAACAAATACTAAATATATTAGCAAACTAATGAATGAATGTTTCAAAAAATGTCTTCCCTGAAGTTTGGTGGAAGGTACAGACAACCTCAGATAAGGAAAGGGAAAATTTCACATTGTTCTTTCAAAGGTTTAAGGAAGGAGAGCTGATGGATCCACCCAGGCACAATGAGTATACTATAAAATGAGAATTGCCATGTTATTTATGGGTGATTACAGTTGCTAGGAAGCTCTATCTGTCAAGTGTAAGTCTGACTGACAATCTGCTGTGATGGAAGGGGTCTTCTTAAGAGTCAGCCTTCTGTGATTCTAACCTCAATACTGCATGGGATGGGTGCATTCCTTTAGTTAAGCCACTTACACGTTCAGAACCTGAGAGTCTTCATTGATAAAATAGGGCAGGCATGTCTACCACAATGAGAAAGATTAAATGAGATGGTTAGAATGTTCCCAGCTTAAGGGAGATGCTCAATAAATGTCAGTCCCATTTAATGCATACCCACTCGCTTTGGTTCAAGCTCATCTTCCAACAAAAATAGTTGTCTTCTCTTCCAAATGACAGACACTGAGGCTGCTTGGCAAGACCATGGTGTCACTATTAATACTATAAATCCAAGTGGACCAGGTTCAACAGTCAATAAGATATGAAAGTTGAGACAACTCCATGACAGTGCAGCATAGAGTAAATATGGTTCTCACAGCACATAAGATTCAGGCTGTATCTGTATCCCATTTGGAAGACATAGGACCAGAAATGAAGCTGTTTGTCTGACATCATCCCATCAATGACAAGGAGACCTGCAACTAGAAGCTAACCTCTACCCCAAGGACCTTGTATTCTTCCTACCTGCTTCTCCCCTACACTCCCACATGCCCATGGTGAGCACTACATGTTTTTAAGTTGCAGTCACTTGTAAGCCTCAAAATGAGAAGTTGTTTTCACAGTCTTGCTATAATTAAGTCATCAGCGCAACTCACAAAAACAAAACTGTGCCTTTTTAATTAGTGTCTTGAATGTAAATTAATGGTTCATTATTCTTTCTCATTTCCAGCTGAGATAGTTATTAAAGTCGGGAGAAATAATGAATAGTCAGACAGGAAAACTCAATGGCATAAAGAGGGTCAGTTTTCTCTCTTAGATACCTAGTATACTGGGGTGATCTAAGAGGCCCTATCCCCTCAGAACACACATGTGGTTCATGGGAAGCTAAAAAGAACATGTAACATCTGGACTTGCCTCACCTCCAATTAAGGATAGTCTACATATTGACTGACTAGACTTCCTGAGAGGCTTCCCTGTGAACCCATGAGGTTTACTGGGTTTTAATAAACACCAGTGCCATATGACTCTGATTTCCTGATTCTAGAGAAATTTAAGGCATCTTTCATTCATCCTCTTTGCTATACTTGTTGAGGACCTACTGTGAGCCAGCTCTTGTGCTCATGGCTGGAGACTCCAAGTTAATCACGAAGATGTGGTTCAGCTTTCAATATGAGATGTGTGAATACATAAAAACTTGCTGCTACCCCCGAGACCAAATTCATTCAGCAAAATTTATTGGCTCTTTTCCCAATGTTCAGGACTAAGTCTTTCAGAAAAGCTGATCTTAAAAATAACTAGACATAGAAAGTTGAGAGAATAGCTGTGTTCCTTCACTATTCAATGCTATACAGCACAATTTCTATATTTCTATATTTCTCTAAATATTTCATGACATCTACCCAAAGGATGCTGCAATATATCCAAAAGAAGGAGCAATTCTCATTTCAGCAGCATTTGCTGAGTCCTTTTTGAGGAGACAAAATGGAACTTAAAGACACAGTGACACACGGAGTGTCCGCCAGTCATTGGTATAATTATTTTCTCTAGAGAGGTTGAATTATAATGATCACATTCTACAATTCAGAGCAGGACTAGTCCCAGTTGCAAGGCTAGTACCCCTTGTGCATGTGACTTTTCCTTCTGGAACTTGGTCTATAAAATGAAGAAGAGACACTAAGCATCCTGTCCTATGAATGCATGATTCTACAATTTTTATGAAATAAGTTTTCATTTTTGAAGACCACAGTCCCTGAATGATTCTACTCACAAGGACAGCACCAAAGCTCAGCTAGACACTAGGGTATCTGATGATCAAGAAAAAAAATCCATTATTCCAGGACATTCAAGGAGAATTGAAAAATTCCATCAAAGAGTAGCCAGCAACCTTGCTTGTAATCATAAGAAGATGGAGAGGGAGCAAGCATCTAAGCCCAGGCAGCAGGGTTGTAAATGAGGGCACGTTAACTGAATGAAATGCTTGCCAGGATCAGGGACCCATAAATATTCCATGACACCCAATTGATTTCTCAGAATGAGTTCCATTTCTGATTTGTAAATCTAGCCGGTGATGCTTTGGGTTGTTCTTTAGGCTCTGCCTCCAGTGAGCTGTGTCTACCTCGGGACTTCTTCTGTTCCCATCAAATAGTCACACTCAATCTACTCTACCTTAACACTCTCCAGCTCACTGAAGCTTTTGAACATGAGGCTTATAAAACAGTCCCATTACCCGAGGCAGGATGCTTGAGAAAACTGGTGCAAAAGAAAGTAATGAAGATGGATGGGGTGACATCCTGAACAGCAACAAGCCCACAATGCAGTGCTGGAGTTTCCTAAGACGAGTTCAGGCTGGTTCCTCTTAGTGTTTCTCAATTGTTTTCAAGTGACAGACCCCACAAAATGTTAATAGTCACCTAAAACAATGGAATTAATATGTAAAAGTATCTGAAAAATGAGGCCCAGAAGTTCTGTTGCCAAGCATCTTACTCCAAGGACTAAGGGAAAAGCTTAGCATACCATTGTCATAGTCAGAGAATTAGGCCTTCTGAAACTGCATCAGGTTCCTACAAACAAGTCCCATGTGGCCATTGTCTAATTAGGTATCCCAAGTAATAAGTTGTATTCTAAGTTGTGGATCAGGGATCACAGTGCCTTCCCTGATTACAATGACTGTCTTCAAGGCGCTTCTGCTGAGATATTTGATGTGCACCTTGCTGACAAGCAAAAAAAGAGAATAGGGGGGAAAAAACAGAGGATATCTATAAGCAGACATTCATCACTTCCTGCTACAAGTTCATTCAACAGCTACTAGCCATGAGGATGGCCTGAATAGAAAGGGGTTGTAGTGTCTGGTTGTCTAGGAAGAGAGAATGGGGTACCTAATCTACTAGTAAGCATATGATACTGGTAGGACTCTTCATTAGAGATCTTCTCAATATTAACCATGATTACCAGGCCTGGCAACGTCTGCAGCCTGTTAGAAATACAGATGTTCCAACCATGGCTGGGGACTCTACATCTTAATAAAATCATTAAGATCCTCAATGACCTTGCTTTAAGGAACGAAACGTTCAGTCAACCTGCACCTCTAAATGTTATCGGAACTACTAACCAATCAAAACAGAAGCTCACTTTCACCGATAAATGCTTTCTATGACTATGATTCCCAAACCAAAAGGATGTGGACTGGATGTATAAAGAAGGCTTCTGGGAGCTGAGGAGAGTACTCAGTTAACAAAACACTTTGCACACAAGCTTGAGGACCTGAGTTCATGTCCCCCAAATCCATGTAAAAGACAAGCATGGTAGAGCATTACTATAATCCCAGTTCTGGGGAGGCAAAGACAGGAGGATCCTCGGAACATATGGGCCAGAGCTCCAGGTTCAGGGAGAGACTGTCTCAAGAAAGAATGTAGAGAACAATTTAGAAACATATATAACATTGATCATTGGCCTCCATGTGTATGTATGCACCCACACACAAATAAATGTACACACACACACACACACACACACACACACACGAAGTCTACCTTGGGACTGGTGAAATGGCTCTGCTGTTAAGAGCACTAGCTGCTCTTCCAGAGGACCCAAATTCAGTTCTTAGCACCCACATGGCAGCTCACAATCACCCATACCCCCAGTTCCAGGAGATGTGGCACCCTCTTCTAGCCTTTGGGAGCAGATATGTAAGCAAAACACCCATACACATAAAATAAAATAATAATTTAAACTTTTTAAGAGAAGTGCATCCATCTTTGCAAGAGAACCTGCATTTGCTGACTACCTATTTTGTGTGAAGTACAGAACCATGTACTTGTACACATTAAATTATGTAACTACTGCCATCCTAAGGGAAAAGTCTTTTTCTCTGAATGTAAAGAAATTCGTCCAAAATTGCACTCAATCCTAAATGGTATGTTCTCATGAAACCTCTCCCCCCACCAGGGGGTGGCACACACCTTTAATCCAAGCACTTAGGAAGCAGAGGCAGACAGATCTCTGTGAGTCTGAGACGAGCCTGGTCTACAAAGCAAGTTCCAGGACAGCTAGGACTGTTAGACAAAGAAATTCTCTCTTCTCCAGGTTCAAGGCTCTATGCAGAAGAGGAGATGGCAAGATTGTAAAAGCCAGAGGATTGATGCACATATGAGCTCACAACAGCGATGGTAGGACACACAAGATCTGCATAGGTGGATTCCTAACACCCAGAAAGGAGGTTGTAGACAGGGGTCCCACCCCTAACCAAGAAATTAATTTCAGTTGATACTCACTTGTTGTGGACTATTACTTTAACTAGGCAAAGATGTGTTACATTTGTTTAAGCTGCATTTGTTTAACGATGTAAAGGTGTTTCTTTTACTTCCTAAGGCACCTGATTTGTGTAATAAAAAGCTGAGAGGCCAATAGCTAGGCAGTAGAGGGCTAGGATGGGTTGGCAGGCAGAGAAAATAAGTAGGAGGAGGAATCTAGACTCTAGAGAATGAGAGAGAAGAAACAGAACAAACAAAAAAAGAGAGAGAGATGCCCAGGGCCAGCCAGGCAGCTGCCAGACAGACAGATGTAGAGCAGGACATACAGAATGAAAGAAAGGTAAAAAGCCCCAAGGCAAAACATAGATGAAGAGAAACAGGTTACTTTAAGCTATAAGAGCAAGTTCGACAAGTATAAGATAAGGCTGAGCATTCATAAGTAATAATAAGTCTCTGTGTCTTGATCAGGGACTGGCAGTCTGAGAAAGCCTGTTACACCCACGGGTAAAGGGAAAATCAGTTTTCCTTAATGAAGTGTATATATATCCACAACACTCCAGGGCAGACCCTCTGCCCAGGAATAGTTGGCCAACACAGAACGAACTCTGTGTTTTTGTTTATTTACTTGTTTTTTTTTTTTTTTGGGGGGGGAGGTTTGTTGTTTGTTTGTTTTGTGTGTTCATGGTGGTTTGAAAGAAAATGGCCCTCAAAGGTAGTGGCACTGTTAGGAGATGTGGCCTTGTTGGAGTAGGTGTGCCTTTGTTGGGGGAAGTGTGTCACTGTGGGGGCGGGCTTTGAGGTCTTTTCTCAAGCTTCACTGGGTGTGACTGTCAACTTCCTGTTGCCTCTGAGTCAAGATGTAGGACTCTCAACTCCAGCACCACAAATGCCTGCAGGTTGCCAGGCTCCCCACCGTGATACTGGACTGAACCTCAGAAACTGTAAGTGAGTTTCTTTAAATGTTTTCCTTTATAAAAAAGAGTTGCCGTGGTCCGGCTAGGCTCCGGGTGGAGCTCCGGGAGTCTAATTAGCGAGAAAGAGGAGGGTTTATATGAATGAGAATTGTTGAAACCAAGGTTGGATAAAGCACAGGGACAAATAGCCAAACGAATGGAAATGCGTGAACTATGAACCAAAGGCTGAGGAGCCCCCAACTGGATCAGGCCCTCCAAATGGGGAGACAGTTGATTGGCTTGATCTATTTGGGAGGTATCCAGGCAGTGGGACTGGGTCCTGTGCTCATTGCATGAGTTGGCTGTTTGAAACCTGGAGCTTATGCAGGGACGCTTGGCTCAGCCTGGGAAGAGGGGACTGGACCTGCCTGGACTGAGTCTACCAGGTTGATCTCAGTCCTCGGGGGAGGCTTTGCCCTGGAGGAAGTGGGAATGGGGGATGGGCTGGGGGGGAAGGGGAGGGGGACAGGAGGGGGAAGAACAAGGGAATCCATGGCTGATATGTAGAACTGAATGGTATTGTAAAATAAAATAAAATAAAAGGAAAGGAAAAAAAAAGAGTTGCCGTGGTCATGGTGTCTCTTCACAGCAATAAAAAACCCTAACTAAGACAGTGTGTGTATAGACTATTTGTTCTAGCTTCCTTCCTTCCTTCCTTCCTTCCTTCCTTCCTTCCTTCCTTCCTTTCTCTCTCCCTCTCTCTCTTTCTTCTTCTTCTTCTTCTTCTTCTTCTTCTTCTTCTTCTTCTTCTTCTTCTTCTTCTTCTTTTCTCTCTCTCTCTCTCTCTCTCTCTCTCTCTCTCTCTCTCTCTCTGCCTTATTGGTCTTTTGATTACTTTTGATGTTCATTTTTGTGATTTTTTTAAAGGAAAGAAAAAGATCATAAAATTGAATAGGTTGGGAGGTGAGGAGAATCTGGGAGGTGTAATGGGAGGGAAAGAAACATGATCAAAATAAACTGTATGAAAAATATTTTTAAATATTTTTTTGAAATAAAAGAAGAAAAGAAATTAATCCCAACCCCACCACTTCTGGTTATCATGAGATTAAGACTGAGGCCATGCACATTCCATCTTCTCCCCATGCAGCACTTTAATTACAGTTCAAAGTTCTTTAGAAAGTGGGCCACTAGGTAATAACCTGGAAGGGTTGTATAGTTATGTATTGAAGAAGAAAATGCAATGCTCAGTCAAGGCTTAAGACATATAAATTTTAAATTATTCAGTGAGAAGACAAATAAATTTCCCTACAGTTAGGTTAAAAAAGACCTTCCAGGCTTCTTCAGTTGATTTTAATCTCTGTAAGAATTGTAGCATTCCCCAAGCATGGATGATGAAGCCTCCAGGAGAATCAGGCCACTCTACCACCTTTTGGAAATAATTATAAAACTAAATCTCCTCCCACTGTGAACAAGTGTAAGAACATGAGTCAAAGCCTGCAGCAAGATTTTGCTCCCTCATTTCAATCGTATGGTTACCAAACAAGCAGAATACCTCTGTTGTGTAGACTAGAAGTCCTAAAAGTAAGTTAATGGAAAGACATTGGGAAAGACTATTCAATATGTATGTCCTTTGGGGCTGGAGAGGTGGGTCGGTAATTTAAAACACATGCTGCTCTTCCAGAGGACCTAAGTTCAGTTCCTACACCCACATCAAGTGCCTCACAAGCACCCGTAATTCCACCTCTGGGGGAATTTGAACCTCTGATCTCCGCAAGCACCTACATTGAAGTTCACATACCCACACACAGACATACATGTAATTTTTTTTTCCAAAACAAGGTTTCTCTGTGTAGTTTTGTGCCTTTTCTGGAACTCACTCTGTAGCCCAGGCTGGCCTCAAACTCACAGAGATCTACCTGCCTCTGCCTCCTGAGTGCTGGGATTAAAGACGTGTACCGCCACCACCCGGCTTATACATGTAATTTAATATAATAAATCTAGGGCTTTGCAGACACCAGGACTGCAAATGGCATCATTGTGCCCCTGAAGAAAAAGAAGCTCATGGAAGTTACCTGGATGTTGGTGAGGGATTTTACCCCCAGGGGTACTGTGGGAGCCTTTCAGAGAGTTTACAACCAGGATTACAAGAAGTACATCAACATCTGGGAAGGCAGCATTGTGGGGCTTAATGTGATGCTGGCAGCCTACCTGCTTCTCAGCTACAACATTTCTTACAAGGAACTCAATGTGAGTGTGATGCAAGTACCACTAAGGAGGGCCAGGATGAAGAGCACTGCACCCCTAAGCAAAACCAGCTGCCTAGTTCCCATCCATGACAAATGTAGCTGCGGCTGAATCTTTATATTCTGACTGAGAGCTAATGTGCAGTAAAAGGTGACTGGTTCAAAATAATAATAATAATAATAATAATAATAATAATAGTAATAATAATAAATCTTCTAAAACATATTCCCCCAGCCTGTTTTGATTAGTTTTCTACTGCTGTAATAAGACACCATGGCTGAGATGAATATAATGATAAGAGATTGCTGAGAACATGAAGCAAAACGAGCATTTCAAATGGAGAAAACAGGAGGTGCAAAGGCTCAGGGACATAAAGAGGCAGGTATCGATGCAGTTGTGTTTTGTCTTTTCTAAATAACAGAATTTGAGACGAGAATGTTAGCAAGATTAGTAGGGACCGAGTAATCGTATACTCTGGGGGTGCTTGCCTGGATGGGGCAGACATAAAAAGAATCAAGGGAGAAGGAGATAATTCATGTTTTGGAATGTTCTCTCTCCTGGAAGAATAGAAGGTTGTGGTTGGAATGGGAAATGTCCTCTCCTGGCTGGTGTGTTTGAACACTTGGCCTCCAGATGTGGACATTGTTTCTGGAGCCTGTAGAACTGTTACAGACTTAAAGCCTGCCTGGCAGAAGCTGGTTACTGAGAGGGGGGCCTGTTTTATAGCCCTGGCCCACTTTCAGTCTGTTCTCCACTTTCCAACTGTTGGTCCAGTGTAGCCAGCTACCTTCCTTGTCATGATGTAGTGTATCTCTTCTAAATTGCAAGCCAAAATAAGCCCTTCCTCCTTGGAGTCTTGGGGGCGGGGGTGAGTCTTATCATATTTATGAGAAAATAACAATTACAGAAGGCAGTGTGATTCTGGGGAGATACAGAATATTTGGCAAGCCAGTAAAGTTTGTCTAGTCAGGAGACAGTGAAGATTGGAACAAAAATGGTGTAGGTCAAACTCCATCTCTGCAAAAGATAAGTTCAAAAGACAAGTTCAGAGATAGTCTGCAGTATGTACACTCTCAGCCTCACTTAGAAACAAGATCTTTGCAGATATAGTCAAGTTTAAAACCAGTCATAATAAGTTACAATGGCCTCTAAGCCAGTGTCTTAGAAAAAGAGGGAATGTTGGATGCAGGAACACAAAGAGAGACAGCCATATGACAAGTGTAGCAGAGACCAGAATGTTACACCTCGCAGGCAGGCTAAAGACTACCAAGGAGTGCCAACACCACAAGAAACTATGGAAGTGGAGCCTTCTGAGTAAGCAAGGCCCCAGAGCCATATGTTTTAGATGTTGACCTCCAGAACTGACAAAATAACTTCCGTGATTTTAAGCCACACGTTAATGGCATTCTGTTACAGCAGCCGTAGAAAATTAATCATTAAGGGCATAGAGAGTAAGTGGGTAGAGAATAAGAAGGCCCTGTAATTAATAAATAGGAACCTTAAGACTTAGAAGGGGAGAGAAACTGGGCTTGCAGAATGGATGGAGAAAAGATGGACCCTAAATTTTGAATGTTCTCCAGTGTTTGAAATGATGACTGTGCACATTGAAGAGCTGTAGTCTGGCAAGAAGGGGCTCATCTGGTCTGAAGGCAGAAAGCAGCAGCAGGCTGTCGGGCTCCACAGCACCCTAGAGAGGTAGCCATCACAGGCCAGCTACAACTTGAGAGCCTTGCTGCCTGACATTGGAGGGGGAGAAACCTGTGCTCTTTGGTATCATTGGCTGTGTGACCCACAAACAGATGTTCCCCCTTGGCTCTCCTTCAATCTGGGGGCTGATGGGCTTCAATTAAACCATGAAAATGTCACTTGATTCAATAAGAAGCCCTATCCATTTGTGTCACATGACCTGTGCCAATTCTATTCACCTATTGTACATCCATAATTCTCCTTCGACGGGCTGTGCATGGGTCATCCCTGTATCAGTCTTACAGTAATCATCCTAGTCCTCCCTCTCAGCAGCCTGTTAGCCTTCTGAATGAATTCTCTACCTGAAGCCCTCCTTCAGCTTCTAGTTCCTAAATCCATCTCCATGTGAAATCAAGTGGAAGTATACAAACATATCTCCTCAAGACCTGGAGGAGATCTCTGGCTACTACCCTCACCTCACCTTTGAGTACATTTTTTTCTGCATCCCTAAGCCCGTTTATTATCCTGCTAATCAAAGTTCTCCAAATTTCATACTACTGCTCATGCTCTTTGCTTGCCTAGACTGACTGGTTCATTTTTTGTTAAATATCATCTTCTTTATGGGTTCTACACAAGTCTGAACCCTGCACAAGCAATTGGACCTACTCCCACACTGAGCATTCCTAGCACATGTCTCTACAATGCTGTGTTATGACTCTGCCCCTCTAAATAGATTATATTTAAATGAGAGTAATTGCACTGCATCGTATCTCTAGTCTCAGCACTAGCAAGGTGACACATGGTAGGCCCTCAAGCTGTGATAAATGAATACAAAGCTACTTAAATTTTGCTGAAAAGCTGCCTTCCAAGAGAGCTGCATCCAGTGTAAGCACCCCGGGATTTTCCTATCACAGTCATGTGATTTACGAGTTGTGTGATTCATCAGGCTCCATGTACCAGGTGTCACCTCTGTATTCAGCTTCGCTGATCAAGAAAATGAATTTGATCCTGGCTCTCTGTCCTCTAGACAGCCGCTTGCTGGGAGAAGTCATTAATGCAGTAAATTATCCTCCCAGCTGTTAATACCGTGTACTGGCCTGTTTGCCGGCTTTTAGTTCAGCTGAACATCAACTTGTGCTATGATATTTACATGAATATCTTTATTTCATCAGTACCATTGTCCATCTGTTTGGCTATGGGTTGGATTCCCAAGCTGTAGCCAGAAATGGAGGCGTGAGCCAGACCAAATGGTAACTTCCTGCATGGGATGAAGGGCAGCCCATCCCTTGTTCTTCCATTCCTGCTTGCACTAAATGCTGCCTGGCAGGCATAGGATTAGAGATGCCACCCTTAAGTAGAAGGCTAGAAATGAGAAGCTATTTGTCTTCTCTAAGACAGAGGCTCTGCCACAAAAGCTGGCTGGAGAATTCGGAAGGATGGTAATCTCCTTAGCTGAGTCTCCGGTTGTCAATGCCACATCTCACACGTTATCCCTGCATTTTAAAACTTGCTAACATGAGCCCACTGTGAGCCAGGAATGGCTCACGAAGAATTCAAGTGTGTGTGTGTGTTTTTATTGGTTTTGGGACTTTGGTTTTTTTGGACTTTGTTTATTTTTGGCAAATCAATGCAAGCTCGAGTAACCCGAGAAGAGGGAAACTCAACTGAGAAAAATACCCATATCACATGGCCTATAGGTGAGCCTGTGGGACATTTTCTTGATTAATGATTGACGTGGGAGGAGCTAGCCCACTAGATGGTGCCACCCCTGGGCAGGTAGTCATACGTTGTTTAAGAAAGTAGCCCAAGCAAGCGAGTAAGCAGCAGTCCTCCATGCTCTGCTTAAGCTCTTGCCTTGAGTTCCTGCCCTGACTTCCCTTCACAATGGGCTATGAACTGTAAGATGAAATCAGCTCTTTACCTGAAGTGGGACTTGGTCAGTGTTTTTATCACAGTTTTGGAAGCAAAATCCCAGGACACCAACCACCCTCTTCCATTCTGATTGCAATGATGTCCCAGGAATAGAACATTAAGACTGAAGCTCTACCCTCAGAGTCTCAGACCAGTATTTCTTAAACCTCTGATGACCAGATTTGGAGGAAGAACTATCTAAGCATGAAAAATGGTTCTCACATGGGCTCCAAGACAGAAAGGAGTTTGCTATACTCAAGGTAAAACAAGAGGTCAGGTGGGTAGAGAAATGTGTTCAGGGGTGATGGTTCTAGGAGCTGACAGCAGTTATGGCATGATCTTATCATATATATGAGAGGAAAACTTTAAGAAAAAACTTGACATTTTATGAATGTCAGAAAAACACAGGCAAAAGACTATCTGGTCAGTCCCTGGCTTCTCAGGACCCAGGCTTGGAGAAAGAAGTCTAGTTAGAATTATTACTTTTGTCAATGAGAAGTAAGGAGGCCTGAGCAGGGTTGTTGTGGGGAATACAGTGAGAAGTGACTCACCGTTAAGGAAGTAGACAGGACATTTTAGTGAAGGAGGAGAATTGGTTCTTTGTAAGCTAAAACAAAAATAATTCCAAGGCCTATAGCATGAGTGACTTGGTGGATGTCAATAACGTTTATTAAGGGGGGAAAAAAAAAGGCTTGGGAGCGCAAGGCTGACTTGTAAAGCAAAATCAATAAGTGTGATATGGATGTGTTGTGTTTGTGATGCCTATCAGGCATTCAACAGAAGGACATCAGGGGTGTAATTAGAGCTTAAGAAAGAAGGAAAGGAAGAGGCATGGTGGTGAGAACTCTGAGGCAACAGGGCAATGTGGCCCAAAAACATATCACAGTCTAGAAGGAGACTCATAGTGCTAATCATCTGCCATGTCAGACATCAGACTGTATTATTTCAGTCTTTTTAGATTTGTTTATTATTTTATGTGAATGAGTGTTTTTCCCTGCACATATGTATGTGCACCATGTTTGTGCTTGGTGCCTATATTGGTGAGAAGGGGGCATCAAAATCCCCTGGGACTGTAGTTACAGAGTTGTGAACGGCCGGGGGACTCGAACCTGGGTACTCTTGCAACAAGTGTTCTTAAAGTCTAAGTTGCCTCTCAGTTTCTGGGCATTAGACTTAAAAATCCCATGTGCATTGTTTCATTTCACCCACACGGCCAGGAGATGTCACATTCTGAATGATGTAAGTCTTAAATGTAAGAGCATTACATCAACCTGTACATTCGTAGCCCGCTTCTCCACTTCCTGTCTGTGTGATCTTTAACAAGTACCTGACCCTCCCTAAATCTCTGTTTCCTCATCTGCAAGTGAAACAACAGTACAATTCTTAATGAACTGGGAAAAGAGAAGTAGCAAAATATATGCAAATAATTATTAAGCAATAGACCTCATAATGATTTTTCTTTATTCACTGTTAGGGGTACATCATTATGTTTCATAAAGTATGTCCCATATCTGGTTCCTGACACCCAAACTTATTTGGAAATAGAAATCTTTGCAGAGGTCATAAAGTGAAGATGAGGTCATGGTGGTTGTGAATGGGTCCTAATCCTGTGACTGATGTTCTTAAAAGAAGAGGAATATTTGGATAAGAGACACATTACAGGGAATGCCAGGTAACAGGATGCTGCCTCAAGATGAGACATGTTGAGAATAGCTAGGGAACAGCAAAAATGAATAGAGACATAGAACAGATTGTCTCGCCAAGCTCCAAGAAGGATGCAGTTCAGACAAGACACCTGTCTTCTGGAAGTCAGAGAGAATAGTTTTATCATAGTTTAAGTCTCTTGGTTTGTGGTATTTTCTCATGCTGGCTGAAGGGAGCCAAGGCAAGTTCTGTTTTACAAGTGTGGAAGTAAAAATTCAAGGTGGTCATATTACTCTCCAAATGTCACGTGGGAGGATGTAGTTATGCTTGAAGCCACATCAGTGCAATGGCCTTCTTTCTATTCAGCCTGTCAGATATCAAGTTCACTCTTAGCATCTCAGCTTACAAATGACCTAGTCCGTGCCCTCCAGGGACCCATAATGTATGGATGAGACAGATAGGAAATTGAGTAAAGTAAATGTCACGTTAACATCATGGTGGTAGAGTAAAGGGTTTGTGAAGAATATAGACAGAACCGTTCTAACTTAGCCAGAGGACAGGACATTAACAAGGAACAAGGAGGCATAGCTAATGTGAACATGCCTGAGGGATAGCAGAAACAAGGGATAGCCAGCAAGTATGCTGCCCGAAAAGGGATGAGTGAGAGTCGTGCTAGGTGTACAGTTGCCTGGGACTACACAAAACCATGCCTCATGAGATAACATGCACCGCCCCACGGAGTCCTTATGCCAGTCCTCCAAAGAGGGTGTCATTCACAGTGATTTAACAAACAGAAGAGCAAATCTTGAGGGGCAGAGTCCTGAGATGCAGCATATGTCTGGTGCCTCTACACAGGATGCACGGGTAGCACTTGGTTCTGTGATCACTAGTGTGACCTTTGTGCTTCGCTGGTTCTCAGCTCAGTTACTAGCTCTTAACCATGGGAAGGCACTTGCTCTCCTTCACCCCTGATACTTGGTCTCCCCCATCTGCCATATAGGAATGCAGACGGACTTTCGGTCTGCAGGTTACCTCTCCTGGCTATCCAACTCAGGTGGCTTCGGTAATATAAGCAAGGTCACAGAGACATCAGCCAAGAATATAGCTTATCAGAATTCTCTTCAGTTCCTTCCAGGCACTGACAGCACAAGGACATAGAACTTGTCTGTGATATTACAGCATTTTCAGGTGACTGAGAGGAGGACAAGGCCAATTATGGGGTGGGAAAAGGGGAGAATCATAGCCTGGGAGTTGGTCAGAAGCATAAAAATGATGACAGGAAAATTGATGGATAAGTGCTCTTAGCAAAGAAGAACAGATGAGGCAAAGTACATTCACATGGACGCAGCAATTTCATGTCGGTTTGAGGCTAGATGACTTGGGTCTGCTTAACAAGCCACCTGACTGCCTTAAGGGTACACTAATTCTACTGGGTAGTGGAGTCAAGAATGGGTACGCAGATCTGGCCTTTGCCAGGGACAGTTGTAAAGAAGCAAAGGGCAGCTAGCTGAGCTGGAGAGAAGTGAGAAGATGAATACAGACGGCTCCTCTGCAGCACAAGGGATTCGTGTGAGGGCCAGGTTATTCTGCACCCTCTCTTGACACAGAAGTAATGGCATACATGGACTGGTTGCTTATCATATGACTGGAATTTTCTCTTTTTCAATGAACATGTATGCCCCTGATGTACACGTGGATGCGTATGTACACATGTGGAGGCCAGAGAACAACTTTGTGTGGCATTCCTCAGGAAGGCCATCCAACCCTTGGAGACAGGGTCTATGGCTAGCCTGGAGCTCACTCTGTAGGCTAGGCTGGTTGTTTCACCAGTACCAGGCACTCTCCGATCTCCACCTGCCCAGTGTACTCCACGGTGCGTAGCATTTGTTTGAGGTTTCGGGGTCTGAACCTCAAAGTGTTTCACCGACTAATCATCCCCTCAGCCCGTGCCTTGCATTTTCTACTCTATTCCTATTCTACCCACTAGGAAATTCACACATTTGGACCTAAGGTATCATCTTTGCAAATGTGTGCTCTCAATTGCCATCCTAGACAACCAGGTCCCTAGAAGAAACGAAGGAAGAAATAGGACTTGAAATGAGAAGCTGGGTGTAGGACACAAGAAGAGAGTAGGTTGACATCTCCAAATTTGCAGAGGTCCCCAGATATTGCCACTGAGTTTTGTTTTTAAAAAGTCATGAGACCAACCTTGATTTTCCCAACAGGAATGTTTGACATGCAACCTTCTGAGCCCAGCTAGTTAAATCTTGCAGAGGAACGAGTTCTTTTCTGTGTTATCTAGCATCTAATGGGAGTGGTGCTCAAGAAGGAATCAGACCCCTGATGTAGATCAAGGAAGCCACAATGTGCTCCTGATTTGAGGCCAGAATGATTGCGGTTCTATGATGATCAAATAAAGACCAAAAAGTGAAAAGGACCCAGTTACAAGGAAGCCAGTGGAGAATGGGGTAATCCCAGGAGACTTGAAGAAAGCAGAGAAATAAATATAAGGACAGTTTTACTAAGGATGCTATGACCTGGAGCAGAAAATGATACAACGAAATTTCTCATCTATCTTCTTGCACATGAACCAGGCAGGTGCTGTGACTTCCATTCATGGAAGACTAGCTCAGTGAATTTGGTATTTGATCTTTCTCCAGTCCCATGAGACCTCAGCCCTGGACACCTCCATTGCAGTCACTTGGTTAAATGCCCTGAAGCAGAAGGGTCTCCAGTGAAGCTGTGCCTAGATACCTAGTCTACACAAACTGAGACAACCAAAATGGTTCTAGGGAAGCCAGTCAAGTAGGGCACTTGGAACTGTACAATTCCAGTCTCGATCCTTTCTCAATTTCACACTGCCTTGACTCATTGGACACACCATTCATTGCCATGGGTCCAAAGGTTTAATCTTTATCTTCCCTAAGTTATTGATGCCCAGGCAGAGCCACAACACCTTTCTGGGGACTTTGCTTGCACTGGAACAAGGCAACATTGTGCAAAGCTCTGTCTCCACATGGAAACTTGCTGTAAACAGGACTCACTTTCAGTGTGATTCTAACAATCAGGGAAATAAATTAGATCCTAGAATCTTCTCTGGATAATAGCTCATTGCAGGAAGTCATTAATGCAGTAAATCAAACCACAACTGTTGACACCCTGAAAGTGTGTTGTTTACCTTCCTTTGATTCAACTGAGTATCAATTAGTTCAGTGATATTTACATAAATATCTCGATTTGGAAGGTAAAATTGTCCATCTGCTTCTGGAAGATTTAATTAGGTCTGTATTGCTAAGGAAAAAGAGATTAATCCTTTTCGACATTAACCTTTTCAATTAATATATGTTTTGCAATGCATTGTATAACATGCCTTGTTATGTAAATTGGACAAACTGGAACATTTCAGCCTGGGGAAATGATGTCTTTCACACTGAAAGCATATCTCTCTTTCCAAATCTAGACCAGAAATGAATGCTTACAGGCTTTCATGCTTGTTTTTCTTCTTAGTAGGGGGTTTTCTCCACTTCTCAAAGACCTGTCCAGTGCGTATCCTTTAGCCCATGCAGAATATCCAGGCCTCCTCTCCCCATTCCCACCTCTTGCCGGGACTCTAAACTTCCCTTAACATCTTCTTCCTCGAGGTGTGCAGCCTTCTTTGGATTCCTGAGTGAGATCCAGCGAGATTCACATCTCTTGACATAGACATACATATATTACTTGAAATTCCTCTTTCACCCATGCCTCACCTACAGAACAATTTGCTCTGTGATGATAAAGACCATGCATTCCTCATTGCTATTTATTTTGTTGTTGCTAACGAAGTGTCTGGCCCATGGAAAATACTTCATGCATGTTGAATAAATGAATGAGTGAGTGAATTAATGAATGAGGACAAAACAGACCCCTTAGATAACAATTTCGCTGCAGTCTCATGGCACAACCGCTCCAGCCTACAGAAGCAAATCCTTCATGAAAGCTATAGGATGCACAAAAGAGCCTCCCTTTCCTCTGTCTACACTTGACCTAAATAGGAGCTATTAGTCCCAGACATTCCCAGCTTCACAGCCTTTACAGACCAGTGAACTCACTGAAGACTCCCACAGTATTCAAGTCAACCTTTCCAAGGTGCCACTGTTCAAGGAAAATATCCTTTCTACTTCACTCCCTGAATCAGATCTCTATCTCCTTTCTCCTCTCCAATCATGTGTTTCTCACTACCCTTTCCTAAGGGCCAAATGTTTTCATAGAACCTCTCAAAATATTTATCTAACCCGGGAAAGGAGAATAATCACAACCATGACAGTCATCAGTCGGAAGTATCTAATGTCCAAGGCAACGCCATAGGTTCATTTTTTTTTTTTCTGCTTCCAGGAAACAAAACAAAGATCAAAGTGGCGGTCAACTGCGAATCATGTTACATGTATAAGGGACCTAATGAGGTCCCGACCTCCCTCCAAAGCCTACTTGCTTGGCTGTTAGACCACAGAGCCAATAGGGTCTGGGCTGCAGAAAAACACCAATGGTGAGTCAAGTATTTGATCTCCAGTTACAGATCTCTTGAGCAAACTGACCAGAGTCAAATCCTAAAAAGATGTGGCTCTCTTCTTGTTATCACTTGTAGAAAACTTCAGCCTTCTGGAAACTGGTTGATGAAAATTGAATTTATACCACTGAGACTGGCCAGCATTTTATAAAGAACCATATAGTAAATACTTGGGGGTTTGTAGATTCATTCTGTCTCTTCTACAATTTCTCAATTCAGTGTTCATCTACAGAAAATGGCAACAGACAACTGCCAGAGAGTAGCTAGTGCTATAGTTATGATATAATAAAATTGTACTTATCATGCAGCTTCCTGACATCTGAAACAGAGGGAAAGTAGATTTCATGGTTTTTATCATTCTTTATTAAATATATAACCCAATCCTCACATTAGCACACATTAGTATATTAAAGCTGATTTGAGATTGCTTCCATTTGAAAGAAAACATTGAGGCCTTTGAGTACACAGAGAGAGATCTACAGTTACTCAGCTGTTAACTGTGAATATATTCCCCAAGAACAAGTTGGTCTTTATTTTCCCAAGCTAGGTTATTATTCATTTCTTTACTTATTTGCAACAGAATTAGGTATAGTAGCACATACTTGTAACCCAAATACTTGAGAAGCAGAGACAGAAGGATTGCAATTCCCAAGCCAGTCAGGCAACCTCATAAGACTTTGTTTCACTCTCCAAATCCTCAAAAGAAGAAATTTTGTCAGAATCCCTAGCCTTGCAGAGCCTTCAACTTTCCGATGCTCAAAGCATCTCTCTTTTTCTCCATAGATCTCTTGCACATGGTGCATACAGGAAATAGCAAATGTTGTGCTAGAGTTTGACTCCCAACAAAGTGCCAAGCAGGGTAGCTCCAAACAGAAGAGGCTTTGGGGCCTTGACAATGACCCACACAGGGCAGTGATCAATAGTTTAATACCAAATGCTGTGAGTGCACGGGGGACTGGGCTGTAAATATGGCAGCTATGTAAGTATATATAAGCAGTGTGAATATGGTGCAAATACGCAGTTAAGGCAGATGTGGTAAGATAAGAAGTGTGAATTGGGGTCAGACTCACCTTTTCTGATTCCTCATCTTGTCATACACTAAACAAATAGCCAGGGTAGCACTGATGAAGCTCATCTCTCTCATCCACGTTAACACCAGGAATGTTAATTCTGCGCTAGAAAGTCACTGTGATGATTAACTGAAACAATGCCTGGGAGGTGCTCTAGCTGGCCTTAACTGTTAGCTTGCCTAAGAAGGGAGTCTCAGTTTAGGGTCTGTCCAGATCAGAGCGGTTTCAGGGCCTGTCTGTCCATGTGTTGCTTGTTAAGTAATGAAAGATGGCTCTCCCACTGTGGGTAGCAACTTTCCCTGGTCAGGTGGTCCTGGGCTGTATTTTTTTATATAAACATTTTCCTTTTTTAATTTTATAATTTAATTTAATTACATTTTTACATATCAGCCACAGATTCCCTTGTTCTCCCCCCCACCTTCCCCCCAGCCCACCCCCCATTCCCATCTCCTCCATGGCAAAGACTTCCCTGGGAATTGAGTTTAACCTGGTAGATTCAGTCCAGGCAGGTCCAGTCCCCTCCTCCCAGGCTGAGCCAAGTGTCCCTGCATAAGCCTCAGGTTCCAAACATCCAGCTCATGCACAGAGGACAGGTCCCGGTCCCAGTGCCTGGATGCCTCCCAAACAGATCACGCTAATCAACTGTCTCACTTATCCAGAGGGCCTGATCCAGTTGGGGGCTCCTCAGCTATTGGTTCATAGTTCATGTGTTTCCATTCATTTGGCTAATTGTCCCTGTGCTTTTTCCAATCATGGTCTCAACAATTCTTGCTCATACAAACCCTCCACTTTCTCACCAATTGGACTCCTAGAGCTCCATCTGGGTTGGGCCTGGCCATGGATCTCTGAATCCAGTTCCCTCAATCATTGGATGAAATTTCTAGCATGACAATTAGGGTGTTTGGCCATTCTATCACCAGAGTAGGTCAGTTCGGGCTTTCTCTCGACCATAGCCAGTAGTCTATTGTGGAGGTATCTTCGTGGATTTCTGGGGACCTCTCTAGCACTTTGCTTCTTCCTATTCTCATGTGGTATTCATTTATCATGGTGTCTTATTCCTTGTTCTCCCTCTCTGTTCTTGATCCAGCTGGGATCTCCTGTTCCCCTAAGCTCTCTTTCCCTCAACCCTTGCCCTTCATTACCCCCACTTACTTCCAGGTTGTTCATGTAGATCTCATCCATTTCTCTGTCATTGGGTGATCCCTGTGTCTTTCTTGGTGTCCTGTTTTCTAGGTAGCCTCCCTGGAGTTGTGAGTAGCAGTCTAGTCATCTTTGTTTTACATCTAGTATCCTCCTATGAGTGAGTACATACCATGTTTGTCTTTCTGAGTCTGGGTTACCTCACTCAGGATGATTTTTTCTAGTTCCATCCATCTGCCTGCAAACCTCATGATGTCACATACACAATGGAATACTACTCAGCAGAGAAAAACAATGACATCATGAGGTTTGCATTTTTTTTTAAGTATCTAAGCCTGAACGTGTGAGCAGGCCAACAATCATAGTTCCTCCAAGGTTTCTGCTTCAAGTTCCTGCTTGAGTCTCCAGCCTGACTTCCCTCAGTGATGAACTGTAATCTGTAAAGCCGAAATCAGTCCTTCACTCCCCATATTACTTTTGGTTGGGGCACCTTAATAACAACAAAGCCAAGAAGCTAGGGCGGAAGGCACGCAGCACACACCACACTTCAACAAATGCCAACCATTTGTACGACGGTGTTTGCCACTCACGGGAGCGCTCCTGCCAGCCTTTTCCATCCTGGAGAGAAGAGCCATGCTTCCTCACCAATGTTATAAAATCCTGCCATTTACTATAACATATGAGTGACTGTATTGCTTTGCTGGGTCTATTGTCAAATCCACCCTCAAAATCCCAAGTTCTTAGGGAGCCTAGCACAGAATTGCACCAATACTGAAATAACCAGAGCGGAAGAAGGGTGGAAGCATCCTAATATGAAGACTCATGGGTAGAAGTTGCTCACAGAGAGCATTAGATTCTCTAAGGTTTATGTTATATGCTTTTCTTTGTTTGTTTATAATACATTCGAGTAATGTAGACACTATGCTACTTTATAGAGATAAAAATAGAACAAATACATTTTTAAATAAAGTGGAACAAAAACCACTGCTATTTAACAGAGGGAAAGGGGCCTCTCTGCTCAAACGCTATGAAGCGACTTTAGCTTAAGCATTCATGAGGTTCCTAACTTTGAGATTTCTTAAATTGATGAGAGAGCCTTATTAACACATGGTTGGAAAGCTTTGTGAATCGCTGCCCTGTTCCCATGGACCACACAGCCGGCTGACTAGTGAAGAGCCTCTTCCTTCCCCTCATTCGTTTATTGCATGTCTCCCCTCAACAGAGGAGCCATAGGATAATTGGACCATTCAGAGGAAATAGTGATGGCCATGTTTACGAGTAGTGTCTGCCCCATCAGCCCTCCAGATGGTACAGATGAAAGGTTCTCAGGGCCTAAGGTCATGCACTCCTTCCTCCAAATATGCAGGCAGCTTACTGGCCAACCAAGCAGTGGGCCTTGAGTTTTCTGAGAGTTCTTTTGTCCTCTTTTATTTTTAACTCTCTGAAAAGAGATCTGGAGAACTACTGTCTATCCTTTTCCCTCAAACTCAAGTACTGACTCCTAAGAGTCTCTAAATGGAACAGCAGGTCAGGGGCAGCATTAGTCTATGACATTAATTAACCAGGTGGCTGTGGGATAAATTCTAATTTCTCTGAATTTCAGTTTTATTAACTTCCCTACCAATATCACTAATACTGTTTGACACATAAAATAGTTTGTACTATATTTTTTTCTTTGTTTGTTTTGTTTTTCAAGACAGGGTTTTTCTCTGTATCTCTGGCTGTCCTGGAACTAACTGTAAACCAGACTGGCCTCGAACTCAGAGATCCACCTGCCTCTGCCTCCCAAGTACTAGGATTAAAGGCGTATTCTACTGAACCACAAAATAAACACGTATAGGTGTCATTTTATTATGACTGACAACTGAGACACAAAAAAGACATAGACTCTGCTCTGGTAGAAAAGGACATATACACTGACAATCAGGAAGGAGGATTCTGTGGGGCCAGAATTGATATGTCCATGGGGGTACAGACACCCTGCTATCCAGAGGGAAAGAAAAGCATCAAAGGATAATGTTACAATTGATTCCCGGGGGGGGGGGAGGCCAGGGAGAACAACATAATTAGTGAGAAAGGCAGGGGTAAGGCTGCTGCTGAACTCAAGAGCTCAGCATGTTAGGAGTGCATCCCATAGGTCATCGATGCTAGAGCTCTGGGGAGCATGTATGGAGCAGGCTAAAGAGGAAAGAATATGAAATGTTGAGCTTGATATAGAGAATTACTGAGAAATCATTTCTGATTTCTTTGAGCTCTTCTTCAAGATGAGGTGTTACACAAATTCTCTTCAATCAAAATCCCTTCTCTTGCCAAATCAATTACAGCTTTGAGAGAACCTGATGCAGAGGGTCTCCAGCTGAACGGTGTCCAGATGCCTAGCCCATGTAAACTGAAAGATACCAAATATGCATTGGCTTAAGTCACTGAGTTAGTCATCATTGGTATTCATGCGTGGTCATCTGTTTATGCATAGGAATTGCTCAAAAGCAGATGTGCATTTTGTAAAGTCGGTTTGCTAACAGCACAGAGAAGGTTGGAGTATGGTAAGGAAGAGAGATGGGGGATCTTTTGAGATGACATATGATGTAGTGAGGAAGGGAGCTGAGGAAGCATAAAGGAAGTAGCACAAGAGACATCAGAGCTTGACTTATCAGGCCATTGTTCTAACTGGATGTGCAGAGCAAGAAGACAATGTGGAGGGTAAATGTGATGGGATGAGCTTTGGGCTTTGTTGCCTCAGCAGCCACCTGAAGCACTAGCCTGGCCTAACACCAAATCCACTGAGCATCTAAGCAGGACAGGGGAATTTCTTAGATCTTTGGAGTACCAAATCCTGAAAGTCTTATTCAGAAAGAAAAAACACAATGTGATACATGTTTTAGTCATGATAAGATTATCCCTTAGAATGCCCACATATGTGGATACTGTTACAAGTGCCTGGAGTATAGAGACCTCATCTCATGTGATGTGTGACCTCTATCATGCCCAAGACAGTGCTCACACAGGGAGAGAATGTAAGTCAATGTGTGGGTGGCTGAGTTACTTTCAGAGCTCTAAAGAGCTTCAGGTGTGCCTCAAGTCACAGACATCTCATTTCCTTAAAAATTTGTATAGTTTGAAATAGGCATGTTGAAAATTCATGCTTTCATTCACTTTTAATGAGAGTTTTTTTTTTTCTTTCAGGAATAATATGCCTTACAAGCCTTTCCACTGCCATCTGGAAGACAGGCTTACACTCAGAAGTGCTAACAGGGATATATATGGAGGCTGGCTCTTGACAAAATTAGAGATGGAGAGAAGCACGTTTTAGCAGCTCTTGTCTTCCCTTCCCTTTCTCCTGCCCTTCTCCTATGAGGCCTAGAATTGAGCTTAGACTCTGCATGTCTCTAATTTATGCAAATGCTTTGGAGGCAAGATTCTACTCAGCCCATAGACCTGTTGTTTTATCAAGGATATTGAGGCAAGAAATACTTATCTTCAAGATAACTGGGAGTGGTTCTGACCTAATGATTCCAAGCATGAAATGGTGGCCCAGGATAGAATTCATAGCCATAGTTCAAGAAACTATAGGACAGAGTGGTTGATGATATTGATCCTTAAGAACAACCCTGGTTATCATCAATATCATTCAGTGTTCATTCTTGGAATATTTTAACTGTGTGTGAAGCACTGTCCTTGACAGATAAGAAACTCCCAACCACAAACACTAGGTGCACATTTCCTGGGGACACGTAGTGCTCATTACCCCAAGTTTGTGAGAGAGACCATCATGGCAGGCAGTGTGTATGAGTGATGAAGGAAGGTATTTATCTTATTGTGAACAGGAAGCAGAAAAAAAGAAATACCCAAGGCAAGATACAGCCCTGCAGGCCAAACTCTTGTGGCCCAGTTCTTCCACCTTTCACCAACACCCAATGACGTATCAGAGATGCACCCACACTGCATGTTCTTTCCCGTTGGTTTGTGTGCCTGCTTCTTTGTTTCCTTGCTCTCCTGCCAGCATCAATGTGAGGGCAAAAGATGTGAAGAGAAGATGAAAAGCCAGGCAAAAGCATCAGGCCCTGTGTACTATCTACCCTGGGATGCTCTCGTGAAATGGTGAGTAACAGTAATCCCTTCAGAAAGCTACACAGGAAAGCCAGAGGGATGCGCATCTATTAGGGACCCGCCATGTGCCAGGTTCTGTGCACAGTGTTTTACTATTTATATGCCTTTTGGTGCTTGGATGAGTTTTTTTTTTTTTCAGTGTGCAAATGAAGAAACTGGGGCTCAGAGAATAAGCCACTTACTGGGGACTCCCAGCCACCAATCAGAACTGTGGTTTGAACTTCCCACCCTGTCTACCTCCAAAGCTACACTGTCCACAACAGTAGCCACATCGACATTCTAAGCATCTGAAAGGTGATGGACTGCCATGAAGATTTCCTGTAAGTATAGAACAAACACAGATTTTAAAAAATCCATACAAAAGCAAGACCATAAAACAACTCAGTCATTTTCATGTTGATTATAAGCTGATCTGATAATATTTTTGCATACTGGGTTTAATGAAATGGGTTAGTAAATTTAATTTTGCTGTTGCCTCTCATTTGTGTTTTTTTTTTAACACAGATATTGGGAATAAAAGATTGCCAGTCTGACTGACGTGGCTCTCCTGGGGCAGGTGATGCCCAAGCAAATCCTGTGATAAGGGAAGGAAGCCTTTGTTCTTCCTTCCTTCAACATGGTTGCTGCCTTCCCTGGCTCTGTCCTCACCCTGGGTCATGAGGGAGTATCAGAGTAGAATGGTAGGGCTGTAGGCAGAACCTGACCGTGATGCCTTGAAGAACATCTTCCTTTCCCATGTATAATGAGAAACACCATGAGCAGGCCTATAACCCAGCTGAAGAAAACTAGATCAGGCCACTCCTTCATGGGTCCTCGTCCCCTTAGAACCTAGTTTTTGCAATAATGGCAGTAATGAATACTATAAATGGGGCACATAAATAAGCAATAATAGTTATGCTCATTTTTTATGTGAATGAAAATGGAAGGAATGCTATGATCAAGGACCTGAGGGCCAGGTACTGTTAAGGCAATTTTATACACGTGAATTCATTGAATCCCACAGCCTCCCATGAGATCAATACTTTTATTAGTCCCTTGGGAGGGTGGTATCTGACTTGTAGACAATAGCCTCCCCTGTTCCCAGAGGGAACAGCGGGACAGAAAGAGGATAAGGAGGCTGAAGAACCAGCCTTCATGGACTTTTATTATTTATTGGGTAGTCAGATGCTAGATACAACATGTGAACTCCAGCCTTCAAATCAGCATCAGATACGATGTGCATTTATGACTTTCCAAGAAACTCGAAGAATGAATAATTCATTTAAGGTTATCCAGCTTTTGAACTTAAATTCTTAGTTGCTGAGGCTGGGGCTTGGGCTGGAAAGTGAACATTTGAGGCAGGAAAGGAAAGGAAAGAGAAGAATGCAAGGAAGTGTCACACTTTGGTGTGTGTCCTGTATCCTCTTATGCATGGATTATTCACTGAAGCCAAGGAAAAGATCTTCTATTTCTTTTGAAAAATTACATTTATTTTTTTTCTATGTCATGTGTGGGTATTTTGGCTGTGTGTATGTATGTGCTCCATGCACACATGTTTGGTGCTTGAACAGGGCAAAAGAGGGCATTGGATCCCCTGGAACTGGAGTTATTGGTTGTTGTGAATCATCATGTGGGCACTGGGAATTGAACCCTATCGCTCTGCAAAAGCCACATCCTCAGCCCCACATCTCCTCATTCTAACCACTCTTCTCAAATCCCATCTCAAAATCAAGCACATAGTAGGTCCTTAAATTTGCTTACTGAACATAAGGTACAAAATACCTCTGCAGAAGCCTGGCTTTGGCATATGGGCTACATGAGATGAAGCTGATACTCATTTGCTCCAGATAATATGCAAGCTCCTCTTCCAAACAATGAAAATTTCCCCCTTGAGCTTCTCTAGTGATTCAAGCTCACCAGCTATTTTAAGACCCAGATTTATTACTATTGTGTACGTCCCTAAAAGATCTGGAGAGTCCTACCCTCTTTGATTTCCTTCATCCATCCTCCCAGCTAATGTATGGAGAAGCAGCACAATTTGGAGTCACTTTCATGTGCTAGGCCTGTCGAAAGACATCCAGGTACACATTATGAAGATAATTCATTCAGACCAGGGAGGACAGTCTCCGAATCGCAGGTCAGCAGACACAATGTGGGCAGAAGGGGACTGGTGGCTGGTTAACAGTCTGTTTATGATGCTTGCCTTTTGAAAGTGCAGTTTTAAAGGGACCTCCCTCGATTGAGAAAATGACATAAATTAGATGTGACAACATAAAGATGGTGTGATCAGAAATGGAAGAGGGAGGTGCTTCTGGGGTCCCTGGTATTTTCTGATGGGGATCTACAACTGATGCTTAGCCAGATGAAGGACAAAATGCCATTTCTTTAGAAGAAGTTGACACAGTAGCCACTAGACTATTTGTTAAAGATTAATAAGAAATGGTTTCTCTCCCATGGTTCTTTGGGGAAATAGTATGATAAGAAGTAATTCTAAAACGATTTTGAGGATTTGTCAGTAAGAGGGATATGGCTGGCTAGCAAGAGCAATCTGCAATGTCCATGTAATAAATTAAGATGAATTGAATTTAAAAGTGGCCCTTTAGCAGTCACTGACAGAATAATTGATTCTAGCAAAAATCATCGATTGATTTTATTCCACTTATATTGCTCCTGGCTATTTTTCCAGATCACTGGGGTATTTAATTGTTAGCAGAATTTTGTGGATCAGAAATTCAAGATGTGCTTATCCAGGCTGTACCTGCAGACACTCAGTGGTTGCAGTCTGATATCTACATCCTTAAGGTGCCTGTACTGCACCATCCACTGTGCCTCACTCTGGTGGTAACAGTTTATGTTTGCCCGTGGCTGGCAGCTAAGATAGGCTGCTGAACAGTGTTAGTGGTTGGGATACAAAATGTCACCTCACAGGCACCCAAAGTTTAACACTTAGTACCTAGCTGGTAGATGTACTGATTGGAGAGACAGTAAACCTTTAATAGGTGAGACCTGGCTATTAGAAGTAGATCACTAATGGTGAAAGTATATGTTATAGTCTAGCTCCAGTTGTAATACACACACACAAACACACACACACACACACACACACACACACAGAGAGAGAGAGAGAGAGAGAGAGAGAGAGAGAGAGAGAGAGAGAGAGAGATTTGCCATATTTGCAATATATATATGCACACACGGACACATGATGCACGCAGTGCACAAATACACACACACAGGCAAAACATCCATGCATATAAAATACATTTTTAAAAGTACTTTAGGAAACACAAGAGAAAGAAAGTAGCTGACACTCAATGGGAGGCATCTCCAGAACTTTTTAGGTCACCGTGTTATAAACTGCCCCATGTGTTAATATCACTGGGTGGGAATTCACTGGGGAGAAGTAGATTTATTTACAGTCTCAATGTGCTTCTTACAGATTATTTCTTAGAAAGTGGAAACTAACATTACAGTGGAAAGAACTTGGTAGACAGTACCTTAGTGTAATCATTGTCACCAGTCACGGTGTACTGTGTACCTCCTGGTATGATGTGCTTCGAGTACTTGCCAATCTAGACGGGAGAAAATGGTGATACCAACCATAACAGAGGAACATTCCACAACCAGTATAGACTCTTCAAAATAACCTGAGCAGCTGCAGCAGTTACCATCCCCCTTTGCTCTTAGCACTTATCCTACCAGCACTAAAATCTGCTCCAATCTACCAGGAGCACCAGGAAGCTAGCGCCCAATCTCCATCCAACAAATGAAGCACCCCATTTCTTGACCTCAGGGTAGGGGGTAACTCTGGAGCATTTTCTATGTTTCCTCTCAGAGCTCCTTGAATCCACATTGTCGCTGGCATTTGAATCTTGTTGCACCAGCTAATTGCTTGATAACGTGCTTACATATTGTCTCCCTTTCCTTTCCTGTTCCATTTGCCCACTCCTAATCACGTTTCCTAGGATCTTATTTCAAATATCTATTCTCACTCAAATTCCTGCCTTGGTACCTGCCTCTGGAACAATACACTCTAGCACCGTCATGGGCAACAAATAAGGAGCCGGAGGAAGCACTCTAAAGGGGACTGAGGAGACTCGGCCATAGTTGCAATCAAGCTCATGGACTGGAAGCAAGCTTGGAAAAACACATTTTGAATTCCACTATTGTGATAATTAGCAAAGTATGAATACAGATCTCAGAGAAGACAACACCATTTTATCAGTCTTACAGTTCCAGAATTCTACAGTTACATTGTGTCAACATAAGATCATGTCCTCAGTCTTAGGAGCCAAGTGCTGAAGTAGTGGAGGTGAAGGGTCAGCTTATTATAAATCATTTAATAAAAACCAGAAGATTGAGATTTACCTTTATTTTTACTTTATGTGGATGAGCGTTTCACCTATATGTATGTGTGTGCACCACTTGCACACAGAGTACACACAAATGCCAGAAGAGGGCATTGGATTCCTTGAACCTGGAGTTACTGACAGTTGTGAGCCACCATGTTGGTGCTGGAAATTGAAACTTGGTCTTCTGGAAGAACAGCCAGTGCTGTTATGCATGTAGCAAATATACAATATCAGAAGACTTGGAACATGCATAAAAGACACCACTTTTCAATTTTTAGATAATGGGAAAATGTCAAGTGAGTTATGGAGGAAAATCAGAAAGCAACTAAGATTTCTTGATGATGACAAGAGATGTACATTCATTCTCTCTCTCTCTCTCTCTCTCTCTCTCTCTCTCTCTCTCTCTCTCTCTCTCTCTCTCTCTCTCAATGCCACTATCCCCATGTGTAGGAAAATTTCTACATTGAAGTGAGCTGTAATGAACCTCACAGCCAGCATTTCCACTTTGCTCAGTCTGAGAAGGTGTTTCTATTTTCCCTAGCCCAGAAAACCTAGGTGGCTTACCCAAGATTTTACATTGAGAAGCAGCAGAACTCAAACTCAAACCCCAATCAGCCTGCATCGAAGTATTTGCCTATTTGGGGCTAGAGAGATAGATTAGCTGCTAGCTGCTCTTCATGAGGACCTGGGTTCAATTTCCAGAACCCTTATGTCACTTACAGTTAGCTATAACTCCAGTTCCAGGAGATTTGGTGCCTTCTTCAGGCTCCCATGGGCATCAGACATGTACATGTTGCATAGTCACACATGTAGACAAAATCCCCACACACATAAAATGAAAATAAATCTTTTATATTTGCATACACATGATCTCTCTCTCTCTCTCTCTCTCTCTCTCTCTCTCTCTCTCTCTCTCTCTCTCTCTCTCACACACACACACACACACACACACACACACACACACACACACACTCATAACTGTGAAGAGGTCATGAATTTGAAAGACAGTGAGAGGAACAGAGGAGGAGTTGGAAAATGATGTAGGGGCAGTGCTCATGTATGGAGCTCTCAAAAGAAAATCTTTTGTCTTTTCCCTCCTTCAGGACCACAGCACTGTTTTCAATTGAGATGTTGCAAATACATACCTGCTCTTTGAAAACCCAACTTTTGACATTAATGCAGGTAATTGTAGATCACTGGAAGCTTGATAAAGGATCCTTAGCAATTGAACCTGATCATTTTTATAGATAAGGAAATTGAGGCCTAGCAGAGAAGGATAATCTGGTTGAAGCAGGAAGCTAATTAATAGAGATGGCAAGTCCAGAGCCATTAGACAAGCCAGTCAGTACTGGTTCCCCTGAGAAGATGGGTTGGCACACCCAGGTTCAATTTTTCCTTATATTTTAAAAACCATGCTCTTCCCCTTTTATTGAATTTGAAATGCTCTGACAAGCTTGGAAATGTGAATAGACCATCTGAGAGCTGGCACCAAATGCAGCTGAAAATATAAAACAGGCTGTTGAGTGTGCTGACTTCTCTGTCCCTCCAGGGCAGCAACTATGCTTAGGAATGCGTTCCTGTGAGCTACTGAAGGAGTAAAGACTCATAGCCAGTCCAGACCTGATGAAGGGTGCAGTAAACTGACAGTGGGAATGAGGGGGCCAAAAGACCCTGGGAGAGAAATAAGTCTCCTCCAGCCATTTGGGGAAAATAGGAGCCCATTTCAAACAGAATCTCACGCATAGCCTTACCACAGGAAAGAAACAGTTATCAGAGGGTTTGGAGGGATAAAGTACAGTGTTGTGCACTGGGGAACAGAGTATAAGAATCATAAGAAAGAAAATCATGTCAAAATATTCCTGTGCGGAGGGAAGAGTGATACATGCATTGTGCGTGTGTGTGTGTGTGTGTGTGTGTGTGTGTGTGCATGAGCTGACGTGTGTGTTTATATTGTGTAAATGTATATGCATGCATATAGTAATGCATGGGTGGTTAAATGTATGTAGGAAAAGAGGTGTGTTATGTGTATCACAGGCATAGTTTCATGCACATATATGACTCATATATATGTATAATGTCTGTCTGTATGTATATATATACTTATTTATGTATGAATGTGTACTGTGTGTAAGTATACAAATATATGTATAATGGTATACATATGCATCAAGTATATACTTTGTGGGCATATGTACATGAGTATATGTATACTGCATGTATTAATGAGAAGATTATGTATGTGTACTGGGTGCATTTGTACAATTATGTGTACATGCATATGTTTTGTGTTTATATGAGTGTGTATTAATATATATGTGCATGAGTGCATGCATACACATAGAGATACAGGTGTAAAAAGTATAAAAGTATGTCAACACACATAAAACCATCATTAAAACCAAATAATGGTTCCAAATAAACATATGAACACACATGACATTCACACATACATGCAATATAAATGCACATGTTGATATATGCATAGACATGTACATAGTATAAAGAAACATACACACATACAACACAATATAGATATGCACACATCACACCAAAGTTCCTTTCTTTCCCAGAACAGACTCTACATTACAGACTATACCCAAAGCCTTGGAAGTTGGAATCCAGTTTTCTTTTTCTACTTGAGTTAAATGAAGTAAAATTCATATTTATATTTGAAAGAAGTCCATCCATAAACTTAATTCTATGATTGCACACTATTTGGCCCAAATTTATACACATAGCTATCAAAGCAACTCTGAGACTGATTTTCATGGTACCATTGCCAGAATCTTCTAGAGAAAATGGCTGGTGCCATAGAGTTCAAAATGGGGACTCTGGCACACAAAAAAGGGACAAATTCGAGGTTCAAAGCCCGTTGATAGCCCTTGGTCCTTGGGGCAGAGGTGCTGGAAGGCATGACAGTTCTCAGAGTGATGATAAATTTCTCAAAGCAACCATCAAATTGACAGGTGATTTGGCTCCATCAGATATGCTAGCATGATTGATGCTCACTCATTAATGGAGTCCAGATTTGATCTACTAACCCAGCAGTGTAATCAGAACATTATCCACCCCGAGTCCCACCACCTGATGAGAAACTTAGTCTGTATTCCTGTTATTGTTATTATTCTCTCAAGGGGTGCCTGCCTCTAGTGAATTATAACCAGTTTCTCTTGTAGTTTATTGCAATTTGCCACTTTGCTCTCCTTGTCAAAAAAAACCAATATAATTTTCAGCCAAAAAAAAAATACAGCACTACATTATGATAATGGCACCAGCATTCCATCCATCAGCGGGAATGGGATGATTACTTACCACGTTTTAGAGGACTTCCCGATGAATTTGAAAAGTTGCCCTTCTGGAAAGGAGATACTTAAATCTTTGGATTATCCTCCAGGTTTGGGGAAAGCCTGACAGTCCAGCCTCTGGAAACTGAGGAGACCTTTCTCAAGAGTGGTTAGGACCTGCCTCACACCCCAGATAGGCCAAGAGAAGGATAATCAAAACCAGCTGGGAGGGAATTTAAAATCTAGGCAATGGTTGCTAAAAAATCCCAGTGACTGGCTTCGAAGATCCATCTGTCTGAAATTGACTAGCTCAGGGAGCTGGCATATAGAGATAATGAATCCAAGGTCATGGGATCAAGTCCATGTGCATCTGAGCCAGCTAGCTTAGGGAAGGTGTTGGGGGGTGCTGAGGCCGTGGCAGCTGGATCTCCTCCAGCCTTATTGGCCCTGTGTGCGTACAGCATTGGCTGCCAAGAAAAAAAGCTGGCAGCCGTGGGTAGATTGTAGTTTCATTCCATTTAAAGAGCTTTTGGTTCAGCTATTCTCTGAAAATACTATGCCTCTCAACTAAGCAGAGCTAACAGAGATCGTGAGACCTGGGCTCTGTCCTCAAGAAGGCAGCTTCCAGGCTGGTAGATGAATCCTAGGGAAACAGGCCTGAGCTTTAACTCCTGTGAAGGCTGGGAAAAAAGGAAGGAACTCAACTCCACAGAAACAGGAGGAATTGGCAGTGGCTTAGAGGGTAGGAAAGGCCTATGGAAGTGGAAGGATCACATGACATTTTTAACAGAACTTTTGGGAATAATTATTATTTCATCAAAGGTAAACAGGAAGTAGATAAGACTACAATACACACTCGGGAGCCTCCTTCGGTGGCTAGAGGTCTGCGTTCTTCCCCCAAAGTGAGTCTTCTCTATAAAACTCCTCTGTCTCAAGCCTTTTCAACAGTTTAGCTTTAACATCATGAACTAGACATAGTGGTACTTTCATCTGCATGCCCTCAGTTCTGTACTCTAAACCAGGGTACAACCAGGATATGGTTGTGGTCAAGGTTCAAATCTGAAACATCCTCTCCACGGGCCCTTATGAACATCTGGTCCTGTCTACACCTGGTGGTGCCATTTTGGATGATTGGAATATATATCATTCGGTGACAGGGATTCTAGTCATGCCCCCACGACAGCGCATGCCCCACAAGACACTTAGTCATTTCCACCTAGTCATTTTCAGGTTGTACATCCTACATAATCCATGCACTGCGTGGTCACGTACTTTGCGTGAAGCATGATCACGTAATCTATGCGCATGCGTGGAGCAGCCACCTGGGCCCATGTGTGCATGCACAGGGTAGTCCTTAAAAGGCGAGTCCCATGTACGCTCCCTTTCCTCCTCACCTGTCTTTCCAACAGGCTTGATCACATCCTGTCCTTTCCTCCTCCTAATAAAACTCTTGAGAGTGGGTTTTGTTGTGCTTGGTGACTTTTCCTCGCAGGGTAAGAGCGCCGCATAAAACCAAGAGTAGGGTCTGGCCAGCAGAGGTGGATCACTAGGGGCTGGCCTTAGAGAGTTATGGTCAGGCCCTGCTTGGGATCCATATCCTATGACCTTTGCTTCTCAATCAGCCAAGATGTGAGGAGGTAGCTTCTCCCTTTCCAACTGCTGCATGCAGAGGGAGCATGGGCCTCACCACCTCTGCTGTGATGAACTGTATCCCTGAACTGTGAGCCCATCGAATCCTTCCTCTCTTATGTTGCTTCTGTCTGGTCACTTGAAAGTAACCAATGTAACTAAATTACAACAACACCTTATTTAAACCAAGCAGCAAACTGGATTTGGTCTGTGCATTACAGTTTGGCGAGTGTTGCTTTACATAACTAATTGAACAAACTGTCTATTGTTAATGCAAGGTACATGGATAGGGCAGACGGGATCCAGGAAGGGATTGGGGGCCAGAAAGAATTATTTTTAAAGCAGTTGCTAAAGTAAGCCGCTAAAGCTTAGTCCCATGGAAAAACTGGAGAACGGTTAAAAAAATGATCTCATGATTACCCCAATCTCCAGGCAGAAAGTAGGTGAAGTATGTATACCCCGTCACACATTCTTCATATTTTAAGAGCTGTTCCTGAGGAGCAATATTATTCTCTGGAAATTCCAGCCCATCTAAATTTTACAAAGATTGGCATGTTGTATTTTCTGGTAGCATGGCAGTGCTGGCCTCAGGGGTCAGGCTACTAGTAGGTCTGGAAACAACATGAAGGGCCACTGGACCTGGGGCAGGTACACCCCGTCTGAAGTCTGGCCTGTCCTCTGCACCATGCCTGCATTCATCCAACTCTTTTCAAACTGGTTGAAAAAAAGGAAACTAAACTATCTTAAGGAAGAGTGAGTCTATGAAGATAGCTGAATCCAAGGCCGCAGTGGCTATCATCATGACACTGCCTATGATTCTCTCATCCACAGCCAAGGCTTTTGCTGAGTTGGGTCAGGGTAACCTAACCCTAATATTTCTGTAATTGTGGATGTGTGTGCATTCATCTGATGGCAACACCTTTTCTAAAATGATAAAGTGATATTAACTAGGACTGTGTCAGCACACAATAGGCCCTCAATGTGGATCCCTTCAAATCCTTCTCCCCTGTGAAATTAGTAGAACATACTCACCTTACAGCAAACCAGAGCTCCTGCCTTTTATTATTTCGGAGCTCTTCTTCTGCCTGATTCCACATGTTAACGTGTGCTTGCCAAATGCAGCTGTCGGCTCATCAGAAAGAGTTCATTAGTGCCGATTCTTCTGGCACTCTCCTAGTAGATAGCACAGTGTGCCGCTTGACTAAAGCTGTGGTGCTGCTGGCTGATGGGAACCAAAGCCACAGAGATGCTCCTGAGTCCAGAAGCAATCTCATTCTCATCGCATGATCTATTCTTCTCACTGGTTGTCCCACAGAGCCGGACTCCATGGGGGAGAACAGTTCTTGCCCAGCCATCATTGATGTTCCAGAACCCTGGGGCTCTTCCAAACAGCATATTTTCAGGCTCATTTCATTTCCTGCCTTTGATTCAACCATCTGGAAAAGAAGTCAGGAGAATGACGCCCCATCTCTTGTCCCAGGGGCCTTGGAGAGGACACATCAGCCAAGTGAATGTCAATCTGTTCCTGGATTGGCAGTGGAAGGAGGACCCCCAGGGTCCACCGGTGCTGACTGGGTCCATGTGCAGCTGCTGGTGGAGTCAGCTTTTTCTGGCTCCCCACCCTGGATAATAGCAAGAGTCAGCTTAGCCAAAGTGAGCATACAGAGGGAGGAGGGAACTTGCATCTACCACTCCTCCTCCAGGGCCAAAAAGTGAGCTGTGGGAGAAACTCAGAGCCAGGAAATCAATGAGCAGATCTGAGCCTAAGTCGGGAGGGGGGGGGGGTAACATTGCAGAAGTGGCCATCTAGTAAAATATTCAGCGTAGAGGCAGCCCCATGGAGCACAAGGCAGAGTCTCTGCAGTTTGCTGGGTTTGAAAAATGGGCAGCTCACAACATCCTGTGGCCTCAGTATCGCCATGTGTGAGAACAGACATGCTCTAGCTGCTACATCAAGATTCTCAGCAAAAACTCAAAACAAGGATGACAGACACCAACCTGCTTTGTGACTGTCTCTCATACTGATGAGTTTAGATACGCCAACTCCTATCAAAGAAGGAACACCCAGAAGTATTTAGTCGGAATCCTGGCTCCATTTCCAGTTTTCCTAAGTTTAACTCTATCATGATGAGAAGATTTCATCATTCTTGGCCTTAAATTTCCATATTGAAAAACTGAGAAACGAATCGTCTTGTAGAGAGGGCTACCATGGAATTTAAGTGGTCATGATTAGAATTACTTGAGAAGAGATATATTTCTATTTATCTCTGACCCAAAAGACAATGGGTAGAACAGAAAATATAAAACAAACATGAAAAGATGTTTTTGAATGAATGGACAAATGAATGAGCCACTTAAATCAGGATAACACAAGCAAGCATTAGCAGAAATAATGACACTAATAACATGATAAAAATAAATCATATTAAGCTAGGCTGCATTCTGAGCACATCACGGGTACTGTCACAATCAATCCTTTCAACCGATAGGCAGTTATAGTGTGGCTCTGGTCTTTCAGCAGGGCACAGCAAGTCTTTTTTTTTTGTAAGATTTATTTATTTATATTTACGAGTGCTCTATTCACATGTACACCTGCATGACAGGAGAGGGCATCAGATCCTGGTATACATGGTTGTGTGAGCCACCATGTATTGCTAGGAATTGAACTCAGGATCTCTGGAAGAATAGCCAGTGCACTTAACCTCTGAGCCATCCCTCCAAAGGTTAAGTAATATGTCCCAAGTCACAGAAGTCATCAACAGAAAGGATGATTCAAAGCTACGTCTCTGGACTTTAATGGTAATGGGCTCTCAGACTGACACATCCAAACACAGGTCCATGTGCTGTTACAGGGAGGGAGTAAAGCTCCACTCTCATGTCTGCTAACAGTGAATGATACCTAGAAAGCATTTCATGTCCCCTGGCCTTGTGTCATCCCAATGTTGCCAATGAGAAAACTGAGGCCTGGTGAAATTACCTAATTTCAATGCAAAAACTAGATGACAACGTCAGAATTTGAATTTAGGAAGACTGGCACCCAAGTCCGGGTTTCCAAACCGCTCAGAGACCCACAAAAGCAGAGACACAGACACGTGGCATCTCACAGTGAGCACTCTTCTCCCTCACAGGCTCATTTGTTCTCCACCTTGGCATGAAAGGCAGCAGAGGTCCCATTGACTCCATCTGGCTCTGTGGATGCAGCCCTGTAACAAGGTCTTGCTTAGGAGCAGGCTGGGGACTTCTCTGGGAGGCAATATGAAGCTGTGTTTGACCTCTGAAGACTGGGGCTGCTTTGAGTGTCCTTCCAGACTCACAGGGGAGCAAGAAAACCCAAGCAAAAGGCCCACGGGAGCCGCTGCTCTTACTGACCGCTCATGGCATGCCACACTTCCGCTTGGCAGGAGGAGAGCCTCCACCTCTGGGAGCTCTAGCAACTGCTGATTTCAATGAGGGAGGGCAAAAATTGCTAATATATCCTTAGAGAAAAGGAAGCCTTAGCAGTGAGAAGAAAAGCAAACAGCTGGAATATGGAATAGCAGAGGGCCAGAATACAAGCATCGTTCATGCCATGAATCTCCACATAAGCACCCGCCCTTTGATATCAGAACTTAAAATTACACCCTGTGCTTTACAAAGACCACCGGGCAGGCTGGGGTCAGCCACACATACCCCGTCACACACACCCCAAATACCTGCATATCCCTGCAAGTATGTGGAGTTGAAGTGGGCTCTGCACAGGACAGGGCAACCTCTGGGAATCCTGGCAGTTACTTCCATGAATGCAACCTTTTCCTTCATATTCTACTTCCCAAATCTCTACGATTCTTCATGCCCTACCTAAGCATCTTTTTCCTCTGATATATCCAAACATATACACACACATACACACACACACACACACACACACACACACACACACACACACACACACACACACACACACACACGCCTACCTCCTTGACTCCAGTCCCTTCTTTAGCTACGGAGTCTTGCTATAATCCACATTGCAACGAGAATCTGAGCCTCTTGAGGCTACAACTAGGGTCTCTTTGAACCTGAAAAATTTGCCTCCCACGAGTTTCTGCACATACTACCCCCTGGATAAATGGCCACAATTTACTGCATTGTTGAATCAAATGAGATGACAGATATGGAACTTTTGGTAACCTGAAAACAATCACATAAGCTACATGTATCGCTTGATTATGCCTAAAATGAAAAGGTGAACTTTGCCCAAAGCCTATTTGAAAGAAAGTGCTTGTACAGAAAATGTCACAGGATTTAAAAATGTTGTTTATCACCACTTACTAGCAGCTGTTTTCCTTTGTAAAGGAATTTCTATTTAATTTTTACTTTATCTGTGTTTATAGATGTCAACTTGTTTTCATTTATATTTCTACCTTACTTCAAAAATAAAGACCATTTTTAAGAATTTAACCATTTTTATATGTTCCAGCATTCCCCTAAACTTGCCAAAGAGATAAAAATATCACATCACCACCTGAATTTTGGAATATTTAAGAGTTATTTTTCCCCTCCTGCTGTGGTCTACCATGTTGAGATAGAACCATACAAGAAATGGAAGCCAAGCTGTGTCTACACTTGGCTCAGTCTTTAGGGACATTTAAATATGATAAAATCCTAAGACTTGCAGGATCTGCAGGACTTCTTTTTCCCTCTTCCCAATGTAACCACTTCAAATAAATCCTCTCTTTCTGTTTTACATTTTTAATTTGGTTTTTATTGGCTTATTGAGGACTGCTGGCTTGACCTAACTTGAGATACAAGTCAGAACCCCTGAGTTCAATATACAAAGTGTTAATCATGAATGCAAGTGAATTAAGGTGTTATTTCCAGAGTGTCTTCCACCCACAGTGAGTTGACCCCAGGTGGGGAGGAAAGTGGGGAATTCCCAGCTGCTGCTAGAGACACTGACTCCAGCAACATTTTCCTCCTCCTTGCTTCAACAGCATTAGCAGCTTTTGACCTTTATTTGGTGAAGCAGAAAAACCAGTTTGGTCTTTGGGATTTTTTAGAAAACCTGACCCTTGGGAAGCCTCTCCTTAAACAACTTGGCCCTCCAGTATGCCTTTTGACCCTTGAGCAATTTGGGGTTCTTCCAAACCCTGGGACTGTTGCCATTTGGTGAATGCCTTTGTCTTTCAGGATTCTTCCATTGAACAGCATTGGAGTATGATTAAACAGTAGAGAGACACGGCAGCCATGGAGGTAGTAGCTCCAAGAGCTCACGAAGGTACTGGGAACCTGACTATAACCCAGAGTCAGGGACTGCAGAAACAGGGAGGCAGGACTCGGCTATTCCTAAAGTCAGAGTCCTCAGAGAGACACAGAGATCTCCTTTGTCTTGGATTTGCCTTTTCCATACTATGACCTGTGTAGATGAGGGCCCTGCAGCTCTAGGAGGAAACACGACTTTCTAGACCATTTTAAAGTGTCTTAGAGATTGTATTAACCCACAATCTAACAATAATGTCATCTGTAGGACAGGTCTTGTCAATTTAGAAGCTCTTTTGAGCAAATCTGGAGTTGGGGCATCCACCATGTGACAGGAAAGGTTTGTGACTCTCTTGAGCCACAGGGGTTCTTTAGAACCATTTGGAATAGAGACAAGGGTGTTGGAGGAGATCTGCTGTGATTTATGTAACCATGGAAGTATTAAGTCTTTGCTAGTTTGGCACCTCCAGGGAGAACTACAGCTCTGTCTTATGTAAACTTAGGATGATGTCTAAGATAGTAATGGGGTTTAAAAAAAAAAAAAAAAAAAAAAAAAACCTCTGCCCCGGGAGCCCCAGGAGAGAAAACTCAGGCCACTTCAGTGTTGCATTTCTTTGTTAAAAAAAAAAAAAAAAAAAAAAAAAAAAAAAAAAAAAACAAAAAAAAACAAATATTCCTTGCACAATGATAAACATGGTTATCATGCTTTTTCATGCTTTTATAAAGACCTTTGAACCGAATGAATGTGTTTGGAGTCATTTTGGATTATATAAGAGCAACTGCTTCTTTGCCTAATTGTTTAACACTAGAATTCAAGAAAATGAAACTGGTTACTGAACTTCACCTCAGGCAGACTTATCAAAACTTAATTGAAATGCTAAATTTAAGTTTACCCCTTAAAATGATTTAGGTCTGGTGTTTTTAAATGTTAAATAATTAGCAGGGATAGACAGAAAATCTGATAACAGAATTTAGGAGAGATCACCTAAAGACAGCCAAACATCTTTTTATTAAGTGCTCAAGAAATATCTGTGCTTTGGCTAGACTTTAAACAGTATAAAGTTAAAAGATTACTTCCAAGTTGATTTGTTTGTGGAGAAACTTTTCCCATGGTCCACCTATAATGTAGGTGTATTGACAATGTTGAATTGAACTGCCTTTTGATTTGAAATAGTTGCTAAGAGATATTGCACTGGATTGTAAATAATATATTTATGTTAGTATCAAAATATATTGATAGTGTTCCCTTTTCTCTGATTCTTAGTCTCCTTGATGTGGAAATTTGAAAATGGGGCTCAGAAGGAAGATTGAGGACTGTGGGGGACCAGCCCCCACACTTATTTACCCCAGGGACTCTTGAGGAATGAGGGATAAAAGACTTATTTAGAAATAGAAAGGAGAGAAACAGAGAGAAAACACAGGATAGAGTCTGGTGGGCCTGGATCCTTATCCAAACGGCCCTGAACTTTATTCCAAAAGTCTATTTATAACAATGCCAAGGGGTGGAGCAAAAGATCTCCCCCTTGCTAGTTACAGTCAAGTGTAGACCCTTACAAATACCTGGTACTCAGGCCTGTGGTCCAATCAACCTCTCCATGCAAACCTGCTGGGTAGAGTCACTAGGAAACCTAGTGGGCTACAACAGAGGACCATTTACTATGAAAGGAGGTGGTGTTCAATAATCTGCCTGCTTGTCTTACCTGCTACCTGCAGCCGCTTCCAAAACAAAGCATATTAGAAGAGGGTTATTGGTAGAGAACACAGCTTTATTCCTGACCCAGCTTGGGAAATGAGAGTACAAACCATAAGCAACCCCCAATTTTGAATTGGGAGATAGTCTTAGAAATTTTTATGGGGAAAACTATCCTATGCCTAGATGACTTTTTGTTCCCCAGCAAGAAGTTCCTCAAGACATGGTGATTTGCTCTGCCCCTCCCCCTGGGAAATCTTTTCAGCTCCAGCCAAACTTGTATCTCTATTAATACAAGAAAGAAGGTTGTTTCTGGAAGGTGAGCATCAGGTGAGGAGGGGTTGGTCTGCCAGCCAATGATGCTGACAGGTGGGAGAGTGTGAGTCTGGCCTAGGTTTATTTGCTTTGCATACCAATGCCTAGCTCAGGAAAGCTGCTTGCTGCCTGAGGACGGAGCTCCCTGGAGGATTTATTTTTGTCTTTTATAAACTTCATTCTGCTCGGTTACAATAAAAACAATATCATTCACAAATGGAGTAATGTTTGATTTTGAGTCTATGTTCATTGGATTATGTAAAGGCTCGCTTTTATTTTCTGCCTTCTTTGATAAAAGACTGTGAGCATTTCTTCAGTTTTTCCATTTTGTTCGAATTTTTTTATTTCCTTGGAGTATTGAGACATGTCTTTTGCAAAACCTGGTTCAAGTGCTTCAGGCTAAGGACTCCCTATATTTAAAACTATAGCACTGCCTTTCCCTTCTGTTCTGACTGGCTAAGAGGTCACAGGAGCTACATGAAAACTCTCATTGAGAAAGGAAGCACTGCAGTTCATGTGTGCCCATCGTATGAAGCGTGCTCCTGATTGCCCCAGGTTTCAGAAAGCTGCTCTTGGAAGTTAAAAATCAGAGACCAAGAGGCAGACTCTCAGCAGGGCCCCTGCCATTTTCTTTTAAACCACTCCTGAGGGAAGGGAGAGGGGGGAGGGAGGGAGGGGAGAGAGAGAGAGAGAGAGAGAGAGAGAGAGAGAGAGAGAGAGAGAGAGAGAGAGAGAGAGAGAGAGAGGAGAGAGAGATATGCAAGTGAGCACAGGTGAACATGTCTGAACCGGCTCCAACTCTACTGTGTTCAAATCTCACATGAACTGTCTAATAAAATCCCGTTTCTGTAAATGCTGTCTCTGTGGTTCATACTAAGTTCAACCACTCTTCCTTCAGGAGAGCTAATATCTCAGTAATTTGACCTGTTAATCGGTTCTTATGTGTCTCATCTTAATGTGTGTGTGTGTGTGTGTGTGTGTGTGTCTGTCTGTGTGTGTGTGTGTGTGTGTGTGTGTGTGAGAGAGAGAGAGAGAGAGAGAGAGAGAGAGAGAGAGAGAGAGAGAGAGAGAGAGAGAGAGAGAGATTTAGGAGACTAGGGTAGCTAATCAACCAAGTTTGTAGGTTCATTTTTCTGTTATTTTTTTATCTGGTTATTGTTATTAAAAGGGCAACTACTTTAACTTTAGTTTCTTGGCTATTAATGTAGCTTGGTGGATCTGGATGCTTGTTTTAAAAGTAATCTGTGTGCTTTGTGTGGTATGGTGTTTGTATATTGGAGACTATATGCATGTATATCCTGTAAGTAGCTGCCAGTCATCTTCTGAAAGAAATTGTTTGGGTCAATGTAATGAAATTAAAACAAGATTTTATGTTTAGTTTAAAACAACTTTTTTATGTTTCTATCAGAACCTGGCCTGGTTCCCTTTGACCATGGTCAGACTGAATAGACTAAACTAATGCCATGGAGGGTAAAATGATGCAAAAAAGCCACATGACAGCTAGAGTTCGAGACACACTGTGCAGTGCTTAAAGCTACCCCACATACAAGGGAAAGAATGGAAGGGAACAGCCGCTGGGAAGCAAATTTGCACTCTACCAATATGAATCCCACAGGGAGACTCCAATCACCTTGGCCAGTAAACATTAGGCTGTATAAGACTTTATCATCAGTACAAGCCAAGTAAGATACAACACTCCCACACAGCAAGTTATGTGATTTGAATTCATGACTTAAAGATATATAAGAGACAACAGAGCCTAGTGTTCAGACTGTGTCTCCCCCAGATTCAGAAAAGCATCCAGAAGTGATGGGATTCTAACCGTACATTGTCATCTTCCACTTTTGAACTACAGCTAAAGGAACCTAGAGAGGCCCTGCCCCCTCTTTCTCAAGCTTTACATCTAGGAGCAACAAGACTCCTTGGGTAAAGGATCTGAAGGATGAACACACATCCAAAGCCCATGAGTGTAGGTAACAACCATGTCTTTGCCATTCCTCAACTGTTTAAATAAAAAAATTAAATAATCCTTTCAGGGATGACCATTTGGTATTGGATAACCAATTGGTGTGTTCTTCCATGATAAAGACTATTTCTCCCACTTTCAGAATGCCTCACTTGCTTATAGTTCTTTGTGTAGAATTGAGGCCTCTTGAGGTTTCCATAATTCACATCAGCATGTCCATTGTTGTCCTTCTTCAGATAATATTTAGACAGTCATGCTGATGAGACTTTATAGGTTAGCCTCTGACGTTCCTACGAGACAGGATCTCACAGGAAACTCCCTCTTCCTCTGACTCTTACAATCTTCCTACCCATTCTTCTGCAATGATCCCTGAGCTTTAGGGGAGGGAGTTGTATTGTAGCTGTATCTGTTGAGCCTGGACTCCACGATTCTACATTTTGATTAGATGTGGTTTTTGTAATGCCCTCTATCTGTTGCAAAGAGAATTTTCTTTGGAGTGAGAAACACACTTATCTGTGTGTATAAGGACCAATATTTTGAATGTATATTTGGGTTTTTTTGTTTTTTTATTTTATTTTATAATTTATTTTAATCTTACATATCAGCCATGGATTCCCTTGTTCTCCCCCCTCTCGGCCCCCTCCCTTCCCCCAGCCTACCCCCCCATTCCTTCTCCTCCATGGCAAAGTTCAACTTGGTAGATTCAGTCCAGGCAGGTCCAGTCCCCTCCTCCCAGGCTGAGCCAAGTGTCCCTGTATAAGCCCCAGGTTCCAAACAGCCAGCACATGCACTGAGGACAGGTCCCGGTCCCACTGACTGGATGCCTCCCAAACAGATCAAGCTAATTAACTGTCTCACTTATCCAGAGGGCCTGATCCAGTTGGGGGCTCCTCAGCTATGGGTTCATAGTTCATGTGTTTCCATTCATTTGGCTATTTGTCCCTGTTCTTTTTCCAATCTTGGTCTCAATAATTCTCACTCATACAAACCCCACTCTTTCTTGCCAATTGGACTCCTGGAGCTCCACCTGGGACCTGGCCATGGATTTCTGCATCCGGTTCCCTCAGTCATTGGATGAGATTCCTAGCATGACAATTAGGGTGTTTGGCCATCCTATTACCAGATGAGATCTACATGAACAACCTGGACGTGAGTGGGGGTAGGGTCAAGGGAAAGAGAGCTTAGGGTAGCGGGAGATCCCAGCTGGATCAAGAACAGAGAGGGAGAACAAGGAATAGGAGACTATGGTAAATGAAGACCACATGAGAACAGGAAGAAGCAAAGTGCTAGAGAGGCCCACAAAAATCCACAAAGATACCCCCAAAATAGACTGCTGGCAATGGTAGAGAGAAAGCCCGAATTGAATGTATATTTGAAAACACATATAGGTGACATTATACAGACTAAGGTTGTATTTATGTATGCATGTATATATGTATGTATGTATATATGTATCTATTTATCTATCTATCTGACAACAATTAATGAAAAAAGGCCATGAATTTGAAGAAGAGCAAGATAGGGATGACATATAAGAGGACTTGGAGGGAGGAAAGGGAAGAGGAAAGATGTAATTATACTATAATTTTAAAAAATAAAAGAAGTAATAAAAATGCATGTGAGAAAAAGAGAAGAGGTCACTACTGTCCCTAAGCAGAGAGAAGCTTCCCAGGTCCTATGCTTTGGGGTGACTTTTAGACAATTTCATTTTTATCCTCACACATACTGTTCAGTGGTTCTTACTGCTTCTACTGAAGACAATTTAGTAACATCAGGAGCTGAGTCTGTCTTTTTTATGATCATATAAATAACAACCATCCAGGGATGGCCTTGGCTGTTGTTCTCTCCAAATATTAAATTAGCTGCTGTGAGAGAAAGTAAATTTAGAAGACATGCCTTATTGCTTCTATAAAAACTGGGAAGATGGACAGGAACGGCGGCTCAACCTGGAATTTCAAAGGTAGAGAAGGAAGGCAGACAAGGTGTGTTGGGGACTACCACATGAGGTCATGTCTCTGGCTCAGTGTTTTTAGACCAGGTTGTTGTATTTATAGGACAATTCTCAGATCATAGATCTTGATTATTCTCTTACCGGAGATGTGTAACAAAGACTCTCAGTGTTTCTAAAGAGTTGTGAAAACTGCAGACTCAACATCTCTCAGCTTTTGTCCCATATCCTGCCACATCTCAGTCACTCAGAGTACGAGTCCAGTCCACTTGATTGCAAGGTCAGCTGTTCCGAAAGCAATCAATGTCTGGAGTTAGCCAGAGTTTCTGCCCTTGAGTCAGAAATGGCCATGACTCCTTACTCAAGATAGAAATCCTGATACTTCTGTTCATGCACTCATTCATTCATTCATTCATTCATTCATTCATTCATCCATTTGATAGTAGATATTGGGGACCCAATACATTTTCAGCAATAGGTATCATCATCCCTCCTCTTAAGGAGCACCAGCTGAGTCAAGAAGGAGGTCATTAGGAAGGTCAACCATCTATTGTGGGTCTATTGGGTGGAAGAGCTGTTAGTGATGCTGAGACACATAAAAGGACACTTGGTTCCATCTCCAGTGCTCAAGGAAAGCTTCCTAGAAGGTGAAGTTGAGATCTGAAGAATGAATTATTGGCCCAGAAAAGATGAAAAGACAGCTCTTGGCTGGCATTGGCTGGGATGAGAGACAACCTGGTGTATGTCCCCACCTTTGTACAACTGGTTATATGTAGTAGGTAGCCATTTCAGCTTTGATCTGGAGTTCCAACCCCCACTGAGGCTTCAGTAACTGTCACACCTACAAGGCAGGGCCAAGAGAGGACCCTGAAGACCCGAGATCCGGATGGGCTGCTTCTCTTGTTTCCTGGACCCTAGACGCTAGAGGTAGACCAAGGAAAGGTCTCCAGAGAACACCACCGGACTGTGCTGCATCTTTCCCAGAACCCACAACCTACCTATCCCTTCCTTTGTAAGTTACACCACTAAATAAATCTCCTTTTAACTACGTGGAGTGGCCTTAATAATTTCACCAATAGTTATAAAGTCTGAGAGAGATGGCAGGAAAAATGAGAAAAGAGGAGAAAGGTACTAGATCATGCACAAGCTGAATGCCTGGCACCCACACTCAGCAGATTTGTAAATACCCATATGTGGTGTCCTGGTTAATGTCTTAGGACTTGTGCTAGAGCCCTTGCGGTGTGATGTGGTCCTGGCAGGTTCTGGGGCTGTTGCTCCCTTGGGAACTGATCAGAGTGCCTTTCTTCTTATTTCTAGTAAGTCACACCCATTCCACATTTCACATAACAACACACATGATGTGTCATTTGTCATGATATTTCGGGAGTCATGTAACTATAACAAGCTCGTACTCTGTCATCTTCTCTGTCCTTCTTCCCCATGCCAGCTCCTAGTCCTCAGTGCTTTCAAAGTCCCTCACTTCTCAGGGCTCTCTTCTCCCTAAATTGCTCTGGTTCCTATTCCCACTGAACATGAGGTCAGAAGTACCATAGAGGGGTTGCTCAGCCCTACTGAATCAAACAGATAGTTCTGGCATGGGGCATATAAAGTTCACATCCAGCATCTCTAATAACCCCACCCCAGTATTTGTGTCCCACTGTGGGGAAGGTGTTCTTCTCACCCCAACTCAGGCAGCCCAAGCAGTGGAATATGATAGACATCTGAGGACACCAATGCTGGAAGAGATGACATGAAATCTAGGCTCACACCACAAGGGTCGGGAGGCAGGCCTCTAGCTTCTCATTCAGGGTGCACCGCTGAATGCCTAACCATTGCCAAAATTACATTTCCCTTTCAGCATAGCTTACACTTTTTCAAAAGTCTGCTTTTAACAAATAGCTATTCCAGTCTCAGACTAGGAATTTTCTATTTCAACTACATCTTAGAGGCTGCACAGACCATTTCAAAACTCAATGAGTTCTTCTTAACATATCTTTTGATGCCATCCTTGTTCAGATCTTGTTTAGCCATCCATGTTGGTTGAGACTTTGTGGGCTATAATGGCACCAATAGACATGCTAATACAGAAATGGAAAATCTCACTGGACCCCAACCATAGACAATAAGCTAGATGCAACCAAGGAATGTTGAGAGCCGTAGAATTAGACTTCCTCAAGGAAGAGCCCCCAAATTGTTTTTCCAGTACCAACTGGTCAGCCCTAAAATCATATACATACAAGTAACATCTTGTGAACTGAAAAGGCTGGGTTCTCAGAGAATTTTGTTCTTCTCACTAATGTAGCTTCCTGGAGGACCCAGGAACAATCTTGTCTACTTGGTTTTGAATTTGGAATGTAAAAGAATTCCCAGTATGTGGTGAGCCCTAAATCAAAATTTGTGGAATTTAGTGGTGGGGGTCAGGAAGAGAGAAATGAAGAATTCATATGGGACATTATGAGCTCTAGTGACAGGTTATAGGACTATAATTAGTTATCTGTATGTACCAGGTGATTTAATCCCATGATCCTTTTCATTGCTCTGACAAAGTGTAGTGAGACTTTGAGATTATACTACAAAAAGAAGTCCCCCTAGGGACAAGGTGGGGCCAGATTCAAATCAAGGTCTTCAGACTTGTCAACCTGTGCTCTGTTTACTGTACTGACAAAACCAGCCCAGTCACATGGAAACCAAGATTTCCTTCTAAGCAGCATCTCTGTCACTGGCTACTTCTGGAACATTTTTCAGAAAAATGCCATGTAAAAGACAAAGCCAGTTGGAATTTTAAATAACATACCCAAGACAGGCCATGCCTCAAGGTTTGCTGTCATACACACAAATGTCCAAATTGGGTGATTAAACTTTTATACCTCCTAAGTGATGAATGAGCTGAACCTACTTATAGGTTGAATGATAATGGCTCCCACAGGTTCATATATGTGAATGCTTATTCCCCAGTAAGTGGAAATGTTTGGGAAGGATTAGGAGGTATGAACTTGTTGGAACAAGTATGTCACTGGAGATTGGCTTTGAGGTTTCAGGAACCCAATCCAGACCCTAGCTATTTCTCTCTCTCTCTCTCTCTCTCTCTCTCTCTCTCTCTCTCTCTCTCTCTCTCTCTCTCTCTCTCTCTCCCCTCCCCCCCACTGTCTGCAGATCAATATATAAAGCTCTTAGCTACTGCTCTGGTGCCATGCCTGTCTGCTTTCCACCATGATGATCATGAACTAACCTTTAAAATTACAAGCAAGACCCAATTAAATGCTTTCTTTTGTAAGAGTTGCCTTGGTCATGGTGTCTTCACAGCAATAGGACAGTGACTAAGACCCTATCCTTTGTCCTATCAGGCTTTCTAGAAGATCCTGCTTGGTACCCAATGTTATAGAAGAGCTAGGAAAAAAAAAAGACCAGGGAAAAGTTGTGGGCCAAGAAATTTTTCTAGGGGATTTCTTTTCATATTGGGAGTATCATGTGTTCTCTGCTCAGTAGGAGACTTCCTCCAGAACTCAGCTCAGCAAGGCACCATGCTGTTTCTTTTGAAACTGGCCCTCCAGAATCAATCATATTTGATATTCTGATTGTTAGAGTTTCTTCTCCCTTGATCATATCATACAAAATTGGTAAAGCAAAAGTATTATTTCATTATTTCACATTTTTAACCAAATTGATACTTGTACAACTCTTCATCAAATCTCATTTTAGTACATCAGCTCTTAGAATTAAACTCATAAAACTCAGCATATTTGTGCTACTGAAAGCCCCAATATGCATACATTTAGTTATACATGGTCACACACTCATTCATGCATATATACATATACATACATACACACAATCTGGGTCACAAATGCAATTGCTAACAAGGATAAAGCCAGCCAGAAAAACACAAATGTAAGTGAAGCTGAAGTGCTAAAAACTTCAGTGGTGTGGAAAACAAATGGCCTTTGAGGGCTCCATGTGACCTCAGGAACAGTAGTACTACAGCCCCTGTCAGGAACTCTGGTCCTACTCTGTGCTGGTAGACTAGAGCTGCCTTACACGTTGTGTTTCCAAACTCATCCCACGGCTAACATACATTTTACCATAAGATTTGTCCTCAGATGGTGTTGAGTTTCATATAACCTGACATAGACTGATGGTAAACTCCCAAGGATGGAACAGCTGGGGTACCCATACTTTTGTAAACCCATTGTGTTAATCAGCTATCATTGTGAAAAATATCTGAGGTGATGATAGACTTCCAAAAGTTTTCCTTTGTTTCACACTTTATGGGGGTTCAGTTGCTTTGGGGTCTATGGGGAGGCATGATAGAGCACATAGCAGATAACCCATTTATCTAATAGCCAAAAAAAAGACAGATAGGAAGAGGTGGCTGCCATCCACTTCCAGGCACACTCTTACTGATCTAAGGAAGACTTCCTACTTCCTGAAGCTTCCACTACCTCCCAATATTGGCCAACTGGGGACCAAATTATTAAGAAACCTTCACGAACCAAACTATGGTTGTTAGAATTTTAGATGGTCTTATTAATAAAAAAAAAAACCCAGAGCCAGATATTGGGGTGAAAGCTGAACGATCAGAGAATCAGAGCAAGCCACAGCCAACCTCACCTCACCAACTCCCCAGTCAATCCTATTTCCTCAGACTGAAAGCCTCTGAGTCCTCACCTGAAAGGGTCTCAGATGAACTGCTTTAGTTTCTGTTTCCTCATGCCTTACATACCTTTTTCTGCCCTGCTGTTACTTCCTGGGATTAAAGGCATGTGTGCTTCCTAGTACTGGGATTAAAGGTGTGTGCCACCACTGCCTAGCTCTGTTTTCAGTATGGCCTTGAACTCACAATGATCCAGATGGATCTCTGCCTCCCATGTGATAGGATTAAAGGCACGTGTGCCACCACTGTCTGGCCTCTATGTCTAATCTAGTGGCTGGCTCTGTCCTCTGATCCTCAGACAAGCTCCATTAGGGTACACAATATATCATCACACTATGGTACCAAGTAGCCAAAGCCAGAGATACAAAGAACATACCAAGTTCCAAAACATTATCTAGATTTGTAACACAAATCTCTTCATTTAAAACACCCAGTATCCACTCCTCTGTTGTATAGATTAAAGTTTGGTCAAAACCCTACAACAAGACTCGTATCAGTTTTGTTAATAAAATATTTGCTGTGAGATTTTGGAAATGCAAGTGCATTTCAATTGTCACTGAGCACACTATTACCTGAGCTGTTTAAAATTTATTATGGGTTCATACCTCCTCTCAAAGCCTGTGTTTTCCCAAGTAATTGTCATTGTTAATTTAATTTTTGATGCTCAAGTGATCCCTTAGCTGCTAGAAACATTCTCTTGATCTTTTATATGGCCTTAAAACTATACATATAGTAGTTTTACAGTCAACTGTGGTAAAGGACTTCTCTTCCTTTGACATTTTCCTAGCACCTCCATTTCCCTGGTAACTTCAAAGCCCCTTGATTTAGCCTACTCAATATTGTAGTAACAATGTGGACCTCCAGGCCCAGGACTTAGCTATCTCCTGAGAATTCCAGCTTCCCACCTGCCAGCCACCTTCCTAGCAAGGGAACTCATTAGTCCTCTTGGTTAGGGTCTGTCTTAGTTTGTGTTTTTATTACTCTGAAGAGACATCATGACCATGGCAACTCTTATAAAGGAAAACATTTCATTGGAGTGGCTCATTTACAGTTTCAGAGGTTCAGTCATTCTTATCATAGTGGGAGCATAGCAGAGTGCAGGCAGGCATGGTGCTAGAGAAGTAGCTGAGAGCCGTACATCTTGCAGGCAACAGGAAGTCGACTGAGACACTGGGCAGTATCCTGAGCATAGGAAACCCCAAATCCCACCCTCACAGTGATACACTTCCTCTAACAAGGTCATACCCACTCCAACAAAGCCACGGCTCCTAATAGAGCCACACCCTATGAGATTATAGGGGCTAATTGCATTCATACTTCTACAGGGTCTCTTTCATTTCCTTCTTGCTAGATACCATTGCAGACTGGGCCCAACTCTGACAAACTCATCACACTTTCTTCACTTGCTGGGATAGACTGAGCATATATGAACAAGCATCCTTGCTCTGACAAACTTTCTTAACAATTCTGCTATTAGCAGGTCATAATTGTTACAAGGGCTGCTCTGTTATGCACGCTGCTTATAACACAGCAGCAAACACCAATAACTCTCCTTTATTCTTACAACTCTCACCATCTTAAACATATATGCCCCTGTCTGGGAACTCTCCTAATCCTACACAACTATCTTCAGCCCATAGGCAAGTAATCCAAGAGTGCAAGTGAGGAGGCCTAAGCCCTGAGCAGCTCAGGTTATGATGGATGAAAGTCGGAATTTAAAAACACCCTGACTTCTCCACTTGTAAGTAGGACACCTACAGAATTTCTCAGCTTCCAGTGGGACTGACCCCTAGTTATGCCTGATAGGAACCTACTTTTGAATTCATCTTCCCTCAGCTTCCTTTCCCTCCACTTCTTGCATTCCCTCTTTCTCACAGAAACTTCCTGAGTTTACTTCCAAATAAATAGCTTGCAATCAAAATCTAGCCTCAGGGTCTATATCTGAGGGAAGCAGACAGAGATCAGCACTGCTTTCATCCACTACATATTATACTCCCTACTCCACAAATTGGAACTGCTCATATTTAGGTTGTCCTGGGGCACAAAAGGCCATACCTGTTTTCAAACCTGACCTTATAATAAATTGCATACTGGCCTGGAAACACCATCCCTTTGAGAAAAACTCAGTCTTGCATGAGCAGTGTTAGAGTTCACTCTGGCTCAGTCCTGCACAGTCCCATGCTCCTTAACATGGGTCAGTTGGTCTCTATTACCAGGGTCCCCTTAGTAAGCATCTTATACACCTGCTCACTAGACCAAGTTGACACTCTATTCTATTAACCATTCTATGCCCTAGAGGGCACGGAAATTACTCCGCACAGCAGGCCACTACAATCAAACCAATATCCAAGTCATTTTCACAAAGTACCAGGTAAGTGGGCTTGCAGGCAGGTGGAGAGTATATTACTTTCAGAAAGTGATGCTGGTGGATAGAATAGCAACATCATTTGGGTATGTAACTAAATGATTTGTCATCTACACTATGATAAATAAGTAGATGAGAATAATTGTATAGATAATTCCAGATCCTATCTCCAATGAAAAGGCTCAATCTCATGTTCTAATTCACAATTCAAATCATTTCCTTTTCAACCTCATTCTTTATCTGTGGCATAAGCCCATTGAGACCTTTATCTAGTTGCTCCCCAAAACACAGATGACAAAATGGCTTCTGTCTAGTTGCTATTTCCTTCATCCCTATGTAAATTTCTTATGCCAATAGCATGTATGGACATTTCCAGAACTACTGGGAATAGCATCTAGACACTATCACCTTTTATTGAAATTAAGATTATCCACCTAGCCAATTTCTCTGTTTTTGGTTACTTCCTGTGATCAAAATAAGCCAAATTTTTCCTTATTTTGCTATTTTCTCTTCTGCCCCTTACTTTAAGAATTTGCTATTTTAAGTAACTGTAATACTCTGTCCTCCTCCTTCAGATAGAAATATCACTAAGTATCTCTTCTTAAGTAAGTAATATTAATCTTTAATCACCTGTTTCACTTCCTTCCAAGAATTCTGGTTATTCTTAAAATTATATATAAATCCCTCATGTTTCTAAATGCTGACAATAAGTGTAATAAATGAATGGGTAAATAAATAAGTAAATAAATTTCTCATAAGACTGAAAATAACATACCTTCAATGTAAGTGAGCTCTGGATTTGCCTACTGATGCTTGTGATAGTATAGGATTTATTTGTCCTACACTCTGCCAACATGCCTTGGTGTTTCAGGCTCTCTTGTCTTCCCACTAATTGTTCCCTTAGCCTGGAATTCCTTCACTCTCCTCCCAGGCTAATTAATCCCTCTTTAAACCTTTCCTTGGTGATATGTTATATGTGAACATGCTCCTTATCTTCACCTCTCCCATCAAAATGTCAGTAATTCTTCCTCTATAATGTTATATATTATATATCACCATGTTTAATAACCATATAGTTTTGGGGGGAGAAGGAACTTTGGAGTTCTTGTATTAATTACGGAACATCGAGACTTTGTCCTGTCCAACTCAACATATACATATTTACAACATCTGGTGGAATCTCCTGGTATCAGACAGAATATCTGGTACATTATAGATATTTACTGGATAAAGTATGAGGGAAATAAATAAATGGAGAAAACGATTTTTTAAACAAGCCATGAATTAGGTTCTTCACAGCTAAATTCTCTGGAAAGATCCTAGTCATTGTGACTAGGATGTCTGTAGATATGTGATATTGAATTTGCATAACTACTATGCAACACCCTTCCATCCTGTCCCAACTATTCCCACATATTGTTATTAGTGTCTAACTTATTCATTTGCTTTATCTAACCCAGTGGTTCTTTGATGGAGACAATTTTGAAACCTAAAGACTACTTGGCAGTATCTGGAGATCATCACAATAGAGTGTGCATCTAGTGGGTAAAGGCCAGGGATGCTTCTGAATGAAACTGGTGCATTCAAAGGGCTGCCACACAGTCAAGAATCATACAGCTAAAAAGGTTAACCAACCATACCTTACTTAGTGATATTCACTGTTGTCACTGAATTGGTAGACATCCAAAGAACATTTACCAAATGGCAGTAATTAACAGGTCCAGGTGATGCAGAATGGAAAATGAGACTCATAATAAGTAGCAAATATAATGAATTGGGCCTGGATGTTGTCAAGGGAAACTGTCAACACTCTGAACTGAGCTTGCTTTTTCTGTGTCTCACAGAATCTCTCCAAGACTGCAGACTGCTTTGTATTTTGTGTGATTGCTGATGACCTTTTAAGATGAATTTGACTTGAACTGTGCAGTTGATGCTGAAGAAACAAATGGGCTCTGTTTTCCCCTATAATTTTAATGTGGATCATGGTATTTTCCTCTATAAAAGTTGACACTTTCTGTCTAGTTTGTACAGAAAATACTATCATTATAATAGTAATTTTTACTGTTCCAAGTTGAATACTGTCCCCTAAAGAGATGTGTTGACATCTCAACCCCCAGACTCCTGAAAATATATTTTCATTGGAAGCACAGTCTTTACATAAGTCATCAAGTTAAACTGAGGTCATACTTGACAAAAATGGTATTATTATTATAAGGAAGGAGAACACTCCAGGCACAGAGGTACCTAGAGAAGGAGGTCATACAATGGCAGGGGCAGAAATTAAAGCAATGCAAATGTAAACCATAGAATTCCAATGAATGTCAGAGCCACAGAAGCCACAGAAAACACAAGAGGGAGCTGAGAAGATGTCTCAGAACACAGAAGCAACTGTTTCCAAGCTTGATGAGCTGGGTTGACTCACAAGGACTGACATTATAGAAATTGAGAACTCACTTCCTACAGATTGCCCTCTGACTTCCTCATACATGTTGTAGCATGGGCACATGTGTGCATCCACCCATATATAAAATAATCAACCAAAATTTTATTAGAAAAAAAAACAAGGGATCTTCTTTCTTGAACTCCAGAAGAAACATAGTCCTACTGTGCTTTGGTTTTAGAAGTTAGCTGAAGTGTATCTTCTCTGTACATGGTATATATAGCAGGTCTATAGGTCTGCTTTGATAAAGGCAGAAAGTAATAGAAGAGTTGATTCTCTGCTGTAGGTTGACATTACAGGGTTAAGGCAAGTGCCCTCCATGAAATTACTGATTTATTTTTAAAACAATACTGTAAATTAGGTTCTATCATTTGGTTTGTCCTACTGATGAGAGAATATGGTCATTTACTCAAAATCAAACAGATAGAACATACCATAGTCAAGATTAGGACCTAAGACCAGGGAGATAGCTCAGTCACTTTAGTGCTTGCCATGCAATTATGACAACTTAAGTTTTATTCACTGTCACCTATGAAACATGCTGATCATGGTGTTGCACTTTACAGTCCTAGAGCTGGAGAGACAGACACAGGGGGATCCATAGGGCTTGCTGGCCAGCCAGCCTAGCCAAAATAGTGAAGCCAAGTCCCAGTGAGAAACTCTGCTGAGGAATAATCCTCTTGTATATGGTAAAGATTTGTCACTTAAATTGGTTTAATAAAATGCTTATTGGCCAGTAGCTAGGCAAGAATTATAGGCAGGACAACCAAACCAAATTATGGGCAAGTGAATGATAGGAAGAAGAAGGCTTGAGTCAGGGGAGCTGCCAGCCAGCCATTGAGGAAGCAGGACATGTAGAAAATGAGGTAACAAGCTACAAGCCAGGTGGAAAAGCATAGATAAGAAATGCGGGCTAATTTAAATGTTAAAAGTTAGCTAGTAACAAGCCTGACTATCAACTGTGCATTTATAATTTATATTAAGTCTCCAAGTCAGTTATTTGGGAAGTGGCTGCCTGTTATTTCAGAACAGGCAGTTGAAACAGAAAACTTCTGACTACAAAGTCCTGCCTCAAAAAATAAGTAGATCACTGTTCCCCTCATGAATCTATACATACATGCATGTGTAATACAAACACATACACACTTTTTTTTAAAAAAAAAAATTAGGACTCATTCTTTTTCTGGTTGAAAACAATTATGTCAGTACCTATACTGTTCACCACCTCCAAAATGGAACAATAGTTGGTACTTATCAGGGGTGGATAGAATAAAGGATAAAAGTGTTAGTGTGAGTTCCAACTCTGTTACTTCCTAGTTGGATGACTTTGGGCACAGTTGAGCCTGAGAAAATTCTTCATGTTCATACTAAAGAATAAAAGAAGTGTCAAAACTCGGTGACTCAAGCCTTGTCAGTAAGGCAATAGATTAAGCACGTGATGCAGAGCATGTTTTCAAGTGGTCTCAAATTATTTTCAGATCATAATTAACAAAGGGACCACCATGTAGAAACACCGCTACCTTAGAAGATGTACTTAAGCAATTTTCTACCATGCTATTGTGAATCCCCAGGATGTTTTCCATCAAATTCATTCCCAGTAAAGTGATGGAACACACTTATCAGATTCAGAGCTGTGTGTGAGGTATCCCAAGACCTCAGAAGATCACCACAGCCTCAACAGGTGACTGTGGGTTTTCAGCTGACTGGGAAACATGAGAGTTGGAGGAAGTTTATCTCAGGAGATGCTCTGTGCTTTCTTGCAGCTAAAATCACCAATTTTGATTCCCTATCCTACAAGGCACAATGTTACAACTTAAGGAATTTTAGCTCATACACACACACACACACATACACACACAGGGGTGGGGAGAAGGGGAGAGAAAGAAAGGAGAAAGAGAGAGCTTCATTGTTGCCAAAATAATTTGGATATTATATCATAAAACATGAATTAAACATTAATTGACATGTCCCAGCCATCCCCAAATATACACTTCACTCTTAGAGATATTGGAGTCTGTCTTACTGGGTTGACTATGGTGTAAAGAGGGGAGATTAGTTTTCCCTACTATGCATAAATAGCTCCCTGTTGAGAGAAGAAACTGAACCACAGAAATCCAGTCAATTCTCTAAAAATCTGATCTTCAGGCAAATTCTTATATGAGGAAAAGTGAATAAGTGTGAGGGATGGAAAGAAATATCTCCAATAAGGGTGAACTATCTGGGAAGATTCAGAATGAAGGTTCATATTTCCTTTATAGCCTTCTTATTCTTAAAATAATAATAATGATAATAATATCTGTAGCATAAACTTGGTACAAAGATAAATTATAGTAATTTACAGAATTAGATACAGAAAGAATTTTATACAGTCCAATTACATATACCTACTAATAGTTGTTCTTGTATTTATTTTTATCTTGCTGCATATTAAGGACATAAATGTCACATTACATGGGATGAAAACTGACAATTTTCTACAGCTTTTGATAGTCTAGATACATGTTCCCTAATTTGGTGCATATTTTCAAAACAAACCAGGGTGGTGATTACATAATTTTATACAGATAAGAAAACCAAGAGACCCAAGGGAAATATAAACAAGCAAGAGAACAGAGGTGAGAATAGGTCCACTCTATGTCCTCTGCAGAAGTACAGAGAACATTCCAGAAGAGCACTGTGATTCAGAAGAGGATGGAGTACAAATGAAAGAAGAGCTCTTTTCAGAGCCTTTCCACTCTGCGAGGTCATGTGACTGAGAACAGACCTTGGAAGTAGAGGAGAGGATAAAGGATAAGCCAGAAATAGCATGAAGTGAGTCACGGGCCATGCTCTGCAAATGCCACACAGGGATTGAAGGCTGTGTCAGGCTGGCTGATGTGGAGACTTGGAGAATGCAGAACAGTTTCTGGATGAGGAATGTGGGGAGCAGAGCCTCCACCAAGGTCAAGAAAAATGGAAAGTGGGATGGTTAAGAATGTACAGAAGTTCAGTGGTGACATCGTAAACTTGGGGAACCTGGAGATCAGAAGATACTGCTGATAAATAGGTCAGCTAATGAAGGACTATGTAAGGCAAAAGTTCACTCTCAGGACCATGGGAGGCCTGGAAAGTGACTCATAACACAAGTTGCATCATCATATCTTCACACTACGAGGGTTGGTTTAAGAGAAATACAGAGACCAGGCAGTGGTGGTGCACGCCTTTAATCCCATGGAGAGAAGTTTTCAGAGCTCAGAGCTTTACAGGAAGCAAACTCATAAGACTCAACAGATAGCAAAATATGATACAGTGAGAAGTCTTCAACTCTCTCAAATTTCTATTTTCAATTCATATCTTGGTTTTCTATCCATCTTCTTCATTGGAGACATGTCAAATGAAGAATTGGAATTAGTGATCTTGTTTTATAGGTAGAAAGTCAGAATGGAAGACATTTAAATAATCTCCTTCACTAAGAATACCATAGATGCTTCTGGGCTGTTTTCTAATAAGACCACCTATGCCTTCTACAGTTGAGTTCACTACTAGCTGTTCACATTTTTAAAATTCTCGCTGACGTAAAAATTGACTATGTCTTAGCCACTGCTCTATTGCTGTAAGGAGATATCATGACCAAGGCAACTCTTATAAAAGAAAGCATTTAGCTGGGGCCTGGCTTACAGTTTCAGAGGCTTAGTCTGTTATCATCATGGCAGTAAGCATGATGGCAGGCAAGTGTGGTACTAGAGAAACAGCTAAGAGCCAAAAAAAAGACTCTGAGCTTGGCATGGACTTCTGAAACCTCAAAGTCCACCCTTCAGCCCCACCCCTCATGACACACTTCCTCCAACAAGACCACACCTCTTAATCCTTCTAGTCCTTTCAAACAGTGCTACTCTCCAGTGACTAAGCATTAAAATATCTAAGCCTATGGGGGCATTTTTATTCAAACCACAAAGACTACATTTCCTGATTTCCTTGTAATTAGGGAAAGCAGGAGTTGAATTGTGGCTAATCAAACATGAGCAGGCAATATAAGTGATTTCTGGATCTACTCCATACAAGTCTCTTATACACATTTCTCTGTATTCTGGTGGAAAGTCAACACCCAAAGTCATCTTAAAAGACCAGGATCATTCAGTGGGTAAAGGCCCTTGCTACCAATCCTGAGGTGACCTGAGTCCAATCTTAGGATCTATATTATAGAGGAAGAGCACCAAACCCACAAAGTTGTTTTCTGACTTACACACACACACACACACACACACACACACACACACACTAAATAAATGAAACTATTTTAAAAAGACAAAAGTGGAAGAGACCAGAGGCCTGAGACTCAAGCACTGTGAACAATTCAGTCTTTTCCCATTTCCCTTACTGCAAATGGTTAAGGAGCGAGGAAACTACAACATTTCACTTTGTTAATCCACTGAGACTTTGGGATTTATGTATTATTATATTTATTATAGTATAATAAGAGATACTAATATCTCTTATTATAGCAGCAAATACTACATTCCATATACAATTTCTGATTTTGCTAGCCTGTGCACTATTTTACCTGGGATATGCCTCACACCGTGCCTAGCATTGCTCTCTTGGTATCTGTATCACTGCTCTTTTACCCGAGTGTCGGGCCATACCTGTGGGCCTTGGGACGAGGACCATGTAACATCTGCATGCTCCTGAGGGACCTCCAGAGGCAACAGCGATTCCCTCAGAACATCGGGTACAAGCTGATATTCTTTATGCTGCTGACTGTTAAGAACTGCCTGTGGTGTGCCAAGGTCTTGACTTTGCAGAGCCCTGGTCCAAAAGACCAGGTTCCAGGCGATCAGGTCAGAATTATCAAGGCTTTGACAGAATACATTAGTCAGTTTTCCCCCATGATATCACCATATAACAGACAATCCCCAGACTTTAGCATCTAAGGAAATAGGTATCTATACAATTTTCATAGGTCCATGGACTGGCAGTTCTTGGTTAATCTCATCTGGCTTTATAAACTGAGCCTAGTTAATACTGAGAGTCAGGTTGGGCTCAGCCTTCTTCCACATATCCACATCTGGGATCAATGTAAACATTTGGGGGTAGCTAGGACATGCTGTACCTCATAAATTCTTCCTTAGACAAGCACACTGTCCATGTACGCCCACATTCTTCTAGCCAAAGCAAGCCACATGGCCAAGCCCCACTTTTAAGGGCCCCCGAAGCTCACCCCTCCCACAGAGGTCAATGGGAAGCAGTGACTATTTCCTCAACACTCATCAGACCTCGCAGAGAGAGAGCACAGATAGTCACTGCTTTGGGTATTTTACTTTACAATGATACAAAAATGAAAAAATGATTATCATCCATTTGAAATTGGACTCTGAACTTCAATCTTTGCCTGGCTGTAGTGGTCTGAGGCTCCAAATCAACCCAAGCAGACCCAAGAGGTTACCACAAAGCAAGATTTAATGCAGGGCAGCACAAAAAGGGGGTAAGAAACGGACTGATTGATCAGACACGGGAGCTGAACTGCGACTCGGAATGCCAGGTGAAGCGAGTATTTAGGTATAAAAATCACAAACATTTGTTACCGAGTTACAGTTACAATTTTCACCAACCAGAAATCAAAGGTCAGGGGCTTCCCTTAAGTGTTCCATCATTGTCAATCAACATACAATGAAAGCTTTTCAGTCCAACCAATCAGATTCATTTTTGCTTCTGTTGTTAGGAACAGCCATAGTGTTTCCAGACAACTAAAGATGCATAACGATTGATTGTATGGTTTGAGGAGGAGATTGGCCAGTTATTGGAAGGTTCCCAGCTCCCCTAGGGCTGGGAACCTGAACTTTGTTTCACCCTATAGGAAAAATGGAGTCTGAAGTCAAAATGGCAGTGCTTAGGACAAGGTGCTTCTGCCTATTCCCAACAGGATACCAACATGCAGAGGATGATCTCTGAAGAGAAGCTAAGCAGGGACATAATCACCGCTCAGTCATAATACCAGGAAGGGAAACATCTGAAACACTACAGGGAACTGTGTAGGTAACCTACAACTACCAGTAAGTTAAGTATTTGAAATGCATTGTGAACTTGCAATTTCAGCTTGCAGATGGAGATATATCAGAAGCAGAGAAGCAGCAGCCTGTTATCACCAGTGACATCATGAGTAAGAGGCATTATTCAGCTCAAGGAGTTCAAGATATCAAACAGCAGGGTGGACATTGGATTTGGATCTTGAGAAATTGGTGGAATTAGCCCAGCTTGAAAAGGAGAGCCACAATTCATTTGAGGGTAAAAAGGAACTAAAACGTTTGATAATAGCAAAGTTATTTGTGAAAGTAAATATTTGGAAGTTTGATAAATGTCCATTAATAAGCTATTTATTGTTAAAAGCAAAATTATTGAACAACTAAACTCCAAATAACATGCATGACAGTTTTTAAAAGAATTAACTCCACTTATGTAAAATAAAGCCTTAAACACATGTTAAATGAAAATAACTAACTGCAAAACACTACCTGAGGTCCCATGATGTAACCCACTGGTAGAGCTCTTCTTAATGCAAGTGATGTCCTGGGTCCAATCCCTAATGCACAAAAAGTACATGATAATACCCTTTAAATAATCCCCACACCATTTTATAGACACACACATGTGTGTGTTTCTATAAGTGTGTGTATGTGTGTATGTATGTATATTTATGTATGTGTGTATATACATATATATATATATATATATATATATATGAATGCATTGAGAAAGACAATGAGAGCAAAGGAATAAGGGACAGATAAGGAAAAGAGAGAAGGGAGGACAGAAGGAAAAATGGGAGAGGGAGGATCTAAGAAATGTATGTATTTAAACTTGTGTGCTCTGTCCGAGAAACAAAAGGAACACATATCAAGTGCAGAGTGCTCAGATATGATGCTGTTCTGTGGATACCCTCATTTTCTCTGTAGAGTCACCACTGCTCACAAGAAGATGGTCTTGTACATAACCACCCTGTGGCATCCATGGGTCCCAGCAGGCAAGTTGATGATGCCTTTGACTTGATCTCCATCATTTATTGAGCTTGCTCTTGAGAATACTTTCCCTCTCTCTGTAGGCTCTCAAAAGATTCCAGTGCATGACCAACCACTAATGTGTAGCTAGACAGGAAAACATTCTTCCGGAGCTTTGTCAAGAGAACAATTTTGTTTTTAACCATTCAAAACCATCTACCATCATATTCAAGACCCACATGTGTTGTATGCCATTCCTTTACTCCAGATTCCTGAATCTTGGGGAACACTAGGTCAGCCCTTTGAAATGTCTCCACAGGATCCCCTGTCTCTGCCTGAATAAGAGGAACCAGGGAGGTAAAAGAAAGTGGAACATGGATTGGACTGCATACACGGCATACACTATACACCAATTCCCACTCAGAAAATTCTTCTCTCTGAGCCTCTCAATGCTTTCCTCTTCACAGATGCAGCAATGGTTTCCAGTGGTAACAGGGCATAGCTCCTGTGTCTTAGTTCACTCTGTTTAAGTGGCCAGCACTGCACTCCAGGGATAGATGTTCTTGGCATGGATTTCACTAGATTTTGATTTCTCAGCCAAATCTAAGATGAAAAGTGGCTTTTAAATACCCAGTTACACAATTATAATTAAATAATCAAAGACTAAATAATTTAGGACAGAAAGAGACCATAGTCAAAAGATAAGAGATATAACTATGTGCTCCCTCTACTGACTCCATACATATACATACATGCACATACACACACAGGCACAAAAGGCCAGGATATATAAAAGTTTTTGGCAAGTTCTATAAACTATAAAATGTTTAAATCCTCAAAAGTTAAAAGTATAAACAGATACAGAAAATTAATATATTAAATCCAAAATGAAACCCAAATATTTTTTCCACTCCTTGATGTACAATAGAACTTCAATTTTCTTTACACAGAGATGTTTTGCTTGGGCCTAATGTTCCCATTAAACAGTAAAAAACCAACATATGTCATTTCTTAAAGAATTGAGAAAAAAATACTTACATTAACTAAAAGGATGAATAAACTTACAGGCATAAATGCAAACATTCCCAACTCAAGGCAGACAGGAGAGAAGATACCAGATAAAAAATGAATCCTAAGGCTCAGGATTTTTCACTCTGTTAGACTGACAAGCAGGAAATGATAACTGATTCAGGAGCCCTTTCTGGAACAGTCAGTTCCATCATTAATACCCTGCACAGATTACTGCACAGTACTCACACAAATCTGCTAGGCTTGGAATTTCTCTTCCATAGAGAGCTCTCCTTAGCCATCAAGTGACTTAGGCATATGGACTAAGGACTTAAATCAAGATGCACACAGGGTACTCCAAATGAAACACAAATATTTGAAGATCCAAAATTACCAACCACAAATTAATGGAAAGCACGGGTCATCTGTTTTTCTGGGCCAGGGTTACCTCACCCAGAATAATTGTTTCAGGGTCCATCCATTTATCTGTGGATTTCATATTTTTTTTCTTAAAGGCTGAACAATATTTTGTTGCACATGTGTACCACTTTCATTATCCATGTATCAGGCGATAGACATCTCGGATATTTCCATTTCCTGTCTGTTATGAATAGAGCAGCAATGAACATGGATGAGCAGGGGCTTCTATAGTAGAATCCATAGTCCTCTGGGCATATTCCCAAAGGTGTTATAGCTGGATCATGATGTAGGTCTATTTCTAGAATTTCGAGGAGTTTTCACACTGATTTCCATAATGGCTGTACCAGTTTCCACTCTTACCAGCTGTGAACGAGTGCTTCCCTTTCTCCGCTCCCGCTGGAGGGGAAATATAATTACCTACCTTACCCAGATGTTAGCCCTGTGAGCTACAAATAATGACTGGGCTAGCAAGCCACGCCCACTGCTGCATCAGTGACACAAATACTCTGGGAGTCATTAACCACTCTCAGCCTGGACTTAAGTCCCATTGCACAAGATGAAACTCATAACTAACATCAATACTAGGGCCAAGAACCTGTGTGGACAGGTACGAGGTTCTAGGAGAAAAATCTAGTAGTATTATTCTGTTAAATTGATGAACTATTAAATCAATTCCTAAGGAATTAACATTATACTCACAGATGAGCACATCTCTTAACTCTCATCAGAGAAGCTTCATTCTTCAGTAGACAGTGATTAACAAAGGTCTATAGCTAGCCAAGGTGCAGAGAATAAGAAACTAAAACCTTGCAGGTGGTGGTGGCACAAGCCTTTAATCCCAGCACTCGTGAGGTAGAGGCTGGCAGATCTCTGAGTTTGAGGCTAGCCTGGTCTACAGAGTGAGTTCCAGGACAGCCAGGGCTATACAGAAAAACCCTGTCTTGGAGAGAGAGAGACAGAGACAGAGACAAAAAGAGACAGAAAGAGATAGACAGAGAGAGGACTGCTCAACCCTAAAAGAAATGTCCATGTCACATCACTTCCCCCCATCCATGGATCAGGGATTATTAAGGAAGAGGAGACAGAAAGATCATAAGAGTCAGAGGCAGTGAATGACTATAATGAAGCAATGTTTTCCAAACACAGCAGGGCAGTTGCACACGTGAACACAAAGCAGCTGTGATAGCATGCATAAGAACTGTACAGACTCTATCTAGAAAAAAAAAATCTCAGCATGGAGAGAAGAGGTAGGCATAAAGTCCTATCTTTAACTGAGGAACTATTGGCAATTGTCATCTACTGGGAGAGGAAGACTCAATTTCCTTTGACTGTGTAGTCCCTGGTTGGTCAACAAAGCTCCAGTGAAAGGCCACATATCCAAGAATACATGGGCAACACAAATTGGATTTGATGAACTTTAAAAAATAGAAGACATAAAGTTGATTGAGTAGAGCAGCGGGCTTAAAAGAAATAGGACACAAACATGGGTTGGTAGGAGTTGGAGGAAGAGAGTAATAAGATAAAAATACACTTCATAAAATTCTCAAAGAACTAGTTTTAGTTGCAAAAGAAATGTCATGCACAAGGGTATTAAACACATACCAATGAACAGCTCAGCAACAAGTTCCAGGATCCAGTGCTGATAAAAGATACAAGCTTCAAAGATAAACTTCTTTTCAAAGGCCTATTCCAGTCTTACCAGGCTAACATAAGTTATATGTATTTTCCAGGGCAAATTGATACTTCAGAATCAGCTAATGCTGAAGGTGCCTGGCATTTGTGGTGGGCAGTAGAAGGGCCCAGATTGTCATTCCACTGCTTGCTGATCCACATCTTCTAGAAAGGGGACAGTGAGGCTGAGATGGAGCCACCAATACAGACTGAGTACATGTGACTCAAGCTGGGTTATGATCTTGATCTTCACTGTGTTGGGCTCTAGGTCTATGATCTTCAGCATCTTGCCAGGATGTCTGGATATGTGATGCTACCACTAGACAGCACTATGTTGACATACAGATCCTTACAGATATTCACACCATGCTCCATGATAGAGTTGAATGAATTGCCATGGATGCACAGGATTCCACACCAGGAAGAACAGCAAGCTAGAAGAGAACTTCTTAACACTAGCTTTGCTCATTGCTGCTGATGACTACCTGTCTGTCAGGCAGCCCATCATACTTCCCCAAGGAAGAAGAAGGTACAACAATGGCCATTTCTTCCTGGAAGTCCCAGGCAACATTCCAAAGCTTCTTGATGTCACACACACTCTCCAGCTCAGCCATAGTGGTGAAGCTGAATCTGTCCTTGTTCAGGATCTTCATGAGGTAGTATCTTAGTTCTACCAGCCATGTCCATATGCAAGACAAAGTAGGGAAGGGAGTATCCCTCATAGATGGGCACTGTATTTGCAAATCCTTCACCAGAGTTCATGGCAATTATAGTGATGCATAGGGGGCATACAGAACAGTTCTGACTAAATGGCCAGGTTGTAGAATATTATTTTAAGGTGTGTTGCTTTTGTTTGTGTTGCATTTGTTTAACTCTGGGAGGCTGTGTTACTGAGCCTTGTCTAAAACACCTGATGGTCTAATAAAGAGCTGAGCAGCCAATAGTGAGGCAGGAAAGTAAAATAGGCAGGGCTGGCAGGCAGAGAGGATAAATAGACAGAGAAATGTAGGAGCAAAAAGAAGTAGCCAGAGAAGGAGGATATAGGGTTCAGTCACTCAGCTACACAGCAAACCACAGAATAAGAAACAAAGAAAGAGATACAGGAATAGAAAAGGAAAAGCCCAAAGGCCAAAGGCAGTCTGGATAATTTTAAGTTAAGAAAAGTTGTCTAGAAATAAGCCAAGCAAAGGCTGGGTATTTATAGTTAAGAGTAAGCCTCCCTGTGTGATTTATTTGGGAGCTGGGTGGTGCCCCCCCCCAAAAAAAAGAACAAAAACAACCACCAACATGGGCATGTCTGAGCTATCAAAGGTTTCAAACATGATCTGTGTCATCTTCTATATGTCAGCCTTGGGGTTCAAGGGAGCCTGGGCTAGCAGCTCTGGGTGCTTCATGGAGGGAGGACATGCACAGTTTGATTGAGAGGGTGTCAGATCTTCTCCATGCCAGCCCACTTAGGGACAACACTGTGTTCAGTGAAGTACTTCAGGGTTAGGATATATTGTTTGCTCTTGACCTCATTGCCAATGTAAATGTCCTTCTGGCTCATGACCACCATGATGTTCTGGCATTGAGGACCCCCAACAATGGCAAGGGACATGTTTCTGGGAGTGCTGTCACCAGCAAAACAACCTTTGTGCATGCCACTATCAACCAAGCAGCCTGTGATTTCTTCTTCTATTGCAGTCAAGGAGAATAGGCCATAAAATAGCAGAGTGCAGACCAACAAAAAGACTATTTGGTGTTTTGACAGGAATCAAGAGTGGATGAACTGGGAGTTAGAGTAAGGTAAGGTCAGGTTTTTGTTTCCCACATAAAATGCATTCCTTTGGAGGATGCATTGCTATGGAGAGCCTTTGTGCTTTTGCTGGTGAAGCTATTTGGGGGCTAACTAAAATGCAAATTTATGCATATCTCTCATGGCTGAGCTGAAAAAGAACTGAAATACTATGCACACGTGGGGGCCTCTGGGTGCTTTGGGTAAAGCACGACTCCCAGAATTCTGGATGGCAACCACACCACCACCTCCTCAGAGGCATTATGCCTCCCTCAGCATCCATTGTTCCCCAAATGCAGTCTGTGGCATGCCTGGTTCTCCACTTGGGCTTTTGATTTAGTCCCTGTTATGTATCCAGGTCCCCTGCTGAGATGATACCTGAACTCAGTTGGCTCCTGCTGTTTGTTTTCCTTCTTGATATCAAATACATGCCATTTTTCAACATTAAAAACTGATTGTCTGCTTCTTCTGTATTGACTGGGCATCCATCAGTTCAGTTCAATTTAAGTCAACAAACCCATACCACCTATTCAGAGTTAAGCAACCCCACAGGTCTAGGATTCATTCCAATAAAACCACCCCACTTCAGACACCAGCCACAGGTGGAGTTTCCAGACTACCCACACTTCTGCCTGACTGACTAAAATAATCTGGGGCTTCCAACAGATCCCTCCTGATGTTTGAAAATTTACTAAAATATGCAGAACTCAGAAAAGTGGTTCTTTTACATCTTAGTTTATTATTTAAAAAAAAAGAAAGAACCCAAGATTAACTAAATGAAAAAGAAGCCTTGGTGCTCTGGATCTTACTGACAGATTCTCACCATTCTGAACTTGCTAGGGCTTCTCTTCCAGCTGCCTTTCACTATTGCTCATTGGCCTTGACCATCTCTTACTGGTTTGCTTTACACATTAATTCCAGCCCTCTTGAATTGTGATGAACTGCAGGGTCAAGCCTAAGGCCATCCACATTCCACTGGATTGGAGCCTTGGGGTGGAGAAAAGTATTCAGTCCAGGAGGCTGCTCCTTGTCAGGGCCTCTTCCCCTCTATAGTATATAGGGATATGATAATATGAGTAGGGCTTACAAGGAAAACCACCCAGGATAATATATGATGTGAAAGCCTAAACTTAACTTTACAGGCTCTATCTTAGGGAAAGGGCCACCATCTCAGACCACCTGCTGTACTCAGTTCCAGAAAGGACCTCAGGAATGTGCCATGACAACTGGAACAGATACAGAGCAGTATCCTCCTGCAGACATTCTGTCTGTAGTTTAGGCCCTTGAAGGTATCTAGATAATCTTGCTGAGCAGTCCAGATAATCCTGTTCAGCAGGTTGTGGTTCCCTGCCAGAAGTCTAACCCAATGGTTTCAAATATGGTTTCGCACCCAAAGTCTAGACCAATAGTTTAAAAAAAAATCACCTTGCCCCTTCTACCCAATCCCACATTGCCAATTCCCAGCTTGTGGTTTTTTTCCCTATAAAAACCCTCTACACCTGGGCTCGTGGCCACTGCCACATTTTCATCCATCTGCCATACGGTGACCTAGGTTAAATCTGAATAAAAGGACCCTTATGTGCTTGCATCGGAAACTGGCTCGTTGGTGGTCTCTGGGGGTTTCACAAAATGGGTACAACAGTAAGAGCCTTGATACTCAACACCCAAGATTTGCCAGTCATTAAGTTGGCTCAACAAGGACCATCAATGTGAAGTTTCTTTTTGTTAAAATAGTGTTTTCCAAGGCTGGCCTCATTCTTTTTTTTTTTTTTTACTTGCATTTTAAGATGTTTTTCTCCTGTAAAGAAAGTAAGGCATTTATAACAATGTTTTTTTTAAGATGATTAAGATAAATATCTCCTGCTGTCATCCTCCTGGGAAGGAGAGTGGCAAATCCTGGTATTGAGCACTCATTTCCAATGCAGGAATGTACTACCATTCTCCTCCTCCTCCATCCTTTAGATGACTTTAGTGCAGCTCTTGATAATCAGGGTCCTCTTCATAATCACCAAAGAAGCCTTCAATTATGTCATTTATATATGGTCATTGCTGTAAGAAAATATCATTTCATGGACCATTAATGGGCTTAACTGTCTTACTTTTCAAAGTAAAACTTCTCACAGTTCATATTTTTTAAGTAGAGTCCAAGGAAAAGCAATATGCCTTGACCTCTCATTTCTCTCCAGCCGATGTTTATTTAACACCTTCCTGAGCCTGGTGCCCTAAGAATACCGACCAATTTAGCTCATCCAGCAACCCCACTGGGTAAGCATTGATGCCCTTTAGAAACAGGGACATAGGTTCAGGAGGGTTAAGCTACTTTGTAAATGTCGCCCACAGTGTGGGGAAGTTGTAGTCATGATTCAGCTCCAGGTGAGGCTAACACAAGTGTCTGAACTCTTCACAAACATTTTCAGAGAACCCAACCAAGATAGTTACCAACTGGTATCACGAACAGTCTAGATCACAGCCCATATGGGATCATTTAACTAAATGTTGGCGATGCAAGAAATTTGGCAACCATGAATGGTTCCTGAACATGCATTGGCTGAAATCTACCATGTAAGTGAACCAAAAGTGTGCTAGGAAGTGGTCATCTATATTGCATCATGATATTTCACTGCAGCCTTAGTTCTGAACACAGCATTCATACTTTGTACTATAAATGCCACAGCACTTTATAATGATGACAAATGCTGTGTGAAACACCTCAACTCAGATTCATGAATCAGAGTGCTTTTGAGGTACATACCAAGTTTTCTGCTCTTAGAAGAACATAATGTCTCACTTACAGAAAACAGAGACATTGAATACTTTCCCACCAAAATTCCTCAATGTATAGCAGATATTGTAAGTTTAGATTACTTTTAGTTAGAATGTTTGGATTTTAGGATTATTATTTGAGTTACTAACTTGAGTTTCCTTAAAAAAAGTAGTTAAATGAATTCTGTTTGGGATTAGGTCAGAATTTCCAATAATTTCTGAGATGGCCTGTGTGTCAATTTGTTGAATATTTTTATGTAAAGTGGCTTCCTTATCATTGACAATTATAAAATATCAGTCCACTAGGGAATGTACATCCTATAGTATCAAACATTTATGAAAGATGAAGGGGTTTGTTTTTGTTGTTGTTGTTGTTATTTGTTTGTTTGGTTTGCTGTGTGTGTGTGTGTGTGTGTGTGTGTCAGAGACTGCTGGAGGGTGCCTTCCTTAATCACTCTTCATCTTGTCTTTTTGAAAGAGGTTTTCACACTGAAGTTGAAGCCCCATTATTGGCAATACTGGCCAGCCAACAAGTCCCAGGAATTCTCTTGTCTCTCTTCCCCAGTTCTGGGCTTACAAATCCACACCCACAGCACTATGCTCATCGTTTATTGTAGCAAGCACTTGACTAACCGTACCATCTCCCCAGAACAAGATTTAATTCTTTATGTAAAAAGGAACAAAAATCCATCTCATTACCATGTAAATTTGCTTTCATCTTTAATAAATGGTAAAATCACAGCATACTGAATAAGCTGTTAAATAAATGTCTTTGTGAGTCATTATCAGTAAGTGTTTATTTTTGTGTTCTTAACTTATAGGTATTGAGGATCATGTAAAATTTCTCGAACAAAAAGGGGTCATAGGCGGGAAAACTTTAAGAAGCCCTGGTCTGTGGCTTCTTAGTCCTGTGCTTTCCTTGGTTGTAAGCTGGGAATAGTGACAGTGGGGACCCCAACAGATAGCTGTGAAAATTAAACACAAATGCCCTTGAAGAATGCCTAGCACACTCAGCTAGCATTAATGCACATGTCCATTGTTAACAGCACCATTTCCTCCGCACTGGAGCATCAACCACAGAGCAAAGCGGCTGTGTATCTTTCCTTTACAGACATAAACACACCTGCCAGGGCTCTCTTATGTGCACTCAGAATGACAGGTGACAGTGTCTACCTTTCCTGCTTGAATATTCCACCTTATATTTTGATGGCTTGTATATTCCCCTGTTACCTTATTCACAATGTTTTAGATGTAAAAAATGTTCAATTATTTCTCCTCACATTCTGGCTAGTATTGGACAGATGCTTTGTTCCTCCCTGCCCCAATCTTCCAGTCAAGAACATTCCAACCTCAACCTCCTAACCAGTAGATCACCACTTACTGGAAAAGTTCTGTTTCACTTTTGTAGTGCCCCGACTGGCCCGCTACCTCCTCTGTTCTTCCGTTCCCAACAGTCCCTACTTTTATGGCATTTCCTTGTTTCTTTACTGTCCATACCTTATCTCTGTTCTTTAAAACAGCCCTCTAATTAGATTCTAAGTGCCCTTGGTCCCCTAATCCTATCTCCAACAGAGACTCATTATCTTCCCTGTAGATGCTTGCTTAGATCAAGCTTCTGATGCCACTACAAAGATGTCACTTGTCACCAGTACTTGTACTTGAAATTCTACATTTCCAGCAGGATGATAGGCCTTACCCCTTGCCTGGTTTTCCCAAAATCAGAAAATGATGTTTGAGTGTCCTCAGAAAACAGTGACTGGGATGCATGGGCTTTGTTTGGGTGGTTTAACAAATATTACTGGGGGATGCAGAAATAACTTGCAAAGGAAAGGAAATTAAGAGCAATGATAATGAAGTAATGGGAGCATTTTACTTCAGCTCCGAGAAGGGATGGCTGTAGTCTAATGCAGTGGGAAACAGGAACAGGCGCATCTCAGCATCATCCTGTCTGTGGGTCAAGTGATCGGGAGTGTTCATAAACCAACTCCCCAAAGTCATCAGCTGACAGATGCTCAGCAGGGCTTGTAGCCTGCCACCCTAGAATCCCTTTGGTGTAAAGGTGAAAATACTGCTGGAAAGTTCCTGGTGAATACTAAAATGTTATAGATCTAAGAGACAACATAAATGAGGCATAATGTACCACAGTATCCAGAAGACCTCTGGCACTTCCTCCTCTCTCTGTCCCAACCCATAGAATAGAGACATGTTCTGTTTCTCCTGCTTCTAAACAACTCTGGTCAATAGAGTTTCTCTCCATCTACACAGCCACCATTTGCATAAACTTTTAGTGTGTGTGTGTGTGTGTGTGTGTGTGTGTGTGTGTGTGTCTGTGTCTGTGTCTGTGTGTGTCTGTGTGTGTGAGAGAGAGAGAGACAGAGACAGAGACAGACAGGCAGGCAGGCAGAGGGAGAGAGAGAGACAGAGAGACAGAGAGAGGATATAGAAGCCCATGCACAAGTACATGGAAGCCAGAACAGGACATCAGGTGATTAGGTGTCTTTTTCTTTCTCTACCATATTGCTTGACACAAGATCTATCATTCAACTGTGGCTCACAGCTAGACTGGTTTACCAGAGTATTTTTGGTGATCTTTCTGTTTTTGCCTCCAATTCTGGGGTTATAGACTTCCCTGGCTTTTTACATGGGTACTGAGGATTTGAACTTAGATCTTCATGCTTAAGAAAAAGTGCTCTTTCCCACTGAAATATCTTCACAAATGATTATCCATGTGACTAGCTGTTCTCTTGGTAAAAGCCTTAAAAATTGGATCCCCATCATTCTAGCCTCAGCCACTGGGCTGATCAGTCAAGTTTAGTGATTCATGCTATAGTAATATCCTGGTCACACATCAACTCTGCAGTTCTACACTGAACCTCAGAATGAAGAAGCCATTTGGAAATGGGCCAATGCCATATGTAGTCAATATGCTTTCTAAATATGCTTTGCCGTGGTAACAACTAAGACAATCACTGGTTGACCAGTTCTTTTTTGTGTGTCAATTTTAAGTTTACTGAAACCTATCTCAAAGTGGCCCCATTCTCCTCCACTCTGATCCCACTCACTTTCCCACAACACCAATGAAGATTTTAAAATACAAACTGATCCGTTATTCCTGTGCCTAACAGCCAGTGGTTTCCTACTGCTCTTAGAATAAACATCAAGACAGCATCATGGCTTCAAAAGTTCTCCTCCCACTCTGTTTCTACAGCTCCAGGCCACACTGTCAGTCTGGTGCCACTGTTGTTACAATGTCCTTTTCTTTCCCTAGATGGTATCACAGCCCTTCCCCTACAGTTTCTGCACATGCTGTTTCTTTCTTTTGGAACTCTCTTCTCCTTACATATACTTATTCCCTATTCACTGTTAGAGTTCAGCTCTAATGCATTTGTGTTCATACAAAGGCTAGTCCCTAAACTCCCATCATTCTAGTTATTTTCCTAATCACTGTGAAAGGCTATAGGACAGAAGCAACTTAAGGGAAGAAGGCTTTATTTTGGCTCATGGTTTTAAGGAAGTTCAGCCCATCTCAATGTCAATGACAGGTACCATCTTGGTCCACAGCAATGATAGCACCCCACAGTTCCTGCTACTTCTTTTATAGTGACCAGGAGGAAGAGGGCACAAGCCAGAAACATAAAGAATACATACTTCAAATGTCTGCTGGTAGAACCCCAGGACTAGCAGCTAGTACTCATATCCCAAAGATTCCAATATTTCAAAAATGAAACAATAACAATAACAACAACCAAGTGGAATCACCATGTCAGAAAATCCCTACTAGTCAAAATGTAGAAGACAACTAATTGTGGATTACCCAGTCCCAACACATACATCTGTGCACAACTCCTGTGCCTAAATATCAGGAAGCACTATGGACAAAAAGGCAGGAAGACTGTAAGAGCCAGGGACCCAGGAAGTCTGCTGTGAGATTGTGTCTCCTAGAAATGATGGTACCCATGACATCACAGCAATAATAACAAGACTAGAAAAATAATACCAACAAACATGTTAGTGTGGAAGAGAGAAATCTCATGGTGCCCAAACGCTAAACAAAGAATTATATGTGACTAATGACTGCTAAGAGAAGAATTAGTCTCCCTTGGGATGAGCACCCTAATTGGTTATATGATATGAAGTGTTTAGCCCTGAAGTCATATGTATGCAAGCAATAATAAATTGACTAAGCAGGTTGCATAGGTGATATAGATGGATAGATAGATGGATAGATAGATAGATAGATAGATAGATACATAGATACATAGATACATAGATACATAGATACATAGATACATAAATAGATAGATAGATAGATAGATAGATAGATAGATAGATAGATAGATAGATAGATACATGATAGATACATAGATAGATACATAGATAGATAGATAGATAGATAGATAGATAGATAGATAGATAGGTAGGTAGATAGATAGATATGCTGTGCATGCATGCATGTGTGCATTTTTGTAAAACAATAATAAAAAATGTGGTCTTGAATATTTGAGAGGAAAAGAGGGGGCTTGAAAGGAAATGAAGAGAGGGGGAACATAGGAAGGGTTGGAGGAAGGGGAAAAAGGACAAGAAATGGTGTAATTATATTAACATAAAACAGCTGGGGGCCAATTGTCAACAGGAATCTGTGAGACTCATTCTATATCCAAACCATAACACTAACTAATACTGTACACACCTGTAGCCTCATGGGAAGCATCAACAGCACTTTTCCAGAAAAGATGGATTTTTTGATCACATTGTACCCTGTGCTATACTTCTGTAATCCTACTGCAGATATAGTTACCACATATCCATGTGTTTGATCTGCAATTATGTGAATGGCATTGATATCCCTCCCTAGATAAAATACCCATACAAAAAAATCAAACAGCCAAAATTTGTTAAACCCTTACTATACTGACAGTGTTTAGTATAGAGCTGGCATCTGGTTGATTTCATGAATATGGAAAGAAACAAAATTTGTTTTGTGGCAGGAAGGTCTCAAAGAACCACATTGAGTGGTTACCATTCTGATTCCCTTTAGGATGAGGCATGTAGATGTTGCATGGCTTTTCAAGTCTTCAGCCATTATGTGATTGAGCTGTGATTCAAATCTAAGCAACCTGGCTACTTTCACCACTATACTGCTGTAGGGTGTCTTTCTGTACGCTGTAAATATGTGTTGCTCTGTTTGGTTGATAAATAAAGCTGTTTGGCCAATGGTGAGGCAGAATAAAGCTAGGCAGTACATTACAACTGAAGAGAGAGGAGAAGAAAGGAGAGTGGAGCAGATGGCAGCCCACTGCCCAAGGAGCAACAAGATACCAGAAGACAGATAACTCCACAGTCATGTGGCAATATATAGATGAATAGAAATGGATCAAGTTAAGTTATAAGTGCTAGCTAACAAGAAGCCTGACCCATAGGTCATACAGTTTGTAAATAATACAAACCTCTGTGTGTTTACTTGGGACTAAGCAGCTGCAGGACAAGGGTGGAAGAGATTCATCCCGACCACAAGGCTGGGAAGGACTGGAGAAACTTCCAGCTATACTACACAAATTAACAAATGAATGAATGGGTAATCTTGGAGCATGAACAGTATGCTTTATTTGGCGTTGCAGATAGAGTGCTAGCTAAGACAGGATTTATCTTTAATTGTGTGTGTGCATGCATGTGTGCGCATGAGTACAGGTGACTCTAAAGACCAGAAGAAAACACTAGATCTCTTGGAGGTGCAGTCATAAGTAGTTGTGAGCCTCTGCCTGATGTGGGGGCTGGGAAGAACTCTATGCAGTCTTAACTGCTGAGCCATTTTTCTCAGCATATTGAAAAGGGGTTTGTTGGTCCTTTTTAATCAACCAATGGACTCACAGATAACAAATGATTTAGTTTACTGGTGGTTTGCCATTTCTGTGGTCGGAAAAATGAGAAGGGTCTTTCCACTGAAACTCCACATACCCACATTCTATGTCAGTAGTAATCACTGAGTCAGGATGTAAATTCAAAGGGCCTTCCCTAGGGGACATAGAGGTGCATGCATAAAGGCAAACACTCACTCAAAGGGTCTCTTTCTGATCCCTGGACCCTTTGAGATAGCACCTCTAAAGATGTGTCTTCCCACGAGAGGTTGGGGAAAGTGCTGTCTATGAGTTATTTTTATTCCTCTAATCAGTTTGGAAAGGAACCAAATTACACTGAGTCTCTGGGATTGAAATGCCTATCAGGAGCCATTGCAGGGTAAAGAGCATGGCTTTAGGGGGATACAGAGCCTTGAGACACACAAATTAGGGCCTTGACAAGCTCCAGTTTTTGTGTGTGGGGGGGTTGTTTGTTTGTTTGTTTGTTTGTTTTTACCAAGAAGGTCTTTAGGTAGGGACATTCTCTGTAGAAAAGTCACAACACATCTTACTATAAGAGACAACATTACAACATTACACTAACATCCTTGATATGCCTGGGTATACCAATGCCTCATTCTACTTGGTTTCTAAAGGGATGTATAGTAGTCCTGACGAATTAAAAGTGCCTGTGCCATATATTTGGCATATGACTTGGACAACCTGTGCCAGGCGTCAAGGTAATTTATCATGGGCCCAAATAGATGCCTGGAATCCAGTGCCAGCCCTCACAGACACACAGGGTAAAACAAACTCACTGTCATTCGGAAGCCAAGAGTGCTGTAGGAGTTCAGATAGATACCATCCTTAGTCCAAAGGGAAGCTTCCTGGAGTGTGTAATATTGGTGTCAATATACTTGTGTTTAAGTCCCATGAATGGCTCCCTGTGTTGAATATCCATGTAATGACAAAGAAGTGTTTTGTAAACAGAAATTTGTTTTTATAGTTTGAAAGAGTCACCAAAAAGAATAATCTTAATACCCAACACACTTTTGCCAGAGCCTGGATCCACAATCTTCCTGTATCACTTGCCCATATTGGCAACTCTGCAGGTTCTTGGAGCCCCCCAGCACCAGAAGTATCCTGCAGCAGCCCTCAGGGTAAAGCTGTGCTGGAATTCTACAGGTTTCCTAGTAGAGAGAACTCATTGCCACTTATTATGCTACAGGATCTTAGATTTCTCTCAGATAAGAACTTGTCACAGACACTGGATATCTTTCTTTAGTCTTCCAAGAAGGGCCATTTTACTTTTTTAGAGTTACTTTTTAAAGTCATGAGGTCAACAACTTGGACTACTATGCATGTAAGTGCTAATGCAAATTAAGCCCAAGTTGACCTCCAGCAGCAGTTCATTCTATGTTGACAGTGAGAGAACACTTTGCCTGTTAGGATACTGTTACTCGTGGACTGAAATGCTGAAGAAACCCCTCCCCCTATTTTGTTTTTTGCAAAAATCAAGGTATATTCTAGGGTTTCCTGGTTGACCTCAACAGATAAACTGAGATGATAGTCTTAGTTCAGAAATGATCTGAATATAGATTTACAGTCTACGCATACAGCTGGCTAAGTGAGATCGCTTTCACAGTTCTGCATGTATCCCATCGGCTCCCCATTAGTCAATGAACTCTTAAAAATGGTATTGTAACATTATCACAATGTTTTGCGCCAATTTTATAAACTTTACAGTGGAAAAAAAAAGAAAAAAAAAAGAACTTGTCACAGACAAGGTGAGGTAAGGGATAATGAGAGGTCAGTGACCCTTCATATACCTTGCACAAAAGAAATGTCTAGCAGATACTTTCTGAGAAGTGATGTTAGGTTGAGCAAATGATTGTTTGACAACAATGAAAGTCAGAAGGAGAAGTGAACCCTTACATTGCTCAGGGAATAAAGATCTATTGAAATACTCCCAACACTGTGTCTTGTTCATTTCACTCTGAAGGAAAAGCATTCCATAGCCTATGCATTGCTCTTCTAGATAAAATTCAAGCACACCTTAGAACTTTTAGGACATTGCTTTTCATCTCCCCTCTACCTCTTCAACTTATGTCTGGAGCCTATGTTTTTTCCTCTATGTAGTTGTGACAGTGGTACATGCATGAACTCATTTAGAGCTTTGACAAAGAACCCAATGCCTATCATGTATCAAACACTGTTATAGTCACTCAGGGACACTCTTGTATACAAAACAGATACCACAAAGAGGAACACTGCAAGGTAGGAGAATAGGGAGAATGTAAAAGAGCTAAAAGTGTAACTGGGACAGTCAAAGGAAGCTTTGGCATAGCTTTGTAGTCTTCTCCAGCAGCTATGACCAAATGCCTTAGAGTGGATGGCTATAAATAGCAAAATGAATTTCTCAGAGTTCAGGGTGTTGTAAGTTCACTGCCATGGTGTCAATCATTAGTATCTCCTGAAGGCCTACTTTTTGGTTCAGAAGCAGTGCCTACTCAATTATGTCTTTACACAATAGAATGGGCAAGGAGTCTCCCTTGGGCCTTCTTAAATAAGGGCATTATTCCCATTCATGAGCATTTCAAACTCATGACTAATTGCCTCGTCCAATCTCCTATTACCATCCTCACAGTAAGGTTTCAGTATGAATTTCTGGCAAAGACTTTTAGACTGTTATAGGGAATATAGAAACTATATGGAATTATGGGGGAGCATAATTTTGGGGGATCTTAAGGTCTAAACAAGAGAGGTGAATCTGAAGGTCAAGAAAGAGGCAAGAATGGCTGGTGTTGATTGAGCCACAAAGGAACAGGTAAAGAAAACTAAGACAGACCATCTAAACAGGGGCTACATGAAGTCTTGTGACCTATGCTTTGAGTAACACAAGGAGGTCATTACAGGAGTTGGAGCAGAACATATCAGGAACTCACTTACGTGGCTTGTGACCTCCTGGCTGCTGTACTGATAGTTTACTGGAAGGGGGATGCTTGAAGGACAGGAGGGTTGGCAGGTGGCCAGGTAGATGACAGTGATGGCTCAGGAATTGAGATCACTGTGGATATACTAAGTAGTCAAATTCCAGTCATGTTTATGAGAATCCGGGCCAGCAGGACTGACTATATGACATAAGACGAAGAGTGGAGACGAGTCTTTAGACTGGGGTAGATAGCAGAATGCCTGTTATATGCCATTAGAGAAGAATGATAGGGTTAGAAATGCTTAAACAGAGATGGAAGAAAGGGGTTGGCAGGGGGATTAGAGCCCACTAAAACTTAGGATATTTAGGAAAGCTCTATAGAAAACTACTTTATAAGCTAAGTAAAAATATGATTAAAAGGAAGAATTTTAATATAGGTACCCTGCATTGGTGGATAATGCTGTGCCCAAAGCCATAAATTTTTAAAATAGAAATCCAAATTGGATACTTCCCTGAGAGTTGTTAGCCAAGGAGCCCTCTCAGTATAAGACAGGCTATTGTCATTGCTCTTGTTACCCACTGGAACTACGTGGTAAGACCCTCTCACTCAAGACACCCACACAGTTTGAATACAGGACACTTGTAAATCTAAGTGGAACTGAGTTAGACGCTTCCTCCCGCTGGCTAGCATTCATAGTGGCAGAGGGTACTACGCAAACGGCTGGTGGAGAAAAGCCACCAACACTGCTGTCTAACGATCCTGGATCCTGTGTTCTCTAGCACTGACCTGCCAGGCAAGACAAACCTGTTGGTACAATAGTGGCATGATTCTTATAAAGACAGCCAACCACCCACTGCATGGATCTGAGGCAAGACCCGCAGAAAAGAATATATGTGTAGCACAGCAAAAGCCTATAGATGGAAGTTTCTCTGTGTCCCGTCTGGTCCTGCACCTGCTCGGTCCCAAGTGAACACACAGAGGCTTATATTAATTACAAAGTGTATAGCCTATGGCTCAGGCTTCTTGCTAGCTAGCCCTTACAACTCAACTCAATCCATTCCTATTAAGCTATACTTTGCCACGTGGCTTCATGGTATTACCTGTTCTCTCACTTCTTGCTTTTCCTGGAGGCAGCTCGTAGTGTCTGCTCCAACTCTGCCTTTCTTCTCTGTCTCTCTTCAGTTTCCCTCCTGGCTCCATTCTGCCCTGTCATAGGCCAAAGCAGCTTTATTTATTAACCAATGGGAGCACATTCAGAGCATACAAAGAGACTTCCCATAGCCAAAGCCTATAGGACTAGGGAATCCACAGGTCCTGGGGAAGCTTTAACTACTGATATTTTCACTAAACTGGCATGCTGTCAAAAATGTCTCCTAAATATTCATGTTTCTCTCTATAGACTAGTACTGTTCTTAGCCTTAGAGAAATTTCTTTTTACAGTGCCCAACAGCTAATGCAGAAACTCACAACTGGTCACAGTGCTGAGAGCGACTGCTGAGGACTCAGCCCTAAACAGGACATCTTTATCAACTCCTTCAAGGTCCAGGGAACAACACAAAAGATGAAGAATAAAGACTGTAAGAGCCAAAGGATAGGGAGGAATGCTGTGAAATTATCTACTGACTATGACAAGGCTATTGTAGTCATGAACACAAACAGTTGTGGCTGCCTACATAAAACCTGCACACCACCATCCTCAAAAGAAACAAGGAAACAGGAAATAGGAGGGGGCTTCATTGGGAAGAAGGAGAGGGCATCAGGACAGGAAAGGGGACAAAAGAGGAATAGGGGTTGAATATAACCCCAATACATTGTATACACATACAAAACTGACTAAAAAAATTTAAAGAGTAGAGTTGAATGTGACTTCAGGATTCTGACCTGCCTCACCATACTGCTATGGGCTAAGAAAAAACACACATAAGAAGCACTTAGCAGAGGCTCTAACCCCTGGTGAGCACCCTCAAAATATCAACATCTTTAGAACATGATCTGATTCTTTTTAAATTGCTTTCATTGATCCACAGCAATAAAAGAAAAGGCAATTAAGGAGTGGGAGCCTAATTTAGAGGAACCTGGATGGAAGAAAGAGAAATGTCATTTAGCCATAGAAAAGAAAGCTGGGCAAATTCATTAAGAAGTTATGCAAGAAGTCAGCAAAGCCATATCCATTCAGAACCAGTTAGTGGGAGGCTCCATGTGCCTGCATGCTTCACTGAGTACCTAGGAATTGTCTTATAAAAGTTAATTTTCTTAATGCCAGTGAGTCATCCAGAAGATCAAATTATGTTTATTGTATTCTGCTTAAAAGATCAGTAAAGTGTGTAACCCATTACAGGAAGACTTCAATCTTAAAATGCTTAAAATAATAAAATACTTGGTGCTTAAAAGGACAAATCCTCCACTACCTGGAAAATAAAATGCCTGCCTTGAAATTCTAGGAAGCCACACTTTATTGAAGGAGCATTAATTCACCTACATTCAGATGTGAAAGGCACATTCATATCCATTATCCTCTTTGATGCCCATAAAAGCCCTCAGAGATGGATAATTATCCTGAACTTCATGGGTGTGAAACACCACTAGCTTAGAAATATGAGGTGATTTATTTGAAGTTGTACTGTAGAACAGATTAAAATCCAGAACTGGAAAAGTAGAAAAATGCCTCTGACAGTGGGCTACCCTTGTTGGTCCACAACTTTCCAAAATCATGGAAAGCTTAGGAAAACTATCCATAAAAAGGAAGACTGATACCTAGAATCAAAACCTACTCCTATCACTAATATCCATGTGGCACTTTACAATCTAAGAAGTAGCTAAACATTTTATATGACAAACCTATAACCTTCATAATGGCTTCCACGATCAGACAGATTGCATTGGAAGTGTGAGTTTGAATAGCAATGTCTGCTGAGAGTGCATGCACATGTACACACACACACACACACACACACACACACACACACACACACACACAGCCACATATCTATCATCACTGAATTAGGAAACCTGTAATCCCCTTCCAACTAACATGTCCAATGTTCACATCTAGACAGAAATATTGAGATCTGCAAATAAAGAAGTAAAATTCATGAATTGAACAGTGTACACATATAACCAGAAACTGCCAGAGGCATTTTGTATCCTTAAAAATATTTACACTTCACATTCTCAGAATATCCTTCCTCTGAAGAGATTAAAGTAATATACTTATAGGTTTGTATGTACTCCAATTGCCACTTGTAAAAATTTTATCTCAATCTTAAACTACAGCCAACAGGACTTTGCTCATATTTCCAGAATGTATGTTGCTACTAACAGTAGAAGTTGCTTTATTGCTTAATAGGTTATTCAACAAATCCTACTTTGTTGATTAGGTGACATTTTTACAGAGAAATAAAACCACCACCTAAAAGTAAGAAATATGAACTCTATGTGGCAAGCTTGTAGCTTCTACAATTGACTCTACAGGAAATATTCTTCATCCTGGGTTATAGACTCAATTGTTGGATGGTGGTTTCCATGGCCCATCTGTATTATTTCATTTTTTTTTTTGAGACAAGATCTCATGCATTCAAGAATAGCCTTGAACTTGTTATGCAGCTTAAGATGACCTTGAGCTCCTAATCCTCTTGCCTCCACTTTGCAATTTTATTAGCCCTCTGAGACTCTTATGTGTATGTTTTAATCATATTCATCTTTTCTCTACCAAACTCTGCCAGAACCACCTCCTCTTCCTTAGCCATGCAACTTTATATCATCTTCTTTTGTTTTAAAAACAAAAACTGAAGTCCAATCTGTGCTGTTCATATACTCTTGGATATGTGGCCTTCCACTGGAATATAGTCAACCTACCAGGGATCATACCCTTAAAAAAATTCCCTCTCCAGCAGCTATCAGTTGCCAATAGCTCTTCAGCTAGGGGTGGGACTTCTTGCCCACTTCTCCTCTACATGCTGCCACAAATTCTGTAAGTTCATATGTGCATCTGCCCTGTTGTATCTGGAGAACAGTTTCCTTGCGGTCATCCACAACCCCTGGCTCTTACAATCTTTCTGCCCTCTCTTCTGCAATGACTCCTAAATCCTTGGAGGAGGGAGCATGATATATATGTTTCATTTGCTGCTTCATACATTCTAGGATTAGAACTCTACCAACCAAGCTACATTTCTAGCCCTGTGATGTCTCACCTTGGACTGAGTCTGTAACATACACCCAAGACATATTATTGACATGTCCATGGAACAAACAACATTATGGACCATGATACAGGCTCAGGCACAAAATTCAGCTTCTTTGACATTGATTTATACTAGAAATCTTCTGTTATTTATTGCTCCAACAAAAGTACAGCCATGGCATCGACTTGTAGTAATTATAGGAAGGACTGAGATCTTTTGACCCACAAATGTAAATCAAAGTACATTTTGGCCTCTACTTCCTTTAACAGTCACAAAGTTCATGACAGGCTTGTTTTTCTAGAACTTGATAGCAAAGAAGAAGGTGCATAACATGGCTAGTTCAAAAGATACATCTTAAGCAGACGCCAGGCATCAGCTTTGAAGCAGGATGCAGCATGAGTAAGTGGAAGAAGCCAGATTAGAATGTAACAGTGTCCTTTCTGCGCTGTTTGTGTTCAGCTCATCTTTCTTCTACCATGGCATTTCTCACACTGTGGTCTGATGTCAGCTAAGGTATTCGCAATAACCATACCTTAACCTTGACCAGGCTTGGGAGTTGGAATCCGGTGGAAAGGTTTAGTAACTGCCCTTTACCAAGCAGCACTGCTGATTATTCACAGAAACTTTAAGAATGACTGTTTTTCACTTTATGATACCTTCAAAATACCTTCAGCAAGGGTGTTATTGATTGAACACAAGTGTCCTTCACAGTCTCACCTGGTGATGGCTTATTCCTGGCTTATGGGAAGAGGTAGGACTTAGCTTGAGCAAGTAGATTACTGGGACTGGAACTTTAAATAATGTATTTTCTCCCTAGTCAGTCTCCTCTGCCTCTCCCTCTACCTCTCGCTCTTCCTCAACTTCTTCTCCATTCTCCTCTCTCTTATCCTCCCCATCTCCTCTCCTCCCCTCCCCTCCCCTGTCTTTTCCTCCTCTCTCCACTCTTCTCCTACCTCCAAGATGTCCTGGCTTACCTCAAGGTCAAACCAATGGGTCCAGCTGACTGTGAATAAAAAAAAAATTCTGAAACCGTGAGCTAAAACTAAACCTTGCTTCCTTTAAACTGTTTTTGTTAGGTATTTTTTTTTTACAGCACTAAAACATTAGCATGGAGGGTAGGTACAAGGCCTGGTTGATATGAGCATTCAATACATATTTATTTAATGATCATATAAATAATTGCTGTATTAACTGAATTGTTAAATATATTAGAAGAATTATATCAAGAGGGTTTAGAAAAGTGTCAAATGTTTCTTTATTATCTAAAGCACAGAGAAAAACATTAGCTACCACATAAAATATTCACACAAGTATCTTAGTCTCCACAAAAGTGTTATCAGTGGTAAAAGTCAATAAAATGGTTCCTTTCCATATATGAAATACTAAAATAATAGATATTTGCCAAATATTTTGTTTTAAAAGAGCAGAATTACATGAAAAAACATGAATGAAATACATTTGAAAAAACCTCCCCCTTCCTGATACTTGAATCTCTCTAGTTGGTGTTGACACACCTAGGGAAGGGAACCTCCCTACCTGCCAGGACTGTGAACTTCCTGTGCCAGCCTCACACCATCTCTGTGATGGTCCTATCCAGTGGTCTAATACCTACTTCAGCTATGGATATCCATTGTCTATGGTTTTGGTCAATTACAGATTTGATTTAAAAAATTCTCTCATTTGAGGGTCACCTCTTCAGGAGTCAGTGAGGTCCCATAGACCCTCAAAATATTACAATATATTATCATTGTTCTTGGTGAATCCTATGAGCATTTGATGGTAAGATCATATTTCTGAAAACATTACATACTTCAGTCACAGAACATGGAAAAACAAGCTGGTACTGACTTGGAATTTACAGCCCTACTGGCTAGCTTTCATAGTGCTAGAGTTACACACTACTGGGGGAGAAAAATAGTCATCAATCTTATCCAACTGTGAACCTTGGGAACTACAATAATGACTGTCCTTATAAGACATGCCCACTGGTACAACAGCAATATAGATGCTATAGGAATAACTGACCATCTTATGGCTGAATTTAAAACCCACTCCAAAAGACAGAACACATGCTGGATACTATTATTGGAGACAAGAACCTGGGGCTAGATATTTAATTTGGTCTACAGGACAATCTACTACTATTATTCTGCTAAATAGACATATTTTGAAACCAATTTCTTATGACTTATTGCTATATAAATAGAATAGTGCATATTTCAACCCTCATCAGCGAAGTTACTTTCTGCAGAAGGTACCAGTTAACACAAAGACATATAACTGGTCAAGGTACAGATAATAGATTGTAGAATGCTCAGACTGAATGGGATATTTAAATCACTCACAAGAAGTTCAGAGATCAGAGTGGATGAGGAGGCAAAAAGGGTGCAAGAACCAGAAGCAGTAGATGACTACAACAAAATACAGTTGTCCATAGTAATTCACAGAGGTTGTGGTGGCATGCAAAGATCCATGCAAGGTAAGGCCAGACAAAAATCCCAGCATAGATTTGGGTTAAGTCCCACCCCTAACTGTGGAGCTACTAGCAATGGATAGCTGATGGGAGAGGGCTACTCAGTTTTTGGTTGGTAGACTATCTTCCAATAGATGGTCATTGTCTTAGTTAGGGTGTCTATTGCTGTAAAGAGACACCATGACCACAGCAATTCCTATAAAGAAAACATTTAGTTGGAGTGGCTTGCTTGCAGTTTTAGAGGTTCAGTACATTATTATCATGACAGGGAGCAAGGTGGTGTTCCAGGCAGATGTGGTGCTAGAACTGAGAGTCCTACATCTTGCAGGCAACAGGAAGTCAACTGACACACTAGGCAGTATCCTGAGCATGGGAAACCTCAAAGTCTGTCCCCACAGTAACACACTTCCTCTAATAAGGCCATACTCACTCCAACAAAGTCATACCTCTTAATAGTGTCACTCCCTATGAGATTATGGGGGGTAATTACATTCAAAATACCACAGCCATACACCCAGGAATAGATGGGCAGCACAAATTGGACTCAATAATTGTTTTTTAGGACACTAATTATGAGGGTAGGTATATGGAGACATCCTAGGAGGTAATGGGGGGGTTGGTTGGTAGACTATGTTCCAATAGATGGTCATTGTCTTAGTTAGGGTGTCTATTAGACGCCATGACCACAGCAACTCTTATAAAGAAAACATTTAATAGTGGGTAAATATGATAAAAATATTCCCATGAGAGTCTCAAAGAATTTTTGAATCTTTTTAAAGACACAGAAAGAATTAAAATTTCCAAACTCCTTTGTAATCCAAAAGGTACAGTCAGCTATTGAAAGTAGATTTATGGGATCTGTATTAACTTGAAGTGAAAGTTGACTGAGAACACATGTGATACTTAAGGCCCTGATTCCATTAGTCAAGGGGTTTGGGCTGCTGGCAGGCAGATGCTGAACCAGAAAAGTAGAAGAGGTCACACCTTGGACCAGCTATGCAGCACCTCATCATGCTAAAGCAAACAGGGTAGAGATAGAAACCTGGACACATGATTCTCATCAGAAAACAACCAAAGATCCTAGAACCAATAAGGAAAGAACACTCAAGGATACCATGGAAGGCTTAAATCAGTGGGTTGGCAGTCAAGTATCTCTCTCAATGCTATGTATCAGGGTAACAGAGAAAATATTAGGCATATGGAGTTGGAAACATGATCCCATACTATTTTCCACCTTTGCTTTTTTGCAATGCTTCCCCACATCAAAATCAAGGCTTTAGGGGGTCTTAACAAATGGGACTCAAACCTAGGCTAGAAAAGAGCCCATGCATTTGGACCTGCCCTCTCTTGTTACTCTGTGAAATGTTGGGATGCTCTCTGCAGGACTTTGGACTATCACAACTTAAGATGGAAAACTGTATGTCTTAGCTGGGCTCACAGGCATTCCCAACTGCTGTTAAGCTTGGGTCGCTTACACCAGCCAAGCTTTCCTGGATCCAAAGACCCACCTAAGCAACACACAGAACAGTGAGAGACAATGTGTGTCCTGTGATAAGCCTAAGTTTCCCATCATCTGTTAGTCGGTGCAGCAAAAGCTAACTACTTCATGTTTGCTTGGTTTCATCAATAATATACAAAGTAAAAGTCTTTTCTTTAAAGTGCCATTATAAAGCTCACGAAAAGAAAAGAAAAGAAAAGAAAAGAAAAGAAAAGAAAAGAAAAGAAAAGAAAAGAAAAGAAAAGAAAAGAAAAGAAAAGAAAAAGAACTCTAATCAATAAAACCTGCAGTGGGACTGAAAGTATGACAATTAAGTAGACTTGCAGGACAGCAAGTGGAATCACACTGTAAGGAATTCAAGAATGTGGAGAACAAGCTATAGATTTAACCTCAGAACAGACACAGACAGGGACAATAAATCAGAATAATAAAAGGAAGTACATATAGAAGACGAATGTTAAATCAGCAGCAGTGATAACTCCAGATGACAGGAGAAGGACCAGCCATAGAATACTAAAAGAGGAAGAAGAAGGGAATGCGTAATAGGAAGCAAAGCCTTCCTCATTCTTCATCTCAGAAACATGCCCTGAACTGAGAGAACAGGAACTCAAGAAAACACTTAGAAGTAGGCCTATTTGCCTTGAGAATTACAAGAGTAATAAAAACTATGCATCTCAGAAGAACTCAAATAGTTTATTCACAAGAGTCTAGAGGGATATGAAGGGTCCACTTTTAATGGTGGCCTTATGATGGTCTGCCACTGTGTCTAATGTACCATACAGTTTTGCTCCACATAATTATTTCAAACAAACCTCTAAATTATCTCATATGAAACCACCTCTGGAAAATAAAGACAAGCCTCTCAATTCTTTGAGTCAAATGGAAAATGCAAAATAATTCAAAGTGGTTTAAATATTAGAAGTGAGGGGAAAACAATACTGTCAAAATCATAAAACAAATGACAAGTAAAAATCAAAACTTTGAATTCTTAATTTCCAACTATAAGCTAAAAATATTTTCATTTATAAGTAGCAAGAGCATAATAATATATTGAAGTATCATAAAAATGCCAAAATGATTAATTATAGGAAACAATGAAACTTAAAGATGCTATGTAGTAGAATTTTTTGTTTTATATTTATTTACGTAGTGTGTGTATGTGAGTACATCCATGTGCACCACAACACACATGTGGAGGTCAAAGGACAACTTTCAGGAGTCAGTTTTCTCCTGCCATCTTGTGGGTTCTGGGGATCAAACTTAGGTGGTCTGGCTTAGAAATATGCCTTTACTCCCTAAGCTGCCTTATTGGCCCCAGAAGACTTTAAAATAATGATTAGCCCTTACACATTGCAGGTGGGAGTGTGAAGTGTATAAAGTGCTTGGGCAAAGGGTTTGGCACGCTCCAGTGAGCTGGACACTCATGCCTAGGTGTATTACCAAACAGAAACTGAACCCTCTGTCCACTCAGCTTTGCACACTAATATACTGGCCCCATTATTCATAATAGCCTAAAAGAAACAACTCAAACACTCATTGGTTGATAAATGGATGGGAAAAATGAGATGAATTCATAGAATTGATATTATCTGGCAATAAAAGCAAATGAAGTTGCCAGATGTGGTAAGCTGATGCTTGTAATTCCAGCACTTAAGAGTCTGAGGTAGAAGGATTGCCATGAGTCTGAGGCCATCCTGGACTATTATAGTAAGTTTCAAGTCAGTCTACGCTACAGAGGAAGACCGTCTCAGTAACAGAGAAGGACAGTGAGAAAGGGAAAGAAAGCAGAACTTGTTACAACACACATGAGCCCCGAAATGCTATTGTCAAGTGAGAGAAGTTTGAAAGAGAAGCCATGCGCTACATGATTTCAGAAGATGCCAGTCCACCAACAAAAAGGGAAAATGAGCAACTCTCAGGAAAGAGAGAGAGAGAGAGGAGGGGAGCAGGCAAACTGCTGCTGGGGACAGAGTTTCTTTGGGGCCATGATGAAAATTTTCTCAACTACAAAGTGATAGAGACACAATTTTTATATTGATATACTTTTTTATAAGTACCTCATACCTTTTTTATAAGTACCTTGTACATTTCTAAAAGATGGCTTTCGGGCTGAGAAGATGGTACGATTAGTCAAGTTCTCACCTCAGTCCAAGTTCAAGAACCCAAATCAAACAATAATCAGTTGTGATGGTGAACGCTTTTGACCCTAGCTTTTAGCAAGCAGAGACAGGGGCTTGCTGGCCAGCTAGCCTAGACTATGCGGTTAGCCCCAGGCCAGTGAGAGATAAATAAACATGGATGGCATTGAAGGATCAATTGTCTTCTTGCTTACACAAATACATACATACATATACACATACACTTATACACACATGAACATTGTATGGATAGATGTATACATATATGCACACAAAAAAGTTTTATGGCATATTAATTAAAACTTCATAAAGTCATTATTTTAAGTCAATTTTCATATAACTAACTCTCAGCTATACAACAATGTCAATGACACAAAGCATGTAGATCAGAAACAGACCCTCCAGTACATCTAAAAATTGATATCTATAAAGAATGGGTAGCCACTAGTCTACAGTTCATAGGCTACCCACGGGACTGGACTAGGCCCTCTGGATACGGAAGACGGGTGTTTGGCTCAAACTGTTTGGGCAGCACCCAGGCAGGGGGATCAGGATCCATTCCTGGTGCATGGACAGGCTTTTGGGAATCTGGTGCCTGTGGTGTGGTGCCTTGTGCAGTCTTGATACAGTGGGAAGGGGCTTGGACCTGCCTAGGCTCAGTGTGCCAGGCTCTGCTGACTCCCCATAGGAGACTTTGATTTGGGGGATGTGGGGATGTAGGGATATGGGGTGGCTTGGGAGGGAGTACTGGGAGATGAGAGGAGGGAGGAGGTGGGATCTGTGGGTGGTATGTAGAGTGAGTAGAAAATTTCTTAATAAAGAAAAATGAAAAAAAAAAGAATGGGTAGCAAGCAAGCATCTGTGGATTATTTAAGCAATAGATTATTTAAGACATAATGTAAAACATTTTTTTCTGTTATTTTAAAAAAAATCTTTACGATTAGATTTCACCACCACACAGCAAAACAATTCCTGTTTAGATTAATGGTTGGGGAATGTAGAGAAACTAGGTGCAAACTTGGCAGAATTTATTGCTCTACAAAAGAAGACAGAATTTTTCAGCATAAAAGCAACAGAAGCAGCCACAAATTAGGACAGTGAAGGATATCCTCTCTTAAAATAGAAATAACCATCTATGGGACAGAAATGTCTGCAAAATTTAAAGGGCGGTAATAAAACCAAACAAAACATAGATAATAAATTTTTCATGCTAATGTTTAATATTTTTATTTAAGGTGATTTTTTAAACAGATTAATCCTCAATTGGAAAATTAATAATATTCAGTGTATTGTTTAATAAATGTCCAACTTTATAAACAATAGCAAAGTTGCAATTTTTATAGCTATCAAACTAGAAAATATTCAAAACTCAGAGAAATAAAGGATGTGCTAGGAGTTCTGGTTGAAGCACAAATCAGAACAGAAGGATGTGTACTGGATGTGACAGGCCTTTTAGGTTTCAGTACCCTAGTAAACACGTGTTAACATTTCACTGCCTGTCTAGAATACTGACCAAAAGCCAGAGAATTTTGACTCTTTAGCTCCCTAGATGTTCAGATATTATCCTGAACATCTAGACCAGACCTGGGCATATAATCCATTTAAATAAACTTACTAAAATAAAATTTATACTCTAAAGTAATTCAATAACTGGTATGTTTCTAGAAATTTATTCCAAGAAAAAAATCAGGCATGTAAGTGATATTTGCATATATTATTTTCCCCAAATACTTGTTGAACACCTATATGCCTCAGGTGTTCTAGATAATAATAACATGAAAGAACAGTACAGACAACTCTATATCCTAAATAGACTACAGATAGAACCTACAATGTTGGTAAGGGCAGTTGGGTGGCTGAGAAGAGACAATGGCATTCACAGAGGAAGTGTTCTAGCCACACAGTTATCAGGATCCTCTCTATTTCAGGTAAGTCAGGCATTACAGAGAGACAGAAAGAGCCTCATTTTTTGGCACCTGCTACAAGAAGTCTCTCTGCCAACCTCATCCACAAGTTTGCCAGTATACAGTCTACTCTCGTTCCATCAGGAAGGCTAACAATCTATCTTTGATTATAAATATATAATAATCTATCTTTTCATCCATGGCTTCACTCTTAGTGACCACATGGTCAACTGGGCTTCAAAAATATTAAATAAACGACATTGAAAATTAAGCAATTTATAACTTCTAAGTTATTGCACAGAGTCAGATGATGAAATTTTGTGGCGTCCTCTCTCCAACTTGTCAAGTACAGAAATTGTCATGTTGTTAGATGGATCATGCTACATATGTTACCCACCTATTAGCTTCTAATAGTCTTCTCAGCAGATTGTGATATTATAATTATTGTATTCAAGTGACACTTTACTTAACAATGATCTTAATTACAAAATTAGTGATGCCTATGATTCATATACATCCAAGAGAAACTGTAAAGTCCTTCCTTGCCTGAGAAGGTGAGATTTCTTGACCTAATAAAGAAAAAAATTTATGCTGAAGTTGATAAAATGTACATTAAGATTGAATCTTCTGTCCATGAAATAATGAGGAAAGAATAAGAAATGTGTGCCAGCTTTGCCATATCTCAAAGTATGAACATTACAGCCACAGTATGTGAACAGTGTTCTGGAAAGACAGGACAGGCATTGAATGTTTTTAATTCTGAAAAAAAATAAAACAATATATGCAGTCTATTCCGCACACTGTGTCCAAAGGCTTACACTTGGAGTCTGGGAATAGGTCTCCAGGAAGTTAAGATAAAGTTTTCTGCATACCTTGACCTTGGCTCTTCAGCACCCAATGGAAATAGGGAAGCATACTATGGTCTGACTGCTGTCAGGAAGGTGCCACTGTCCCTTAGCAGCCCCCATGAGTAGGGTACAGCATGGCAACAGTCCACTGGAATCACACCTTCCTCTTCATGTTCCCAGCTAGACTGTGTTTTTCTCTTCTACAGCTGGGGGGAAGACAATTGAAAGATTCAGTTCCCTTGTCAATGACATTTCTTGGGAACACCTGGAGGAAAATGTGACTACATTCTCCCCTTCATATGGGCGCAGGGCCAGAGAAACATCTCAGCTCTAGAAATAAGGGGCAGATCACCGGTGTCTCATCACAGCGTGTAACTTCAGCCCTTGTACAGTTTTCCTGTCATTCAGATTCATGTTATTCCCTCTAATCAGGCTTCAAATCACCGTTACCCTTTGGAATACCACAGTCATTGCTTAGATGGTATAAGTCCAAAACCTCTGTTGGCCTTCTGGCCCTCTGGCCCTCTGACCCTAGTGGCTGAACCTGAAAGCTCACTGTGATTCCTTTAGAACACATCCTGCTCAAGTCCAGGGCACCAGTTACAATATCACTATTGTCATGTAAATGGCATTGAACTTGGCAATCTTCACCCTATATAGTACGTTGTCTGTTTCTTTCATACTAAGTGAAGAGCATGCCACATCCACATTCCTAAAGAACATAGTTGCTTAGTATGCTCAACAGTCTCATCCAATAATTCCAGTCTATTCTCTCTAACGTCTCCCACCTCTCTCCCTCCCCCTCTCATTATCACTGCTATAGTTCTTCTCACATCTTCATCCATGATGATATCACTGTCTCCAGTCACAGAAGTCAGAGGGCAGGATTAGATCCAAGACATCCTTGCTCACCATCATATCTGACATCACAGGAAATGTCCCTGCATTAATATCTTTCCTGCTGTCTAGCCGCATGATTAATGTTCCTTAGTCTAAAAACATCAAGACCACGCTCCCCTGTTGCTTTGGTTCCAGAACTACATTATCATCCAGAAGCTGCAATTCTGCAGCCACTGAACCATGTTACTGCGATTAGACTCCAAGACTCTGCACTCCTGCTGAAATGCTCCACAGCCTGGCTGTATTGGTGTAAAGCTAACAAAGAGAAATGGCATGGATCTCGAAAAAGGACAACAATCTTGTTCCAAGCCACCTGCCTCCAACAAAGCCCCTTCAAAGAACTCCATACAGAGACAGCTCCTTTCTTCTACATCACTGAAGGGTGCTGTCTCTGCCATGCTAGAAGATGCAGGGCATCCTGGGGCTTTAAGGTGCTGACACAGTCCAATGTTGTTTTCTATCCCAGGCCCCAGGATTTTATCCTTTCCTAATTGGGGCCCTAAGTTTGGCATAAGAGAATTATTGAGGTTATGTGCTCAATCGCATTGGCATCTGTGCTGTTCTTGTGATTGAACCCTGGGTATTTCAAAGCAGAGCATTTCCAGGACATGCGATGAGGCCATTTGACTGAACACTGGGCCATGAGTTGACAATTGATCTGAGACTGCCATTGTTTTTGTTTTCCATTTTGGCTTGACTGTTATACTTTACGTTGTGTTTTGTCTGGTTTTGTTCTGTTTTAAGAGAGTCTGTCTTTATAGAGGCGCAGCTTCCAACAAACTTAGTAGCCCTGGCTGACCTAAAACTCACAAAAATCCTCTTAATTCAGATTTCTGAGTATGCTCCACCATGTCTAGCTGATTTTAATTTTTACAGCTTCCAAAGCAGTCAGTCTCTCGATCCCTACAGCTGCCATTGCCCTGGGACATTCAACATTAGTACCATGACATAACCACAATGTAATGGTTCATTTTCATTTGAACTCGCTCATCCCTGCTGAACCCTTTAGTAATTTTGGTTCTGTGCCCGCTATGTATCACCCACACTCCACCTGATAGCATGGAAAGTGACCCCTTAGGATTTGCTTTCTAGGAGAATGACCAGTACTCTCAAAAACCAGAACCTGAAGCTAGGACTCAAAAGAAGGTTGATTATTCGGAAACTGTTACCACAAGACAAGTAGGGGTGGGGACCAGGGTAAATGAAACAGGGGAGGATGAAAAAAATCAATAGAAGAGTACATTACCTAACTCAGTACTGCCTTGCACACCCAGGGCTCAATTTCCTTGGGATGCTGGGCATACACTGACGTAGAATTCTCCATCCTCAGACAGACAAGCACAGAAAAGCATTTGTCCACCAGTTTCACTTCCGTTTTGTTACAGGTGTCTCAGCTATCTCAGTTTCCTCTGCTCTGGTGGACTATACATGAATTTTGTGCCTTGGATTTTAGAACTACAAGGCACAAAGCAAAACTGCAAAGTGCAGACCCATTAAAGGGGATACTGCCCATAGCAGTAAATAAAAACAAGTACAGACATGTTCATTCACAAAAGCCACAGCTGGAATCAGTATATGGGTGGGGTGAATAAAGACCTCCCTCCCCATGTCCCCACCAGGACATCTCTGTTAGCCTGTGGTTGTTACTTATATAGGAAAGTGGGATGCTAGCTGTGATTGATAATCTTTAGGTAAGGGATTATCCTGGATTACCTGTCATGCTAAGTGTGGCCTGCTAATAGGGTGACCAAGTGATGTTTGACAACAGAGAAGGTGTCAAGATGACTGATGCAGGCTTCAAGGCTGGAGGAAGGAGCTACAAGCCAAGAAATAGAGGCATACATTAAAACAAGAAAAGGCTGGAAGTGGATTCTTCCCCCAGAGCCTCACAAAGAGAACCGGTTGAAGAGAGATACCAACTTAAACCAAGTATCTGCTGACATCTTTAAACCAAGAGATATTTGGCTTAAACACAGTGGCACTCATTTCAAATGATCCCCAAACCTGTAAGAAAATAAATGGGTTGCATTCAGCTGGTAAGTCAATAGTAACGTATTGTAGTAGCAACAGTGAAAAGCATACAGGATTATTAGAATGACCCGGTCGTGTGAGGCACAGGGATAGCTAGAATGTTCCTTTTTAGTCAGATACAGGCTCAGTATCCTTTGTCCCTGCTCTGCACACACTTCTGCCTCAGCTGTGTGTCCAGGGTTTCCTTTTTTAAAGCGTTCTGCTACTCTTCCAATGAATTCATTCTTCTCATCTTTCAGAATTAGCCTACGTATCACCTTATTTCAAGCTTTCGGGACTTCCCAATTCATAATCAGGCTCTTGATTCCTTCTTCAAGCCCCACTTGTTTCTGTCATGACCCCCACAACTTGTTCTTATTTTATTTATTTCCTCAATTGTGTGCTCTGTCTCTGCCTCCAGGACTGAGTCTGTGTCTTAGTTCCCTTTCTCTTGCTGTGATGCAATACCCATAAAAAGAGAGATTATTTTTGCTCACAATTTCAAGTTACAGTTCATTACTCTAGGGGAGCCACAGCAGGAACTTGACTAGTTACATCACAGCCACTCTCAAGAGCAGAGAGAAATGACCACTCATACTCACTCCCTTGCTTGTGCTCAACTCAATTCTCCACTCTTTCACAGTTTAGGACACATACACCCTTGCCTAGGAAATGGTGCCACCCACAGTGGGTTGGGTCTTCCCATATCAACTAACTTAAGATAATCTCCCACAGACATGCCCAAAGGCCAAACCAATGTAGATAATCCCTCATTGACACTCTCTCCTCAGCCTTTGCCATTTATATTCTCCACTCAAGAGAACATCTAACACAGTCAACACCCAAAATAATTCACTCTCACCAATTGCTTCTGTGTTTGAAAGAGCTGACTTCAGTGAACTCTCTGGTTGATGTTTATTTCTATATCATCAGCACTTATAACTATAGTGCTGGGCACAGAATAACTGCACAATAAATATGTATTGAATTAAATGACTTCATAAAGTTTGGAGGGTTGGTTAAAATTTGCCTCTTCTAGTAGTAGATTAGCACCATTCCAAGCCAAGAGGTGAAAATTAAACTCAATTAATTTATAGGGGGAAAAGTACACTCCCCAAACTTTGCCCAGCCAATTACTTTACTGTGTCCTTCAAAACAAAATGATTGATATCTCTTAATTTCCTAACTATTCCCTAAGGTCATTTTGACCAAATAAATGAGTTGTTCTTAGTCCTGTAGTCATCAAAGTTTACACAGTTAAAATTTGGTTTCTTGTCATATTTGTCAGTAAGAATGAGCTTTTGATGGTTAATTTTTATAATCAACTTAACTGGATTTGGAATCACCTAGGAGACACACTTCTGGGCATTTCTGTAACTGTGTTTCCAGAGAGGTTCAACTGAGGAGAGAAGACTCAGCCTGAATGTGGGTCGCACCCCATGGGTTGGTGTCTCAGACTGAATAAGGGACAAGCCAGGCAGTGGAGGCGAGTGCTTTTAATCCCAGCACTAGAGGCTGGTAGATCTCTGTGAGTTCGAGGCCAACCTGGTTTACAGATGATTTTTTTCTAGATCCATCCATTTGCCTGCAAACCTCATGTCATTGTTTTTCTCTGCTGAGTAGTACTCCATTGTGTATATGTACCACATTTTATTTACCAGTTGAAGGTCATCTAGGTCGTTTCCAGGTTCTGGCTATTACAAATAATGCTGCTATGAACATAGCTGAGCATGTGCCCTTGTGGTATGATTGAGCATTCCTTGGGTATATGCCCAAGAGTGGTATAGCTGGGTCTTGGGTGAGATTGATTCCCAATTTTCTAAGAAAGCACCATATTGATTTCCAAAGTGGCTGTATAAGCTTGCATTCCCACCAACAGTGGAGGAGACTTCCCCTTGCTCTACATCCTCTCCAGCATAAGCTGTCTTCAGTGTTTTTTATCTTAGCCATTCTGACAGGTGTAAGGTAGTATCAGAGACATTTTGATTTGCATTTCCCTGATGATTAGGGATGTTGAGCAATTCCTTAAATGTCTTTCAGCCATTTGAGCTTCCTCTGTTTAGCTCTATAGCCCATTTCTTAATTGGACTGTTGAGCATTTTGATGTCTAGTTTCTTGAGTTCTTTATATATTCTGGATATCAGCCCTCTGTCAGATGTGGGGTTGGTGAAGATCTTTTCCCATTCTGTAGGCTGTCACTTTGTCTTGTTGACCATGTCCTTTGCTCTACAAAAGCTCTACCTCAGTTTCAAGAGGTCTCATTGATTGTTTCTCTCAGTGTCTGTGCTACTGGTGTTATACTTAGGAAGTGATCTCCTATGCCAATGCGTTCAAGACTGCTTCCTACTTTCTCTTCTATCAGGTTCAGAGTAACTGGATTTATGTTGAGGTCTTTGATTCACTTGGACTTAAGTTTTGTGCATGGTGACAGATATGGATCTATTTGCAGCCTTCTACATGTTGACATCCAGTTATGCCAGCACCATTTGTTGAAGATGCTTTCTTTTTTCCATTGTACAGTTTTGGCTTCTTTGTCAAAAATTATATGTTCATAGGTGTGAGGATTAATGTCAGGTCTTCAATTCGATTCCATTGGTCCACGTGTCGGTTTTTATGCCAGTACCAAGCTGTTTTTATTACTGTAACTCTATAGTAGAGCTTGAAGTCAAGGATCGTGATGCCTCCAGAGGTTGTTTTATTGTACAGGATTCTTTTGGCTATCCTGGGTTTTTTGTTTTTCCATATGAAGTTGAGTATTGTTCTTTCCAGTTCTGTGAAGAATTGTGTTGGTATTTTGATGGGGATTGCATTGAATCTGTAGATTTCTTTTGGTAAGATTGCCATTTTTACTATGTTAATCCTGCCTATCCATGAACATGGGAGATCTTTCCATTTTCTGACATCTTCTTCAATTTCTTTTTTCAGGGACTTAAAGTTCTTGTCATGTAGGTCCTTTGTAGATGAACAGTCTTCTTAAATAAGAAACACAGAGCTGATTGCAGAGTTAAAAGCCCAAGAGGTCAGAGCAATAGCTAAGAGCTAAAACTCTAACACTTCACTGCCCATCTATACAGACCTCCAGGTCTTTTATGGTTGGTATTGAGATTAAAGGCACGTATCTCCATGCTGGCTGTATCCTTGAACACACAGAGATCTGTCTAGCTCTGCCTCCCAAGTGTTGGGACTAAAGGCGTGCACCACCACCACCACCACCACCACCACCACCACCACCACCACCCAGCTTCTGCTATGGCTTGCTATTAGCTCTGACCCCCAGGCAACTTTATTTATTAACATACAAATAAAATCACATTTCAGTATAAAATATCACCATAGTCCTTCACTTGCTTAGTTAGAGTTACCCCCAAAGTATTTTATATCATTTGTGGCTATTGTAAAGTGTGATGTATCTCTGATTTCCTTCTCAGCCTATTTGTCAATTGGATATAGGAGGGCTACTGATTTTTTTAGTTAATCTTGTATCCTGCTATGTTGCTGAAGATGTTTATAAACTCTATGAGTTCCTTGGTCAAATTTTTGGGGTCACTCATGTATACTATCATGTCATCTGCAAATAGCGAAAGCTTGACTTATTGCTTTCCAATTTGCATCCCCTTGATCTCCTTATGTTGTCTCATTTCTCTGGCTAGAACTTCAAGTACTATATTGAATAAGTATGGAGAGAGCAGACAGCCTTGCCTTGTTCTGATTTTAGTGGAATCGCTTTGAGTTTCTCTCCATTTAATTTGATGTTGGCTGTTGGCTTGCTGTAAATTGCCTTTATTATGTTTAGGTATGTTCCCTGTATTCCTGATCTCTGCAAGACCTTTATCATGAAGGGCTGTTAGATTTTGTCAAATGCTTTTTCTGCATCTAATGAGATGATCATGTGGTTTTTTTTTTTTTTGAGTTTGTTTATATAGTGTATTACATTGATGGACTTTTGTATGTTGAACCACCCTTGCATCTTTTGGATGAAGCCTACTTGATCGTGGTGGATAATTGTTTTGATGTGTTCTTGGAGTCTATTTGCCAGTATTTTATTGAGTATTTTTGCATCAGTGTTCATGAGGGAGATCGGTCTGTAGTTCTTTTTTTTTTTTTTTTTTTTTTTGCATCTTTGTGTGGCTTGGGAATCAGGGTAATTGTAGCCTCATAGAAGGAGTTTGGTAATGTTCCTTCTGTCTCTATTGTGTGGAACAATTTAAAGAGTATTGGTATTAACTCTTCTTTGAAGATCTGGTAGAATTTTGTGGCCCTATAGCTCAGGGGTTAGAGCACTGGTCTTGTAATAATCATTTAAGAAGTACATTTGCTGATATGAGTTAAGAAGAGCATTGCTGATATACACACCAAAATGGAAAGCTTTTTGGAATTGAATATCCTTATACAAAATACTCAAGAATTTTGGATTTCAGATATTTTCATAGTTTGGAAATTTTGCATATACCTAATAGCATATGTTGGGAATAGGATCCAAGCATAAATACAAGGTTTTTTTTGGTTTCACTTGTATCTTATACACATCACATGAGATAAATTTGCATAATATTTTAATGACTTTGTATTTGATTTTAACATCACATGAAACCAGGTATGAGATTTTTCAAATGTGGCATCAATCATGCCATCACTCCAAAAGCTTTGGATTTGGTCACTTTTCCAGTCTTGGATTAGGGATGATATTCATATATTCACACTGTTTTCACTTTCCTGTTAACATAATCATCTTAATTTAAAATCACACTCAGCTGAAGGATTATTAGCAAGACAAACATGAAACCCATCCTGAAGCTTCATTTTTTTCCTACCCAAGACTTCAAAGTTAACATGTGAGAAAGTTCACCTTTACTCCCAAGGAGAGATGCTTTAAAGTTGAATAACACCTACCAGGTAGGGAAGATCTCCAGAGAGACAGATATTTCAAGTGTGATTTAGAGCATGGGGGTTTTCAAGGATGAGGTGATCAGCCTAGGAGACACTTGTTCTGGGTAACATGACCAATAGGTTTCTGAACCTTGAAGAGCAAAGGTAAGGAAGCTCCATGAAGCCTGTAGGAGCCGATTACAGTTTGCAAGCAAATTATGCAGAGAGAGAGATGGAGAGGATGCACGGCATCTGGTGGAGAATTATTATCTACATAGATATTTATTCTACCTTGACACAAGGCATCTGGTGGAAACATCCCAAGCATCTGTCTAAGGCTGTGCTTACTGGAGCAGGGTTGAGGTGAGTGTATGTGAGAGAGATTGATGGGGGAGGGAGCGAGAGGATGAAGGATGAGGGTGAGAGAGGGAGGGATAGAGAGAAAGGGACAGAGAGTCAGAGAGAGAGAGAGAATATGGAATGGAATAAATCAGAAGAACAAGAGGGGAAGAAGGACTGAGGCAGTGGGAAGCAAATGCCCCAATATTTCAAATCACACAGGTATGTTCAAAGGTTAGCTCTGGACCCACTATGTATTTCTTGGAAGTGTTCTTAAGCTTCTTAAATGCAGGCTCATTCTGTGTAAAAGGGAATAGTAACCATATTGCTACTGGGAGGAGAGGAAGAGCTAACACATTCTAGCTGATACTAAGTTATTAATAAATCATGCCCATTATTGGGACTGTTGTTATTCTCACTAGTCTATTGAATACCGCAGAAGGATAATGAAACAAAAACCAGATGGACTGAATTTCCCCTTTTTAATGCAAACATCTCTAGTAAAAGCAGCTGGGATTAAAAACTATCAGCAGAGTAACAGAATGGGTGACATACAAAGAACAACATGCGAATTATGTTGAAGCGCACCCTTCACAATACATGAGGTCCTTGCTGTGGGACATGTGGTCTACAGCATCTGGGGGCTCATTGAAAATGCACAGTCGTGGTTCCCACCTCAGAAGCTTCAAAGTCAGAGTCTGCATTTTAACCAGTTCCCCTCATGATTCCTAAGTGCAATACAACATGAGGAGCATTGAGCTAGATCACAGGGGTTGTGTGAACCTGCGCTCTTGTCCAGCCCCCTAATGACTGCAGAGGAGGGTCCATTAGCTAGCAGCTGGTCTACAAAGCCACAGCCGACCAATTTATGCCCCAGAAAATAAACAGCTGAGCTGACCAGCAATGCCCAACACATTCAGCCCTAAATGGGAAGCAGATGGTGTTTGTGAAGGGCCATCCAAATGATTTTCAATGAGAACAGTCCCTTGCACCATGAAGTTTACAACCTGTTAGGGGCAACAGAGGAGTAGACCATGAAGTCACATTGCTGAATGAGTGACAGGTGGGGTAATGTATTCTTCCTGGGAACATCAGAGTTGCTTTCTTAGAGAAGGCCGAGGTGACTAATGATGATGGAGCAGGAGCGCCACATGAGGAGAAAGGGAACACAAAGCCACTGGAGGGAAGGAATCCATGGGGTGTAGCAAGAGAGGGGTGTGAGATCTATTCCAAGGCAAGAGGGGGCATAAGGACAGGTAAAACTGGAAGAGCATTTGGGACTGGGATGCAAGTGGGAACAGTGCGGCAGCCTCAGTGTTGAGGCAGAACAAACTGAAGCAAAAAGGTGTTCCATCATAAGCAGGGCAATGTGTAGAACACATATGTGTGCTATCCATTTTCTTCAGCCATAGCCTAAGCAATAGAGTGTAACCTCCCTATGGCCCAGGCAAGGCAATTCCATGTCATCTGAACTAGATTTGTAGTGTTTGCTGTGAGAGACCTGCTCATTTTTAGGGCTTACTCTCTCTGGTTTGTAATTTCCAGGCTCACCTTAGTCCTTTTTTCTAATATATAAAATGGGCACCTTATACACTTAAAACTTATGGCAGATAGGACTGTCTCCACACAAAAATATACTCATTTTCACGAGGCTGAACATTGTCCCTGGAAAGTGCTTTCTCATATGACCTGACTTTATCAAGCCTCCCCCAATTCTTTACCCATATGTGTGACCACAAAACTAGTTCTCACCAAAAATATAGAAGCAGAAGAAATATATTCATGCCCAAACCAAGGCTTTGAAAAAGGAGTCATGCTTTTATTCATTCCTGTGTCCACAGGCGTGATGCAGACAGTGGCAAGACCTTAGGAAACAGCAGAGTTTGGGCCCCAAGTCTTCACATAAAGCAAGGTAACCCCCAATCAGGAGCAACTTTTCTTCACTGCCACACAGACCAGAGATAAGCTCCTATTATACTGGGGTCATGTTTTCATGTCTCTGTGTTACAGCAGTTATCATTACCCTGAAACAAATGCTGAAGGGGTGACTTTTCAAATAATGGAAGAAAATGATAAGACAACACAGGAAAATTGCATGCAGAGCAGTGAGTGAATATCTTCTGTGTTGATTACACCTCTGGCTTCTGTAACCAAATACCCGGCAAAAAGCTTCAAAAGAGGAGGTTTATTTGGTTGACAGTTCTAGGGTACAGTTCATCATGGTGATGATGAGGAACTTATGGTGGCAGGAACATGACATAGCTGTTTACCTGGTATACTGGCTAATGTTGTTGGTTGTTTGTGCTCTTTTTACTCTTTGCTCTTTTGGGGACCTGCCATCCTGCTCCCAAATAAATCACACATGGAGGCCTGTTCTTAATTATAAATGCTCGGCTTTAGCTTGGCCTGTTTCTAGCCAGCTTTCCTTAACTTATATTATCCCCCAACTATCTTTTGCCTCTGGGCCTTTATCTTTATGCTATATACCTTTCTTTACCTCTTACTCCATGTCTTGCTGTGTAGTTGGGTGGCTGGCACCTGAAGTCCTTCTCTCCTTCTTCTCTTGCTCTTCTTTTTTCACCAGATTTCTCCCTCTATTTATTCTCTCTGCCTGCCAGCCCTGCCTATCCTTTCTCCTGCCTTGCTATTGGCCATTTAGCTCTTCTAGACCATCAGGTGTTTTAGACAGACAAAGTAACACAGCTTCACAGAGTTAAACAAATGCAATATAAAAGAATGTAACACATCTTTGCATCATTAAACAAGTGTTCCGCAGTATAAACAAATGTAACGCATCTCAAAATAATATTCTACAACAGGCTACCTTTGTGTCAATTTAATTACAAGCTAAAGCAGTGGTTCTTAACCTTCCTTATGCTGTGACCCTTTAAGACATTTCCTCATGTATGGTGACACCCAACCATAAAATTATTTTGTTGCTACTTCATAACTGTAATTTTGCTACTTTTATGAACCATCATGTAAAAATCTGATATGCAGGATATTGATATGTGATCCCAAAGTGAGCCAATGAGCCAGAGGCCTCAGAGAGGAGAGATCCTCAATTGAGAAAATGCCTCCATAAGACTGGACTGTAGGCAAATCTTAGGGTATTTTCTTGATTATTGATTTATGGGGGAGGACCCAGCCTATTGTGCATAGTGCCATCCCTGGGCTGGTGGTTCTAGCCGCATATAGGGTGAACGATCCATGAGGAACAAGCCAGTAAGCAGCACCCCTCCATGGCCTCTGCATCAGCTTCTGCCTCCAGGTTCCTCCCTTGCTTGATTTCCTGTCCAGATTTCTTTTGATGATGAATTATGATGTGAAATGGTAAGCTGAATAAACCCTTTCCTCCCAAAGTTGCTTTGGTCATGGTGTTTGATCATTGCAATAGTAGCCCTGGGATACATGGCATCCACAGTCAGCATGCAGAGATGGAAACTGGTACTTAGCTACCTTTCTCCTTTTGATGCAGTCCAGGACCCCAGCCTGAATGGTACTATCCACCACAATTAACCTAATCTAGTAACTCCCTCATAGACTTGCTTTGAAGCATGCTTCCATGGTGATTCTAACTCCCATCAAGTTGACAAGATGAACCATCATAACCCACAGAACAACTGTTCACCTCAAACATATGCTTCATATGAACAACACAGAATTATTTTCTGTCTCCAAGACTAGCTTCTAGTCACTACCTAACAGTGCTGGGCAGAGCTTTCAGCAGAGGAAGTATTGCATCCTGTCCTCATTTATCCATCCAAGGGAACAAAAGCTGCTGAGTGGCTTCCACTGAGTTTCTATGTATTTATTTTTAAATGCATAGCTTGTTTTGTTCCAGGCAAGATTTAAGACAGCTTACAAGATGGCTTAATTTAGAAATGAAAATGAAAGAAAAAAGTCAAAACAGGGTGGGACTATGAAACAGAATCAAGAATATAGCTAAATATGCAATCACTAATGGCTTACACACTTGCCACAAATTTAGTTCTGAGATTTCTGGAAACTGAATCAAAATGTGATGTGCTCTCTGCCATAATGTTTATAATTAACTTCTCAGTATCCTCATTCATTACAGTCCAGAAGCTCCACAGAGGACAGAGGCTATGTCTTTCACAATACTTACTCCTGCACCCACATGATCTAGTAAACTTCTCAATACATAGCAAGACCACAAAAAAAAAAAGCATATGCATGAGGTACTGAGGCAGCCTGAGGTTAAATCATGCTTAACACTGAGACCTAAACATGTTCACTCCCCAGATCCTCTGAAATATGATTAAACATGATGGACTTGCAAGTTGTTTCATCACAAGCTTACAATGGGCCCAATGACAACCACCTATAGCTAGGTCATCACTTTCTGAAATCCATCTGTCCATCGCAACAGTCTAAATGCAACTGAGGGAAAGCAAGTTCTTCAGGGATATACTATCCCATGTTCACAACCTCTATTCTTGGCCAGAGGGTGTGACCCTGAGACTGGCATCCACCTGAAGGAGGAGATGAAATATGTAAGTCATTAGCAGCCCCCTCCTCAACACTGTGTCTCTTGAAGTATGTTAGATCCCAACAATAGGGTAGCTTTGGCTTTGTACAGACAATTTGGCTTTGTACAGACTCATACAGACAATTATAAGAAGCCATTTTCTCACACTAGAATCTACATTTCCCAAGGGGACAATTGAAAGGTACTACACATCCTGTTACTGAGGCGCTCCCTTGTGAAACTGTAATTGGTCCAGACCAAAGTACAATATAACCTGCTTTCATTACACAATGGGCCCTTTCCTTTGTGTTTGCCGAAGCTTTATGCTTGGCCTGTTTCCATTTTTACTTGGGCTTTTGATTCCATGACTGGGATAGCAAAGTCAGCACTGTGTCCCACTTACTTGGAAGGAGCAAAAGATGTCCCTTGTAAGTGGTAGAGCATAAAGGGCCAGTAGGGACATCAGAGGTCAGGGGCTATGGCCAAGTAAGGTACTAAAGATCAAGATGGAAGGAGAGTCGCAAATCCTACCTGTATATGGGGACAGTGTATAGTCCTTAAATGGGTTGACAAGTGAATAAACTTGGCTTGTGGTCAACAGAAGCCAAGCCATGTAACTCCCAGGCACTAATTGCACTGAACCAATCAACGTGACAGCGCCCCCTAGAGTTTTGCTGTTTATCTGTCAAGTAGGATGCTGAGAGGGCTCACAGCTAAGAAACAGCATTTACAGAGAGTTTAGGGTGAGCTCAGCATTGTGTAAGGACTTTTAAAGCATTGCCTCACTTACTTCTTTTAAATAGGCACTGCTATGGCTATTGCCAAAAGGGAAAGTGAGACTTAGGAAGGTGAAACACCTTCCTTCCTTCCTTTCTTTCTTCCTTCCTTCCTTCCTTTCTTCCTTCCTTCTTTCCTTCCTTCCTTCCTTTAGTAAATAATGAAACTAGAACTTTATCCAGAGCTTCTGAATTCACGCTTTGTGCTCTTAAATTCTCTAATGCATTTCCTTCCTATGATGGATGGAAAAAAAAAAACAGTGTCCAGATGTTGTATATAACATTTTTGGGGTGTTTGCCCTATCAGCTAAAGACTCATCTCTATGCTTCCCTTGCTGAGTCTGGTACCTTGCTCAAGAGGACATTTCTGTTAGAGTGCCAAGGCAGTAAGAATGCTCCACAGGGCAAAGAGGCACTGGCACAGCAGATCTGACCTTATGTGCTCACTGCACATGGGGATGGATGCTACCTCTAGCAGAGACCACGGCAGCACTGAGGCATTTATCAAGTCTGACTGGTTAAATTCTCACTCCTGAGGCAAGCGGATGCCTTCTGTTCTCCATAGCAAGAGCTGTTGGGGGCACACTCAAGGGCAGAACACAGCTGGGGACACATTCTGAAGGTACAAAATCAGAGCACAGGGCAATTCGGCATGTGATGGATCTTTCTGAGATGGAGCCGTCACCGGAGAGTGATCCCTGCCTGGTGGCAATGGGGCTATTACATCCACGAGACACCTGTCTGCAATATACGGAGGGAACAGAAATAAAACGCAGCAAGTGACATGTTCACAGCAAGATGCCCAGGCATCCCGGTGCCTTTCTGCTCTGAGAGAAATCAGTCAGGAAAGGGGAAGCCCAGCATGCTTCCCCTCCCCCTTCATCCATCTTATTCTGTGTCAGCTTTCTCCTAAAATGATGTTTCAGTTCTTTTTGTAGCCCATGCTGTCCTGAAATTCATTATGTAGACCAGGCTGGCCTTGAACTTATAGCAGTCTTCTGCCTCCGGCTCCAGGATGTTGAAATTTCAGGAGTGATCCACTATACCAGATTCCATCCTTTTAAGCTTCCAACAGGAGATTTATCTTTTCTGTTAGGGTTGAGCTTAATTTTGCCTGTTCCTTTCTCCCTTGGTCCTTCCTTCTGTTCTTCCTTCCTTCCATCCTTTTCTCCCCTCTTTTCTTCCTCCTCTCTAGCTCTTCCTGCCTTCCCATTTCTCTCCCAACTCTGCTTTCTCTTCCTAGATGCTCCCCTCTCTCCCGCTCTCCTTCTCTCCATTTTCCTACCCCTCCTGTTCTTTCTCCCCCCTCCTCTCTTCCCCTTCACCTTCTCCTCATTCTTCTTGCTCATCTAATTCTCCTATCTCTTCATATATGTACAGACAGAGGTAAGTTTGAAGTAATATCTGTTCATTTCTAGACTCTGCACACAGAAACCCAGAGACACAGTCCAGCCAATCACACCCTTGCATTTCTCCAGCAGCCATCTGCTGGACACTTGACACACCAACATTCTTCTAGGTCTTGACACATACCCAGCCTCATGCCAAGACACTTTCTGCCAGATGCCTGTGCCAGGACAGGAACTACCAAGAGGTGGCAGGTCCACCTGTGGCTTAAAGCTAAAACCCATCTTCATTCTGGCTACACTCAAGTCATTGGCCCCAAAGCTCATATTTTTGGCTGGGGCCAGACATGAAATTACAGAGAAAGGAAATACCAGGCTCCCTTTACCTAAAGCTGTTCAGTCAACATAGGATATGATTTTAAAATGTCACGGAACCTATTTTTAAAGTTTCTTCTACTTTATATTTATTTGCTTACAATTTTGAATTTTTACCCAGACAGCTCCTAAGGTGAAATAACGAACACTTCTTCTATTTTGTGTTCATGCCTTCTAGGGTTTGGGTTTTGTTTTTGTTGTTTTTGTAAATGGCACATGTAGACCATTTGAATCCTTTCAATGTCTTCCCCATCTTGTACTTGGAATCATTTTGCCCATACAAGAGTCTAATTAGCAATGGAAATAGTTGAAACAGATCTTGAAGTCTTGAACAAGAGTATTTGAGTTAGGAAAATTCCCAAATGTAGTCCCAGCTCATCTGTAGGCTTCTCATATAGCAAATTCAGGGATGTACTACACAAAATGTTTTCTTTACCTGGGGATGGAAGTACAGTGAGCAAAAGATAGGTTGTTAATGAGCTTGAAGGAGAGAACAGAAGACAGAAAAGGTATATGAGTGAGTGTTAATAATAAAAGTGGTGGGAAGCCAGGTATGAGGGCATGCCTATAATCCCAAGTGCTTAGGAGGTAAAGGTAAGAGGGTCAAGAGTTAAGACCAACCTCAAGGACAAAGTAGTCTAAGGCTAGGCTAAGCTGCATGAGACCTTGTCTCAGAAAAAAACAGAGGGCTGGAGGGATGGCTCAGTGGTTAAGAGCACTTGCTGCTCTTTCAGAGGAACAGTGTTGGGATTCCAGCAACAACACAATGCCTCACAATCTCCTGTGATCTGATGTATATGATGTATCTATCTGACACCCTTTTCTGGCCTTCACAGGCACTACATGAAGTAGAGCACATACAGACAAGCAGAGACACAAATGCACTTAAATTCAAAATAAATTCATTTATAAAAGAAAACTAACTAAGTAAAGCTAATGGGAGGAATGGGAGGGAGTGCACAGACAGAGGGTTCAAGAAGTTAAGTTACTGGGCTCTGCTACAAAGTCCTTAAGAGAGATTATTTTCAGAATCAGCATTTCATTTTGAGAGATAACTCAAAGTCATCTCATATGGTGGGACATGTGCTTATAATTGTAGCACTTGAGATTCTGAAGCAAGATGATTGTGAGTTCTAGGCCAACCTAAGCCATATAGCAAGACCCTGTTTCAGAGAGAAAAAAAAAGCAAATTGAAAGAGCTAGCCATAAAAGGAAAGCAACTCTTCAATGTTCTTTGTGTTGTTCTTTAACATGGTAAAAGTCTGTCACTCTTAGGGAAGTGTTGTTGCCTTTTACTAAGATAGAATAAGAGTTAGGAGTAGAAACAGAACTGTGTCTTTGGACATGACAGGACCTCTGCACTAATGGACTCACAGTAGTTGTGCTTGCCTATGCAGGATCAAGCCAGTTCACAGTCCAGCATGGTGAGAGAAGAGGTTCCTGAGCTCCCACCCCTAACTGAGAAGCTGATGGACAGTTGTTGTCTTCTGAAGAAAAGAGAATCAGATTTTTTAAGGGTATAACTGCTAGTAGATTGACCACTGTCCAGTGGGTGGCCTTATACCCATGGACAACACTTGAGTGTAAAAAGAAAACTGTAGACACAAAGTCTGGTGGATAGAAAGGAGAGTTGAACTGGAAGAAGTGAAAAAAAATGATCAAAGTAGATTACATAAAATTTTCAAAGAACTAGTAAAAAAAATTTCCTAAGAATAAAAATATTTATTTTTAAAAATAATTAGGATTTTAGTGAGATATTTTAATTTTGATAAAGATTTACCAATGATAAACAGAAAAAAAAGATATCATATTTGGTCAAAGGCTTGTGTCTCTGGATAGTGTAAGAAGCAACTGTATTAATTTTATATTACAGCCTGGCCATACAAGAACCATCTGTATGAAGTCTTTGGTCAGGGACTCAAGGCAAATGTTAGTCAATGACTTCTACATGAAAATGCCACTGGCATTAGAGAGCTTATGTATCCACTGTAACTCGGATGCACTACCTTTAATAATCAGGATATACAAGACACTCCAGAATGATGTAGCCACCAAGGCTAAGACAATGTGTGAGCAGAAAGATGAAAGTGAATGTAAACAATAATGCAAGAGTAAATGGGTTAATGGTGAGAGTGTTGACTGAGTGGTTTACATCTAAACCAAAATGTTTATTTCCCTCAAATAAATACCTGTTTGCTTGAAAATCAAGGGAGAGTTCTATTAATCCTATCAGAGCCCAGGTAAGTGTTGAGAAAGGCTCACTTCACAGAGGAAAAGGAGGATGGTCAAGGCCAAACAGAGGTCATCAGATAACAGGAGGCACTCAGGATGCCGTGTAGTGAGATAGTCCAACCAATATCAGCATGTCTCTGTGAACCTGGGTGCAGACTGCTTCCTGCTGAGCAGGAGACCTGTGCCTGTAGACCAGTCTTTCTAAACAACTCATCATATGTTTGGGGAGCATGGACATTAGGGATGGGAGAACTATCAAGAAGGGACATGCCTAGATGGCTGCAGTCAGAACACTGGTCACTGCACAGTGACTGCTATTGAGAGACTTTCAGGACCACAAAGTGGAGAGGAAGCTGTAACTGGTTTGGAAAGTTTAAAGTGGGTGGAAGTTATTTGATCACAGTTTTGATTTAGTGACATATTATAGCAACCCTACATGAAACCTTCTACAGAACAAAATAAAGAAAACATTCATTATGATTTTTCATAAGGCCCAAAGCTGACCAGAATGTTACAAGACAGAAAAGCAAAACAGAGAAAAAAAGTATATAGGCTTTTGGAAACAAAATATTCATGGATTAAGAATTTCCATTCTGGGCATGGTGGTGCACACCTTTAAGTCAAAGAGAAGCAAATCTTTGAGTCCAAGATCACCCTGGTCTGCAGAGCCAGTCCAAGGACAGACAGGACTATACAGAGAAATGTTGTGTCAAAAAAATACACAAATAACTCCCACTCATGTCCAGGTTGTTCATGTAGATCTCAGCCATTTCTCCGTCATTGGGTGATCCTCGTGTCTTTCTTGGGCTCCTATTTTCCAGGTAGCCTCCCTGGTGATGTGAGTAGCAGTCCAGTCATCCTGTCATCCTTGTTCCACCTCTAGTATCCTCCTATGAGTGAGTACATACCATATTTGTCTTCCTGAGTCTGGGTTACCTCACTCAGGATGATTTTTTTCTAGATCCATCCATTTGCCTGCAAACCTCATGATGTCATTGTTTTTCTCTGCTGAGTAGTATTCCATTGTGTATATGTGCCATAATTTATATTTATCCATTCTTCAGTTGAAGGGCATCTAGGTTGGTTCCAGGTTTTAGTTATTACAAACAATGCTGATATGAACATAGCTGAGCAAGTGCTCTTGTGGTATGCTTGAGCATTTCTTGGGTATATGCCCAAGAGTGGTGAACAACCTCGACATGAGTGTGAGTAATGAAGAGTGAGGGTCGAGGGAAAGAGAGCCTGTGGGAGTGGGAGATCCCAGCTGGATCAAGAACAGAGAGGGAGAACAAGGAATAGGAGACCATGGTAAATGAAAACCACATGAGTAAAGGAAGGAACAAAGTGCTAGAGAGGCCCACAGAAATCCACAAAGATGCCCCCACAATAGACGGCTGGCAATGGTCGAGAGACAGCCAGAACTGACATACTCTGGTGATGGGATGGCCAAACACCCTAACAGTAATGCCAGAAACCCCATCCAAGGACTGAGGAATCTGGATGCAGAGATCCACGGCTAGGCCCTGGGTGGAGCTCCAGGAGTCTAATTAGCAAGAAAGAGAAGGGTTTATATGAGCAAGAATTGTTGAAACCAAGGTTGGATAAAGCACAAGGACAAATAGCCAAATGAATGGAAACACATGAACTATGAACCAAAGGCTGAGGGGTCCCCCAACTAGATCAGGCCCTCTGAATAGATCTCTGAATTATTTGAAGGCCACCTGGCCAAACATCCTAATTGTCATGCTAGAACCCATCCAATGACTGAGGGAACCGGATGCAGAGATCCACAGTCAGGCCCCAGGTGGAGCTCCAGGAGTTCAATTGGTGAGAAAGAGGAGGGTTTGTATGAGCGAGAATTGTTGAGACCAAGGTTGGAAAAAGCACAGGGACAAATATACAAACGAAAGGAAACACAGGAACTATGAACCAATAGCTGAGGAGCCCCCAACTAGATCAGGCCCTCTGGATAAATAAGACAGTTGATTAGCTTGATCTGCTTTAGAGGCATCCAGACAGTGGGACTAGGTCTTGTCCTCAGTGCATGAACTTACAGTTTGGAACCTGGGGCTTATACAGGGGCACTTGGCTCAGCCTGGGAGAAGGGGACTGGACCTGCCTGGACTGAATCTACCAGGTTAAACTCAATCATCAGGGGAGTCTTTGCCCTGGAGGAGATGGGAATAGGGGTGGGCTGGGGGGAAGGCGGGGGGGGGGGGGGGAGAACAAGGGAATCTGTGGCTGATATGTAAAATTAAATTTAATAAATAAATTTATAAAATAAAAAATACACAAATAAATAAAAAAATTGAAAAAAGAAAAAAATTTCAGATGTATGAAGCATTCAGGGAATTTTCAAGCCAAATACATATCAAAATACACAAAAAATGCTAGATGAAGCCTAAGCAAATAAATCAATACTATATGAAAGTCCCGTAAATCAAGAACAAGGTAGATGTGTTCCAGGAATTCAGCTTTCAAAAACCAATTAATGTAATTCCCCACAATAATAAGAAAGACAAAATGAATTTCCAGCATTCTGATATGTATAGAAAAAAACACTCATAACCTTCTATACCAATTCGTTATTAAGAGGAAAACATGAGTGAAGTGGGGATAAATTTTCTTAATCTTACTAGTGTTGTATTTTAAAGTCTGGAAATATTCAATGGGAAAATATCGAAAGTGATTTCTCTTAGGTTGACAATGTGATAAGGAATCCATCTTAATTACTTCCATTCAACACTGTAATCAAGCTCCAAGCCAATCTAATATAGCAAAGAAAAATAATAATTAAAGTAATAAATATAGAAGTGTAGCTACATCTTTTATTACATTGCTGAAGATTCAGAAAGTCTAAAACACATAGTAATAAAGTATTATAACTCACAGAACTGGAGGAGGTGATAGACACAACAAGGACTCTATACAAGAGTCCAGTGCATTTCTACATGTTCTATGTTAAAAATTGAAATGAAGTAAAAACTTTCTTTCTAAAAACATTACAACATCAAGTATTTAGAAATGCATTTCAAAACTATAAAACTCCCATAGAATTTGTACAAACCATTACCAAGTATTTCTAAATTCAAATAAATTACAGAATAAAGCATATTTGTAAATTAGGACACTCTCCATTGTTAAGATGCAAATTATTCCCAATTTCATCATTTGATTTGCTGAAATATCACCCAGAAGCCTACTAATAGCCATCAGAGGACAGAGCCAAGTAAGATCTTTTTAAAAGCAATTCCTCCAACAAGCAACCAAAGCATTGTTTTATATATATATATCAAATATTTAAAGACTCTTCAAATTAAAGTCTTGGAAAAAGAAAAGCTAAGGAGCATTTTATTCAAGAACAACAACCTTGGAATAAGTTTCATACCACAGTGGAGTGCACTTCCCCGCCCTCTATGCAGCTCTGCAGTTATGTTTAAAACCAACCAATGAATAATCATAGCAGAAGGCTACAGTCTCTCAGCCATGCAAGGAAGCAGGTCTACACCTTCATAAAGGCACCAGTCTCAGATATTCACGGTTATTTGACTTGCTTGGCAGTTTTCTGGAAATCTTGACTCACAGAATTTGTCTTTACTTGAATTAACTCAAATCCACTCAGTTTGAACAGACCTTCACCCCAGCAAAATTGCTGAAAGCAGTCAGGGGAACCTACAAGTGGGTCACCTGAAACTACGCAGTCTGAAGGAGAAAAGGAAAGTATGTAGAAAAGTGGAAGGAGCCTGAGCAGCCTAATGATACCATGAACACACCAACATAAGCAGAATTGATATTCCAGAGAGGCAATAGAAAGGAGCAAAAAGAATATTTGAAGTGATGCCTCAAATCTGATGAAAAACCTGAAAAACCAATTTTCAGGACATCCAAGAAGCTCCACTAATTCCAAACAAGGTAAATTCAAAGAGGTCCACATCTAGACACATCACAGCAAAGATGACAAGAGACAAAGAGCATGGAAACAGCATAAGAAAATCACCAGCACGACACCCAGAATCATTGATGCAATTTTGAAAAAGAACTAAGTTGGACAACTCTCACTCACCCCCATCAGAACTTACTGTAAAGCTAACTATGCCAATGGTGTGAGACTGGAATAAGGATGGCTGAGTGGGAGAGACTGACAAGTCTGGAAATAAATCTTCATATTTATAGTCAACTGGTCTGGAAAAGGATGCCAACGACAGACACTGGGGAAAGGGTCATCTGTTCAGAAAACGGTGCCAGGATAAATAGCTCTCTAGTGGATGAAAATGAGCGTAGACCTTCATTTCACACTCATATATAAATATGATGTCAAAATGATTCAGAGACTTGAATATAATCAACTTCTAAAAGTAACACAGGAGACTTTTGGGGAGATAGCTCAGTTGGTAAAGTATTTGCTGCATAAGCATGGGGACCTGAGTTCACATCCCCAGCATAAAGGTAAAAAGCCAGGTGTGGCAATATAGGCCTATAACCCCTGAACTGAGGGGTGGAGACAGAAGGTTCCAGGAGCTTGCTTAGCCAGCAAGCCTAGCTGAATCAGCAAGCTCCAGGTTCAGTGAGAGACACTGCCTTGAAAAATATGATGGAAAGCAACAGAGGAGACAAAGACACACATTGATCTCTCCATATGTTCTACATATGCACACACATATGATGCACATATGCCACACCTACACACATGCATATGTGCACACTAACATAGAAAAGACTTTAAGACTTTACCTAGACAAATTCACATTGCTTAAATTGAAGACATATTGCATGAAGGAAAATATTATAAGATGTTTTATTTTCCTTTCCTGATGCCATAATAAAATATTCTGACCATCAATCATGAAAGGAAAGGAAAGGCAGCAGGAGCTTCAAGTCCCTGGTCCCATTACACCCACCATCAGAAAGCAGTGACGAGTGCCTGCCACTGCTCAGCTCTCCTTTTTCACTTACATAGTTCATGACCAGGGAATGGTGCCACCCACAGTGGGCAGATCTTCCTACCTCAATTAACACGGGTAAAATAATCCCTCATAGGCATACCAGTCTCAAAGGTGATTCCAGGTTCTATCAAGGTGACAATTATCACTAACCATAGACGATGTCATAAAAATGTAATATATTTGAGACAAGGTCTCATTATGTAACCTTGGCTATCCTGAAACTCACTATACATACCAGGCTAGAACTCATGGAGATCTGACTGCCTCTGTCTCCCAAGTGCTAGGACTGAAGAGGTATGACACTTCACCTGGAAATTTTTTTAGTTTTAAATGGCAGTCATAGGAAAATGGGTCTAAGCTGGAGATGGTGGTGCATGCCTTTAATCCCAGCACTCAGGAGGCAAAGACAAGTGGAGCTCTGTGAGTTCAAGGCCAGCCTGGTCTACAGAGCTAGTTTCAGGACAGCCAGAGCTACACAGAGATACCCTGTCTCAAAAATACAAAAAACAAGAAAAGAAAAATGAATAATATATAAAACAATAGACTGGTAAAGACTATTTGCAGAATTTATACTCAATAAAGGACTTGTACCCACAATTTACAAAGAGCGCATATACCCAATAACACAAAACAATCAAAGAATGGGAAAATTATGCATATAAAAGTCATCAGTTATGAAATGGCTAATATATACAATGTAGGTACTAACATAAAGGATATATAAACAAAATCACAGTAAGAGAAACTCACACAGAGAGTACATATAAAATGAAAAAGATAAAAATAAATTCTGAAGATGTAGGAAAATGGGTTAATGATACATTACCAGTGAAAAGGACATTGTGCAAATACTTTGAAAGACATTTCAGCAGTTTCTAAAAAGTTAGACACAGACCTTAGATGAGTCACAAATCAAATCCACTCTTAGTTATCTTCTTAAGAAAAAGGAAATGTTGGAAAGCATATGAATATTCATCACATTCCTACTCATAATAGAAAAAATTAGAAGCAAGCTACATGTCCATCAACTGGGGAATAGATCATAAAGCATAATGTATCCACTAAAGTGAAAAATACTTAGCAATAAGAAATAATAAAGTGGGACCAGTGAGATGGCTCATTGGATAAAGGCAGCTGCCACTAGATCTGACAACCTAAGTTCAATCCCCAGAATCCACAATTTGAAAGAGAAAATTGACTCTTTCCCACAATTGGTCCTCCAGTGTCCCCACACCATCTTGGCATGCATATGCATACACATACAACAATAAATTAATAAAAAAAATTTAATGAAGTAATGATACATGCCAGAGCATCAGATGAGGCTCATCTCCATGATATTATGTAAACTAAACCAGATACAAAAGACCTCATATTATGTAATTCTATACAACAAACTAAAAATTAAACAAATATACAGATTCAAGAAGTAAGTTACTGGTCTCCTGGAACTTCAAGTAGACACAGGAATTGATACAGACACACATGATCTTATTGTATGGATAAAAACTGTTTTGGAATTGATTTATGGTAATGACTGTAACACTTGGCAAAGTTATTAAGTGTAATTGAATTGTGTGCTCAAAATGGGTGAATTTAATACTATATAAATATAATTCAATAAGGCTATTAAGGAACAATAAACCAAAGCAACGGAGTTATGCAATGAATGTTCATGCATCCCCAGCATGGCTGCAGTCAGAGCTGGGCTCTAGGGGAGTAATTAGAGTGTGGACCTTTGGTGACTGAGAGCTCCCTCCATACCTTCCACCATGCAAAGATCTGATCAGAAGGTAGCCGTAGCCATGCAATGAGACCTTCCCCACCCCCACCAGCACCCGATCATGTCAACCCCCTGACCACAGAGTTCTAGTCTCCAGAACTGGGAAAATTAAGCCTGAGCCAACTAGCCTATGGCCATTTGTCACAGCAGATGAACTGACTAAAGTGTCAAGTGTGGATGGTGGTGGCTCCCTGGGTAAGAGTGGTTGCTGTGCAAGTCTGAGAACCTGAGTTCAAATCTCCAGTATCTATTTAACAGGCCACTGTAGCTGCTCCTGCATACCCAGCACTGAGGAGTATGGGGAACAGAGACAGGGGAATTACTGGGGTTGCTGGCTACCAGCCGAGCTCTAGATTCATTGAGAGATCCTACCTTCAAGAAATGATGCCATTGACAGAACAGGACACTCAGCTCCCACTTCTGACCCCATATGTGCACAGGGTACACACACATGGATATGCACCATACATATCTCACACAAATACAATTAAACTGTTTCTAATATGACTGTAGCAAACATCACCAAGTGTTAAAAGCAGAAAACAAATAGATTAGAGCCAGTAATACAAGCCTTAATTTTCTCTAAGTTTGGAATATCTCATATTTTTCAATTTTAACAATAAATCGATGACGATGTTTACTGCCTGAGACACAACGTTGTCCATAGGGTTCTATCTTGCCATGACTGTAAGGCACTTCTGAGGTAGCTATATCATTGTTATTATTGTTCTATGAGTTATCGAAAATCTATGTTTGGTAATTGCCTAGTGTGTCTCTCCTCTTCAGCAACACTCAGCTCAGAACTGGGCTCAGAGGAGATCATTGTCAGCTTAAATCAGTGCCTTCTATTCTCCCAGATCCAATGAGCGTTGCCACAGATATCTTAGCCACTCAGGAGTTTCTTCCTGAGAACTTTGAATCTTCTAATTAGAAAATATTGCTGTCACAATGAATAGATACGGTGATTTGAGATGAAGGTGGAGAGCCAGAACTTAAACAGACTCATTTGCTCAGTGATTCTCTTTACCCCATGCCCTCCCAGCTCCTGAGAGTCAAAGCTTACTCCCACAGGTACAAATTATTTTCTCTATAAACCTTAGGGTCAAATCCAACATTTTCATGAATTATTAATAATATCCTTTTACACACATTGATTCTGTGAAAGTGTAATGGGATAGCAGAAAAAAATGTGATTATCATGTTATTGCAATTTTTCTGATGAAGAAATGTAGGCACAGGATACAAGCCGGGCTACGGCTCATCAATATTCTCAGTATGCATGTAGCAGAACCAGAAAGAAAATTCCACTCTGTTCTGTGTTAAGATCAGGCTACAGAAGAATGAATGGGTAGACCAGGATATTATTCTCATTGACGTTGGACTGGCGCAGTCATCTCATTCAAAACTACATTCCAGATCTTTACCACCAAGCCCTGGCTTTATATATAGTTTTATATATATTATATATATATAGTTTTATATATAATATATATATATATATATATATATACATACATATATAGTTTTCATTGTTTCTGTAAATGGTAGCTGTCCCTCCAGCCATATAAGATAAAGAGTTTCTGTTCTCCCTGGGCTTCCTGTTTTCCCTCCCACCCCCACTACATCAGCATATATGGCTGACTCACTCTCAACCCTGCCCAGAAATCCACCACAGCTGAATAGACACCTCTACTCTCAAAAGTTACTCTCTCAAATAATCACAGTCAATCTTCTAACATCCCCCCATGTCTGCCTAAAGCCTGACAGTAACTGTCACTAGTGGATTAAACCCTCCAGGGTCAGGGCAACCTCTAAGTTTAGGAAGCCCCACATCTGGGAGCTTCTCACTGCTTATCAAACATACCCCATCATACTGCCTCACTTTCCCAGGTTTTCAGGTAGAGCTCCTTCAAGACTGCCTTCATACACTTAATATAATACACTAGCTTTTCACCGAGGCCTCACCTGGCCACACATCTTCTGCCCTGCCTCAGTGGTTGAAAAGCAGCCTCCACTCCACCCCCCACCTTTGCACTTCCTCCTGCTGAAAGGCAACCTTGAACTCTGCTCATAGAGGAGCTGATTAGCAAGGGCTTCCTTTTGACGCTGTACCACACACTCCCATAATCTTCTGAGAAGGAATTGAGCAATAGAGTAATCACAAAAACATGGGTATGTAAGAATTAGCTCACCCAGACCTACCGTAGCAGAATCCCAGACTCAAAACCAGGCCTCTTTACTTCCCTTTCTAGAATATCACAAAGCCTTCCAGGGCATTACTATCTCATCCAAACTGAGGGTTCATAATGCCCCTAAGCCATATTTTCTAAAGCACTATTTCTAGGCCTGGCCTCTTGATGTCCCCAGGGGTACAACAAGTCAACCAGGCCATAAGCAGTGTGAATACAGTCAAGAATCAAAGGCACAATTAATAACCTTCCACAGAGGCACAGGTGGGATTCCAGGAAGGGTTTGCCATCACCGCCTCGTTGCAGAACCACTTTGGTAATACCCTACCGTGTTTTATGAATAGTGTGGTTCCTGGGGTCCAGTTTTATTGGGTTCCCACCCTCTTGTCAAGAGAATCTTTAACCTCTAGAGTGGCAGTCATGAACGACTCTGAACTATTAAATCCCGACCTACTCAAACATGCCACCCAAAATTCTGTGTCGTAGCAGGAAGTCACATATTGCTCACATAATACCGACCTGTGGCATCTGTTGTATTTGGAGGATTATGTGATCCCATGGGAACACAGAATATGGGGCCACACCTACTGTCTTATTTTGTATGTGTGTAAGTGTGTGATGCATGTGTGTGGGCATGTGAGCAGGTGTGCACTCCTGTATAGGTGTGGAGACCAGAGAAGGATGTCAGCTGTCCTGCTCCAACTCTCTCTGAGGTCTTCCTGTTGAGACAGTGTCTCTCACTGGACCCAGAGATAGGCTGGCATCCAGCAAGTCCCAGTGATCCTCCTGCCTCCATCCCTGTAGCACTGAGGCGACTGGGATATGTGGCCATGCCCAGGTTTTTACATCAGCTCTAGAATTCATATTCAGGTCCTTATGCTTGGATAGTAAGGGTATTTATCCACTAAGCCACCTCTGCATCCCCTCCACTATGTTTTAAATCTACACTCTGGGGATCTTTGGCAGATAGACAATAATGTTATAAGTCATTTTAACCAGAGGAGATTTGAAGAATAGAAACAAGAGGGACAAGAGCAGAGCTTCAAGTGGTGGGGAAACACAGCAGCATGATGGAACAAGAAAGAAAACCATGACAAATGCCACGTCTACCCGGGTCTGAATGTGTGTCCCCCAAACCCATCGAAGTGATATCTTAATTCTCAAGGTCATGTCTAGGAAGCAGAGATTTGGGGAGGCAAATAAATCATGTGGGCAGACTCATCGCGAACAGGGTCAGTTCCCTTATTAGAAGATTCCAGAGAACCCCGTTGCTATTTACATCCTTTAAGGGCACAGCAAGAATGTGCCGTCTATGCAAACAGGTTCTCCCCAGACACCAAATCTGACTTTACCTTAGACTTCTCGTCTTCAAATTTATGAATTAAATTTTTGTTGTTCCTAAGACACCCAGTCTGTGATAGTTTGTCATCGCAGTCCAAATACACTAATTGCATGGTAGACAAATCGAGATACATTGTTTTTTCTTAAGTAAGCAACACCATATAGAAAACCATGTGATACCAAGCCAGTTTATGGCAAATCCACACACCTACCAAGAAACAAATCTAAGCAAAATAAGGATAATAAGGATTTTTTTAAAAAAGAAAATATAAACTAAAGTCATTAGGAAATTGAGTGCTAAAAAGATAAGGAGCAGGATTCTAAGGAGAGGGACAAGTGGGTCTAATACTCTGTCACTTTTTCCTTTACTGCATTGGCCAATTGGAACATAGGGACTGAGGGGCTAAGATTATCCTCAGAATTTCAAGAGGTTTACAAGATTGAGGAGCAAAACTGGAGCTTATCAAAGAGTCTGTTCGGTCACATACTTTAGGTTTTCAGGACTCCAAAAGACGGAGCTCTGTGACTGGGGACCACCTGAAACAGACCATTTCTTATCAATTCTAAACCTCACATTTGGTAAGTTGGGTTATATCTGATCAAACTTTCTGAGGTGGAGGGCATGCCCAAGTCAGTGCCATTTAACATGAGCTATAAGGCCACTAAGCACTTGAAATGTGGCCAGTACAACCAGAGAACTCAACTTCTCATTTATGTCATTTTAATTATGTTAAAAGCAATGCTTAATAGCCACATAAGCTTTTTTTGGGGGGGGGGTGCTGAAAAGAGTGGTTTCATCCATGATCTGGCTTATTTCCCAGAGTGACCCTCATCGGTGAATGGTTGGCTGTACCAGGCTTTCTTTTGGGACACCAACCAGCTCCCAAATCATGACATGGAGACTTATTACTAGTTATGAATGCTCGGCCTTATCTTAGGCTCATTTCTTGCTAGCCCTTATAACTTAACCTGCTTCTCTTTATCTACCTTTTGCCTCAGGGCTTTTCACCTTTCTTTCCTTCTGTATATCTTACTTTCACTGCTTCTCCATGGCTGGCTGGCCGATGCCTGGCTTCTGGCCCCAGGTGTGTCCTTCCCCTCCCCCTTCTTTTCTCTCCTCTCTCCTATTTATTCTTCCCACCTATCCCTCTACTGCCTAGCTATTGGCCATCCAGCTTTTTATTAGACCAATCAGGTGCCTTAGGCAGGCAAGGCGAACTGGCAACACATCTTTACATAATTAAACAAAAGCAGCATAAACAAACATAACACACCTTTCCACAGTTAAAGTAAATATTCCACGGCATAAAGAAATGTAACACATATTTGCCTAGTTAAAGTAATATTCCACAACATTTGGCACCAGTGTATGAAGGCCCAGCCTGCTTCCCCAATTCAGGACCATGTGACCTCAGAACACCAGGGACTAAGACTACCTCACAGCCCCGGGGTTCCTTCTAGTGACCCCTTCTCTGTCCCTCCTTAGACACTGACATCACTATCACTTCCTAAGGAAATGCTAATCTCTACCTGGGTATGAGTCCCAGACAGCCCAGCCTATGGTATTGAATGCTTGAGTAGTGCAGGAGGGTAAAGAAAAAGACAATGTGAAGTGAAGTCTATCCAGTTGGCTGTAGCTGGAGAGTTTCTCTCTGGGTCCCACCAAGACCCTGCAGTCCCGCAGCCCACTTATAAAATAATTACTCAGATGTTTATATTACTTATAAACTGTATGGCTGTGTCAGGCTTCTTGTTATCTAGTTATTCTATCTTAAATTAACCCATTTCTATTAATCTATGCCTTGCCAAGTGGCTCGTGGTTTATCGGTGCTTTACATCCTGTTCCTCATCATGCCAGCTGGCAGTGTCTCCCTGCCTCAGCCTTCCACTTCCCAGACTTCTCCTCTCTCTTTGTCGCACCTATACTTCCTGCCTGGCTCCTGGCCAATCGGTGTTTTATTTATCAATCAATCATCCACAGCAGCTGGCCCCAGGGCCCCAGTGCCTGTAGGACTGACAAATGGCCCCTGCAAACTAGCAACTTGAGTCTAACGCTACCACTAACTATGGACTGGAATAGGATAGCGTAGGAAAACAGACACCAGCTTATGGGACACATCAGTCATGGAAACACCCACCAGGGAAGAGTCACTGGAAAGACATTGGAGTCGAATGCCTATGTACGTTTTGATGGATGCACTGAAAAAAACAATAGCTGAGAATAACCAAACAGCAGTTAAGAGCCAAGTGTGAAAACTAGAGGGCTTCCTCCACAGCCCAGGAAGAGCCCTACAGTGAAGGGGGAGAAGGAGCTGGGAACCAGGCCCAAGAATTGGAATCTGGAATTGTCAGGGCGGCTAAGTTGCAACCAAGTCCAGAGTCCTGATTACAAACCAGGTGGCCTCTCAGGCGTGGAATGAGTGGCATCTACACAAAGCAGAGGCACTCTCAGCCTTCGGAAATGGCCCGGTCCTCCTCGTGAAGAGCTAGCACTAACCAGGATTAGACAACACAGGGTCCTCTTCACACAACACAAGCACACCCTTCTGGGTGTGGCCCCACCTTCCCCCACGGCTCCGCCTCAAATACAATGCAACCGGTCTGAGAATTACCAGGTCTGCTAAGAGAGGCACAGGTTCTGGTGGATGTGCTCTGAGGTAGCAAAGAAGATACAGGTGGCACCAGACCACAGGGTGCCTGGGAAAGGGCGAGGCACAAGCCTGGAGAGATGCAATTTTGGCGATTACAAAGCGCTCTTATGGGATACCAGAGTCGCACCCAGCAAGGCTGGGGAAGTGCTGCAGATCCCAACAGGACAGCTCCTGGAAGCAAGAACAGAAGTGATGGCCCATATCAAATGACACAGGCATGGCAGGATGTCCAGTGAGTGGAAGAAGAAGGCCTGCAGAAAGGGCTATGTCCATGTGTGTAGACAGTGGGACTCTCTTATCCTTAGCCTCACTTCCTAGAGCTTCAGTTAATCAAAGTCCCAAATCAGCAACATGTGTTTTAATAATTCAAAAAAGAAAAATATACACACGTATATTTGTATGTATAGGCTCCTTATGTATACATTATAGTATATTGATATAATTGTTCTATTTCATTGTTTTAACTGCGTCATAGTTAAGGTGCCTCAACCTCCATGCAACCAGTCAAAACTGCACTGAGATGCGCTAGCGGGAGGTTGGCGGCTGGGGATTAGGATGGTGTAAAAGTTTCTGGGAGGGAGAGAAGTATCGGAGAGAAGAAACTTAGAAACTGAGGAATGAGCTTGTCCTGCAGAAATCAGACTCAGTCCTGCACGTGTTGGTCTCACCAGTGTTCTTGAGTCTTTTTATGCTTCTCAGATGTCTGCCCTGGTTACATGTGCTCAGGCCCAATGGGAGAGGGGGTGGAGATTAAAGACTACCCAGGGACTCAAAGGGAAGCAGAACCTTGCTGATGCCCTGAGAACCATGGCAGCCACCATGCCCTCAGGGAAGGAGGGCTGATGCCCTCCAAGGATCGCGCTCACCTGGAATAAGTTTTTCTGAATGCTGTTTTACCATTGCTGAGTCGTCAAATACTAAATAGAGTATGATTTTTGCAGAGAGGGTTTTTTTTTTTAAACTTGATGTATTAACCAAGAAGGGAAGTAACTTTTCTCACCAATTAATAATTATCATATTAATGAGTCATAACTGACAGAAGGTACTACTACCTGGCAGCTGCAGAATACAAAGTGCCCACTATGTGCCACCTTCTGTCCAAAGGAGTTTACATGAAGTAAATATTTACATTTTTTATAGCACCTTAATGAGAAAAATAGCGCTTTTATCACTACGTAATGAAAAGAACTCAGGCATACAGATTCTGAACAGCTTCCCCAAGGTTAGGCTGCAGGTAAGTGATACTCAGTATTCAAAGCCAGGCAGCTAGCTCAGGATTGGCACTGTTTACAGCTGTCCTGTGTCACCTCTTACAAGAGAGGAAGGACCTCAGCAGACAGACAGAGTCTGGCAGCAAGCCCCTTGGGTGCAAGGGACTGCTTTGATGCCCTGGGTCTCAGCAGCAGAGCATGGAAGGGGGCAAGGCTCTTCGGAGGCCGAGCAGTTGTGTTTGGACTGAAATGGAGCCTATCAGTATAAAAGCTAAGCAGTTATCATCATTGCACCTCTGTAGCCAGGGCCAGGTGGGGCCTGAGGGCAGGAAATCTATGTGGCAGGGCTTCATTGACTGTCCGCCTTTATAGAAAGAGCCCCGGCACCCAAGAAGAGCAGCTGCAGGAACAGCCGCTCTCCATGATGAGAGGTTGCTGTGTTTAATTAAGAGACTGGGCCCCTGTGCTTGTTTTCATTAACCAGCCCTTGGCAGGCAAAAGGAGCCATTTCCCCATGCCCCGAGAGAGGCAAAGCAGGATCCAGTCACCGCAGCATAGAGGCAGAAAGGGTCAAGTCCGAGGGTTCAAGGCCTGTGAGCTGCAGGCCTCCTTCTCAAAGCACAGCCTCCAGCTGGGCTACTCTGACCTTCCTGCAGACTGATGAACGCTACCTCGGGATCTCAGCTCCACACTCTCAGCCCAGACTCCATCAGTCTAGCCACCGCCAACATGATTGCCGCTTGCCTGCAGCAGAGGCTGGAACTGACGGCCGCTCAACTATTTCAACCATGATTCAATTGTCTAATGGTATTTCTCTGGCCTCACATCCTCTCAGACGCCCTTGTCAGGAGGCATGCCTCTTTCCCCTTCACAAATGACTGGCCATTGTACTCCACACAGAGAGATGAAATGGAATCAGAGACCAGAAGAAATAATTTGCTCAAACCCCATGGCCAGTAGAAAATAGCTAATCCCATCTTTGATGCAAGCCTTCTAGGTCCACAGATAAGCATCACCCATTGACTTTGGACCTCTCTGTGAGCTTCCTTGACCTCCTTTTCCTCTGCATGAATACCAGCCTGGGAGTCCTGTTTCTTCCCTGTATGAACTTGGTCCCCAACCTTGGTGTTGTAGGTTCTGAGTCATGTGCTTCCTGCCTGCTTGCCTCAACTCTTCTCAATACATACCAGCCACTGTTTTCCTAATGTGGAAATAGCATACCTGTCTTAGTCAGGGTTTCTATTGCTGTGAAGAGACACCATGACCATGGCAACTCATATAGACATTTCACTGGGGAGGCTTATAGTTCAGAGGTTTAGTTTAGTCCATTATCATCACAGTGGCATGCAGGCAGACATGGTGCTGGAGAAGGAGCTGGGAGTCCTATATCTTGACTCACAGGCAACAGGAAGTGATCTGTCTTAGGAGGTGCAACTTGAGCAATGGAGACCTCAAAGCCCATCCCCACAGTGACACACTTCCTCCAACAAGTCACACCCACTCCAAGAAGGCCACACCTCCTAAAAGTGCTACTCCCTATGAGCTTATGGGAGCCAATTATATTCAAACTGCCACAATACCTCTCCTTTCACAACCTTACTACTTGTTGGATCTTTGTCAGAATTTTCTGCCACCCCAGATCCCTCCCTACTCTGATTCTCCTGTCCCATCATTCTTTTGCATCCCAGCTTGAAGACCTCCCCAAGTTGCTCCCTGGGTCTATACAGGTGTTCCCTACTATATTTACTGAGTACAAATAACTGCACCAGTTTTGTTGACCCTGCAACCCCTGAACCTTGCATTGTATTCCCCACCCTGACCAGCATCTAGTTACTTGTTTGTCCAACACACACACACACACACACACACACACACACACACACACACACACACTGAAAAATAAGTGGGGAATGAGATTAATGAAAGGTGTAGCCACTGTACAGATGTTGGATTTAGGTAACCTTGAAAATCCCTTTTAGAATTCAATTGGAACATCTATTTAGACAAGAGAGGGGCACTTGTGATCCATTCACGTACAAAATGCCCTCTGAGAAACAATCAGCCTTCCTCATTCCTATTGTTGAGCAGGGAGCCCAAGCCCCTGCAGTTTGATGGTGCCACCTGCAGAGATGCCTGTCTGAGTTCATGTCTCAGGAAGGAGGCAATAAAAATGTCAAAGGTGCCAGTTTTGCTGGAGAGAGAAGCCTGGCCAGAGCAGCCAGCAGAACTGGCTTTGGAATGAGCAAAGAGCAAATGAGTCTGGCGATGCCCCTCACCTGTGGAAGGGCCCAGATAGGTCCCATCAAAAGTTGAGCCCCAGCACATGAGCCCATTCTGCCTGTCATTTGTTTAACACAGCTGCTGCAGCATCAAGGTGGCTTTCAAGCTTTGTTGACAACAAGTTGTTGAAAACAAATATCAAACCCAGCTCTCCCTCCTCTTAGATTTAGCTAAATCGGGACCAAAGAATAGACTTGTTTCTCAGCTTGAGAGTCCTCTCCTCCCACACCAGTATCACCCAAAGGAGCCACGTGAGATCTATTTATTTATTTCCTGGTCTTTTAAAAACTGAACTGAAATGAAATACATTCAAAATCCTCCTTGACTCAATTGGCTACGCTAACTTGTCTGCTAGCCTTGAGGAGCTAGGTAGCATTTCTGAACCAGAGCACACAGAATGAGGATTAAAAGAGAGTATAATGAATCGTCTCTTACATGAGACTCTATCAATAACCGAGTACACACAGAATGATGATAGTGTCATGGCCCAGGGACAAACAAGCTTGGACTAAATCTTTTGTTATTTCTTAGCTGAACTTAAGAAAAGTCACTTAAGTTCTCTGACATCAGTGTCCTTATCTCCAAGTAGAAATGCAGGAAGCACGTCTCTATTATTTCAAGGGCTGTTGTGAAAGTTAATACGACTTCTGTCAAGCATTTAATGCAAAAGTGGCACATGATAGAAACTCAAGAAAGCAGGAGCGGGGAGTAGTATTACCTCCCCAGAACATTGAGATACATCAGCGTAGTCAACATCGTCATGGTTACCAACTCAACCAACCCAGTCCTCTTTACAAAGACTTTCCGAAGAACTCACCTTCTTGTCTGAAACAAATGTAGTTGGCACAGGTTGCTGGGCTGGGAGAAGAGTGGGGTGCAGTTTCTGGTAGAGTCACCTAACCTAGCACCTGACTTCCCTCTCCAGTCTAGGAACCTTATTTTCACTTCATTTCAGATCTGTGCTGTTCCTGAGGAATTACTCAGGCCAAAATACACCTCCCTGCTACCCACACACATAAATGCTTTCTTCACCCCAAACATTAACATATCTATTGGTGTGACAAAGGACATGCTTACCCTGAGTCAGTTCCAGGTACCAGGACAGAACTTTTGACAGCACAGTGACCTTTGCTCTCTGAAGAATCTGGACAGGAGCCTGGCATGAATGTTGCTATGTTGGGAATTCCTTCTCTGAACAGACAGAGACAACACCTGCCCTCTCCTCGTAAGGTCCCAATGTCAGACAAAAGGCCTTCATCCTATAGAACCAGTAAGTATATAGGGTTTACTTATAGAGTGTGAGTGACAGTTTGCTGACAGGAACAGGAATGACCCCAAAGTACTGGGGTCACTAGAAAGCCTTTGCTACTTCATAGATGTAGAGATGCTGCCTCTTTTTAACTGTCCCAATTCAGGAGACCCAGAAGTCTACAAGACTAACCTCAAAAACGCCTCCATGACAAAGTCCAGGCATTTGTTGCTCACTCTTTTCAGGTTAGCTCTACTACAAGTAGGTTAGGTGGCTGCTATCATCCTGGCCACAAGGATCCATATGCTCTGCCATTGAACATTATCTATAGAAGAGCAGGCAAGAGTCACAGGTCCCCCAGGTATCTCTCCATGCTAGAATCCTGTGGGAGGCATTGGTGGAATAGAGGATAGGCACCCCAAAGTATAGACACACAGATAAACTTCTCCATGGCACACAGGGCTGGCCATACATTCCAATGAGCCGGCTGGGAGCTGAAGCCTGCCCTAGCACAATTACTGAGTTCTAGGAAGCAGTTAATGGGCTGGATCAAATGATGGGCCAGGGAGTGGGAAGGGCTTCGCTGGGGAGAGGAGTGTTTGCCTAGGTGAGGCAGACCATCTATCTGAGCCACTGCAAGCAAAGCCGTTTGCTTGGCACATTCATAGATTCCTCCCAGGAGAGCATTTCCTCTTCCAGCTCACAGATAAGAAATCGTCAGGTGCTGAGTGACTTATTATGTACCTTCTGAAAGCCTAGATCCAGGCTTCAGAAGGGCCCCCCAGGGCCTGGGACTGCAATTACACACAGCCACTGTGACTGAATATTTTAGAAGTTCCTTTGGAATTCATCCACTGTGTCATTTATCTCCTCTTCCTAGCTCCAGATAACTACTTGAGTGAAAAAATTTCGATTTTTACTGGTTTGTTCACATAAGAAGAATCAGAATGTGGGGTGGGGCAAAACTCTGCCTCAGTTGAAAGTCAGTCTTCCTCTGGGGCATCTTCCCATGTTATGTGATTTGAAAGTATATCATAGTCACTCTTCCTTCCATCCATTCATTCATTCAATAAACTTGTATTATGTGGTATGTGCCAGCTGCTGAAGTAGGACATAGAAAAGGGAGTGCATACAACAGTATCTCTAACCCAAAGAACCTCCCCATTCCATGATAGGAAACTAAAAACAAAAACAGTTATAAAACTACCCATAAAACACATTTTAAAGTGTGTATGTGTAATATCAAAGTGAACTTAGAGAAGGTGACATTGAAAATGGATCCAGAAAGATGAAGAAGGAATTCTAAGCAAAGGATGTATATTAGAAACCATAGACCAGCCATTCAAACTCGATCCCATAACCCTTTCTAAAGAGTCTAAAAAACTAAAAATGTACATTACACAGATTCCCTTGCAGCTAAGTTCTGGACACAAATTAGGTTTCACTCGTTATATGCACTGGAGTGAGATATGAAATGTGGAAACACAATAAAGCAACTTCTTTGCCCTTCTGGACTGTTGTACTGCTAAGGAAGGTATTAGAAAAAGAAGATTTTCTGCCATGGCATCTTGGGCTCTGTTCTCCAGTTTCTCATTTTCTAGTAGGCATTTGAACTGGAAGCAGAAGCCCTTGAATCCAGAATAGCTCCCCTAGCAGCCTCAGAAATAGAAGCTTTCCTAGTGAATCAATTTTATGATGATCTGGGAGTGAGTCAACATGATGATTTTGTGAGCACTGAATTCCTTTCTGCTTAAAATACTTGAATTGATTTCTATTTCCTGCACTCAGCTTTTACTGGTATTGAATTTGAGACCAAACAAATTCTTAAAGATGGGAACCTGAGATTCATCCCCTGAGCTTAGCAGGGTTGAAGCAGAAACAACAATGTCATTCCATTGGAAAGAGCTACACAGCACACAATAACAAGGCCATCACCAAATGATCACTTTTGAGCTTCCACAAGGATAGTACAATTGACATCAAATATGCCTTACAGCTATAAATGGTCACAAAGTTTCTACATGAGGGAATGGGCACCGCAGGACTAAAATTCCTGAGTGAGGGAAATTCATAGATGAGACTCAATAATTCCCCTGGATCTCTGAGAAGGGCCAACCTCCTTGACTGTGTACTGGAGTCCAAGCCTGGCTTAGGGGATTCACTTAGAGAGCAGACAATATGGCTAGAATTTTTGGACTGGGCTTTGGAGGAGAGACTGCTGAGTGTATAAGGTAGGGAGGTGACCTTCCAGCTTCTGGCTGAGGACTGGGTTTCTCATGAAAAATGATTGGTAGGCTTATTAATCCACAGGGTGGAAGGGAGATACTAGAGGTGGAATGGGACCCAGGGAACTAAAATTCTGATCCAACAAGACAGGGGCTAGAGTCGTTAATAGCTTCTTAAGGGTTCAGTGTCAGCTGAAATATGAGAACAGCCCTGATTGGGCTGTTCTCAGAAGTAATGCCTGCACTGGACACACCATTGTAGACCTTGAAATTGAAGCATGAAATCTACAACACAGATGGTTTAGCAAATTCGTCTCACATAATCGTAGGGTTTAAATAATACCTTATGTTGTTTACAGGTCAATGTTTATAAAGTGAAAACCAACACAAGTTCAAGGTACCACTTCCAAGGGATCAAAAAAAACTCAATCCAATTCATCGTTTTGTTTTTTTTTTTTTTTCAATAAAAAAGGCAAAGAATTGGGAAAGAGGATTGTAAGTCAAGAACAAAACATCAATGCAAGTTCAGTTTGAAAAACAAATATGAATTAATACAAATTTAGTGAACCAAAGTTTTAAAGCAATTATTATAAGTATGTCCATTGGACTAAAAGAAAATGTAATCTAAGTGGGTGAACAGATAGGGAATTTCCGCAAAGAAATGCCAACTATATAGAGGAACCTGAAGGCAACCCTGATGTGAGTCACACAAGATAGCACACACCTGTCATCCAAACACTTGGGAGGTGGAATCAGGAAGATCAGAAGTTCAGGGTTATCCTCAACAACACATAGTAATTTAGGCCAGTGTAGCTATATGAGAGCCTGTCCAAATTCCCCATCCCCAAATGACAAATGTGTTGATGAATTTGAAAATAGACCAGCATAAACTCTCCCATCTTAAGAGTAGAAATAAAATTATAAGGAGAAGAGGAGAGACATGTGGGCAATTTCATATCTCCCAATCACATGGGATAATGTATATGTCATATAGATGATAAGATCTCCAGAAGAAAATGAGAGTTTGGCAGGAAAAGGATCATATAGAGGCTGCTGGATAAAAAGTGGAACTTGCAAAGCTTCTCATTCACTCTGTGTGAAGACTCTACAAAAGATTGAAGACTGACTTTGAGTGGGAGGAGAAAAACAAAGACCTTTCACCCCAAGCTCTGCAACATGGAGAGTTCCCGAGAATTCACCTCCCCAGAGCCAAGAGGAACATCACAAAAGACAGGCCGAGAGAACTGCAGAGATGGTGGGTGAGGACACGGTGGAATGCTGCTTCCAGGACATGGTCATAACCATTGTGAAAACACACCAGCTGTGGCTTCATGAATAAGGCCTGATGGAGATTAGACCCCTCAACATTCCATCCTGAGTGGAGGAGGAGCTCAGGAGGCTCCCACACAAGCTTGAGGAGGTTTTGGCAGTTAACGGTTGTTGGGAAAGGAGAGTCATTTCTTTTTCAGTCACATAACTACTGGTAAGTTGTCTAAGTTCCCATAAATAAGGCCTTGCAAGCAACCACAATTAAACTTAGTCTCTCTCTCTCTCTCTCTCTCTCTCTCTCTCTCTCTCTCTCTCTCTCTCTCTCCACACACACACACACACACACATACACACACACACACACACACACACACACACACACACACACACACACACGGGAGGGCAGGGGCATATAATAGGAGGGGCCTAGGTGGGAAGAAGAAGAGGACCAGATGAGTGGGAGGGGATAAGAAAGAGTAATGAATGTGAACATGATCACAATACACTGCATACATATATGAGGTGGTCAAGAAGGAAGAAAAGGAGAAGGAAGAGTTTCATTCAAAAATGCCACCTTACAAATGGAAATGCAGCTTGGGCATTTCTTAGGGAAACTTGTGATCCTGGACTTCCAGGTGATGACCTTGATAAGTTGGGCTAGAGAATTCCAATGGCAAACATACCCTTTGACGCTTTGATCTAGAAAGGCAGGCAAAAGGGGGTAAAGACGGAGGTCACCTTCCTGAGGTAGATGACTGATCTTGAGCCTGTCTGCACACAAGCTCCACCTCCACCCACTATGGGGTGTGAGAAGCCACAAGAGGCCTGGGGAGATGCAGGGGAAAGATTCAGAAAACTCATTTTCACTGAACAGGACAGGAGCCTTGGAGAACTGCCAAGCGCCAGGGAGAGAGGACGGCTGTGTGTTTCCACTTCATTTTGTGAAAGTGACAGAATTGCACTGAAGGCCACCCAGGTGAGGAGAAATAGCAGGAAACCACAAATCACAGGTCCCTGGATTGCAGCTGAGTCCAAGCAACACTTTTTGTGTGATAAACAGAAGAATTCAGAGGATAGGAACCAACATATGCCACAAAATGCAAACTCAAAACCCCAGGGACAATGGAGACAGTGTCGTGGGATTGCCTGTGAAGGATCATCAGTTTCACTCTGAGGGCTTACTAATTGAGCCTGCTGAAACAAACTGACAATAGACAGGCTGAAAGCAGGAAAGCGATGCAAAATTACTGTTATGCAACTATGTCTAGGAGTCACACAAAATACAAAACTCACAGAATCAGAATGTGTGCCCCGGTTGAAGCTTCAGTGCCTGCTTTATAAGAGACCAGGGGGTTTGGGAGCTATAGGAAATTGTAGACAGGCAGTAAGTGATTTTTGGAGAGATGGACAAGCCAGAGGACACTGTCCTAAGACAGTTCTCTGGACTCTAGGCACTGTGTTTGAATTCCAGTGTCTTTCTCCATGGTATGAGCTTAATCTTCCTCGTTAACAGCATTCAGCGAGCAGATACGAAAGCAGGTGAGTACCTCTTTCACAGATCAGTCCCTACATAGACATAGATCCTCAAAGAAAGCTGTACTTCTAAAGAAAAAGAAGATCAAAGATGACCCAGAGTTGGGTAGGGAAGGCCAGAGAACCCAGTTCTGAGGCTGTTCCTCCAGCTCAGCATTGTCTAAGCATCACACATCAGGGGACTGTTTTCTGTGTATGCACACCTGCATAATAAAATCCTGCCAATACACAACCTTTCAACTGCAGGGCACGTGTTTCACCAGTACTTCTGATCTTTGTGACAGCCCACAAGGGATGCGGTCTCTTTTTCTTTTTACATAAGAAAACTCATTGAAGTACCATGGATTCCCAGAGGCACATAATTAGTTCGTGACAGGACTGAGACTCAAGTGCCGCTCCTTCTTCTAAACAATCCCCAGCCAGCAGGAAAGACTATAGCCAGAACGAATCCATAATGGCAAAAATGGTGCTACTTGCTGCTTCTTTCATCGTGGATTTCTTCCACTTCTATTCTCTCTGTGCTTCCTCTATGGAACTCTTCCCAGAACTTCCGTTAATCAAGTTCTGGGCTCCATTGCTCACTGCATATGGTGACTGATGACTCACCTGGGTCTTTTGATTCATAAGCTAACCTCTGCTATGCCTAACCTTCCCAATACTGTGACTCTTTAAGACAGTTCCTCATGGTATGGTGACCCCCCAGGCATAAAGTTATTTTCTTTGCTAATTCCTAACTGTAGTTTTGCTACTTTTATGAACTGTAATATAAATGTCTGATATGCAAGATATTTGATATGTGACCCTTGTGAAAGGGTCTTTTGACCCCCGAAGGGGTTGTGACCCACAGGTTGAGAACCACTGCTATAGAGGATAATAATAGGCCCAAGTCCTAAGTGCACCTGAAGTAGAATGCAAGCTTAGAAAGTTGCCTGAACTCTAGATTGTCTAAATGTATACATTATTTTGCTGTCCCATCCTACCAAAAATATTAGTACTGTGGACATGTAGTTTGATTCCCAAAGGAAAACAACTCAATTTTTTTATTACAAAAGAGATTATGAATGATTTCAATAATACTAAAAATTATAAAGAAGTAACTATCAATTTTATAAACGTGTACATACATGACTTACACCAGCTACTTACCTTTTAGGCACAGTGATCTTTGAGTTGTGACATAATACAAAATAATCTGGTACATAAAGCTGTAGGTGGCTTTATTGATACAGACTGTTTCCCAATATCCTGAAGGCTGGTACTGACACCTTCCAATATAGTTTCCAGGTTAGGCTGGTCATAGCCCCAAATCTCCCGTCATTCAATGCCTCAAGTATCTCTAATTCTAGATCTCCATCACCAAAATAGGAAGGACTTGTGAAAAATCGATGCATACCCTGAATCCGGGAAGCAAGAGGAGAATAGCCAATGTCTACAAGACTGTCCAATTTCAGAACAAGATGCTAATGAGGTGGCTTGTCTCAAGTTGAACAGAAGCACTTCACTTTTAAGAATCCTCTCAAAGATACTCTCTGTTACTCAAAAATGCTAGCATAATGCATACACCACTTAAAATTCTGTGACTGTGTGTATTAGTATTTATTGTTGTGACCAGAGAGTTGACATGAGGGAAGAAAGTGTTTATTGGGCATGCAATTGACAGGAAGGGGTGGCATGGGAGTATAAGGTGGGTGGTCATATTGAGTATTCAGTGAGGAAGCAGAGAGATATGAAGGTTGTTTTAGTTGTGGTTTTCATATCTCTGAAGAGACATCATGGCCATGGCAACTCTTATAAATGAAAGCATTTAATTAAGGTGCTCACTTACAGTTTTGGAGGCTCAGTCCATTATCATCAGGGTAAGGAGCATGGTGGCATGCAGGCAGATGTGGTGCTGGAGCTGAGAGTCCCACATCTCGACTGACTGTCATACTGAGTGTAGCATGAGAAAAGAGACCACAGAACTTGCCCCACAGTGACACACTTCCTCAAACCAAGCCACACCTACTAATTGTGCCCACTCCCTTTGGGGACCATGTTCTTTCAAATCGCTACACTTGTTGTTCCTTTTTCATTCAGTCTGGAACCCCCAAGCCATGGCGCAGTGCTCCCCATATTCTTGGTGAGTCTTCTCTCTTGTACTAAAAACCTCTCTGGAAACACACCAAGAACTACTCAAAGCTGTGTCTCTCAGGTGATTCCAAATCCAGTCAGGCATTGAGAACTAACAATGTAAACAAAATGTCCTAGTGTACTAGTTCCTCCCTGGATTCTGCTCTAGATACCTGACTTGAGTTCCTGTCTTGACTCCCCTCAATAGTGGATTCGAAGTAAAAGATAAAATAAACCCTTTTCTCTCTAAGTTGCTTTTAGCCACCGTGTTTATTTCAGCAACGGAAAGCAAACCAACACACGTGTTAAGTTTATGTTTCAATGACTCCGTCAGTGGATTTGCCTGTTTTGTTGAAATCCTATCAGTGGAATCTTACAATATGAGCCTGTTATGACTGGCTTCATGTACTTAGTTAGCATAGTGTTTCATCCATGTTGTGGCATCTAGATGCATTTTTTTATTTTTGTTTCTGAATATCATTTCTCATATGTATATAGCACATTATTTTGTCTTTGTCTGTATTACTAAGTATGAAGCGTCATCAGCTGACTGGCCATGCCATTTTCATTTCAATTGACTCCCTGATGATGAATATTTTGGTATTTCCAAAACCAAGCAAATCATATATTTGTAAATTTTTCTTTATGCACATGTAGTAACATAACTTAAATTTCTAGAATCAAAAAGCATGTACTTAAGAGGATTTTTGTTTGTTTGTTTTCTGTCTTTTTGGTGCATACTGGAGAACTTCCATTCCTACAAAACAGTGTTTCATAAAAATGAGTTGGCCATCAGTACTGTCTCCTACTGTAACGTGACATAAATGGAGGGGGCACCTGTCCACTCACATACAACCACTCCCATTGATGAGATACTAAGAGTGATTTCCCAAATCACCCTGAATGAGGTAAGACAGACCCAGAGAGACAAACATGGTATATACTCACTCATAAGTGGATATTAACTGTAAAGGATAACCATGCTACAATCCACAGACTCACAGAGGCTAGGTAACAAGAAGGACCCAAGGTGGGGATGCATGGATATCCCTGGGAAGGGGAAGTAGAAGAAATTTCCTGGGTAGACCGGAGGCAGGTGGGCATAGGAACTTTTAGAGATCCGGTTGGGGATGGTGGAGGGAGAGAGTACTGAAAGAGATGGAAAGGGGGACTTTTCAGCATCAGGTAGAAACCTGATGCAAGGGAAACTCCCCCTAATCTACAAGGATGACCCTAGGAAAGACTCATAGCAATAGTGGATAGGTAGCCCCAACTGCCTATCCCCTGTGATCAGATTGGTGACTACCCCAATTGTCATCAGGAGCCTTCATTCAGTAACTGATGGAAACAGATACAGAGACCCACGGTCAAACATTAGGCTGAGCTCAGGGAATCCTGCTGAAGAGATGGAGGAAGGACTGTAGGAACCAGAGGGGTCAAGGACATCACAAGAAAACCTACAGAAACAACTGGCTCATAGGAACTCACAGAGTCTAAAGCAATAACCAAGGAGCCTGCATGGGACCAACCTAAACCCTCTACATATTTGTGACAGTTGTGTAGCTTGGACTATGTGTGGGACTCCTAACAATGGGAGCAGGGGCTGCCCCTAATGCTTTGACTGGCTCATAGGAACTTATTCTTCATACTAGATTGCCTTGCCCAGCCTAAATACAAAGGGAGACGCTTAGTCTTACTGCAACTTGATATGCCATGCTTTGCTGTTAACCATTGCCCCCTTCTGAACAGAAACAGAGGAGGGGTGAGGAGGGGGAGGGGGCAACAGGCAAGTAGGGAGGGAATGGGAGGAGAAGGGGGGAGGGAAAACTGCAGTCAGGATATAAAATAAATAAATTAATTAAATTAAAAAAGTGATTTCCCAGTCTTTATCTCCCAACCTCTGTCTTGAAATCCCTTTGCCTAAGTATGCAATGATTGCACACACATAGCCTCTGATTATGAATCAAGGCAGAGGGTAGCAATGCAGGTGACATGGCCTGAACCTATAGAAATGATAAAGAATCAAACAATCCTACAAAACTCACAGAGCTCCCTGTTATAGCCTGGATCTTAAATGTATTTACTCATTCATTCATTCATTCATTCATTCATTCATTCATTCATTTATTATTGTGTGTGAGTGTTCTATCTACATGTATTCATGTATATCACATGTGTGCCTGTTGCCCTCAGAGGCCAGAAAAGGGTGTAAGGTCCCCTTGGTACTGGCATTATAGCCAGGTCTGAGCTTCATTGTGTACACCGGAAATCAAGCTCTAGTCCTATGGAAGAGTAACCAGTGCTCTTAACCTATGAGCCATTTCTCTAGTCCCATGACCTCTATTAACATGCCAAAACCTAATCACCAATGGGATAGTCCTAGATGGTAGAGCTATGAGGAGGAGATGAGACCTAACCACCTCTTAAATGAGACCAGTGTCTTTATTCAAGAGAGCTACCTACCCAGCTGCTCTCCAGCACATGAGAGCAGGTGAAGAAAAGGCCATCTTTCAGCCAGGAAAAGGACCCTCACCAGACACGAAACCTGTCAGCACCTGTATCATGGACTTCCAGCCTCCATAACTATGGGGGAAAACGTGTTATTTATAAGTCATCTTGTCTATGGTATCTTTTTATAGCTTGCTAACTGAGATTGGACACCCCCATAAGGCAGCTCATCTCCATCTCTTACTATCTCCATCTCTTACTATAAAAAAAAAATCATAGACATAAAAACATGTGCCACCAAATAGTCCTAGCAGAGGGTCACATCTTTTGTTCTGCTCCTCACGGCCATGACCTTAACCACAGGATGCCTGTATGTTAGCTGTGAGATCAAGACTTCAGGAATCCAGGAGAGTTTTGTCGAAGAGCCAGGACTTGGATCCCCCTGCAAGCCTTCTGCAGTCGGCGTCTCATCAGCGACCTCTCTGACTGCTTACCAAAAGGAAACGGATGGTTTTCTTCACAGTAGGGCTGCCAGCTCTCTCCTTCTGATCCATTAAGCATGGCATGGAGCCTTGTAGTTTTGCACATGCCATGCTGTTCTGTATAAATAGGGGCCATCCATCAGAAATGTCACAGGCAGGAAGCCAGTGACGTCTCTACAACCCATTTACAATTGGAATCTGCTGCGAAATACATGCGGAAAACGCCTTAACAGACTTGGAGCATGCAAACACACATTATACATGGTCAGGGAGCCCTGTTAAATCTCTGAGTTGAGGCACAGAGGGGCAGAAAATACACAAAGGGGGGGGGGAAGAAATGATGGAAAGCAGGCGGGGCCTCTACCCACATTTTAAAATGAAAAAAAAAATGCGAATGATAACGGCCCGTTTCTTGCCATTCTGCAAAGGCAGCAAGCCAGAGGCATGCCTACAAATAAATATCCTGATGGCGAATTTATTACTGTTAGGCTTTAAAGCACAAGAAATGGAAGATTACTATTGACATAAAAAGATAAAGCTACCTAAGAGGAGAGCAAAGCAGGTTTTCTCAGGCTGCCTGCTCACTGTGGTGTTGTCCCTACAAAGAATCACCCATAAGCATAAGAGTTGTTCAGGGTCCAGCAATATAAGTTTACTTCTTGACGCTTCTTGCCCTGAGAGGCCTAGGAGAGATGTGCCTATCATCTTCTTCATAGGCACCCTGAGAACCAACCAGGTCAAGGACTGGTCTTGCCTAGGGTAGGGGTACCAGGTCACTTCAGTGACCCCGAAGAAAGGCTAGCAGTGTCTTCCGCCCCAAATATATGGCTAGAGAGGAAAGATGTCCAAATGTACAGCATCCTCAGTGTCCTTGTCATTGTCACGGACACCATCATTATCCCATGAATGACACTTAATGAGTGCTGGTTTCATACAGGTGTGTACTGTAATGTGCCCACGTTAAAGCTGACAGAACCTAGATTTTTTAAGAGTACCAGTGAAGCAGTTAGTTCAGGATCCTAGCACGACCACCAAGCAGGCCACCAAGCAGAGAGGCACTGGACAGTGTTATGTGATATTTTGATTGTGTTCTGACAAATAAAGCTTTCTTGGAGTCCGAGGGAGGAGCCAGCCACTAGCTGACCATAGAGGTTTGGAGGACTGTAGAGAGAGAAGACATGAAATGGTAAGGTGGGACTGAGAGAGGATTGTGGCCCTTTTGGTTGGAAGAACCAGAGAGGTAGTAAGTGACTGCGACTCTTCCCCTGCTTCTCTGATTTTTCAGGTTTTTACTCCAATGTCTGACTCCTGATTTTCTTAATTGATAAGATTAATTAGAATAATGCTTGAGGATAGTTTGCCTTTGTCCAATGACTTTAACAAGCTCCTTGGATGGGTTATATGTCTATTTTTCTTCCTTAGCCTATTCCTGTAACCAATGGCTCACCACTCAAATGACTTCTACTTAGCACCTAACTGTATCCTAACAGCCAACCTCATTGAGTGCTAACTGGGCTAGACATTTTAAAAGATCATCTCACTCATTTATCACATAGATCCTATGGATTAGCTACACTTTCTGTCAATATTTTGCAGTAAAGAAACTGAAACAAAAATTGATGCACCAGCCCCAAAGTATACACATGACTTTTACAGTGATTTAACCCAGGACTTTGAGCATCCTAAGCAGGCTCCCTAGCAATTAGCGGTGTCCAAAATCCAGGTACTGATAATTAGAAATGTTCTCTTCTGAACCATCCTCAGTCTGTCTCCAGATTTACTCAGCCCAAACTCCTACTGGCAAGTGACTAAGGAACTGCACATGGCTCAGACTTGTGGTCAGAAACTGCTCAGTTGTCCCATTTGATTTTATTAGCAGACTTTTATAACTGGAGTAGACTCCTGTTTTTAAATACTCTTCAGTGGTCTCTCACAATTCTCAAATCTCCTAGTCATTGCCGGTCCCACTCAGACTCCTGACCAGCTTCTCATCTCTTCAATCCATGAAGGCTGGATCATGTTGGACTCAATCCTTCACTTCATGTCTGTTCTTTCCCACACACTCTCTTGGAGCGTCTATCCATACTCAGAGTTTGACTGTTTTGTGCCTTTTTAAAAATTCAAAGTTTTTATATGTTTGCTGGGCAGTAGTGGTGCACGCCTTTAATCCCAGCACTCAGGAGGCAGAGGCAGGCAGATCTTTGTGAGTTCAAGGTCAGCCTGGTCTACAGAGCGAGATCCAAGAAAGGCGCAAAGCTACACAGAGAAACCCTGTCTCGAACTCCCCCCGCCCCCAAAAAAAAATTCAATGTTTATTAACACACTTCAATTACATACATTCATTGATTACAGGGTATTCCTCCCATACTTGTTTGTGACTTCATTATTTTCACCTACCTCACATCTTTCCCAGTCTCTGATGATCACAGTTAGACCTACAGACTGTCTTTTTTTTTTTTTTTTTTTTTTTTTAGATTCTTCCATGACAAAAAAAGACATGGCAGTTGCCATTCTTTCTTGATCTTATTTGGCTTCACATTAACACCTAAATCCATCACTTTTTCTGAAAGTGGTAAGATTTAACTCTTAACTGTGGCTGAATAGTATTCCTTTGTGCTTATAAAAAAAGTTCTTCAGCCAATAGGGTTAACACTATTGCTACTGTGTATGGGACTATACATCATTTTGTGAAGCTTTCTCATGCATTTTAGAATATACAATATCTTTAATCATTAAAAGCCTAACTGTGTCCTTTGTCCATTTCCAGTTTCCCACTAAGTTGCCAGAACCATTTAACTGTGAAACCATGGACCATGTTAAATCAGCTTGACTCAAAATCCTTCAGCACATGTGAGAGATTTAAATAGCTTGATATTCTTCATAAACCAGCAGCTGCCACAAATGTGCAACAAATGTTTATGACATGAAAAATCCCTGAACACATTCTTCTCAGTTTATGGAGCTACTCTTCTAACTTCCACCTGATTCCACACTGACAACTCAGTGATGGTTAATATCGATTGTTGAAATCCGTAGAACCACAGAGATTAGCTATAGACTAAGGGACTAGGGGATACAGATTTCCTTAGGACAGGGAAATAGAATAGATAGTTATGAATGGGTAGGACAGGGACTAGAATGGGAGGATCAAGTGGGGAGGGGGAGGGAGGAAGGGGACAAGGAAGGGAATATGGGGAGAGATGGCTAAAATTAAGGGTCATTTGAGGGGTAGTATGAAAACAACCGAATACAGTAGATAGAAGCTTCCTAAAATATATACATATATGAATGTGATCTAAAGGAAATCACCAAATAATGGATGGAGGAGACAGAGTCCCAGCTGGACATCTCATAATCAAATGAAGTTTCTAGTATCAAGAATTAGTTACATCCAGTCGATTTGTTGGCCAAAGGAGTTCCATGGGGACTCCCAAAGAGCCTGGGCTGTTGCCGAGTACTCTTCACAAACTGACAAGGTCTTTTGCTGAAGACAACACTTATAGAACTCACTGGACATGGAGAAGTTGAGCTAGTGCCTACATGAACCTTTATCCCTGTGGCTAGTGTATTTGGTACAGGAAACTATTCTGCATGCTACCAAAGGAGAAATGTAAACACCAACCCAACTACAAGCCATTTAATATACAATGACATCTTACCTAGAAAATATGCTAGGGCAATGGTGGCACAGGCCTGTGGGAGTGGTCAACCAATATCTGATTTGATTTAAGGCCTACTCCATGAGATGGAACACATACCAACACTGCTTGGATGACCAAGAACCTGAGACTAGATAGCCCAGGGACTCAAGATAAAACAAACACTACTCTTGTACTAAAAAGAACACAGCAATAAAATAACCCCTAATGACATTCTGCTATATTCATAGATCAGTGCCTTGCTCAATCACCATCAGAGAAACTTCCTCTTATAGCAGATGCAAAGACACACAGAGACACAAGGACAGACATTATGTAGAGTCAGAGATCTTGGGACACTCCATTGAAACCTTCCCCTCAGGGCTCAGGGAACCCTGTAGAAGAAGTGGCAAGAAGACTGTAAGAGCCCAGAGGGGATAGAGGACCTCAGGGACTTCTAAATCAACAGGGTTGATGCGTGCATGGACTCACAGAGACTGAGGAGCATAAACGGGACCTTTATGGGTCATTTGGGTGTATATTTGCTTCTAGTTTAATGTTTCTATGGGATTCCTGAGTGTACAAATAAGAAAGTCTTTGACTCTATCTATTTTTGTGCCTTTTCTTGGGTACTTTTCCTTCTATTGGCTTGTTTTGTATTATATTATATTATATTATATTATATTATATTATATTGTATTGTATTGTATTGTATTGTATTGTATTGTATCGTATCGTATCGTATCGTATTGTATCGTATTGTATTGTATTATTGTTATTATGTTATTATTATATTATTATATTATGGAAGCCTGTTAATTTTCTAATGAGACAGAAATAAAGTGGGTCTGGATGGGAGGGGAGGGAGGGAGGAACTGGGAGGAGTAGAGGGGGAGGAAACTGTAATCAGAATATATTATGTGAGATAAAAATGTGTTTTCAATAAAAAAAACTGTGGCATAGTATACAACACAGAAAAATATACCATTTAATCCTATTTGAGTGGACATCTCGGTTACATCAAGTGTACTCACAGTGTATGTGATCATCACTATAGTCCCTTTCTAGAGCTCTTCAGTGGTCTCACACAGCTTGTCTGTACCACTGTGTAGACAAATTTCTAAACAGTCTTATTAACAGAAAACACGGAGCCAGATATAGGGGTGAGAACCTGAGAGAGATCAGAGGAATAGGAACAGCCGCATGCTGTTCCTCACATCACCAACTCCACAGCTTCCAAAAGCAAGATACTTCCTGTCTATGCACGCCTATATGCCTTGCTGTTCTGCCATCTGATTTGTTCTGTCTGCCAGCTACATCACTTCCCCTTCCTGCCCAGCTCTATCACTTCCTGTCTGTCTGTACAGACCTCCAGACCTCCACGGTTAACTAGTGTTAGAATTCAAGGCATGTGCCACCACGTCTGGCTCTGTTCCCAGTGTGGCCTTGAACTCACATAGATCCAGACAGATCCCTGCCTCCCAAGTGATAGGATTAAAGGCTAACATTGCATGACTTTTGTGTTTACCTATAATGGCTGGCTTTTTCCTCTGATCTCCAGGCAAGCTTTATTTACTAGAGCACAAATAAAATATCACCACACCACTGAACAACAGATCTCCACTTTTTCCTCCCCACCTCCTGCAACCTCCATCCTACTTCCTATCTATATGAATTTGCTTATTCTAAGTGCCTTGCATAAGAGTATGACAGTGTTTTAAATTCTTGCATTAAATTGTAATTTTAATATTCTAAAGAAGAACATGGAAGAGAAAATTATTAAAAAGGAAAGGACGCTTCAGGGAAGAAGTGGAAAAGAAAGCTGGAAGAGGTACACCATGTTTTCAGAGGAGGAAAACAGAAGTTTGGGGCACACACACACACACACACACACACACACACACACACACACACACACAAACCTAAACAGAAGGAAATCAAAAACAAGCATACTGGTGTAGACTCCCTCTCTTGCTGCCCACTGGTATGGCAACATGTGTTTTTATCAACAATATTTCCGTATTTTACATTTTATATTTTCCAGGATGGAAGGCTTGCACATCTTTTATTAATATTTTCATTAGCATACAAAGTAATGGTTTCCGTTGTGACATTTTTATATGTACATATCATTATACATCACTCTTATTGCCCATCTCCACTGCCCTCCCCACCCCACTCCCTTTTCTTAATGGTCCCCTTCCTCTCCCGAGTTAATTTTCCCTCCTGCTCTCAAGCCCTATTCCATTACTCTCCTCCGGTCCCCTCTTCCTCTTCTGTCATAGTTCCCTATTGACTTTAATGTCTTTTGCACACATATGTAAATTGAAATGTAAGCTTCACCTATGAGAAAGTGCATGCAATATTTGTCTTTCTTAGTATGGTTTATTTCACTTACTATAAGTATCCCCAGGAATTCCCATTTTCCTGCAAGTTAAATTATTTCATTCTTCTATGTGGCTGAATAAAACTCCATTATTTATATATACAAAATATTGTTGATTTGATAGCCTTTAGAACCACTTAGGAGCCAAAAACTCTAGACATGTCTGTTAAAGGGGTTCTAGACTGGATTAATTGAGGCAGGAAGACTATCCTAAATGAAGGAAACACCATTTCTTTGTCTGGGGTACTACAAAGAATAAAAAGAAGACAGAAACTAAACACCACCATTCATCACTCTCTGCATCCTGACCGCTGATGTAAGTGGCCAACTGCCTCAAGCTCCTGTTGCCATGGCTTCCTTACCATGATGAACTGCACCCTGGGATTGTGAGCTACTTCAGTTACTTTGTCAGGTACTTGTTACAGCCATGAAAGAGTAACTAATACATTCTTTCATTTCCATACCAAGGACCACCTACTATTCTTCTCTCACTCCTGTGGCCTTATTCAAGTTTAAATGAAACATGCACAATATTAAATCATAACCTGTAAATGTTCTTGGGATCCTATTCTAGTTTGCTTCTATGTTGATGTGATAAAACACTGACCAAAAGTAACTTGCAGGGGGGCGAGGGGTTTATCTGTCTTACAGTCTAGTCATAGTCCAATATCAACGCAGGAACTGAAACAGACCAGGAGTGCTGCTTAGTGGTGTGCTTGTTCTGGCCTGTTCGGCTACCTTTCTCATATAGCCCAGACCCACCTGCCCAGGGATGACACTACCCACAGTGGGCTGGGGCTCTTCTCCATCAATTACCAGCTAAGAAAATACCCCCACAGACATGCTCCCAGGCCAGTTCAATAGAGGCAATTCCTTAATTGAGGCTCCCTCTTCCTAGGTGTGTCAAGTTGACAACTGAAGCTATGATAGGTGGTGTGTAGGGTGTTTTAACAAACTAAAGGCATATGTGGGAACCCAATATTTGCATCACAACTGTGAATTGAAACTCCAATTTAAGTTATAATTCATTTTATTATAGCATATTAAGAATGAGTTTTAGAATCATTTTTCAAAGCATCCTCAGAGGCAAGTCATTATTCTCTAGCTCCCTGCAAGCAAGCAGTCTAGTTCTCAAAGCTCACACAGGTCCTCTTAATGGAATTGTGTGCCTCCAAACACCGGAAATGTAAAAGGCACTGGCATCAGTGAAGATGAAAAGTCAATTTCACATCACAGCAAGAAAGTCATTTTCCAAGAAGTTACACAAGTCAGCAAACAGCAATCCTCAAGCCTTTGGCACCAGCCTTGTCCAGGGAAATAACTCTTGAATTTAAAGAGGGAAACAGCCTAGAGAAATTGGGATGAAGTCACCTGTCTAGACATTGACGAGCCCAGTGACAAAACGCTGAAGCTAAGTTCTCAAGCTGCACAAGGTTAACAAAAATGTCTGTAAAGATTGTACATGGCAGAACACAGAATGCTGTGACTTTTCCAAAATGCATAAAAATCTTGTCATTTATAAGCTAGTGAGCTTGACTTCCCCCATAAAAACTCTCAGATGAAAATGAGAAACTGTTTTACAAGCCTGATATCAAATATTATTTGTCAAATGATCTGTGTCTCAGGCTTGCCGGTGTCAATGAACTCACTACAGCCTGACATGTGTCTGATGGGGCTACACGGTAGAAATGTGAAAATCCCACTCTAGAGAGCCGCAGTGGAAGAAGGCTTCCTTTCCCTCTCCCCTTCTCAGCTATGTGGTTTTCCCAGTACTGACCTACCCTAGACTCCATCAACAGCTTATAGCCTAGTCTAGCCAATCCATGGCTGCCACAAATCCCCAGAAACAGGATGGGCTTTGGTTGGATTTGATCATATGACAAGTCCTCCTAGTGAATTCAATACCAGGACATTTGCTGGAACCACTGGGAAGGAGGGTCTGTCTTATCTCTGTAATTGCCACAATAACCTGGAGTTGGCTGCATCAGTAGGAAGAAGCAACTGCAGGTGGATAGAGATAACCTGTTGACAGACAGAACTGAGAGATGGGGCAAGAGGTCCTGGGATTTGACACTGCCCTAACTCAATGTAAATCTATTACAGCTCTTTGCAATGAGATAGTATATTCTCATTTTTGTCAGCCTGGTTGGACTGACATCCTGGCTAGTGTCCTTGTCACTCTCTGTGTTCTTTGAACATCACTCTCCCCTTGGAATTGAGTTATCAGGGTCTTCAACCTGGCCTTGGAACAAGCTTGCTCTTTCTTTCTTAAGCAGAAGTTAAGCAGCAATAGTTAAAACCCCCGATGACTTCACTCTACAGAGTGAAGGTCCCACTCTAGATCCCTGTTTTAATAACTGGGTTTTACTTTGTTCTTGTAAATACAGTCTCTGGTTATATGGACAACATTACTGCCTCAATCTCTGGTGCTTAAACTGTTGGCTTCAAGAAACTTCCACACAGGCACAACCCAGCCAGTTATCTATGAGTCTAACTTGCTTAGGTTTGTACCCGTAAGAGAGATCCATTAAATGTCCACCCAATGTAATATCAACTTAATTATTTATAGAGCTGTTAGTGTCCTGTCCAGAGTCCTTACCCAGCTGGTATATTCATCTCTATCTGTGGGCATTGGTTGCAGCTGACTAAAGGATTGGACTTTGTTCAACTGGGAGAACATAGTCCTCTCAAGACCCCTGGAGACTATAATTGTCTCATGTCAGTGAGCAGCTCAGAGACAATGACTGATAGCAGCATTCTTATTTCAGGTAAGACAAGGTCACATGCGATTCACACCCGGGAGCATGTGGTAGAACTAGGCTGAGATCAGGCTTGCACAAAATTCTGCCTTTCTCTCCAATCTTCTTTCCTTTGTCTCTCCTTTTTCTCACCCTAATGGGTCTCTCCTTGAAGAAATAATTAAAAAATCAGTTCACATTGACTTTGTAGATTCACTCTATGACACAGACCAAATAATATTTCTTAATATCACCATTATGCAGAGCAGGGAGCACCTGCATCATATGCCCTGCCCAGGAGAATTGTAGAGATTGACATTGGATGCAATTCCCATGGTTGAGGAGAGAAAAAAGGAGCCATTACAAAGTGAGCTGGGAGAGGAAAAGCCCAGATCTGTGAAGCAAGAACACTGAATGAACAAGAAAGTTTGGGAAGCTGAGAGAAAAATAGTTCAATTCATTCACTATCTTCACCTTAAATACATGAACATCTAGAATGTCGTGGCTGTACGATATATCAGCATCTGATTCCCTCATGTGATCCTCATGTCTGGGTTCCAGAAGCTCACACTGGTAAGCCAGTAGCAGGCTATATATATATATATATATATATATATATATATATATATATATATATATATATATGGAAAGGATTACAAAGTATTAACTCAACAAAAAAGAAAAAGGAAAAATAATCAGTCACAATGTGTTTTCATTGTCTGGAATGTTCCTACAGAGAAGGAATTTCAGGTGGGGACTAATTCCTATGTAGAATCAAATGACAAAAGCTTTGAAAAGGGATGGGATAAATGAAGGTTGCATAGATACCAGATTCAAGCAATTGGAAGACTCCTGGATACATATTTTGATCACTGTAATAGATAATCTGACCTATTATTCACAAGAGTATTAACGGAGTATTTCTCAGAAGCTAAGAATAAGACAGAAACGAGAATCAAGAAAGAGCTATCAATCTGTCAATCCTGTCCGTGTCCAGGCCAGGTGAGGTTTCCCGTGTGATTGTGGCTAGGGCCTCAATCAAAGTGCCTAAGATATCACCAGAAAACTCCCAAGTTTATGCTTATTCCTTTTGAATTTGTTCAAAATGAACATTCCTATACAAATAGGTATACTCCTTTGCCTTGAAAATGATAAAGAGTAGATCCTTGGAGCTGTGGCAGTCAAATAATTCTCAGAAAATAGACTGTTCAGAGGAAAGGCTCTCTTCCTTATGCCTACAGTGGAAACTATGATAAAGTGGCTGCTTCTTTAAGAGGTGACCTTTTCCACAGCAACTCCATACTTCTAGGAGCTGAGGCTTCCCTCTGGCCCTAATTTGATGATGAGAGTCTTTGTGACAGCCAAACACCAAAATACCAAATACTGAACACCACTGATATAAAAAAAAAATTCAGTAAACATGAGGGGAACACGTAGCTTCAAAAATGGCATACAGTAGAGAAAGCCCAGAACAGTTTTATTGTACTTGTTACCTGCTCAGTGTCTACTATAGTAAAGTAAATGTTGGAAAGACACTTCAGTAAACAAACTTTATCCTTCCCTAGTCATTTACTCTTGCAGATTTCCTATCTGCAAAATAGTGCTGATAGTAGCCACCACGCTTTGCTTCATAAGATTACATCAAATAATAAAACTGACATGAGACATTTTTGGTTTAGGGGCAGTGTATTTTTTTTAATTACTGGGTACCATGAAAATATGCCTCTAAAAGGAGTCCCCCATGCACTGAGATGTTAATTGGTTGAAAATGAAAGGAAAGTACAAATAGTAGTATCCACATACTGCCAATAATACAAGAGACGAAGGGGATGTTGACTATGAGAGAGCACATTAACCTATGGCCATTGCTTTTTATTGTGTGCTTTGCACACTCTGCTCTAAGCTTGGGAGAATCTGTTTTCTGAGGAAGCAGATGGATGTTGGTGGGTATGTGACCTGCCCACAGCAATTACACAGTTTTATGGAGCTTTAAATCATCCCAAAGTTAAAAATCAAAAACAAAGTTTTGGAGCTTGTCAAAAGTAGTCTAATTAAAGCTGCAAATGTGCAAAGGAGCTAATGTGTTTCTAAGTGAGATAACTCAGTAACTGTTGGCTGCAAGGCATGCTGGGATCTTGTTGACATGGGTGGGTGAGGAGAATAAAACTGACATTTTGAAATGAGAGATGAGAAACTTGAGATTCTTGGTGAAGCAGTAAACCATGTAGAGGAGTAGTTGGATGTGTCTTAGCTGGGCCTGGCTATCATAAGCAATAAAGTCTAAGATTATTGTGGGAGAGAAACCTCTGTCATTAAAGAACATGTCTGCTAAGCATGAAGACCTAAATTTGATCCCCAGAGTTTATTAAAAAGCAAACAAATAAAAATAGGTATAGTGGCACATGCTTGTAATTCCAGGTCTGGAGAGGTAGAGACAGATTTCTGAAGACTACAGGCAAGTCAGCCTTCCCATCTGCAAGTTCCAGGCCAGTGTGAAACCTTGTCTTAAAAAAAAAAAAATGGACAGAAACAACAGTCGAGCTTGTCTTCCAGCCTCCACATGGATAAACATATGAACCAACATAAAAATCCAACATAAATGAACATACTCATGTACACACACACACACACACACACACACACACACACACACACACACACACACACAAGTCCGAGGTTAAGAGCAAGGAAATGGAAGGTAATAGATAATTCCAGAAAAATGAAAAATCCTATCATTGCAGTCCGAGGTTCTGAAACATCAGTGAACAAAGCTAAATCTCAGTAACCTGGAAACCAAACAGAAAGACAAAACACAAACAAGACATTGTGATGCAATAACAATAATGGACATAGTTTATAGACCCCTCTATTCTGTGATATTCATTGTGCTAGGTATTATTTGATACTATTACCTGCTAGTGGACTCTAGCACAACCTTATATGCCAGCTCCCTGTCTACATCTCTAAATTTATTTATGTAAACACCTATGGAACAAACACCACATGTCAGGAATATTGTTGATAATTTTACGTTAATTGCCTCATGAGTCATTTGATCACAAGCTTGATTTTTAGAATTTGCCCTATAGCCCTCTTAGCAACAGATTATTCAGTGATCATTTTACTCAAATTGCTCTGATAATGCTTTTCCTTTGAATTTTGGTCTCATCTATTATCCCCACATCACCTTACATCTTAGAAAGAGAAGATATTAATGGGACCATGGTGACCAAGAAGTAGCTGCATCTGCCTTCAGTAAGAATATTCAACACACATGCAGAGAGAAACAAGAAGTACAGGAAGAACATTCTTCATTTCAGTTTTACAAATACTGGTTGGGGTTCTAATTAGGAGATGGACTGTCTATGTCCTGACATTAGTTTAAAACTCTTCAATAACTGTCCATCACCTCCCGTAGGCCCTCTACAATCTACCCAAGTGAATCTCTCTCACTTCATCTGGAGCCATGACCTCTGCTTGGTCTATCTCAGAAACATGCACTTTCATTCCAAATTGCCAAGAAGTGTTTCTTCTCAGAGACATTGTATTAGTTTTGCTCCCAGTTAGAACAATCATCTCCCACATTTCCAGGTGGCTCAATCTTATTTCAAATAACACCTGTTATACAGCCCTTCCTGCCCTAATAGTATAACATAGCTTAACTGGATCCCTAGTATTGGTTATAAAAATAATCTTGCTTTTCTGTGGCATTCTCACCTATCATCATATTAATGGAGTATCTGTGGGTTTGCACCTATGTGTTCTCTCTCTCTCTCTCTCTCTCTCTCTCTCTCTCTCTCTCTCTCTCTCTCTCACACACACACACACACACACACACACACACACACACACACAAATTGAACAAATTTCTCTCTCTTTCTAAAAATTAAAAACAAAGGTAGAGCCTGGCAGTGGTAGCACATGCCCTTAATTCCAGCACTTAGGAAGCAGAGCCAGGTGGATCTCAGTGAGTTTGAGGCCAGTCTGGTCTACAGAGTGATATTTAAGATAGGCACCAAAACTACACAGAGAAACCCTGTCTCTGAAAAAAAAAAAAAAAAAAGAGGTAGAAGCATTTGTTCAGTGTTATTCCTCATGACCTAGAGTAGTTCTATGTGAACCCTGAGTGAAGTGGATGTTTACAGGCTGGCTGTCCTTTGTTATTAGAATGACCTTGGGGACCTTGGGGAAATCATTCATTTTCTGTGCTTCTGTTTCTTTATCTATAAATATTAAGAACTCCAGCAAACAACCATATCTAACTTTAAAATAGCATGCTTCCATGAAGCTAGGCCTTTGGTAGATACTATAATAAAGAGAAATTACCCTGTGATCACTTTGTAAATGACAATCCCTCATACAAACACTAAAGTTACAAAATCTAAGGTCAAAGTTGATCAGCAAGAGCCCAGTTGAGTGTTTAGTTTGGGCAGACATGAAACCCTTTCATTCACTGCCTAACCAACTCAGGGCTTTTCTAGAATGTCCTTCCTGTCTACTTTACAGCCTTACATTTCATCATAAAATTCATATATCTGTATGATCTTCTTTTCAATTATCTCTGCTAGCCAGCTATATGGAGAGAAGGCAGCTAAGTTTATCAAACATAAATGATGGTCTGATGGTCTCAGCTCTTGGTGCCATGGCTCAGCAGCTCTCTGAGGTAAAGAGGATTAAAGTTTTCTCATAGGAAGATAATTTATCCTCTACTATCCTTTCCAAGCAGTGAGTGGGACTTCCAGAGAAAATAACCATCACCATCCCAGTCCTCCCCAACATTTGCAGAGGCAGTAGTAAAGATCAATGGGCACTGCCCAGACTGCCCTGACCTTTCCTGTATGTTTCCTCATACAATCTGCTTATTCTCTTTAAATCCAGTTTTCTAATACTGCACTGGAAATTATTTTTCTTGCAGCAGCTTGAAAGTATTTCTTCACTGCCTTCTTGTCCCTATGTTACTGTAGGGATGTCTAAACCAAGACAATTTGCATTCAGTGATGGATGGGTGATGTACTTCTTCATTTGGAAGCTGTGAAAGAAGAAACACACCCCACAGCATAAGACTTCAGGACCTACAAGACAGTGAAGGACTCTATTCCCTCCTCCATTTTCTTGTAATCTTGAGTAGTTATTTGAATTCACTGTAGTTCAGCATCCTCGTGTGTAAAGTGGAGATAATAAGAACTCCAGTTGCTAGGACTTTTTAAGAGCTAATATACTCAGCCTATGAAGCACTTCAGACAGTGCCTGCCAGATACCAGAGCTGGGTAAATGTTGTCTGTGATCATCTTTGTATTTCTGTCTGTCCGTCTGTGTCTCTGTGCCTCTGTGTCTTTGTGTCTCTATCTCTGTGTGTGTCTGTCTCTGTCTCTCTGTGTGTGTCTCTCTCTGTGTGTGTATCTGTGTATCTCTATGTCTCCATCTCTCTCTGATAGACTTAAATTTTGCTTCGACTTGTAAAAATGTCTTTTTCTTTATCCAACATGCCTTATATTCAATGAAGTCTTCCAACTAAAATTTCTTTTAAATCATTGTCTAAGCCCAGAAAACTTCAAGCCATTATTGCTTCATCTTTTGTCTTCCTATTTATTTTTGCATTTTCTTTCAGAGATACAGCATAACACTACAAACATTTCTCCAACCCTACATTCCTTTCTAATGCTTTCTGGGAGAGTCCCTCCAGCTGGCCTTCTAGCTAATTTGTCCTTAAACTATAGGCATTCTGCTCTGTCATCCGTCTATTGTTCTTTATCTTCACATCCTATTTTCCAACCATGCAATTTCAATTTGATTCTGTTTTATTAACTTCTTGCTCTTGTCTCCCATCACCAATGTCCTCTTTCATCTTTGCAGGAAAATTTATCGTGCTTATTGTGAATTTATGACCTGTCTATGCCATTAATTTTTATTCTTATAGGAGAACCAAATCTCAGATTCTTGTCATTCTTTTATAGCGACTGTGTCCCTCAAATATGTGGTTTGTCTTTCTGGTGACATTATTATTTTGCACTACAGGATTTTAATAGTGTCAGATACTAGTTCATGTCACTCACAGTAAAGGTGCTTCCCACTTGGTGACAGTAACCACTGCAATGGGTAAACATACAACTTCAGTGTATTTTGCAGTACCGAATTGTAAATACCACCATCATTTCCATGTCAGTCACTGTGCCTCCTCCTAGCATCATCTCTCTTCCCAGAGACTACAATTCCAAGTTACCACAGGTCTAAGTTGTTGAAATCCAAAGAAAAATCTCTGCCAGTGACCTGTGAACATAGACACACACATCATTTCTGAATCCATATATTCTGGCTGGGGAAAGAGAGGGGTATATAATTGCCTCTAATACAAAATTTAAATTTTGTATTAATATACATTTTTATAATTATATTTTATTCTGTAATAGAGGAGTCCAAAATCTCAAGGAGTTGTCTCCTCTCTCTCTCTCTCTCTCTCTCTCTATATATATATATATATATATATATATATATATTCAATAAGCCATTTCACATTTAATTAAGCCAGGGATTTCTGGGCTGAAGAGGGCTGTGGTAATACCCGGTCATTCCATGGCCATGGAGCCATTGTTGCACATTGTATGATGTGAAAAGTGTTCCTTGGTCAGAAGCAATGGTGTGTGTAATAGCATGGCTGCACGTAAGGTCAATCTTAAGTGGAAGGATGCTGGTGCAAGCACTAGCATGAGCAATAAAAGACAATCTAAACTGAGAATGATAGTCTATTTGCTCGAAAATAGACCTTGATGATGGAAGAAGTCCAATATAGCCAACATGCCAGCTAGTGGCTGACTGAGACCTCAGAGAATGGTACAGTATCAGAAGCACACTGCTCTGTTTATGTGGCAAAGTGGGTAACTTATGACAGGGTAAGCCTGGTCATTCTTTAATTTTGTTTTTGTTTTTGTTTTTTGAGACAGGGTTTCTCCATGTGATTTTGGTGCCTGTCCTGAAACTCACTCTGTAGACCAGGCTGGCCTTGCCTGGCTCTGCCTCCGCTGCCACCGCTGCTGCCACCACCACCCGGTTTAAGCCTGGTCATCCTTAATAGTAGCAGGTCAGATGCTTAGCCACTAGATCAAGGAGAAAGAAGCAATAGAGCAGGAGTTGGTATTAAAGTAGTGTTAAATACTCAGTACATTACTGAGGGCTCAGCCCATAAAGGCAGGCCTCCGTTTTCTATAAAGCCCCAGCAATAAGCCTCTGCTCATCTCACAGGAAAAAGAAAATACTTGAAGAAGATGGAAATATGTTTATTTCCAAGGTCTTAGAAATCTGAACAGTGAATTTTCTGCCTTTGCTGTTTGGAGATATCATACATTCTCCCTACTTCCATGGACACCATGAGTACCATGAATCAGATGGATTAGGAGACCCCAGAGATAGAGAAAATTGCCCTCTGACCGGAACTTGCTGCAGTTTTCCCTTGCTCTGGTTTCCAGGTAAAAGAACTGTGTACAGCCTTTCTGTCACATCCTAAAGATGCTGTTTTTCCTCCAGTCCTTCCCAAACTCTGATTCTTAGAATCGTTCTGCTCCACCTTCCATAATGATTCCTAAGCTCTGGGAAAAAGGGTTGTGATGTGAATGCCATTATGGCTGACACTTATTCTCTGTTCTTTCACCAGTTGCGAGCTTCTGCATTAAGTTCTGTCCACTACACAAAGAAACTTCTTTAATGAAGTCTGAGAGCTGCACTAATCTATGGACATACGCAATATTAATATGCCATATGTTTTTCTTTTCAATTTTCAAAGTAAGTGCATGTCTTTCACCTTAGAGGCAATATCTCAACATTCTCAAGACCACTGAGCACCTAGAAACCTCACTGAAGAAGAAAGACCTCAATTTTGGTGGACCTTTTGTCTTTTACCCTGTAATTCATGTGTATCCTTTTAAGTTATCCAAAATGCTTACTTACTCTTGTCTCACAAGCTATGGCCAGTACAATGCCAACAACCTACCCAACCAGTGGTATATTTTATGAGATATCTAGATCATCAAGAGCCCTGTGAGTTATGCAATAACTGGAAGCAAGAGACTTGTGGCCTCTTAGCATACCTGTGGTGGTCCATGCTGGGCCTGCAGGCTGCTGCTCATGGTCTTGAAAATTGATATTGAAAAAAAAGGTCATGTCAGTGGCTACATACTATATGATATGTTGTCATATTGACTCCTCCAGTAAAGATGGTACTTGGGACAGCAATGACAATCAAAACCCAATCTGAATAGCTCATGGACGTTCTCTAGTATCCATCTGACTTTTGAAAAGAACAAGCTGGAGAATTGAGGAGGACAGTGATAAAGATCACCATGTCTGTGGCTTTCAAAAGACTTTGATGGTGACATGGAACTCTGAAAATCCCTCCAGTAATGAGGCATTGCTCTGGTTACAATCTCGGCAGAATAAGGGTAAAAGTCCCAGGATCTCTACTCAGCCCCTCCTACCAGAAAGAACCTCACACCTTAGGTCCAAGATCAACAAATGTATTCTTTAAGTTGCTGAGTGTAACTATTCCAGGCACACTAAATAACTGAGCAAAGCAATGGGGTGGGTCTTGGGAACAATGAGATCATTGTGAGGTGGATATGAGCTAAGACTTTATCACCTGACCACTAAACACTTATTTTGACAGATGGCATTTTGGGGTTACCTTAAATGTAAAAAAATCTAAAGATTGAGAACAGAAAATCCCTCCAAGACCAAGGTCACCAGGGCTGCCTGGGCACCAGAGAACATTGCTGCATAGAGCTGATTGACAGAACATTGATATAGATAGAGCTCCAAGTGCATAGGGAGGTCCTTAGGTTTTTCCATTGACATTAGCATAGGCCTAAAACCCTGTTTGTCACTCTGTTAATGTGGTGGCCAACTAATATAACTGTTCTGCTTCGTCACTTCAGGTGACAGGAGGACCTGATGGGAGCACCACATCCAAAATCTACTATAAGTCAGTTGCAATTTGACAAACACCTGTTGTGACCCCTAAGAAGTTTACAGTGGCACAAACATCCTACAGACCCACAATTACAATAAGGTAGTGATGTCTCTGGCTAGGGTAGATGTGGCTGCTTCACGAGTGTAGGGGTCACAGATGGCTTCTTCATAATCCTGCATTGCAATCTCTTTTCACATTGATCTCTCAGGCTGAAAATCAATTGCTAACTCAAGCTTTCAATAATCACAGCACAATGCTATTATAGCAGCTATTTTAGGAATGCAAGATTAAACTCAGAGATTTGCTCACAGACCATTTCTTTGTGCTCCACACAAAGAACTCTGGCCAGCAATCAAAGAACTGGCTCTTCCTTTCCCCTATATCCCAAGGGTCTTCCTCTAACCTTAACTTCTAGTGTAGACTCCATAACTTCAGTGGGCTTGCTGAGCTCCTGGATCTAAGGTCTATAGACACAGGAAAGACTAGGGAAGAACAGATCAAGGCACACTATGATCCTGAAGAGTTGTACAAGGGTTTAATGTTCACTAACAAAATCATTAACAGAGTGTTTAAGGGGTCTCCAATAATGAGAAATTGGCATGATACAAGATTCATGTTATGGGCGTAGACTTCAGACCCCAGAAATGTCAGTGATAGGCAAATAGATAGCACCACAGAATATGCTTTTCCCTAAAGAAGCTAAAAGAGAATATGGTCACGTGCATGCCCACAAGTCACTGACAATCTAGAGCTGAATCAAAAGCATGGTTTGCGATGATTCTGCCATCTAGATGTGAATCTCCCGAGGCTTAGTGCAAGGATGTAAAACAAGAATCAGCCACCTCTGCAGATGATGGAGGAGTGAAGGAGTATGGTATTGGGAGTAGGCTCTCCCTCCCATTTGGATTCTTCCTACACAAACCTGTTTTGTCTGGTGACTGAGATCCGGGTTGTTCTGCCAGATCATTCTGCTGGGGATACCCCTGTACCTCCAAGCATATTTGACTAGGAGCCCTTTAATATCTGATAAATATTTATTACCATCCTCTAAAACAAATGCTCCAAGAAAATATGTGGACGAGCATGGCTTTGGAGGTATTTTCACACAATTGAGCACTTAATAAGCATAAACTTGTATTGATCACTAATGTCTTCAATTAATCAGGCATGGATTAATTGCTGAAGAGCCACTAGAAAGAAAAACACAACTATGTAGAACTGTGTCTATGTATAGAAATAATGAGACTGTCTCCTTCAAAGGGAACCTGGAAACAATGACTACAATCCTTCTTAAGATGATGCTGGCCAGTGCAACTGGCTATAAGATAATCTTGGCAACATTGAAGGCTATAAAGAGTCCTAGCAGAATCACTACATACTTACTGGAGCCCACCATAGCCTCTCACCTGATCCATCTCATATCCAATAATCCATTATCCTTACCACCACCAAGAGTAATTGTTCTAAAGTATATGCCATATCACAATTTAATTCCTGTAGTATCTCTTCATCTTCCGATTCCCTGCCAACCCATATAAGACACTTCCCAAGGCTAGCCTCTCAAGTCCCCAGGAAGGAGGCTTTGCTTGAGTCATACACACCTTGAACTTAGTATGTCCTCACAAATATCCACATCCTTGTAAAGCCCACATGACCCAGCTTCTCTCTTTTCAAATCTCAGCTGATGTCTGTTCTTTGTGACTCAGTTGGCTAGGCCAAATACCACTGCTGTGCTCCTGCAATGCATTGTGGGACTTATGTTCAGCTCCTCTAATGATGCTCTCCATCCTGAAGAGGGTGTGAGCTCCTCAGCTGGCACTGAGAAAACTATTGCATCACTGAAAGCCATTGAATTTCTGGGATTAAACCAGCAGGCTGTGTACAAGTCAAACCCAGGAGCCCAGGAAGTAGAGAGCTCTGCCATGGAATCCCAGAACAGCTAATGGCTAAGAGACAGAGGGGTGTTGGCTAGGGCCTGAACCAGTCTGTGTCTTAATTTTCTCATTTGCAAAGTAGAAATAAAAATACCCACCTTTATTTGGTTGCTGTGACTTGTGAGAAGTAGAATGGCATAAGCAAAGCGTTGTCATGCACCTCATCCACCATCCCACCAGTGAGACACAGATGCAAGAAAGAGCCACCCTGGTCTGGAACCACCACCTGCGCATAGCCTGACTCTGGGAGAGGTGTGCTACCACTGTGGTATCAGGAAGGCTGCAGAACATCGCATCTGTGGTGGATGTGCAAGCCGATGGACTGATACCTGCAATGACCAGCACATGTAGCAGGATTTCTCAGACTGCCAGTCCCCAAATCATGGCACAGAGACTTATTATTAGTTATGAATGCTCAGCCTTAGTTTGTTCCACTAGCTGTTATAACTTAATTTAACCTGTTTTTCTTCATCTCCATTTTGCTTCTGGACTTTTTGCCTTTCTTTCATCCTTTATGCCCTACTTTCCTGCTTCCTTCATGTCTGATGACTGGTGGCTGCCTGGCTGGCCCCAGGCGTCTCCCTCTCTTTCTCCACCATTCTTTCTTGAGCTTAGATTCCTCTTGCCACTTATTCTCTCTGTCCACCAGCCGCACCTATCCCTCTACTGCCTAGCTATTGGACATTCAGCTTTTGATTCGACCCGTCAGGTACCTTAGTCAGGCAAGGTAAAACAAATGTAACACATCTTTACATAGTTAAACAATTATTCTATTCCATAACAAGCACAGAGCAATGTGGAGGAATTGCCTTTGAGATGCCAGGAGATCTCATGAGCCTCTCACAAGAAACTGAAATGCCCCCTTTATGTTAAGAAAGGGAGTACTTCACCTACTGACATTGATGGGCTTTTACTTTTGTGTGAACTCAGCAAGACAAAATTGGGGAAGTTCATGCTCCACAGACAAATGGTTGTTCTGGAGTAGGACATCTCAAAGCGTTTCTAGAGCTCAAGTGACAAATGATGATGCCATCTGCAAATGCTTAGAAGACAATGGGACCACATGAAGTCCCATTTGAAATAGAAGTGTGATTCCTCCAGATCTAACCTTTACTAAATGCTCCATGAGCCATTCATTGGTGTTTTAAGGACTATGAAATAAACAAATGTGATTGAGACATACTGGGCAGTTCAGAAAGGATATTCCAGTTGGCTTGGAATAGAATGTAGCACTTTACTACACCAGGGGTTCCTTTGAAAAGGGCTTTAAAAGCACTTCTGTATATTTAGCAAGATGACTAGACATCTATGGAAATAGATCCATAGTTCTACTTAAAGTGGGAAGTCATTTCTTGAATGTCCATTACAAAATAATTTCACAACTTGATTTGACCACTCATTAATTCATTGAATTAGGAAAAAGAGAAAGCATTAAGCAGGCTCTGCACATGAGGAAACCATCTTTCATACTGCTAGATGGTGTGGCAAAACCTGTGGCATATCCTATTATTTGATTATGACACAGAGGAAAGGGACAGAGCCTTCACTCGGGGCAGGCATGGGGTGAGTGCATCATATCATTCTTGCTGTGCACATCAGTTGTGCATCACAGCTACTTTGGAGGAAGACAGAATGAAACCTACTCCACAAAGGGGGAAACTGGGGTCCCGGGAATTAAGTCAACTGCCGAAGAAGGTGGCACACAGGGCAGGTGGCAGATGACAGTTTGTTCAATAAATTAGTTTTCAGAGAGGATCCCCACTCTCCAACGCGGAAAGGGAGGCACAACCCAATCTGGATCCCTTTATGTAGTGTGAATGAATTAGAGAGTGAATAACTGCTGTGCCCTGGCAAAGAATGGGGCCCTCATCTCACTGTCCCCATGTTTGATTATAACTCAAGAGACTAGGGAACCTGAGCTCCCAGAGGCTAGTGGAGTTAAAAGTGAATGGAGGCATCATGGCCTCCAGCATGAACACTGAGTTGGCAGATCAGCTTCCCAGAACAAAATTTAATTTACTCCTTTCTTCCTTCACTTGATGCTCAGAAAATTGTACCCTTTCCCTAAAAACTGCCTGGGGGAATAAATACAATTAATTTCTTGATTAAAATTATTAAATCAAGTGCCATGTGCAATGAAGACATGGAAGAAAGAAAAATGCACAGTAAAAATTGGGCGAGTGGCTCTCTCATGTTCCATATGAAGAGATAACAGAGGAGTCAGAAGGCCAAAGAAAAGCCAGACAGGGCCACGGCCAGATGGTCAAAGAGTGGAATTTAGGATGTAGCCTCTGTTGGGAGAAAGTAATAAGAATTCCAGAGTCTTAATGTCCAGATAGATACAAAATCTAGATCCACCCACTACTAACTGCAATGTCAGCAAGCCATCTGTTTGTCTTTCCTTTCTTCCTCCCTTTCTTTTCTTTGTAAACTTTTATTTCAGTAAATATTTACTGATAACTTACCATGCGCCACCTCCTTGCAAACGCTAGAAGAGATTCATGAGCAACAGTCCATGCCAAAATCGGTAGGCACACATCTGAAGCAGAAATAGCAGATGAATGCAACATTACATCCCTGGTAAGCTTAGTGAAGAATCAAAACACCAATAAGGTGTATCAATGAAGTACCTGGTGCAGGCACTAAGGTAATGGTATGTTGACATAAGCTGAGATTCAAGAAACAATAGCAGTTAACCTGAGCATGACCATAAGAAAAACCATTGCAGGCAGAGGTAACAGGTCAGGCAAATGCTTGCCTCCAGAGGCAGCATGATGCTTCCTTAACCTTTTGGAGAAATGAAGAATGCCAGTGCGCCTGACATAGAGATGTGCATAGGAGAGTGGTACATGACAAGGCTGGGGGCAAGTACAGTGATGCCTTGGCACGTGTTAAGAACAGAAGCTTTCTGAATCCTAAAAATTCAGTTAAAACTCCTGCTTCCAGAATGGGTGCAAAGGCTGCAGAGGTAAGCAGACATGAATGGGGGAGGCTGAAAAGATATCACAGCCTCAGATCCCAAACAAGCCTGTAAAAAAACACACTTTCTAAGGCTGACAGCCCCTCGGTGCCGGGTCAAACTTTTTGTCTAAAGTGAATTGGGATCACCTTCACAAACCAAAGCAGAGATCTCACCAAGAAGCACACAGAAGATGTACTTGTAGGAAGCACTCTGCCTGTGCAGCAGTTAGCAGTGAAGAGAGACGTTGCCATGTCACAGAACAGCTGGACAGAGTAACACTGCCTGTCTTCCTCAGTACCAAAAGCCAGATGACCATGCACGCACCACACACAGCACCCACTCTCTGGGGAAAATCCTCAGCACAGCCTGGAGTTCAGTCCTGATCTTCTTCCCTGCATGCATGCCTTGTGAATTGTTAGTCTGGGGGGGGGGATTTAAAACTCAAGCCTTCAATCTCCCCCTGATCACTACTGTAAAGTAGAGCAACACACAGTGCCTATAAATACAACGTGAGAAAAGAAAGAAGGAAAGACTCAGGAAAGCCAACAATGAATAAGATTTATTTGCGACGCCCCCCCCCCCCACCCACCCACACAAAAGGCATTGTTGGTCACAAAGGTTCATGTTCCTATGATACAGCTTCTCTGACTTCATTCACTGTCGGAATCACATAGGAGTTTGGTTAAAACTCAGAGAGCCGTTGCAGAGCCAGGCTTGGTGTAATCCCGGCTCTGGAGAAGCAGAGACAGGTGGATTGCTGAGGCTTGCTGACCAGACAATTGAGCTTACTGAATGAGTTCAGGTCAGTGAGGAACTATCTTTATAAACATCCAAGTGGACAGAGACAGATTAATGACCACTGGGCTTGTTCTCAGGTCTCCACATGCAGTTGTGCATACATGCGTGTGTGTGTGTGTGTGTGTGTGTGTGTGTGTACACACATAAATACACACATACCATACACACACAATACACACATGCATGCACACATGCCACATACACACACACCACACACGCCACACACACACATGCATGTACACATGCCACATACACACACACACCATACACACACATGCATGCACATACCACACACCCATACAAACACCACATACACACCATACACACACATGCTTGCACACATGCCACACACACCATACAAACATACCACACACACCACACATACACACACACCACACACACATGCATGCACACCACACACACACACACACACACACACACACACACACACACACACACCATCACGAGCAAAGACTGAAGAGCCTCCATTTAGGAGAATCTGCCTTTTTCTGGGAGTGGCATGGGCTCAGAAGCACATCAGCTGGAGGACGCAGGATCGGAGGCAACAAGCAGAGTTCTCAGATGCTGTGACCCCAGTTCTCCTGGGGTGCACCTGCTCCCTTCCAGCTGCCTGAGCACAGATTCCTTGCCTCCTTTCTGTTTATTTTGGTGATTTCACAAGCCTAGTGGGGAAAAGCATCACATAAAACATAGCCAAAAAGAGGTCACAGGCTTCTGCCTATGGACTCCTTCTACCTGACTACTTCCCGTGGAGGCATACATCAGGTCCGGATGAGCCAGAGAGGCAGGCTTCCCAGGGAGCTAGAACTACCAGAGGACAAGAAGAGCTAGGACAGGCTACCTACTCTGCTTCTCCAGACCCCAGGAAGCCCAGGCCACCCACTGGTTCAGTACCTTCCGTGTTAGGAGAGACCCTTACACTCATCAGCAGCCCCTGCAGGAAGCACGCACTCTCACCGCTCTGTCTTCCATAATGAACAAGCAATCATTTGGACCCTCACACCCATCACCCACCCATGGGGGTTATGTTTCTACACTCAGCAGGGGAGAAAGGGAAAGTCACGAAGCTGCACCACTCTGAGACTACCTCCAGCCTGTTCAGAGCTCAGCAGTGAGGAAAGCAGTTCCCACGAACGTTTCACAAAAGCCATAGAGAATCACATTATTTTATATGTGCCTCAAATTTTATATAACACATATACATGTATATATCTCTATATCTATACCTATATATACATACATTAAATGAAGTTACTGTCTTAGTTGGGGTTTCAATTGCTGTGAAGAGACACCATGACAATAGCAACTTTTATAAAGGAAAGCATTTAATTGGGGCTGGCTTACAGTTTCAGAAGTTTAGTCCAATGTCATCATGGTGGGACATGGCAGCATGCAAGCAGACATGGTGCTGGAGAAGGAGCTGAGAGTTCTACATCTTGATACACAGGCAACAGGAAGTGAACTGTATCCATACTGAGCATAACTTAAGCAAAGAAGAACTCAAAGCCCACCCCCACAGTGACACACTTCTTCTACCAAGGCCACACCTACTCCAACCAAGCCATATCTCCTAATAGTGCCACTTCCTGTGAACTTATGGGGGCCAATTACATTCACATTACCACAGTTACATATCATGAAGTTGTACCACCCACTTATGGTGATAATGCTCCTCGTAAGAACCATAGACTATCTAGCAAAACCCCAGTATTAGGCATGAGAAAGCTCTTTTCTAGTTGTTGGTTAGGGGAGCCCAAGAAACACCCAAAACAATATAGGTTATTGATGCTGCCTTTGTTTACTTCCCAGAATTTGAAAGTAAGTCCCAATAGGAGACTTGAGGACATCACTCACTTTGGACACAATACTTGGAGGACATGATCTGGAATTGACCTGGAACCCTCCTTTCTGTAAACTAACTCTCATAGTTCTAGAAGATGTGGATATGATAAGATAAAAAGGGAGATTATGGAATCTACTTTTAAAAAGGAACTACTTGTTTTAAATAAGATAAGTAATGAAAATTTTTTTGTCTGAGTTTATCAGATGTTACTGGACTGGACATTGTTAATATATATTATGGAGTTTTTATCTGAATCTGTCAAATGTTAATGGACTAGACATCATTAATGTAATTTTTGGCTGTATATATTGTATATACTTATTGGATAGTTTTTCTTGTTATAAGCTTTTTAGTTATAAGCTTTCTTTAATTTTAGACAAAAAGAGAGGAAATGTGGTGGTATTGTGTTCCCCAAAATATTGTGTACCTTAATAAACTTATCTGGGGTCAGAGAACAGAAAAGCCACTAGTTAGGCAGTGATAGCACACACCTTTAATCCTAGCATTCCAGAGGCAGAAACCCATCTGTGATCTCTGTGAGTTCAAGGCCACATTGGAAACAGCCAGGCTTGGTGACTCATGCCTTTAATCCCAGGAAGCAAGTCTTTAATCCTAGGGAGTGATGGTAGAAAGCAGAAAGGTATATAAGGCACGAGGACCAGAAACTAGAAGCATTTGGCTGGTTAAGCATTTTGGCTGGTTAAGCTTCAGGCTTTTGAGCAACAGTTCAGCTGAGATCCATTGTGATGAGGACACAGAAGCTTCCAGTCTGAGGAAACAAGACCAGCTGAGAAGTTGACCAGGTGAGGTTAGCTGTGGCTTGTTCTCTGATCTTCCAGTTCACCCCAATACCTGACTCCAGGTTTGATTTTATTAGTAAGAACCTTTAAAATTCATGCTACAAAGATGCCAAGAGAAAATCCAATCAATAGTTCTAACCAGCTATAATGCCTATGAACAGCAACAATGGACAACATGGAAAGATATCCCCAAAGGTGCAATAGTGGCACTTATGTCTTGGGGCAACCAACAATTGTTTAATTGGACTTGGTGCCCCCTCAGTAGGAGGGGATTCGTGCCTGGTACTGTAATCCTAGCTATATACTCATAACTAATGAAGTCACGGAACCTTGAGGAGAACCTACTACTGCAACTTTTTTTTAAACCAGCATAACTCCCAACTACATTCTAAATAGTTATCTTTATATTCATAGATCAGTAATAGCTCTTATCTCTCATTAAATAGTTTTTTTTTTTACAGCAGACAGAGACCACTACAGAAAGCCACAGCTGTTCAAAATACAGAGAACAACTGACTGTGGGGTGCCCAGCTCTAATTGATACATCAACAACACAATCCATACACCTAAGACTCAGGGAACATCACAGAAGAGAGGATGGAAAAATGGTAAGAGCCATAGGACCAAGATGTCTGCAGTGAGACCATGTCTTCTATATAGAGAGAAGCATCACCCATGAAGTCTCAACAACATAATAGCTTAAACAAGGCCTGAACAATGACACCAGTTGCTATTATATTAATGGAGGACATTTCACACGGCTCCACCTTTCGATGAATATTTACAGGCAGCTAACAACTTCTGAGAAAGGGACAATCAGTCTCCCCCTAGGGATGAACCCCTAAGTAGTTAGATCAAGTGGTCAGCTCTAAAACATAAACATGAAAACAGCAACTCAGCAAGTTGTATTTATATGTATGTATGCATATAACAATAATATTTAAATAAAAAGATAAAGAATACACACAAAAGAAAGAAAACAAATACTTCATGAAAGTAGGAGAGGCTGGAGATAGAGCAAGGGGTATAGTTGGAGGGGAGTCAGACATGAGAATAGGAGGTTGAAGAATATCAAAGTATATTATATACATCTCTGAAATGTCATAATGAAACCCATTATTTTGAATAATTAATAAATGATAATAAAATGAAAACAAAACCCATCTCTCAGAGTAAGGAAGGAATGCTTCAGTCAAGTTAAATGTTCCAAAGCCACACAGCTAGCTAGGAAGTCATGCTAGCCAGAATGTTCTACCACCTGATGTTTTCCCTTTGAGAATTTTCTAGGGACCCTCAACATTGTGGTGTGACCAAGCCCAAGCACCTGTGACTGAGTTCCCAGACAGATACACAGTAGAGGTAATGTACATCCAGGTCAGAGGACAGAGATCCAGCTTGGGGTCCAGACTTCCTCCACCAGCTCAGGTCACAGAGAGCCTCCCACTGTCTTGAATCTTTAGCTAGCACTTGTGCTGTGAGATGTTCTGTATGCTGTGAATTTGTTGCTCTGATTGGTTAATAAATAAAGTGCTGATTGGCCACTAGCCAGGCAGGAAGTATAGGCAGGACAAAAAGAGAGGAGAATTCTGGGAAGTGGAAGGCTGAGTCAGGAGACGCTGTCAGCTGCCGCCATGAGAAACAAGATGTAATGTACCAGTAAGCCACAAGCCATGTGGCAACTTATAGATTAATAGAAATAGGTTAATTTAAGATGTAAGAACTAGATAACAAGAAGCCTGCCATGGCCATACAGTTTATAAGTAATATAAGTCTCTGTGTGTTTAATTGGGTCTGAGGGGCTGTGGGAGCCGAGTAGACACAGGAATACACCGGCTACACACTTGGACCAAAGCCCCTTACCAAATGGGGAATACTGGTCCAGTGGTTTGAATTCTGCTACTGGTTCCTCATCTGTATGTGGGAGGTCAATATAGGTGCTCATCTCATGGGATAATATAAGACTTTTGTAAGGACTGAAATTGCCATGTGTTCTTGATGGGATATATTACCTCCAAGGGGGTTGACTCTTGAAAGGTGAAAAATATGACAGTATAATAATCTGTGGCATACCAAAGCTAAATCCTGTTCAACCAAGTTGTATCTCTTACTAGTTAATGTGTTTCATTAGGAAGAAATGAAATCTAAACTGAATTTTTCTCCTTAAAGGAACAATAACAACATAAAGATTGGAAAACCTACAATAAGGCTTACCTCTTAGCCCTTAGCCCTCAGCACCCACCTGCCTTGTACCTCAGCTCTGCAGATCGGCACCATCCCCCACACAACACGAGGACCCCTGCAGATGCAGATGCTGTTGTCCCTGGTGCCCCACATGCCAAGGCTCCTCCCCACTTTTGACCCTGTGGTCTCCTTGTTTATCTTTCCATTTCAGCTTCCATCCCACTGCTCTGTCTGTGAAATCCTGCTCTACCCTCCCAGGAGGAAGCAATCTCTTTTTCAAAGCCTGCTGATTATGCCTCTATTAAAGCAGTAATTCAATTTATGCCCTGATGGAGTGAGTTGTTTACATAGATGACTGTGAAACGAGAAGATATTAAATTGCATTCCCCTCCCCCGCAAGGCACCAGCACTTCTGTATTGCAGGGAGGAAGTTGCCCTGCGGTGCTAGCCTTGGGACTCTAGGATGCACTGGCTCTGAGAGAAGGAAAAGAGGGCGAGAAAATCCAGTGGCCCTTGCTTATAGAGTCCCTCCTCTCCTTCATCGATTGGACTCCTGCAGCTGGGCCTGGCGCCGGGCCGTGGATCTCTGCAACTGTTTCCATCAGTAACTGGATGAAGGCTCTATGATGACAGTTAGGGTATTCACTAATCTGGTTACTGGAGTAGACCAGTTCAGGCACCCTCTTGACTATGGAAAAACATACAAAGATGACCAGCCACACTAGAGGAAACCCATGAACTGTGCACCAATAGTGTGGAGCCACCATGGGACTGGACTAGGCCCTCTGGAGATGCGAGATAGTTGTTTAGCTTGAACTGTTTGGGGGGGCCCCAAGCAGAGGCTAGGGTCTGTCCCTGGTGCATGAGTGGGCGTTTTGGAGCCCAGTGCCTAAGATATGACACCTTATGCAGCCTTGGTGCAGCAGGGAAGGGCTTGGACTTGCCTCAACTGAGTGTACCAGGCTCTGCTGACTCCCTATGGGAGACCTTGACTTGGAGGAAGACAGAACAGGGGGTGAGTTGAGGGAGAGGCTGTGGGGTGGGAAGAGGGAGGAGGGGGATCTTTGGTTGATATGTAAAATGAATAGAAAAATTTCTTAATAATAATTAAAAGAAAGAAAGAAAGAGAGAGGGAGAGGAGGGAGGGAGGGAGGGAGAGAGAGAGGGAGGGAGGGAGGGAGGGAGGGAGGGAGGAAGGAAGGAAGGAAGGAAGGAAGGAAGGAAGGAAAGAAGGAAGGAAGGAAGGAAGGAAGGAAGGAAGGAAGGAAGGAAGGAAGGAAGGAAGGAAGGAAGGAAGGAAAAATCCAATGGTTGTGATGTTTGACAACAGTGACTAGAGCTAAAATCCCAGCAGAAAGTCTAGGGGGACAGAAAGCAGATCCATGGATGGCTAGAACTGTGGGGGTGTTTGGGGAAGTAGGGGATTCATAGCCAATGGAGTTGATGGAACTGTTATGAAATAAACTTGGAGTTAAATCTATCTAATTGTATATGTCTCCTGGGTGAAATGTCATCTCTAATTCAAAAGTTTGTTTACATTAAAAAAGAAAGTGTTGAGCCCAAAGAGCAGAGGAGAACAGGCAGGAGGTGGCATTGTGCTTGTGAGAGCTTTGAGGAGGGCCACGGATGTTTGGGGAACATTGGCATCTATCTGAGATTTAGTGCAAGAGAGATGGTGACAATCCTGCCATTTGCTGGGTTCTTTTTTTTTTTTTTTTTTCCCCGAGACAGGGTTTCTCTGTGTTGTTTTGGTGCCTGTCCTGGATCTCGCTCTATAGACCAGGCTGGCCTTGAACTCACAGAGATCCATCTGGCTCTGCCTCCGGTGTGCTGGGATTAAAGGTATGCACCACCATCGCCAGACTTTTGCTGGATTGTATAAGTGTGTTAGCTCTTCTCAAAGAGATTCAAAAGCTTGGACACCAACTACAGTGGATGAAGAGTCAAAAACAAGGCGTGTGTTTGTTAATCTTCACTGTGAGCCTGAAGGGCTTTAGAATCACGTAGACAAACACCTTCTTGTGTCTGTGCCAGCATTTCCAGAGGGGTTTATCTGAGAAGACCCACTCTGGATGTGGATTACACTGACCCATGAGCTGAGGTCTTAGACTGAATAAAGAGAAGAAGGCTGACCAAGGACCAGCATTCATCTCTCTCTATTTCTTGATGTGGGAACAGTGTGACTTTCTGCTTCCTGCCCCTGCCGCCACATTTCCTTGGCTGTGATAATGAACAGCACGCTAAAATCTTAATCCAAAATAAGCCCTACCTTCCCTAAAATGCCTTTGTCGGGGGCTTTGTTACACCAGTGAGAAAAGTCATTAATACAGGCCACATGTGGCAAGTTCAAAGCTGCAGGAGTTAAATTCTAAATGGCCCACAGAGAAGACAGACTATTTTAGTTCATGTGCCACAAGCGTTCGTGTGTGTGTGTGTGTGTGTGTGTGTGTGTGTGTGTGTGTGTGTGTGTAATTTTACGGCTTTAATCCTGTCTTCAATTCTGTACCCTCCTGGCCACATTACATAGTCCATCTAGACCTCAGTAATCTCCTCTTTGAAATATTGTTGAAAATATTACAGAGAAATTGATAGAAAGTTTCTTACGGTATGTCAGATATGCTACAAATGTCCAGGAAATGATACAGCTGATTTTTGGTAACAACAACAAATGTTAGTACAGAGTTCATAGGTACCAGGTACTCTGCTAGACACCAAAGATACAGGCACTTGTAATGCATGTGTCATGGTAACATCCCTAAAAGGAAAGTAATACTATCACTACTAATCACTTGATTACTAATAACTCAACAGTCTGTAGTTAATGACACAGCTGAGAGCTGAATTCAGGCCCCACTAAACTTTGGATCATGCTGCTCACGCAGAATGAGTAAGGGGTGGGTAAAAATCATCAGTTAGGAGCGTGAGCTTTTAAGAAGAAAAAGAAAGAAAGCCCAAGATTTTATTTATTCAATGCACATTTATCAAGAATATTCTCTATGGCAGGCACAGGGCCTGAAACATGAAAAGAAAAGGGATACATTTTCCTGATACTTGTTATTGCTGGGAATTGCTAACCACGAAAGACAAGGGAAGAGGTCCTGATGTAGCACTGAAGCCAGCTCACACAAGCTCCCAAAAGCCAATTAACATATTTTCTGAAATTATGCATGCTGGCTGTTAAACCCGGCCATTATTGAAATTAAATTGCATAAACATATGACAAATTATATGAAAAACAAAGATACAAAATACTGAAAACTCGCCACATCCCGATTAGTCTATGATGTCTATGTTCTTGAGGTAGTTGGCTCAGTATAGTACATGTAGGATGGGAATACCACACAGTGGGCATTGCCATATTTCTACCCAGCCCCACATCCAGAGTATCACAACCTGCTCTAGCTGAGGGGATATTTTCACTCAGGAATCTGCCAGCTCTACAAAGGAGCAGTTAGATTATGGTTTTACTGACTATCCAGATTTAAGAAAGTGATGGAGAAAATGTCAGAGATGCAGAGTAAATGCAAAAGGCATCTTGTCTCTTCCCCCTAATATTGCAAGTGGCATAAAAAAGCTAATTAAATTATCTGCTATTTAAAAATTCCTCACTCAGCAAAGAAAGTACTCACTACCCCCTCTTAAAAATGAGCAAAGTTCTGACACACAGCATTATTTGTTTTGCATTCATCTTGCTCTTTGGTAAAAGCCATCAATCCATATCCATAGGGAAGCTGTACAATTCTCAATTGCAGCTACAGGTTTCATACAGATACCAGAAGACATTGGTTGAACCTTAAGTAAGATTCCATTGAATATATGGCACAGATAATAATGAATATTGTATGTTTTATTATCATCTATAAATTATGTGCCCCCCATTTTTTACATAAAGTTTATAATAAGCTCACTGAGTGTACATATGCCCCGACCTTCATTTTTCCTACACAAGGCAAATAGAAAAAAAAAATTGAATTCTTTGCCTTTTCCCGTATCTAAGTCTAAGTCTTCAACAATATGACTCTCCATGTTCTCCATCTAGCATTGTGGCTTCCATCAGTCAGAAGAATGTAATAGAAGGTCAGAATGTCGGTTCTGAGCCTGAACTTCAAGAAGCCTCATACCACCCACTCTCTCTCTTTCTCCAGCCTTACCCATCATGGTTGACATAAGATAGAATGTGACACTTCGAACAAAGGCAAATCAACACTGTGGCCCAAGTTGAAGGTCAGTCAGGCATGTGAGAGTCCAGCCAATAGCCACCTAATCACATTTCAACTCCCCACATACCTGTGAGTGAGCCAGTCAGCTGACCTGTGTGACACATAACTACAACCATCTGTTGTTGCATGCTATCAAGACTAATTTATGATTTCTTAGTACTCATGATACTTGAGTAAAAGACAACTTGACTGTGGGGCACATATTCCTGTTTCTTTGTGTGCTTAGAACTCTAAATTAGAGCTGGTACATTGTAAATTCTATACTAGACAAGTTCCCCTCAAGTTTACAATTTGCATTTTAGCAACCATTAATTGGCTGGATACAAACTTCAAATCCTGTCTCCTCTCCAATAGCCACTAGTGAAATTTCTACCCTCTTCTTACCATTTTATCTGAACAACTTATAATTTGCCCTAAGCTTAAATAAGTTGTGCCAGAGATTTGGAAAGAATTTATTCACAGAACTTGAGCCAGCTCCTTTGTACAGCTCTCATTTATAAGTTTTTCCCCCATCACTTTAGAGACATGATAATCATTCCAATCCAGTCATCTTGATCCCTTAACCAGTAAGAGATACTTGGAGTAGCTCTTTAAATATTTAATCATTCTGATGCTCAAGATTGGAACCTGACCTGAAGGGCAAAGTTGTAGAAAGGAGAAATACTCAGGTTTGATTTTTTTTCTTCCAGGTTTCTGGGCTCTCAGTTCTACCTGTTTTATCCCTATATGAAGTTCACTTTTATTTTACTTTACTTTAATATTTTGTCCAGAGATTGTAATTATTTTTGACTCCGTGGCCACTAGAAGCAAACTTTCAGCTGCAGGTAGCTGTGACCTCTTCACAGAACCTTGGCCCTTTCTCTCATGGTGGCTTCAACTCAAATAATCAAATTCCCAAACATTAGGGAAGGACCACTGGCAGTCTCTACTGTTTGCTTAACTGAGGGGCTGAATCAATGAACTGTGCTGAGTGACAAATGTTAGGATCTCAGCAACTGATTGGTACAACTGTAACATGGCTCTAATCGACATATTATTGACTGTTGTCCAGTCTGGTGCTGTAGTAAATGTCTATGGAGACTGGCTGAAGGAGCCAGAGGCTAGCGATCTACAAGGGTTATACACTTCTGCTCAGAATCAGATTGGGAAAACCTCTCCCCACCCACAGGAAGTTGGCACAACTCGAATGTCATTACAGGCTCTGGGAAAGTTCACAGACCTTGCAGCAGGCTGAAGGGGCCATTAAGAAATATTGTTACCTAGAGCCTCTGGGTACTAGAAGATATGTTCCTACAGGGAAAGCATTCTAGTATATTTGATTAGGACTATAGGACAAGACAATTTATCATCTGAAACAGAGCACTTGCGAGAATGAGGACGATCCTAGCAATAATTTATCCTGGGGAAAAACAGTATAGAAATGTTATTGTCCCAAGTAAACTGGCATGTTTTAAACATTGAATAGTGTTCAGCACACCTGTTCTCCTACATACATATGGTGGGTAATCTATTCCTTGTGCCCTGTAAGTAATAACGTCATGGGTGGCACAGTAGTCTCTAACTATCCTGTGGACATGTAAGAAAGCTTTGTTCAAAGGCTTGGATAGCCTGGAATGGTGGTCACAAGCACTGGGAGAAGTAAGAGCTGGAAATGAATACAATGATCCCAGCTTAAAGCTGGCTGGTAAAGAGAGGCATATGACCAAATGCTAGTGTCAATGGATCTAGGAAAATGAGGGCTTGATTCAGATAGAAGCTGACATCCTATGAATGTTGAGTGGAACAAGGCTCATGCTATACAATGGCAATTCCAGAAACTGTGGTATTCTAATTGCTGTAATCCATCCATTCAACAAACACGTGTTGAGCAAAGGCACTGCATTAGTGGTGAAGCATACAGAGGCAGCTCGGAGGTACCCCAGTGTTTTGAGATCAGGGCCACATCTAAGGAACTAGAATATCATGAACCAGTCAGAAGTCAGAGCTCCACAGAAGTCGCTAAAGTTCAGCTCCAGGATACACTTTAAGCAGAAAACTGACAAATAAACAGGAACTGGGAAAAACTTGGGTTATAATAAAAAGTGTGCAGGATGACTATAGAAAGCATGTGCAGATACAATAGAAAGCACGCATGGCCATAAGAGAAAGCACACACAACCACTGCAGAAATTGTGCAAGGTACCAGAGCCCGCCCAAAGCTCCCCCACTTCCTTTGCTATCTCACAGTTTTGTTTTGTTTTTTTTTTCCTGAAGGCCAAACCTCACTAATTCTGAGGGTCCAGAACCTTTGTCTCAGGCTCTGACTTCACAGTCACCACTCAGAGAACATCACAGAAGAGCTGGCACAAGGATTGTAAGACCCAGGGGACACAGCTACATATTAGTGTCTGAACGGGACAGAGATACTCCATGAATTCTCAACAATATGGTTGCCTTCACAAGACCTGCCCAAACCACACCAGTTGACACGCCAGCATGGATAAAAGAAAATTTGACAAGGCCTTGCCCTAAGTGAAGAAAAACAGGCAGTCAATGGCTGCTGAGGGAGAGAGAACCAGTTTTGTCTATTTTGTTTGTTTGTTTGTTGTTTTGGTGTGGGGGGTCATTAATTGAAGTAGGGGTTGTTGGGGGAACACAGGAGGAATTAGAGAGGGGAGGTGGGAACGATACAAATTTACTGTACTCATGTGTAAAATCCTCAAAAAAATGACGAAAAAAGAAAAATGAATTATCCCCAATGGCCCACTAGTTTCTCAGCTCCTGACTACTAATCTTGTCTTGAGTGATTAATTAGATGATTTGGACAAACCAGTTATCCCTATCCAGAGAGCAATTGCATTTTAATGAATAACATTGAAAAGAAAAAGGGCTTCAGCACCCAAGGGAACCTCATTGCTGCTAAGGCTTGGCTTGGAGTCTTCCCTCTACTGGGGCAAAAGTTGGAGCCACAATCCTTAGCTTGAATGTGTGGCCATTGATTCACTCTAAAAACAAGAATTAGCGCAAGTGTGATGATGAGTGTGATGATGCCTACCTAGTCAAAAGCTCTTGAATGGAAAGGCTGTGGTGACCTCTACATACAGTCTTGAATTATGATGAGAAAAGAACCACCTGGACAGGCACTCCCACTGTACCAGTAGCTTTCACACAGCTATGGCCGAAATACTTGAGTGTAGACAAATTTCTAAATGGTCTTATTAAATAAAAATCACAGAGACAAATATAGGAGAGAAAGATCAGGGAAATAGGGAAAGCCACATCAAACCTTATCTCACCAACTCGGCAGTTTCCAAATGCGAGTTACTACCTGTCTACCCAGACCTTTATTGCCTTGCTGTTCTGCCCTCTCATTGGCTCTTTTAGCCCAGCTACCTCACTTCCTCTTCCTACACAGCTCTGTCACTGTCTGTCTGTCTGTCTGTACAGACCTCCAGTTCTTTATGGTTGGTATTGGGATTAAAGGCATGTGTCACCACGCTTGGCTCTGTTCCCTAGTGTGACCTTGAACACACAGAGATCCTGCCTGATAAGTGATAGGATTAAGGGCATGTACCACCACTGCCTGACTTCTTTGTTTACTTATAATGATTTGCTATTTCCTCTGATCTCCAGGCAAACTTTATTTATGAAAGCACAAATAAAATATCACATCTCAGCACAAATAAAATATCACCACACTTGAGAGAACAATTTAAAGGAAGGAGAACTTGCTGTGGTTCTCCTGCTTAGTATTGAGGGTCAGGTGGAGCAGCTCACTCCATGGCACACAGGAAGCAGACAAATGGGAAGAAACAGAGTATGTTGATGTCCCTAAAGTATACTACCAATAACTCCATCTTATTATGAACCCATCGTATTAATTTATCCATTAGGCCAGAGCTTGCACACACTAATGGAAAACACCATGTCATCAGAGACACACTCAGAAGTGTACTCTTCAAATATAGGTCACTCTCAATCCAATCAATTTGATAATTAAAATTAACTATCACATCCACCTTCTTCAGGCTGACAAGAAAGATGCTACATTCTCCAACCAAAGACCCAACCAACATAGCCTAGGGCTTTCTTTTCTCACATTTGCTCACTTGACCAAGTCCCGGTTACCTCTAAATTGCAGTAACATCACTGACCCCTTAAGTAAGCTCATCCAACTTCTTAGTATGATCCAGGTGAACTATTATTGTGTTCTACACCCCTACTTTAACCCAGGAGAACTTGTCCTATTCAATGTCTTAGTCTTTGTGGCTGGACCCAGAGTAGTCTCAATTCTGGGGATCAGAGAATGGCAGGCACATAGGACTTAGTGAACAAGTGCTACAAAGTGGGGTTCCATGCTGGTGGGTTGGAGTACCCTGCTCACAGCACCGCTGCCTTTGGGAGAAAACAGAAACGTGATCATTCCATTTGGAGCTCATTGTAACAGTAATGTTTCTCAAATAACATAAAAAGAGTTGGTTCTAAGTGGATAGCCTCAAGAAGGCATCCTAGCTAGCTTAATTATGAACCCAACACTGACAGGCTCACAGGACAGGCATTGGTCTTAGTGCTCAGAGTGACATGGTATCTGAGAGGAGAAAGGCACCAACATGGGGACCCTAGATCTGGTTCCATGAACCCTCCCACCAAGATCTGCACTATCCGTCCACCAATCAGACCCAGTGAAAGAGCGAAGGCATTATCCAGCTGGTGTGAGTTGATGCTGAGGCCCAGCCTGGATTTACGGTGACACACATTGATTTTGGCACTTGGAGGGTGTCAGCTCACTGTAAATTAGAAGAGTTATCTGCAGGAGCTGCAGAGATAAGTGGCTTTGCACATAAATACCTTTCTTTTCTTTTTTTAAACAAAGAGTGCTAATGTGCTGAGAATATTGCCCAGGAGAGAAGTTGGGGAACTCCTTGTGACCTACTCTGGACAGCATATAGGGACAGCTAAGTGTAGCCTCAATGTATCCAGCTCTGGGGCTTCCAGCTCTTGGAACTTTGCTCTCCTTCCTATTCCTTGCCTACTGTAATCTAAGGGATGGTATATTAGTCCTATGTATGTTTCTTTGCTTTAAAGGAACCACTCACTAACTTATCATATCTGGACTGAAGGTCTGGGACGCTGATCTCAGGAATAAGGACTGTAGGCAGACAGAGGTGAACGTGTGGAGCTCAATACCAGAGAAGCTAGCCAAAATTAATGGTATGTCATCAGGGATAATCCATGCTCTGATGAAAGTAAACTGGCTGATGTGGAAGATACTGTCAGGCTCAAAGCTACTCAAACAAGGCAATCAGGGGAGACTTCTTGGACAGTAACATCTAAGTAGAGTGCTACCTGAAGATGACAGTGACATACTGTCACAAGGAAGTGGGAAGAGGACATTCTAAGAATTCAGGGAAGAAGTTGACTCATGCAGAAACAGGAGTAAGACAAAGGTGGCTGATACGAAATGAGATAGGAAGAGAGAGTGGGGTTGGATCCCCTGTGTGGTGATATATCGTGTACCCTAATGAAATTTGCCTGAAGATCAGAAGACAGAACAAGCCACTAGATGCCAGGGAGTGGTGGCACACACCTTTAATTCTAGCACTCTGGAGGCAGAGATCCATCTGGATCTCTGTGAGTTCAAAGCCACCCTGAACCACATGAGATTGACTCAGTCTAGGAGAAAAAAAACAGAGCCAGGCAGTGGTGGCACACACCTTTAATCCCAATACTGAGAAGCACACACGTCTTTAATCCCAGGAAGTGATGGCTAGGGGAAGAAAGGTATTTAAGGCATGAGGAGACAGGAACCAAAGGCTATTCGGCAGAAGCATCCCTTTCAATTAGAGGCTTTTCAGGCTGAGGAATCCTAGAGTTAAGAGGTAGCTGTGGCTTGTTCCTTTGTCTCTCTGATCTTTCAGCAATTACCCAATGTCAGGCAATGGGCTGGTTTTTTGTTGTTGTTTTTTAATACCATTTAGGAATTCGAGTTATACCTCTGAGTCAGTGGAGAAGTTTAGATTTGGTCATAAGCTTTGGGGAAAGCCGTCAAGTGGTTTTAAGGAGAGAAGTAACTTCTCTAAAAATCACAGATGGCTCTGGTGCTCCTGGGGATTGGATTGGAAGGGCCCACAGCAGAAGAGGAAGAAGCATCTGGAGAGCTACCGTAATCATCAAGGAAGAAGCAAGGGTGGCATGCTGAGAGGAAGTGGAGGTGGCAGGAAGTAGATATAAATTGAGCTTCAATCTGAAGGACTGTCAGTCCTAAGTGCTGAGATACCCAGGCAGCCATGCTTCCCCGGGCTACTTCTCAAGTCATCGACAGGCACTTAGAAGGAATTCAGCAGCAGGCCACTCCACCACCTAGAGGCCTTGTCCTCAGACTTCTGGGCTCCTTGCCACTTCTGGGTGGAGTTTTCTGGAACCTGAGCTGCAGCAGCCCTGGAGCACCTTGGCTCAGGCACTGGGTCTGCATTCACACAGAATCCAAAATGCTTCATAGAAAAGACCAGCTCACAGTCCCATGTGTCAAATGAATACCTTGTTTGAAATTCTTCCCCTCGGGGCCTTGTCCTTTTGTCTGGATATCTTCTTATTCTACCTTCTTTTAAAATTTTGAAAGGAAAATTCTTCTTATGTTCTATGCGGCATCCTTATTTAAAAGCTAACGTGTTTTGGACCCATGTGGGTTTGCTATTACTTTCACTATTGGGCAAAATGATGTTAGACTTTAGACTGATTGGTCCCAACTGAATTGCTTGGCTTGAACACTGGAAAGACTGCTATCTCTCTGAGTTGAGGATGGGCTGAATCATGGTTTGGATACAAAACGCTCCCCACAGGTTCATGTGCTTGAACAAGTTGGTCCCCAGATGGCAGTCCCATTTTTAGACATTGTGGAACCTTTAAGAGGTGCCTAGATAGAAGAAGGGTGCCAGGATACAGACATTACAGATATAGCCAAATCTCTCATTCAGCCCAGTTTCTCTCTCTCTGTTTCTTAACCCCCGGGATATAAGCAAGCAGCCTGAGCCTCCTATAGCTGTGGACCGAGCCAGTTCAGCAGTAATGCCTTCCAGTGTGAAATCATGAACCAACCCCCCCCCCCAAAAAAAAAAAACTACTTCCTCCCTCAAGCTTCTTTTTATTGGGCATTTCGGCACAGCAATGAGATAAGGGACTGACACAGATTCAGAGTAGAATATCATATACATCACACGTAGTCTTCAAATGCAGGCTCATTCCTACCTCATTTGTGCCCCCATTCCCTTCTCCCGGAGGTGACAATCCCATCACATCCTTTCTGATTAGTTCTACTGAGGACTCCCAAGCATATCTTGTACAACACTGTGGCAAACACTGTTGGTTATTTCCATGGTATCTGACTGGTTTGATTATTGGAGGAGGTTGTTCTCTCTTAGCTCCTGAGGTGAATGATGATGGCCTTAAGCCTTACACAGCAACACATCCCCTTCACAGTGATTGGGTGAGCAAAGCCAACAGGAACAGAAGTCATCCAAGGGTCTTCCAGAAAGATTTTCTTCATCCATAAAAAGAGATGTCAATTAGGAGGTACTCCCTTTTTTTCTCTATTGGATTTCTTGTCATGGGTGCCTGGATTAGGGTGTTCTTGCAAGATAATTGATCAAAACAACAAAGTGAGGACAAAATAAAGGAACCAAATTAACTGACACTGGGCAATTCTAGGTCCAGGCTTCTTTCTTTATATGAAATAAGAATGTTCTCTTTCCTGTAGTAGATTTTGAACTCTGTCTTTTGTATCTCCACATCTCCCGACAGACCCTGTTCAGAGCTGCACCCACCAACAAACAGCCTATTTCCAAGCCAGACAGTCTCTACCATGCCAGGCCAAACAGGTCTGCTGCTACCAGGCAGGACCAGGAGAGTTAAGTCAAAGTTGCCAAAGGAAACACTTTGATGAAACCTGGGCAAGAGGGGACGATGATGGGGCTGGATGATGAGCACTGTAGATGGAATCAGGGAAAGAAAGGAGTTCTATCTGAGTTGTGGAGCCTGTATGAAGGAGCCATGGGAGGAGAGGAGGGTGCGAACTCTATAAATCAGCATGGGGGTGGGGAAGGCATCACCACCAGTGTTAGGCTAACAGGAAGATACAAATGGAATTATCAACAAAGAGAATTGTAGGGCATGGAGAAATCCCCAAGAAAGTGTGATAGATGGAGACTGGCAACAGGATGGATAGTTACTACTCTAAAACCTAACAAAGTACAAGGAAGGGTTGGCTGATGGCATTGGGAGTCTTTTAGTCTGGGAAGACATAAAGAAGTAGCAATTCATACCAAATAGGAGGGCATCCACAGACCAAGAAAGGATTCCACCCAAGTCCAGCCTGCTGAACCAATGAGTTTTGGGGGATTACCTATGGTAGCAGGAGTGACCAAAAGGCAGCTATATCACAAGGATTCCCTTGGGCAAACTCATCACATGCCACCACATGCTATGAGTTGCCATGTGGCATCATGAGCTCACGATGCTGCCATACCCTGCAGGGAACACTCTGGGGTTGTAGGTTTCTGGGTTCAGCATAAACTCTTATTCACTCTGGGGAAGCCAAGCCTCCACTTATCAGGAATCACATGGGCCAGAACTAATCAGAACTATGTTGTCTAACATTTATCATTTCATATGTTTTCCATCAAGCCTGTCATCCAATTACATGTCACAGTCACCCATCAGGCCATATCCCTTTGTCCAACTTCAGATAAGGAAATATGATCCCAAATTAACTATGGTAAGTCACTTGAAGCTTTCATTCTGTGCCAGGCCCTTGCCATGCACACTGAACTTCATGTTCACTACTGCCTTACAGTTTCCTGAGTGCTTCCAGGTAAGGCCATGAGCGACAGATCTATCAGTTCATGATGATCAGGACTGTGTGCTTGCAAGGAGGGACATTTTAGAGAACTTCAATGGATGGATGAGTGGAGGGCTACACTTGAGCCCAGGATAGCCAGCTACAGAATACATGTTCTGGTTCCACTATAGCGACAGCATCAGGGACTCACACCCGTGTTCTCAGACCCTAGGAAATGTGTCTACTCTCCCTGCAGCCCGGATAAAGAACCTGACCAAAGTAATTCGTCCTGTAGAGGAGGAAGCAAAAGGGAAGCTCTTCTCTCTGGTCAGCAGTTATGGAAGGATGTCAGAGAGTAAGGTTAGAGGCAGGCAGAGGTCAGAATACAGAGTCCTCTCCTTTCTCATCCCCATGCATGTCATGGTTCCTGAAGGGGAATGGTGAAAATCTAGAGAGGCATGGGAAACGCTCAGAACAATGAGGTAAGTGGTCACCTCTTCAAAAGAAGCTCAGAGCCAGGAAGCTCATGGCAAACTTCATCAGAATGGGGCAGGAATCCGCGATCAGCACTCTACATAGATCCCCAACTGCCTTGTCATCATAGGCCCAAAAGACATTACGCACTGGAAGCTGGCCCAGGAAAGGAGAGGCTGGAAGGGGAGGGGTCTGAGTCTCACACATGTTACACTAGACGGGGCAGAATAAATAATGAAGAAATGTATTTAAACCATAAAGCAAGATACTCTGTTAACTGACAACTCAGAAGTCCAATGCCTTGTACCTCATAGGGTGTGGGCTAGAGAGGAGGAGGTTAGAAGTAGTCACAGAGGGCACGTTCCCTTACATATCTAATTCTAGTCTCATTTGTCTGCTTGTGATGCTATCTCAGCAGCTAAGTGCTCTCCATGATTATACTATAAAAGCCACAAAGTGGGAAAGAGTGCTGAGGTCAGGTGGGGTCTAAGACATGGTTCCCTTCAAGTGCAGGATCTGCCGCTGAAGAAGGAAGACCCCTGTTCGGAAGGTAAGCATCAGTAGGAGGGGAGGGCTGGATCCACCTAGACCTTATGAATAAGGCGGGGTCTTGAAAAGAAAATAGAGTTCTAAGTGGAGAGAACCTGGAGGCCAGGAAAGCTGCACAGCCCTGGTGACCAGAGTGTCCATCTCTTGGAAAGGTGGTATCAGCATATTGAAGACAGAGGGAGAGCAGGTATGTATGAGACCCAACCTCAAATTGGAAATTTTCAGTTTCTGGTCTTCCGTCAACAGGGACATCCCTGCATTCATGAGAACTTTCTATAATGTTCATCTTCAGAACAGACTGCTCCTTCCATTGTTGGTTGATTTGGTTGAGGATGGGGGCTGTCTGAGAAACAAAAACAGAAACAAAACCAATCTGTTTTTCTCTTCCTGTTCTGTTTTACCAACAGCACATAGCACATCAAGAGATCAGAGTTGTGGATGTAATTCTTGGCACAGAGGCAGTGAGATTAAAGGCTACGTTTCAAGCTCTGGAAAACTTTAATGCCGGACAGCTCGAGGTACAGGGACCGGCAAGAGGCAGGCAGACATTAGCCAAGGGGCAAAGCTTGTCCTTCAGGCATTGAGAACAGCTGGAAGGAAGATGCATGGCACAGAAATGATGGAGAGGTGGGAAGGAGCCATTCTATCCCATCGGAGTGCAGGGCAGCTGAGAACCCAATACAGACAGGGCCTGTCTTATCCCTGGAGATGATTAAGAGGAAATGCAAGTCATCTTGGTGCCACTCCCGTCTTCAGCCAAATGCAGCTTTTATTATCACAGTGCAAAGAAGAGTCAGGAGCTGAATGGTGCTGAACTCAATGGCTGGGCTCCATGTGTGTTTTGCAGCCATCCATTAATATTCATGTTGTGACTAAATGACCCGAGTTCAGCATCCTCCCACACTCCCTGCTTCCAGCACCTGGTCCCTACTGTGACCTCTTGGAAGGCTGCCAGTCTGTCCTTCTCTCTGCCTGGAACCAGAAGTGCCTGCCTACCTCGTCATGCAGCGCCTGACAGGCTCCTGACAGATACCGACACCGGGCATCAAGCCTTTCCTTCCATCCATCCAAAATCAAATGAGCTACAATGTGGCAATTTATCCTCCCTCCCATTGTCCTCCCGGGGCTGGTCCTGCCTCAGGGGAGGAGGGACAGCTGGAGCCATCCCCTGGGATACAGAGAGATTGGCTCCTGCCCTGCCTAGAGCAGCCTTGTCATCTCTGTAAGATAGCTTTCAGTGGAGTCCAGGTGCTGTGATGTGCAGAGTGTGCCGTAAGAACAATGGGTACATGTGTGTCGTTCCCATCCTCCAACCCCTATCCTTAGGACAGTTTGTCCCACTAAACTCTGGGCAGACTTCCCACCCCTTGGGTGAAAAGAGGTACAGCACATATACCCTGTCTCTGTTGCATTCTTCTCAAAGGGCAACTGGCACACTAGCACTCTGGCACTCTGGCATGGTGGTGGCCATGTGGTCCCCATGGGGCAGAGTGTAGAGACCTGTTCTCTGACCCCACTGTCCAGTGGATAAGATGACTCGGCCTAAGGGAAGCCTGTCTTGTCCACACTCATTTCATGATAGGACTTAAAAACTCAGAGCAGCATACAACTTATAAAGCTCAGACCCCAAGGTGGTGAGATGGGTGTGCTACAGAAGATCTCATGAAAAGGTCAGGGAATACAGTGGGCAGCACATTTCAGACCAGGTCTCGTAAATTATTTTAATGCCTTCATCTTTTCTCTATTTACCTACATTGGGAAATGTAGGTCACACACACACACATATACACACACACACACACACACACACACACACACACAAACACACACACACATCAAACTAGGTGCTGTGCTAGCTGGAGTAGTGAGCAAAACAGAGCCCTCTTGGTCTATACAGTCTATTCATGTGACAATTAGACTACAGAGAGACAGGTGAAAAGGCAAGGGCAGGCAGAGGTCAAGGCTGATGGAAACAGAGGCAGCAAAAGGTGGTCAGCATTGCTACTCTGCTACAGAGTGATCAGAGATAACCTGTGGTCAAAGAGTGTCTCCAGGAGCAAGACAGCTTCAGGATTCTGTGCTCCTCAGGAAGAGGGGAACCATGGGACAATGTTGGATGGAGAAGCCATCTGACCTGGTTGGACGTTCACAGGCCCCTTTGACTGCTGCATTGAGATGACTGGCAAAGGACGAGGCAAAAACAGAGAAGCCTAACAGCTAAGGGAATAGAGCTAAGGGATAGGGCTAAGGGAATAGCAAGGTGATGTTGGCAGCCATGAAGATGTAGTGATACCTCTGCAGGGTTTGCAAAGGACTGAGTGGTGGAGAATAGACTGTCTCTCTGGACAGAACCACACTCTTCTATATTATGGACGAATAGTACTATATTATGGAAGAACAGTACTCCAGCTCACCACCTGTGGCTCACTCCCACTGAAGAAGTAAGGGGAGCAAGCCCTTGGTCCTAGTGAAGGTGACAAACTTGGGCATGGGTGAGATGTCATTTCATTCTTCCTGGAGGAGAATGTGAAGAAGACAAGGATATTAAACCTTCCTATCCTGGCAGCAGTCAGCCATCCCTGGAGGATGACACTCTAGGAGGCCTCACCTTGACCCTGTGAGCGGAACTGCCAGGCGTATGGACAAGCTAGAAAACTCCAGTGGGCAGGCGCCCCAGCTCCAGAGTCCTGGCAGTAGTGAAGGCACACCTATACCAGGGCTGTTGGACTCCTAACCACTTCCTTTCCCACCAAGACATTTCTAAGTTTCCCTTTCTTGGCCTTGTGTAGAAGGGCCTGTCCACCACCAGTCAGCAGCCTCAGCTTTCCCAGGGGAATGGACAGTCCCCTCTGCTCTTCCTTCCTGGCTTCTTCTTCCCTCAGGTTTGAGTCTTGAGCAGGAATGACTGAATGAAAAGTCATATTGATAAGTAAACCCATTTATAAACTGTTTGTACTTAATACATTGAAAATAAACCCACCCAACTTACAAAAGATAGAATTCTCAAGAACTTCGTGTGTCCTTTTTTATTCTTCACTTTCTGAGTTGCCTACAACTGCCAGGACAAAGGACCTGTCCCTAAGCTGCATGGTGATGAGTTCAGATGGACCACAGATTCACATGCCAGGACAGCGAACAGAGTGAACAACAGCTCTCCCACCAAGCTGTACTGCTCCCAGGAGTCACAGGGAACAGAACATTCATGAGGGATAATTAAAACATAATCCAGCGTTGCGAGGAGAATTAAAATGTGTTCCAATCTTCAAAGTGTGCAGATCTCAGGCTTCTGCATTTGGAACGTTTCAAAGCATCCTGGAATCTATCTTCATTTGGTGCCCAAGCTCTGGAGAAAGATGATAAACAGGCCTGCAGCGAGACAGCCAATTAACAAGCCAGGGTTTGTAGAAAAACAGGCAGTCTTCCGCCTCTCTCGTGTGTATGTGTCAAACTATGTGGGTGTATGGCGTGCGTTTGGTATATGATGTGATGTGTGTATACATTTTGTGTGATGTGTGATGGTCTATGTGCATGGTGTGTCATGTGTTCTGGGAGAGGAGTGCATGGGTGTTGTGTACATAGTGTGCGTTTAACTGTGATATTCAGGCCTGACATGGAACCCACCCTCTTGAAATCAGAGCAAGTACGATTGCTTGAATGAGGTTGTAACAAGATTGTGCCCATGACGATTCTGTCTGGATGGGCAGGGGAAGTGTCATGAGGTGCCATGGGCTGCACAGGAGGCACACATGGCTCCTCTTCTCCTCAAGGATATAGACAGTCCAGAGTCAGTGGAGGAAGAGAGACTGTCAAATGCTGCAGCTCCCCACACGCCTCCCCATTGCTTCTGTAACCCCAGTAAACCCACGGAGTCACGGTGTTAGACTTGGCTGGAACTGTTCCTTTGTTCCAGCCTCACTGCCTCATTCAGGGTGAATAGAAATTTATGTCTCCCCAGGAAAAACCACACAGCCTGACGTGATGTGGCTTTGTGCGGTGTGGGCATATCTGTGGGGTATATGACATCAGTGGACGTAACTAGATTATAATGTTTTGTATTTTTGATGTGTGGAGCATGGTGTTTGTGATGAGGTGTGTGTTTTCTGGGTAGCGTGAGTAGGGGGCAGGGCAGGTCATATAGAAGGGGATGAGGTATTTTATATGTGAAGTGCATATGGGTATTTTGTATGTGTGGTACACAGCATGTGTACAAGTGCTGTGTGTAGGGTTTGTGGGGATGGAGTAAAGTTGTAGGGGTGCACTGTGACGTTTATTTTTGTGTATGTGAATGCGGACTATACTCATTATTTAATTGGATGTGTGTTCAGTGTGAGGGTAGGTCATAGTGTGAAGATAGAGTGTGTGTGTGCAGTATTGGTGTAGTATGGCTGTGGTATGGAATCCTGACCACTCTGAGAGCTCTCCTTCCCAGTTGCTTTCCTCTCTTTCTATTTTTCTGCTCCAGAGCACTCATCATCCAACATGTTTTTTTTTCCATTGCTTGCTTGCAGCTCCAGTGTGTGAGCTCTATGAGGCTTATGAATGGTCTTATGCACAGCTGACTGGGAATATTTCTCGTACCAGTGGGTCCTCCGTAATTACTTATGAATTGATTGGATGAATGATGAACACCAAGCCATACTCAGCAGATGGCTCTTGAGAATGGGATAGGGCTGTCCTGGAAGGTAGCCCAGGGAACCCATAGCTTATCTACATGGTTTTGGTGCTCATTATGTGAGGTCTTTGTGAACGGCTTGTGAAGTTATATATCAACAAGCATTTAGAGAGAAACCATCACAGTTCATGGGGATGGGCTCCATGTGGTTGTGCTGTGGAACCCATGACAATCAAATTGGGGTGGTGGAGAATGTGAGATGGGGGTGGGGGAACAGTAAGATTGTTTCCAGCAGAGGGAATAACACAATTAGAGGCCATGTCAAGGTTAAACCCCTAAGAGCCTCACAAAGGGACCCAGGGACCACTAAGCTAGAAGTCAGGCTATGTGGAACCCTCTCACATGCTCCATGGCAATGATATCCAGACAACCAGTCTATGCAGACCTAAGGAACTCGTGACAAAAGCAGACTCATGCTTTCCTATTTCCTTCATCAGGGAACTCAGATCATGAAACAAACCCCACTGTGCCCAGAGAGAAAGGCAGTGCTTACCTTCTTTCTAGCCTAGAACAAGTTCCTCTCACTATGAGAAAACTGTTTTATTCTCCAGGACAAGTAACCCTGCTCAGGCTCCTCTCCAAGTCCACTTTAAGGCATGGGGCAAGGAAGAAGAGGGCTGTGAAGGATGGTGTCTAGTGGTGAAGGGAGGGAAGAGACAGACTTGGACTTTCTGCATGTAGGGCCAGTACAGTACTTCTTGACATGCCAGGAGACACCAGGTCCTAAATTTCCTAGGCATTCTACTCACCCCTTCTCTCCCATCTCCTTCCTCCTTCCTTCTTTTCCCCTTGGGCATGGGGTGGTTCTTTTCTTATGTTCTTCTGCACTGCACCCTTGCTGATCTCAGGTCTCTGTGCATGTCATGTCCTTCATCTAGCTCAATCATTGACTGCCACTTCAAGGGGGTACCTTCGGACTACTCAGCATCCTGAGAACGTTTCAACTCACTTTCCAGGACAAGTTGGGCTCCTTGTTTGCATCCCTATAGCCCTTGATACCTTGTATGTAGCACTTGGCTTTGCCATTTCCCAGCAATCCATCTGCCCTGAAAATCTAGTTAGGTGGAGGCTTATCTCCTGTGCATGCTGCAGCTTCAGGAGAGAAGGGGTTCTTGGTAAATCTGCAAGGGGCTGTATATGCTTGTCTGGATAGGAGGGTATGCCACCCACAGACTCAGGGAGCAGGCAGAGCCTTCTCTTTGGAAAACCACTACTGCACAGCTAGGAGAAGACAAGGTCAGGGTCCTTTGTGCTGAGTTTGTGGTGCCAGAGAGAGGAAAGAGATAGCCCCAGCAGACCAGAGTCAGGGAAGGTTTCCAGGAGAAAGGCTTTGGAGTGGTGCAAGACACCTGATGTGGGAACACACCCGTGGTTAGAGTTGAATCTGAAGCCTGAGTCATGATTCATCCTCCACTCCAATGGGAGTGGATCTATTGGTGAGCACCAGACATGGACTAACTGGGCTCAGGGAAGCAACACAGGGCCCGGAATTTAGCATATTTCTCCACTTTCTTCAAGAGGGACAGCTGAGCCAAACAGAGCCCCCATCCCCGGCTGGGGCTGAAAGAATTAATTGCATTTTGCATGCTCAAGGAAGATCATCCAACTTAATTAAGATTGGCCCATCAAGGGAACATCCATCAGCGACTGGTGAAGCAGGGAGGGAGGGAAGCTTAGCAGGGAGAGGGGAAGGAAACAGTGGGGAGAAGCAGCTGTGTGGAGGAAGAATCCTCTACGGCAGGGTGTCCTAGAGGGGCATGGACCCTGAAATCTGTGATCACGAGAAGCAGGGAACAGGGGTGCCTCTTTATCCACAGACAGTGCCTCCACCTCACCTTGTTTCAATCACTCAGTCCTTCTCATGTTCTAGCACTTTAAATGATATTACCCTTTCAACGCTGTCTTATTTTTCTCAGAGCACCATTAAAGGAATTAGAAGCCACTAAAGCAGATATGACCAACTCTTCCGAACAAAAAGGAGTCATCAGGGTGACTGTCTACCCCGCTTTCCTGTACCTCAAGCAGGAAATGGAGACCTAAGGGGGAACCCTCAGGGGTCTAGGCAGCTCCAGATTACAGGGCTTCCCTCCCCTCCATCAAGCGGGAAGGGCTGCCATCTTCAACCAATTGCACCAGTGTGTTCCTCTCGAAAACAACATGTGTGCGAAAACCGGGCTAGGTTTTGACAGTAAACGTGCTTGGTTGTTGGAAATAACAATGAAACATAAATATAACCCTGTAGACCCAAGTGCCTAGGAACAGGGTCAGTCAACTATGGTCTGTGGGTCAAAACTGAGCCATCTCATATTTTTATGAATAAAGTTTTATTGGAATGCAATTGCACTTGCTCCTGCATTCGGCCGTTTTCACAATGGAATTGCACAGGGGAGGAGTTGCAGCAAAGACTGTGTTGCTTACAGAATTTAACATTCATCTGGCTCCTTACAGAAAAGCATTTGTTGACCTCTATAGGGTTCCAGTAACTGATGACTCCACCAGGAATCCTGCCAGGTCTAGAAGACCCAAAACACTGTCTTAGAGCAGACCAGATGAACACACCAACTAGCAAGCATACATGGATGAATAGCAATAGCATGTATACTAGTTGGTAAGTTTTATAATACTGCTATACTTTATCATTGCCTTGGCCCAACAGAATGAGAAAAATCATCATTTGCGAGCAAGCTAACTAAGGTCTATGCGGTAAAGTAACACACCTCAGGCTACAAAGTTGTGACCTGTGAAGAGGATCCTCACTCTGCCTCAGCCTCCATGCCAGCCATGTTCTCTGACCCAAACTGTTGCCTTTCTCTAGACACAATCCAAAGCAAATGCCATCCTGCAGTGTTGAAAGCTATGTGCAGAGACCCTGTGGTACCAACTTCTTAATGTGGCAGGGAAACTGAGGCCCAACGAGATGAGACTTTCAGGGTCACTTAGAGACCATGGAATAGTTGGGGTAAAGATTCAAGCCTTCTGGCTTGAATTCTTAGTCCATCCCAGTAGGGTGGCCTTCAGTATTCACAGTGGGATTCATTAAGCATGCGCTCTGGGTCATATGAGGCCATAGAAAGAGGTGGGATCTTATCTCCATCTATATGACAGCCACAGATGCCTGAGTGCTTCCATTTTCCAGAGGAAGACACTGAAGCCTAGCAATCCAAAGGCATGCGTCCCAGGGCTCACTGCCAGGAAGGCTAAGGCAGGAATGAAAGACATCTTGGATCGCAAGTGGCTTTCCTCCACACCAGGCTGCAGGGTAAAATGGAGTTGCCATGGAGGCAAAGCAGGGTCCCATCTCCCTCACTCTGCAGCACACTCCAGAGGTCCTCCATACTAGCTGTCTGCAGACACCAGCTTGGGGTCAGCTTGGACCAAACAGGGGGATCCTAACTCCCCCTAGTGGTGGTTCATTGCCTCAGCTGATAGCATGCCTCCTTTTTCATTCTATCTCCCTCTGACAACATTCCCCTCCAGATTGCACTAGAGGAGTGTGGAAGGGGAGCTGGAACTGGACACACAAGTGTGAAAATCATCGCTTGGTTCTACACTGCCACAGCTCATGCGTTCTGCAACTGGGAAATCGGTGCCATGACTAGGAGGTAACATATGCAGACTCAACAAATATTCTCACTGTCAGCCTTATGGTATGGGAAGAAAACTGAGGCACAGACAACGTAAAACTTGCCTAAAGCTATACAGCTTTAGATCAAAGATCCTTAACTTAGGGACCATGATGACGCCCTGCAAGTACAGTACCATTTGTGTGTATGCACTTTCCTGGCAGCAGGTCTGTGCCTTTCATGAGGACTCCCAAAGGACTGGCTCACTGCTCAGGTGTGTGAGGGGACTTCTTAGGAGAGGTGCCAGCACACTGGCTTCCACAAGTGGGCAGTTCTTCCCTTCCTTCGGCCTGTAACACCCCTCATGGATAAAGTAGCATGATGGTGGATACAAATTTTACTTTCTGCTCATCCAGAATCCTTTCCTCTGGAGAGCAGCTTAAGACATTGTCTAGGTGAACTGAATGTGGATAGCAGAGTACACACTGCGTTCTGATCTGATCATCTTTCTGGCCAGCCTCCCATAGATAAGGTCCCTGCTAAGTGGGCTGGGTGCAAGTACAAGACACTTAACTCTCTTCCCACCCAAGGGTTTCTGATTCACAGCCTCCTACTCACACAAGTTCACCTACCTGAAATTACTTTCACTAAATATGTACAGTTCGAGAGTGCAGAAACAGTCACTGAGGGAGCCAGATTATTCGGAGTGTTCCCTTCTGTAGACAGCAGTCCCTCTGGGTAACACATGATCAGCTCCTATGAGAAGGTAAGTCTGGCACTGGAGAATATAAAAGCATGGAGGGAACAAGAGCCTTAGGTTTGCAAATATTCCAATAAAACTGTTGCTCACTGCAAAGAAACAAGGCACTTTGGGGTTAGTAGTGACATCTTGGAGAGTCAGGAACAGACATCCAGATCAACAGTGTCGACGGCTCTGGATGTTTTCCTTCTGGAGGCTCCTGATACCCAATGTATACCAAAGGAAGAACAGCTGTACCTCTGTGGAGCCCCACACTGGGAAGGGCTGATTCTCGCAGTGGGGTATGGGGGTGGCTTTCTAAAGCCCTCCTCCAAGTCTCCCTTGTCCTGTTCTGACAAAAGGTGGTTAAGATCAGCAGCAGCAAGAACTAACGGCAGTATGAGAATGAAATGGCAGGCGCAAGGCTTCCCCAGACCCTCAGTGGGATGCTCAGCTCCTCAGTGGGTCCAAAGGGGGACATCTGCATGCTCGCTGCTCTTGTGTCTGCCGTCCTCTGAGCCTGCTTGCACACATAGAACACAGATAGCCCCAACACTCCGCACATGGATATGGTATGTTCATTCACATTCCCTTCACATGGTCTCTCCTCTCTAAATATGTGGGGGTGGGGTCGGGGGGAAGATGTGACGTGATGAACTTTCCATGTACTCTCATCTCTGGAACTGGTTTGGTAGTGAAATAACTCACTGCTGTGATTGAATTCCAGTTTGAAATCCGGACTCTTAAAGTGATGCTATTAGGAAGTGGTGATGAGGCCATAAAGCCTGTGCCCACATGGACAGGGAGGGTCAGTGCTCTCTAGAAAAGACGTGAAAGGAGCCTATTCATCCTCTTGCCATGAAGGACACAGTTTTAAGGCACTTCCTATGAAAATGCGGCTTTATGTCATCAAATGGGTTAGCTTTCTGTCACTATAGCACAATACTTGAGATAAGAATTCGGACAGTTTATTTGGCTCCCAGCTTTGTGTGTGTGGGTGTGTGTGTGTGTGGGGGGCGTGTTCCAGCACCTGATGAATGGGCCCATGGCTTTGTGTCTGTGGTGAGACAGTACATCATGGTAAGAGCACAGAGCACAGGAAAATTGCATATGTCTTGGCTGGGGAGAAAAACAAAGCAAAAAGTGGGTTGGGTAGTTTCCTCACTAGGGGCCCCTTGAAAGGTGGCTCACCCTTACCAGCACCCTTAGGGCAGGGCTACTGTCCAAGTGTCTGTGCCTCTCAGATATGACTGGAAGCACTTAGGAGAGAGGTGTGGGCACAAGAATCAAGACCAAGAACTGTGTGACAAGCACTACTGTCCTGGACCCAGTTCCCCCAGGCAACTCTGGCCTGTCACAGCCTCCTCTGTCCCCATAGACCTTCCTTTTCTCTTTTGTCTGTTTTGTGGTAGTTTAATATACCAAGCTGTCGTTGCCTTCTTAGCCCGCAGCAAGTGTAACAACTGTTATCTACTACTACAAGTCACCGAAGCTTTAAATTAGGGCCGGAATGGTGACAGTGATAGACGAGAATTTTTTAAATCAAACCCAAACATGTCCTTGTCATGGCTAAGAAGGGGGCTGGGTTTACTCCAAAACAATTTACTTAGAAAATTTTGTGGTACATGGAAAGTTAAGTTCCCTCAGAAGAGCCCCCTCCTTTTTTTTCTTTTCCAGCAAAGTATTAGTTGATTGATTCCCAAAGACATCCCTGTAGGACTTAAAATTATTACCATTTGGGAAAGATTGATGTAGCACTAGGGTGCTTCCAGGGACAGCATAGACAATTCACTGGGACCCTTTCAAAGGGACACGGCAGGAAGAGGGCTTAACACCACATGGTCTTTTTGCTCCAGCCTTTTTGAAAGACAGATCTGAATAGCAAGGAGAAAGTCGTCAGCCACAAAAGCTAATGAATTTTAAATAGCTGGTACAAGAGAAATTAATTTGCTAAATTAGTCTTGTAGATACAGGTTAAAAAATGAGTCACTGTCACCTCCAAGCATGAAATGCAGATCAATGCAGCTCAGGGTCCTCAGCCAGGTGGGAGACCATGTCCACAGCGAAGCAGGGTTGCCCTCTGCCCAACGCATGCTGAGCTCATCAAGCATTACTCAGTGGGTTTCCTCTGCTCTTTTTCTTAAAAATTATTTTTTGAAATTAAAATATAATTGTGTCATTTTCCCCTTTCCCTTCCTCTCTCCAACCTTTCCCAGGTATGCCCCATTTGTTCTCTCTGAAATTCATGGTCCCTATTTCCTTAATTGTGTTTGTTATTATTATTGTGCGTGTTTTTAAATATACACATGTAACCGGCTCAGTTCATATAATGCTGCTTGTATGTACATGATTTTAGGGCTGACCACTCGTTAACAGAGAAGCAATTTGGGAGCTCTTCCCTGGAGACTATTCCCCATACTCTCATTCTATGGACATCTTTGTCCGCACACCATGTAAGCAAGCACACCCACCCTTCCCAGTGCCATCGAGAGGACTGACCTCAGGATGGTGAGCATCTCACAGGCTGGCATGCAACAGGAGCTGTGTGTACCTCAGGACACTCTCTAGTTCATCACCCCCAAGCACCAGTAAGGGAGTGAAGCGCTCGCCCAACCAAAGCCATATGCCTGCTGAGAAGGGAAATTGGGCTGTTCCCGTCTGGCCCAAACGCCAGCTTAGGTGAGCCTGGCGAACAAGTCCTGGCTGCACAGTGACAGGCAGCGTAGATGACATCAGAAGAGTTTCAGGGGCATCTGAGAACAGAACTAGAAGCTTCCAGGCTTGCTCAACACTACACTGTTCCTGTAGCCCAGTCCCAGGTACCACAGATACTCTTGACTGATTTGTCTGTGTCTGGTCTCAGACTGGTCATGGGCTTCTTCTCTTCTTCCACTGGCTCTTGTTCAAACTCATTATTAGCACCGTGTAGTAGATTCAGACTCAAGTGATTTCTCGGTTCTAGCATTCCCCATCACGAAAATTCTACTGCTGGCCCCAGTTCCCTGGGCTGCTGCTGAGACAAAGCCCAGCTGTGCCACTGGCACTGGTGAGCACCATGGAAGCACCTGTGGTCTGACCTTACAGAGTCACAGGAAGTGGGCAGACAAAATGTCGTAACACATCAAGATCTGGCCAAGCATACACCTAACAGAAAAGGAAGTCTGAAGGCAGGGTCCAGTCAGCCTTCCAAAGTTATTTATTTTTATTTAATGTCCATTGGTGTTTTGCCTGCATGTATGTCTGTGTGAGGGTGTCAGACGCCCTGGAACGAGTTACAGACAGGTGTGAGTTGCCATGTGGGTGCTGGGGAATTGAAACCAGGTCCTCTAGAAGAGCAGTCTGTGTGCTTAACTGTTAAGCCATCTCTCCAGCCCCCGTAGTTATATCTTAAACAGACATAAAATACAAGTTGGGCCAAAAAAAAACTATCTAACACAGCCATGGTGGTGAGGAGGTCCAAAGGGAGAGGTAGGAAAAGGCTATACTTGATTACCACTGCCATGTTCCACCTGTCTTACAAAATCAGTCCAAAGTTGTGAGGCATCCACCCTTCTGCCCATCCTGGATGTCCACAAAGATATAGACAGCCAGAAACCACCAGCCTCCTCCTACAGCAGCCTCCTACAGCGTGGAATGCCCCAGAGCTTCCTGTTACATCCACATATCTCTCTCTCTCTCTCTCTCTCTCTCTCTCTCTCTCTCTCTCTCTCTCTCTCTCTCTCTCTCTCTCTCTCATCAAACCCTTCTCAGGGAAGAGCTGAAGGATGTCTGATATTCCTCCTATCCCTAGGAATATAAACAACAAGGGATGCTTCCTGTGTGAGCCAAGGTCTCTGCCTTGGTCAAAGCCTCTCAAGGTTCAGCACCCACTTGAGTCTGTCCATAAGCAATCATCCTCATTCAGAGGTAACTGAACCTGGAGGAGAACTCTAGCAACTTGCTGAGGACACTTGGATGAGGGTGAGGATGACAGGACCAGACCGGGGACAGATTCTCTGCCTCCACTTTGGTCGCTGGCCATATCTAGAGACATTTGTTTGGACAGGAGGCTCCTCAAACACTGGCTGACCCTCCCACCTCAGTCTATCAAACGGCCACCCCCAGTCTCTTCAGGAGCCCCCTCCCCCCACTGTGTGGAGCTGGTTTATGGATAATCTTTCCCACCTTCCCTTTGCAGCTACCCTCACCCTGGATCAAAGTAGAAATTTTCTTTGTCCACTGTCTAGTGTAAGCGGGTGACAGGGGCCAGCCCAGCTGCTCTCCCTCCATAACCCCACAGCAAGGCTTACAGCCCTTTCACAGGCCACTGCTTCTAACTAACACATGCAACAGAGGGTCCTTTGTTCCTCTGAGGCCAGGCCAACCTACTCTCTCATCTCCCGGTGCCCAGACATTGCTTGACCTCCTGCTGAAGTGCTAGAGGGTCCTGCGGGGTGAGGTGAGGGGTAACCGGGATGCCAGCAGGAAGTGCCACTGTCTGTGTGCCTGTCTCCGCACCCCTGCACACAGCTCCACTGGGAAGAGGGGACTTGGGTCGAGGGAGTGCAAACCACCCCCTAAGAAGGATGAGGAATAGGCACAAAATGCTTTTATTTCCCCCACCTCCCTGAATGAGAGGTGAAGAGAGAAAATGCATTTATTTTAAAAGCATACAGAATTCCAAGCTGGGCCCTTGTGATAGAGGAGTGGGGGGGTCAGTCATTTGTTCCCAGCGCTCCTGCACTGAGGAGGGTGGGGCTCAGTGGAGAGCGCTTGGATGGTCCTACCCACCCTACCCAGTGGTTAACTTCAAATACGTAAGGCCACTTGCTGTGTGGTGTCTGTCTCCCTTTCACAGACAGCACAGAGGGCCCAGAGGAGGAGGAGCACCTGGGGTGAGGCTGGGGAGCAAAGGGCTGGGGCTGTAACCAAAGAAGATGCTGATGGGGATGGGAGTCTCTGGATCCTGAAGCAAGGGAGGGGCAGGGCAGGACAGTTGATGTAAAAGTCTTCCGGAAACAGAGGATGCTGGGACAGGGGTGTGATTTGTGCTGAGGATTGGGGTTCTGTATTGCTGGTGATGCACTGGCCTTGCTCACACAAGGACAGTGTAGAGAACACCATCTGGGCCAGTAGGCAAGGTTAGGTGGTCCCCAGTGCCCACAAAGCCAAGGCTGCTGAAGGAGACGAGGGTCCTCTAGAGTTCTGGGGCCGGCTGCTCCCCAACCTGCTCCTCCACGGGCTGAACGGCCTCTTGTACATACACGATGAACTCTGAGGCCTCCCCGCCTTGTGTGTACACGGTCACTGTCTCAATGCCCTCCACGTCATCAGAGGACACCACCAGATGGTGTTGCTCGGCTAACTCCACGGAGGCCTGCTGCAGAGTCTCCTGGATCATGACAGTGTGGTTGGAACTGGGCTCCTCATCGGTGACCTGGGAGGGAAAGAGAAAGGTGACACAGGTCCAACAGCAATGTCAGGATCACAAAGGTGGCATTGGAAGCTGCACACAATCCTCTCATCAATTTCAGCATTGACTTGGGCCCTTTCCATGGAAGAGGAGAATGAGACTCCGTGACAGGTAGTGACATGATCAGGGTCTTTTCCATGCTGCAAATGGGAGAATCCACACCCCAAATCCAAACTCCCACCCTGATGTCAAGCTGCCTCCTCAGACATCCACAGGTGTGGAGCCACTAAAGCATGGTGGTTAGAAGGCACCATGGGGTTCCTGAGTGCACAAACACTCAATATAGGGTAAAAGGCTCCTAAAAATATATAGCTGGTTCATTGATATTGACAAAGTGGCTAGGTTCTTCCTGGACTCTCCATTTTTACCACTCTGGGAATCCTACTTTGACTGCTACAGTTCCCAGGGTCTGTCTATCAGTGTGGATGCCTGTCCATTCTTTGGAGGCCTGCCTATAGATACATGCTGCTACAGAGCTGAGCAGGGGTGGCCAGGGAGCAAGGACAGAGGCGAGAACTAGCTGACTCTGACAGCCAGGACTTTCTTGGTAGCTCTAAGATGGCAGAGTCCAGGTAAGGCCAAGTTCTTACCAATGCTAAGGTAACATGTCCCTGACTATCATCTCTGGGGTATTTGAAATTTAATACTAACCATCTTTAACCTAAGAAGAGAAATAGGAGACAAATTTAGGAAGAGTTGAGAGCCTGGATTGTAACTAAGGGAAGGACTGCAAAACAGGCCAGGGGCTGGTGGATACGCCCACTGGCCCATGGGGGATGGTGGAGTAGCTATCCTTTCTGGGGTCTGAGTGGCAAGGGGGTGTGCCCTGCACTGCACTGAGCAGGTGTGACTGTCAGCTCCAGGACTTCTGGGAAGCTCGGGCAAGACCCTCTACAACCCTTGGCCTACCTTTCAGTGAAAGAGGAACCAGCATGCCCACCTCAGGACACCACCGAGGGAATCACATGTAGAAAATTATTTTAACTATGTAAAGATGTGTTACATTTGTTTATGCTGAGAAATATTTTAACTGTGTAAAGGTATGCTACTTTTGTCTATACTGCATTTGTTTAATGATGTAAGGATGTGATTAATTATGTGAAGATGTGTTGCATCTGTATCACCTTGCCTGCCTAAGCCACCTGATTGGTCTAATGAAAAGCTGAATGGCCAATAGCAGGGCAGAGAAAGGCTAGGCTGGGCTGGCAGGCAGAGAGAATAAGTAGGAGGGGAAATGTAAGCCCGAGAGGAAGGAAAGAAGAATGAGAGGAGAATGAGTGGCACACCCCAGGGCAAGAGGCCAGGCAGCCACTAGCGAGCCAGCAGACGCCAGAAGCCATGAAGGAAAAATACAAAGAAGAGGAGATGGGAATGGGGGACGGGCTGAGGGGAAGGGGAGAGGACGGGAGGGGGGAGAACAAGGGAATCCATGGCTGATATGTAGAATTGAATTGTATTGTAAAATAAAATAAAAATAAATTCAACAATAAAAAAAAATACACAGAAGAAAGAAAAGCAAAAGCCCCACGGCAAAAGGTAGATAAAGAGAAACAGGTTCATTTCAGTTAAGAGAGCTAGGCCAAGCACTCAAAACTAGTAAGTCTCTGTGTCATGATTCAGGAGCTGGTTGGTGGCTCAATAGAAAAGGCTTAGTACATTTTTGCATTCCATTGTGGGGCCCACATTTCCACATAGGACCTGAGAAAGCTGAGGGGGGAAAAAAGGAAAAGAAAAGAAAAAACAAAAAATGGATAGGGCTCCTTTCAGAGTCTCTGCCATACAGCAAGCCCTTGGGCAGCCAGGACACTAAGTAGAAACAAAAGGCTAAGTAAAAAAGCCAACTTCTTAGAGCTGGTGTGGTTGAATGCAGTTCCTGGTTAGACACACCTTGGGACTGGGCCAGGAGCTTAAGGCTCAGCTCTCACAGACCCAAGGAGGCGGCAGAACCAGCTGCCAAAGCCACAACAGTTTAAGATTTCGCTCATGCAGACAGGAAATGCAACTGTTTACAAAGCGGGCAATACCTAGTACCACTGTCTTCTGAATAATTCATTTCTTCATCCATTTAAGAAAACAGTTTCTTAAATACCTTCTGATGGCCTGTACTGACGTCATTTGACAAAACTACTACTTTTACTGATAGACATAAACCATGGGAGGGTAGGGACAGTGTCTGTCTTGTCACAGTGATTTCCCAAGATCCAAGGTCAATGCACGGCACAGAGCAAGTGTCCAATATTTGTTAGAGGATGGTCTACTGGATCCCAGGTGCTGTGATGTGTGGTAAGACAGCACCACAAGGAGATGATGATGGATGGGGGCGGCACAAAACAAGTCATGACCACATCACAGATGACTTTGGGTCCCATGCAGGTGTGGGGTGGGTTTCCAGGAGGGTGGGGGAAGGGAAAAGGACACCCAGGAGATGAGGAAAACTTGCTAAGGCAGTCACACAAGCTCCCACTCATGACACTTCAGACTCTTCTCCTGGCCTGTGACTGACAGCACGATAGTGGCCTCCTGCCCATTCATGACTCTCCAGCGTGGAGGGTCTCAGCTCAGCCGCTTAATTACTGAAGCTGCCTGAGCAGGAACAAGTAGGGCAGGTTCAGTTCCTAGAGACTCAGGGGAAAAGAAACCTGTGCGGGGAGTCTGGGCATTCTGATCACAGATATTAAAAGGAGACTGGGAGAATTCAGAAGCTGCAAAGCTATTCTGAGGGAAAACTATCTAGCCCATTTTTCAAATAAACCAAAACACTTATTCCCTTTCTTTAACTGTTTATATCCATTTTGTTTATCTTGGAAGATGTAGCAGGAACCAAGACTGTAATGGTAAATACAGACTTCAGTCACTTTGAAAGACAATACCTGACAGGAGATTGGGAAGGGGGAAGGATCATGCTACACATCTCTTCCCTTCTCTGGTAAACTACAGAGGAAGGAAGGGACGGGTGATGAACACTAAGGTCCTCAGGACTTCACTTATGTAAAAAAGAGAGCATGCTCCAGGTAAGTGTGACAGGATCATGTATCACGACATGGTGAGATCAGGTGATACACAGGGCTGTGCACAGGACGGCAGTGTGAAACCTGGGGAAAAGGGCAGCTGAGGTCTAAAGCAATGTTTGCAATGAGCTCTTAAGACCTAAGAGCCTTAGCCATCAACACATAGACGGAGCCTCTATTTCACAGGGCAAGGCAGAGGTTTCTGAGGCCAGGCCTCACCCCATCTAAACTTCCCCTCTTACCACCTTGTTGAACATTTACATCTATTTATCTGCTACCTTTTGTAAGTGTTAAAGTCCTCTTAAGAGCTCTCTCTCTCCATCTGTTTATCTTCTTCAGTTTCCAGCCCCAGGTTGGTTTTGTCCAGCAAAACCAGTACTATATCTCATGCACGGTACATCACATTTGGTTGGATGAAGTCACCAGACAAGGTGGTGGATGATGCTGACTGTGCATTTCCCTGAAGTCCTAGCACAGACATGTGTTTGGTAAGCACAGGTCAAGCTAACTTGGGGCTCCCTGAGTTCACCTGCTGTCTGTTGGTGTACCTGCCCCACACACTCAGCTCCATAATGAGCCAGGGGAAATGGAATGCTTATAAAAGGGGCTCGTGAGCCTTTCTCGGCGTGTGCTCCTCAAGCATTCTAAGAGTCACCTGATCTATGGGCTTTTCTGCCATTGCTGTAAGCCATGCACTTCCTGCCCTGCTCCCAGAGAAGTTAACAGCTGCCAGTGTCTGCAGTTTACTGCGTACTTTCCCAAGCCTCACCCCAACTGCTCATACATACTATCTGTTCCCTCTTCACAAATGGGACCATGAAGCTCCTGGGGGTCCAGTGACCCATCTAAGGTTGAGCAGTTCACAAGTAGCAAAAGCTGGACCTGGTCTGTATGAATGAGTCTAGAGCTCTTCCTTGGCTGGTGCAGCGTGGCAGTGACTAATGGTATCACATGTCACAGATTGATAGGATAGAATTATTGCTCCTTAGCCATCCGAGGCAGACAAAGGTTGGCTGTACAGCTCTAACCATTCTCTTTGTTCAAAATGATCACTCTAGCAGCTTAATCTATTAGCATAGGCTTAAAATTGTGCTCTGCAGCAGAAATAATATAGGTTTTACAGTGTCATTACCCCCTGAGATGGATACTCCATTTTCCTCAAATGCTGTATCTAACATGTCTTTCAGCTAAATTATTAGCAGCACAGATAGCTTAATAGAAAACCATAACCCACAGGACTATACAGATTATTCACTAAATCAGGTCCTGCGTTCTGTCTCAAGTGTTCTAGGATCAGGACTGAAGCCTGCTAAGGCCCCACAGTTGGCGGCTCTATTGATGCTGGAGAGCAGCTTCCTGTGGGGACCCTGTCTGTTCACCTTCATCTCATGGTCCACTCCGCAGCATGGATGGGAATTCTGCAGGATGCCATGTCATCCAGGGCCTTCTAATCACCTCCTGGTCTATTTCCATATTCCTTACCTGTCTTTCCTTCTCCCCCTTCTTCAGCTCCTTTCTATATTTTCTTTTTCTTTTTTCTTTTTTTGGTTTTTCAAGACAGGTGTAGCTTTGCACCTTTCCTGGAACACACCCAGGCTGGCCTCGAACTCACATAGATCCACCTGGCTCTGCCTCCCGAGTGCTGGGATAAAGGGGTGTACCACCACTGTCTGGCTCTTTCTATATTTTCAATCCATTCCCACAAGTTTAAATGTTCTCCTTCCCAACTTCCAAGAAAGTCCTAGAAATCCCTCCTGCTCACAGATCCTCAAGGAAGAAGCACCGCGTCACTCCCTCAGGGCCCCATGGACCTGAATGGGTTTTGTGTTACAATCCACCTCCAAGTTCTCCTTGTAGACCTGTAGCATCTGGTGAGAACAGCAATACTTGCTGTGCAGATGCTAGCTTAAACAGCAGTGTTTGTCCTGATGATCTAGCAGTCACCCAAAGGAACTTAGCACCAAGCCTCAGAGGGTGTGGGGCTCAGGGAAGATGAAAATCAGGGCCCTACCTACCACAGCCAAGGATGGTCCAGTGCATGATAAGGCTTCATCCAGGTCCCTGGACTTCTGGTACTTAAAATAACACAGGATTGAGCCAAGTGGGCAACAGAGTGTTGGGACCACTGCACAGCCTCTTCCTGAGTCTCCTATCAGTTTCTTGGGCTGGACTGAAGCACAATCTCATTACTGTCTCTTTAATAAGAATACACTGAGAGGTTCCTCTGCCAGAGTGTTTCATGCCTCAAGGTCATAAACGGAGCAGAACCATCCTTCAGAGCATGGTCCTATGGACTGGGCATACTCCACCTTGCATCCTCAGCACCCAATACTGGCCAGGAGAAAAATGTAAGGAGGCACCTTGTCCAACAAAATACCACAGAAAAGCGGCAGTCCACAGGAAGCCTGCAGAGTACTTCTTCCTCAAGGCAGCTCTTGACCTTCAGCTCCCAGCCCCCGACACTTTCTGAGTCTCAACCTGAGCACATGTCCTTCTGTTTGAGACTGCAGCAACCACAACCTCCTGGGACATCAAAACAACCCAGAGACTCAGCCAAGGACACGGAAATATGATAAACAAAGATAATTAAGGGAAGACAAAGCTGTAGCTCATGGCTGAATCTCGCAGAGGCGGCAATGAGGAAAGGAGGAAATGTTCTTACTAGCTGCCACTGAAAGGAGCACTCTCTAAAGCTACCAGGGAACAGAATGAAAAGGACACAGCTGCAGGACACCTTCACCCAGAGATCTCCAAACCATCTGCAAACAACTCCCTGGCACCAGATGCCCACACACCTGTGCCGGGGCTCCTGGCCACATCCTCCTCAACCATCTACTAAAACAAGTTTGAGCTCAGTTCCAATAGGCATTGGAACTGCCAGTCTTCAGACAGGGAAAGCTAGATCCAGCGTGGTACATAAATAAATGATGGTTAAGGGAAGATGAGCATCGTTCAGTTGCCCACAATGAAAAGAGACCAGAAGGACAGAGTGGGAAGGCCTTAAGTGTGTGACAATTGCCTTGACACGTATTTCATTTACCACTGAATGAACACAACCAGCAGCACCCTACCATTACATGCTGCCCATGGGCCCAACCCTGAGGGCCCTTGCAGGCTTACAAGCAGACAAGTGGTTTCACTTTAAGGGTCATCATTGGAGGGTCTTGTCAGGCAGGATAGGGACTCTCATGTATGCCTTTCAAGAGAAGTCCACCATCGTGTCTGTCACTGTTGCTGCCATTACCAGGAAATCACACAACTTTAGGCATCCTTCACACTGCAAATCCATTTTAAATAACCTGAGCCAGGTTCCTTTTTTTAAACCATGCCTTGGAGAACAGCTCTCTCTAGATGTCATTAGTGTCCATGATAAGGAAGGCACCTCGGGCTGCAGCTCAGCAAATGAACAAAACCACTACTTACTCTCTCCTCTCTAGCACTCCTGGTGCTCAGGACTGGTGCTCAAAACCTGCTGGGAACTCTGTGATAGGGAGACGGTCACAGGGCTTAGAATGTCGGCAGGAGGACCAACCATGCTCAAGACAATTCACAGAGCATCATGAATGGGCATCACGGACAAGGTTATTAATGAGACCAGGCACAGATGACCCAAGAATCCAAGAGTCAAACGCTCGTGTGTGGGGTGTGTGTGTGTGGTGGTGGTGGGGTGACTCTATGTGAGAAAATATGGGAAGATGGATTTGCACACATGTACATGCATATATATGTATATATACATACATATGTATATATACACATATATGTATGTATATATATATATATATATACATATGGAATTGTGTATATGTGTGTCTGTGCTAGCTCATTTTATGTCAACTTGACACAAACTATAGTCATCTGAGAGGGGGAAACCTCAATTAAGAAAATGCCTTCAGATTTGGCTGTAAGCAGACAAGCCTGATGGGCATTTCCTTAATTAGGGATTGATGGCAAAGGGCCCAGCCCATTGTGGGCATGGCCACCCCAGGCTGGTGGTCCTGGATTCTATAAGAAAGCAGGCTGAAGCAAGCATGGAGGAACAAGTCAGTAAGCAGCATTCTTCCATGGCCTCTGCATCAGCTCCTGTTTCGAGATTCCTGCCCTGCTTGAGTTCTTATCCTGCTGTCCTTCAATGAGTCCCCTCACACTTTGTGGACAAGGGTGGCTCACCTGAACTGATGAGGTCCTCAGCTAGACAGAGGTCATCCATCATTTAAAGCCAAGAACTGAGCCTCCAGTGCCATGGTCACTCTAGTGAATATTCTTTACTAGTCACAGCAACCACATCACGGAGCCTAGGTTCCCCTTTGGAACTGGCAAGGTCCTTTCTGTCCTGGCCCCTTCCCCTCCCCTGCCTCCACACTCAGCTCTGGTCCCCAAACACTCACTCACTCTCTCTCTCTCTCTCTCTCTCTCTCTCTCTCTCTCTCTCTCTCTCTCTCTCTCTCTCTCTCACACACACACACACACACACACACACACACACACACACTTGTCTCCGAACGTCCATCCATACTGTTCTTCCCACCTCCCTTACCCTTTCCCCAAAGATTCTATTTTGACCTTGGGAGCTCCAATCTGTGTCCTCTCTTTCTAAGAAGTCTCCAGGCTTCTTGAATTTATGTTTCCATATATTCTTGTATTAACACTGACCAGGTTTTCACCCAATGGGGTCACAGCATTGATTGAACTATCTCTGAGAAACACAGCATATGTTGCTACCCCTGTCTGCCAGAGCCCAGGCTCACGTAGCAAATGGTGAACAGCAAGTCATTTTCTTGAACGGGTCATGGACCATGCTGCCTAGGGAATGTGCTCAGCTTCTCCAAAGAGCACCAAGTAAGGCCCAGTTTATTATCAGAGATAAAGGAAGGGGCCTTGGCCAAGAGAGCATCTCTGCACTGAGATCTCAGAGGAATCAAAGAGCAGTACTTCAGACAGTCCATGTACCAAGCTCCTCAGGTGGAGATGGGATTTCTAGGGACGACTATGGCTCTCATTTCCAAGGATGCCCACAGCACAGAATGCTGTTAATAGAACCTAAGCGTTTTCTTGGCTACTCTCCTAGCAACATCAACAGATGGGCAAGCTGTCAAGTCTGCCGAGTTCTGAAGTGACCAAGGAGCCAGAGAGCAAGAAAAGCTTCCAAGTCAGAGCCGTGTCTAGAGGGACAAGCTAGCACTGAGCTGCTGGGGGTGGGGTGGGGTCACTCTCTGAACCTGGGCCTGTAACATACTAACAATTGTTCGTAAGACAAATAAAGAATGACCTTGGTGCCGACCCACCTGTAAATGGTGAAGCAGATAATGAATGCACCGTTTATGACAAGCCATCTATTTTCCACATTTCTCCCGGGTGGAATTCCCATATGCCACAGATGGCTTATAGGCCTCTTTCTGTTGGGAGTATCAGTACACGCCAACTACTTTCCTGACAGAGCCGCAAGTCCAGACTAGTCCCTGCTGATACTAGACTTGTCCTACATCAGGACTCTGGGAGGTTCGATCCTGGACGGTCAGGGTGGAGTAAAGCAGAAGAGAAGCAGTGTGTGGTCAGGAATCCCGGAAATGATGACCCTGGTCTGGAGTACTAGGGAGGGCAGGGGTCTGAAGAACAGAGTGGTGGGAAAATAAGCAGGCAGGGGAACACAGCCCCCTGGCAGGCCTGTCACAATCCCACGTAGTTCAGTACAAACGGAGCGGAGTGCCAGGGAAAGAAATGGACAAAGGGGGAAATGACCAGACAGCACAGCAGGACTCCAGAGCATTAAGAAGACCCTTACAGGGATCTTCACGGTATTAAAATCAATGGGTGCCTCTCTCCGACAGACAGAAGAGACACTTGATGAGATTAGGATCTACCCCTGCTATGTTCAGAGTGTGATGAAGAACAGGAGACAGGAAAAGGCTAGAGGCCAGCGACAGGCTAGAATTCATGGAAGGCAAGTGGGGCCGCAATGCACAAATGGGTGGAGAGGAAGGAGGAGAGGAGGAAGGAGGCCACAGTGGATGTCTCTCCATTTCTGCCCCACCCACTCCAGGCAGGCTCCCACGGCCTGCCCGGGACCTCCACCCTGTTTCCCTCAGTATGCATCCTATCCAGATGCTGGCAGAACCAGGCCTCCCTGGTCTCTTGTCTCTGACTCCTTTCCTCACTGGGTCCTCTACTGGCTCTCATTTCCTTCTACCAGTGTCCCTCTCGGTCTTTACTGTCCCTTTCTCCCCCTCTGGACATGGTGGTGTGGTGCCCAGCACCCAGCTTGTAGATGGGCTCTGTCCCCATCTATCCTATATCTTCCTGGTCTCATGACTTCAGATACTGTCTTCAGGCTCAGGAACCTCCCCTGTATATGGCTAATTCAGACCCCTCTCACATGAAATCCAAATATGATGGCTTATTCCTTACTATGGATGTCAACTAGTCACTTGGAAGCTAACAGAGTAGACACTGTCCTATGCACTTCCCAAATATAGGGGCTTTTCCTCTCATTAGCACAGTGCTCAGGGTGTGTACACTGGCCCCCAACCTCACATTTTCCCAGTCTGGTGTACCCATGGTGGACTCTGCTCCAATGGCAAGAGAGCAACTTAAAACAACTAAGATCCATCATCCTTCTACGCTGGAGCTCAGAGGTCTGGAGTTGGTCTCAGTGAGCTGACAACCACATATCAATACTTCCTTGGGTTCTCAAGGCCATCTAGCCTGTTTGGCTCGAAGTTTCAGATTTAGGACTGTGGGGGAGGGGGTGTCTTTCTCATGATATCATCTCTCAGGCTCTGGCCTCATTCTCCATCCCTCTTACACAGGTGAAGGACAAGATAGGCAGCTCCCCATCTTAAATTTAGTCACGTTAGCATTGTTTTTAAGTAGAAACAGACACACACATATAGGTTCTGTATCTATGGGGAAATTATCATTCTGTTGACTTCTGTATCTCAGTTATGGCTGAGAACTTCTCACTGTTTTATGATAAATGAGTCAATTTACTTTGCCTTGGTATAGTTAGAACACTAGACTGTTTTTGTTTCTAGTGTTTCATAGTGTCATATACATATGGGTATCTGGGGTAGTAAAATCGATGTGTCAAAGCATCTACTATTCAATGAGAGTTCTAGGCCCATGGGCTAGTGACCCTGTGAGCTGTCAATCACCTGCCCTCTTAGCAGCCAGCTAGATCTGCTATTCAGTAGGTAGTTCTGTTTGTCACCAGGAGAACAAACAGTCTGGGGCTGATGTCCTCAGAGCCACTCTCTTATCATCACCTCACTCCTGCCTGACTTGTGTCCTGGTACCCAGTTGTTCCTACATACTCTTCAAGACAGAAGGAAAAGATGGGATGAATGATTTCATCCAAAGAGCTAGCTAGCATCTTCTAAGGTCCCTCATCTCCAAAATGCCCTGACTCCCAGGACAGTCAGAACTATTTCCCAGACAGAACCCAACAGAACCAAATGGCAAGAGTGAGAAAGAAGCCTGCATTACCCTTGTATGTGGTATACCCATGCACATTTCAGCTGTGGAAAGGAGCACACTCCCCCAGCAGTTAGCTTTTTCCCACTGCTTGTATTATCACCACGCCATTTCTTCCCCCGTACTCTCAGAAGAGAGGCAGATCTGTTTCCAGGGAGTCACAGCAGGCACATTCCCAGTCACAACCTGGCTTAGGAGTGAAGTCCCATGCATTGGAAACAGAGAAATTATAAATGCAATCCCAAATTTATTGAGGCAAGAGAAAGGATAAATGCATGGGCTCTGTGGAAAAATATCATAAATTTCTAACTCTAGAACTATATATTTATATACAAGAACTAAATGGGGTGATGCTATCTGCGAGAAACTTGTAGAAATACCAAAAATATTCACAGGCAGGAAGAAGCCATACCAGACGTCACTGAAGACTGAAAGCCTTTTAAAAGGGAAAGAATGCAAGGATCGGGGAAGGTCGTGACTCACCCTACACCAGGCAACCATCTTTCATGGGGGAGATGGCACATCACCTCCACTGCTTGCCATTTTTCTCTTGATTGTATGCAGGCAGCTGATAGCTCTCTTTTCTGAGAACACATAGCTCAGCTCTAGTCCCAAGGCAAGTTGGCGCAGCCGCTCACTAACATCTGGTCCCAGTCCCTACAGCAATTTCCAAGGTCTGAGATGCTGGACCTCATGGTGAGTATCTAACCACAATTGTATCCTGTCTGTGAAGCACAGGGCTGGCAGCTCTGATGCAGAGGAGGTAATTTCTTACACAAGTTTGTCAACTCAGGTTTCCTGACCCAATCTGAATGGGAAGGGCCAATTGTCTTTTGAGAAAGTGTTTGCTGAAAGGAAGGGAAAAATGATAGGCAGGTTTCTTAGCCTCTGAGTCATAAGGTAAAGACCAATGGTTTCCATATGAACAGACCAACTTACTGCATAGTGAACAGAAGTTTCATTAACTGGACATCTCACCCTTCTCTATGCCTTGGGACTCTAAGTCCCATTTAGTCTGCCCTGAACAATCATTTGCTTGAGAGGGAAAAAAAGGAGACCCATGTTTTGTAAACTCTAAGCAATGGGGAGAGCAGTGTGGTGTCTCAGAGGGAGTTAAGTGAAGAACAGGACTCACAGTTGAGTGCCGTTCCTTTAGGAGAAAGAGCACACATCTGGTCCCATCCCCCAAAGTTAGGCTTCCAACACATGACGCAACCCTGTACACCTGGCACATGCCTCTCTACAGGATGAGTACATGGTACCTGCTTCACAGTGGGTGCCCAATAAATACTGAAATGTGCTAGCAGAGTGCACCAGGCGATACTTAAAGGCCCCACTGAAACAGATGATAGAGTGGTCACAGTCAGGGGGAGAGGCTTGTGTTTTTTTGCTAACTGACCATCCTTTCATATGTAGACAACTTTACCAAACCTGTCATGTTGCTCTCCTTTCTGTTCAGTACATTCAAGAGTGCACATGACAGCCAGGCTCCTCTCATAGGGCCTCTCCAAGTTAAAGATTCCATACATACAGCCCAGGAAGTCTCTGTCTGCAATAGTAACCTTTAGCAATAGTTTCATACATCTCTGCACATTCCTCAAGAGAAAAGATCTCTACCCTACCCACCTAAACTTCCAGGGTCTTCTGAACTCTGTCCTTTCTCATTGCCCACCATTTTCTCAACCTAGTGGCTAGGGGCTAGAAGAAAGCCTTGGCCAAGACTGTCCCTAACTTTTGTTTGACATCCTGAGGATGCTTCTCTATCAGCAGGTGTATCAGTTACTTTTCTGTTGTTGTGATAATACACCGTGGCGAAGAGCCACTCAAGGAAGAGTTTCTTTTGGCTCCCATTCACCAAATGCACAGTCCCACCTCTCGGCTATTTCTACTAGAGAAGAGTGCTCTAGCTCTCAGATCTTGCTCACATTCCCCTACCCACTTCTTTTTACTTTGGTTTATGCCACTCAGCATTGGTCACATCAAATCATCCTCTTCTTATCTTGGGCTGCCCTAATAAAACATATTAGACCAAGTGGCTTATGAACAGTAGGAATATAGTTTTCTCAGTTCTAAGAAATCTGATTATTATCAAGGTTCCAATATGGCTGGGGTCTAGGGAGGACTCTGTTTACCACACAGCACTGACTTCAAGTAATCTTATGGGTGAAGGAGTGTGAACTAGTTTTGGGACCTCATTGAATGACATTTGTCTCATTCATGAGTATTCCATCTCTATGAACCGGTCTCTTCCCAAAGCCCAACTTTCTAATGCCGTGATCATATTTGGAGTGAAAATGTAACATATGCATTCTGAGAGATACAAATATTCATTCTATAATGGCCTCTCTCAGGGAGGGCTGACTTTGTGGAAATAACTCAAATTGACTCAGCATGAGATTGTACAGGGACCCACAGGCATGTGTTAATTTAGGTAATGTAATTGTTTATCTTCCAGGATGAGCCACTCAACAAGCTCTCCTAAGAAAAAGGTGGGACTTGAGAGGTAGCTCTGGGATAGCACATTTGCCTAGCCTGGGCTAGGCTCTCAACACCTAACACAACAAAAGATAAAAAGGAAAAAGTGTCCCTTTTACCATTTTACCTTTCTGGAATCCCAGTATGGAGCCTGGATAATGCTTGCTGCCTGCTGAACAGAATCATCTAAAGAGAAGCATTCACTGTTGAACTCCACACGAATCGTAAGGAGTTAAGGAGCTATGCTGTGTCTGTAGTGCCAAGAGCGAAGACACTGCAGTCTTAACATACACTAGCACAGGGCCAACTGTTTCATTTACATAATCTATTCAATGGCCCCACTGGGGAGATTCTATTATTTTAACATATTACAGAGAAGGAAACTGAACTTCAATGAGAAGTACTTTGTCCAAGGTCATGGGCTATGAAGTGACAGATCTGAGGTTCAAATCAGGCAGTTTAGACCTCCCATCTAGGCTGCACTGATGGTTATGCCAAGGGAGACCTATCCACTGTGCCACCCCCTAGGTTGACACCCATGTCATAGACTTTGTGGGAGGCATGCCTTTGTACTTTGCATAGAGCAAGGCACCACTGCCTGCCTGGAGATAAGGTTGCTCAGTGAAGGCACTACAGCCCGGTTAGCTCAGTACCCTTGGGTCTGAGCTCACATTCATGTACAAATACTTTGATGTCTGGGAAATGTACTAGGCCCTGAGTTGCCTGCTTGACAACCCAGGGAAACCTAGGAGACCAAACCTCCACCTACCCTCATAAATCTTCAGTGTGGTAAGAACTAGCAGGCACACAACCATACTAGGTTATGGTGTGGACAAAGTCTCTAAGAACTGGATAGGGAAGAGGATCCTGCTGCCTTCCTACACTTCACTACTGCCCAGAAAGGAAGGATAGCTTCTTGCAGGGTGGGTCTTCTTGTAGGGAGTAGTCACTGCCATTCCCCTTCTCTCTTGTTAGAGTTATGGGACAAGGACAGAGAGAAAAACCAAGGCTCTTCCATCCTGAAGCTTTTCCCTGGAGAAGAAGAAAGTCCACAAGCACCTGCAGACTCTTCTCTGACCTAACCCTATATGGCAGAGTACTGCAGAGGTCTGATGTTAGTACGGGGTATTTGGTTCTCATTTGACTATTCAGTGACTGTATCCATCATCCATATTGCCTAAGAAATTAACAGAAAGGTGGTAACTTAAAACAATCCCAGCCCCTCTGATTTAAATTGTACAGATGACTGTCACTAAGTGGAGATGTTCTGTGCTATGGATCATGGATCTGATTAGGCCTCATGGACAGAACTTCCTTCTTTAGAATCTACAATGTCACCTAATAAAAAGAAGTAGGATCACTCACATTCTCAGGCTCTAGAGGACAGCACCTTGTGGATCAGGAGGCCTACTAAGGGCTTACTGAAAGCTCACTGCCAAGAGGAGGCCAGGACATGCCTATACCCAGGGGCCATGCCTACATCTGATGCACAAGCCTCAAGGTGGGAATCAGTTCTACAGAAGAGGAAGAGAAGACACCCAAATAGGATGGTGCACACTAAGCAAGGAATGGGGGATGGGGACATGAGGGCAGGTGGCCATGGGGTCAGCATGAGCACATTGAGGGTCTGCTCTAAGTTGATGGGCAATCCTAGGTTATTACAAGAGTTATAAGAGTTGGAGAGGTGCCGAGTCTAACTCAGGAGGTCTGTGGCAAGACCAGTGACTACAAATCTAATAATGCCAATGCTACTAGCCGTGGAGAGCACATTTTGAAGAGTGAGGACAGATAAAGAGAGCAGCTATAGACAAAGGGAGTTTTTAAGGTGTCTTGTACAGGTGGAACTTGAGGAACATGCTGGTAGGTGACATACAGAGAGTAAGAGAAGCAAGGTGGTTCCCAGGCTCCAAAACAAAAGCCCGAGAGACATGTTTACTGGCTATAGAAATAGAGAAGAGGAGGAAGGGGTAAGAAGTGGATGGTTTCCACTGAGGAGAATTCCTATGGCCAGGAGGGAAGCTACCGACTCAGTGGGAATGTGGAACAAGGGCTAACTCAGAGTTGTACCATGCGGGGACAAATCCAAGGAAGGCCACACCACATCTTATCTCTTGTTCCCTCCTTTCAGGGTAGAACAGCTCTGGCCTTAGTCCTACACCTGAAATAGACTGAGTGACTTCAACCACCCACATACTTTCCCAGAGTGAACTTGCAGAGAGGAAAGTTGGAACTGAACAAAACTCATCAGCAGGACTGAGGATGAGGAGCAGGAATAGTATCACACAAACTGGAATGAATGGCAGTATCAAAACTTGAGGGGGACTCTGTAGCTTGTAGGGGACAACAGTGGGAAAATTGGGGCTGAGAAAAAGGAAAAAAGAGGCGATTCTCAGTGGACGGGCATCCTCAGCTCTAAAGGTAGGATATGTGGGGGACTGGCACCATAATGAAAAAAAAACTGAAGCCTTTATTTGATTTCTGCAGACCGTGTCTCATATGTCCAGAAATGTACCACAGGACTTATTTTTACTTCTAAGATTCACAAAGAAATGGACTTTTCAGCATCTACCAAGGCATGAGAGAGCTCAGCAAGCAATAAAAGAGCTTTGAGAGGAAGTCATTTGGAATATCAGCCATCCGACATTATGCCAGGGGCAGAACGCTCTGAAAGAAATTTCATTTAAAGAAAAAGCTGAAAAGGCTGGGGGAGAGCTAAGGAGGGTCTGCAGAGGACAGAGGCGGTACTAAGTGACAAGAGAGGGTAAGATGCAGCGTGCTCTTCTGTCCCTCCATCTCCATGCTGAAGGCCACCGGTCAGCAACAGGAGAACAAACGCTCTGTAAAGAAGGTGCAGCAGGAGTGTGCCTGGGAGGCCACCTGCTGGAACACTAGGAACGGGACAGAATCGAAGTTGGCAGGGGCTTGCGATCAAGTCCATTTTATGGCAAAGTTTCTGAGGCAGGGTCCAAAGCCGATCAACCAACACAAACCAAAACCTGAGGTGAGAAGTCTGTCACAGAGAGAAACGCCCCCCCACACACACACACAAATAAGAAATATGCATGTTTCCTTAACCTACTATGAAGAATCCCTTAGACGAACCACAGCAATGACAGAAGCCATGATGGACTGAAAGTCACACAACTGAGACATCACGGTTCTGGTAGCTGTGGTACACACGGCAGACCAACAGGAAGTCAACCCAGCCTAGGAAGGGGGAAAGGAAAAGAGAGCAGGGGCCAGGCCTGCTGGGACCTTATCTTCCATCTCTAGGCCTTGAACCTCAGAGGACACTGTTTCCAATATATATCAAAAAGTGACCCGCACAAGCAAAACCATGAAATTATTTCATGGTATTTTCACTTAAAGGGACAACAGACAAAAGGAAAGTGGGTGGGCCTTGCTTAGCTTGTTCTGAGGTCAAGAGGAGAGGCCTCACCTTGAGCCACCTTAAGGCACTTCAGTTGGCAGACAGCCTCTATACTGTGTAGGGTTCTTGGGTCAGGCTGCAGGACATGTAATTATAATAAAATAGAAGAGAATGCTTTCTTTAAAATGGTCATGGGAATAGGCTTTGAAGCTTCATCTAAATCCTTTCTCATATGCCTCAAGCCTCATTTGGCTACAGTCTCAGGTCATGCTCAGCTTGATGAGCCAGGGGCAGAAGCCAGGCTGGCTCTCTTTGCAAGAGCCTTCCGGAGCACCAGGCTCTCAGGCCAGGGGCTGCACTTGGAAGGGCCTCTGCAGGGCAGCTTCTCGTAGCATACACAGGCCAGACAGATGGTGACAGCAGGCTCAGCAAGCTTGGAAAGTGGGGATTCGTCACTTTTAATTATCGCTATTCTGTGGAAGGTCTCCAAAGGCTCATGCCATGAAGACTTGGTTCACGGAGAGGCACTGGTGGAAGACAGGGGAACCTTTAGGAAGTGAGATCATGCAGGCAGGTCCTGAAATGGACTATGTGGATCCCCAGCTCCTCCCTCTCTCATGGTGTGTCTCAAGTGCCACGAGGTGAGCAGCTTTGCTTCATCATGCACTTTTGGCCCAAGTGGTGTGTCTAAAACTGCACAGTCGAACCTTTGAAACCATGAGCCACAATAAATATCACCTTATAAGAACCACATAGAAAGCAGGAGATGGCGGGGCATGCTTGGAATCCCAATGCTGGAGGTGGATACAAGAGGATCCCAGGGCCTGGCTGTCAACAAGTTAAGCCAATCACAGAATTTAGATTTGGTGAGAGACCCAGTCTCAAAAAGGTGGAGAATGATGGAGGAGGACATTCAGTATCTACCTCTAGCCTCCACAGGTACACACATGGGCACCCACCCACACAAACACACATGCATGCACATACATATACCATACACACATATAAAAAATGAATCCATAAAAAAAAACTAGAATCCACTTGGGCCCCATATAATATGCACATAAAACACAATTGTTTTAAAATGCAGCCAATCAATATTCTTCATAAAAAGAATATATAGATGATAATAAGCTACAACTTCTGAATTCTCCAACATTTACATGTATGAACTAAGCAAAGTCCTCCCAATACTGCCCTAGTTAGACCCTGTACCAGTTAGTACCAGACCTTCTTCAAGATTCCACATAGCAGAATACAAGTGAGGAGTTCCCGAAGATATACAGAAACAATCTGGAGTCTGCAACCTAGCAAACACCAAGTAAAAAGCTGGAGTGTATATTTTCAATCAGGACAATGTAGACATAAGCATCCATCTTTCTGGTATCCGACTTCTGTCTAAGACCTGGAGGGAAACTTCACTGTGGAGTAAGAGTTTCAGGACACACACTCCACTACACGGCACATCTTGTTGATGGATCAAGATATCTGTGCTAAACCAGAAGTTCCTATTGCCCCAGAGAGTTCCATGGCACGAACTTTTCATGCTATGCATCATATACTGAGTACCCACTAAGTACAGTCATAGAGACAACAGTGAGATCTCCACTCTTAACTTCAAAGGCGGGTAGCCTGGACACATGACTCAGAAGAGCATACATGAGAGCCATTCTAAGAACTGTCTTAGTTAGTGCAAAGAAAACTTACTTTTTCCCCTTGAAGTCACATGGCTCATGTTTTGCTCTTATTTTCAATACTAACTTCACAATAAAGTTTGGGTATCACTACTAGCCCACACCTCTTCTAAGTTTCTCCTCAAATTTCAGAGACATCTTCCCCAACAACCCTTCGTCACCACAGCCTTCAGCCCCATGATGTAAATGTTGGCTCTGTGTTCATTCACCATTTTCTTCATGGCATACCACTTTATTCCTGTTTGATTCCTTTCCACAGACAGTAGCCACCCTTGAGGGCAGGCATTGGTGCCTTCCTGGAACTCCAGCACCACAAAACCGACTGACAACAGCAAGTGCTCACTAAATACCCAGTGACTCATAAAAGAGCACATAGCCATGCCAACTTCTATTATCTATATTTAAACTGTCTTCATGAACTTGAACTTGAAGTAGATAGTTTTCTGGTTCTGGTGTGCTTATTGGCTTTGTTTTCTGCCTTTAAAAGTAGCTGTGTAAACTAGTTCTAGTCTTTCAAACCCTGAAGCAGGTACTAAAGAGACAGGTACGAGTAAACAGATGAGACTCTGATGATCACATGTGTTACATTCTAACAGACTGGCGAAGTCTCTACTGAGGACAGGGGAGGAAGGGAGTCAAGCACCATGAACTTGGTAGAAAAACCTTTCTTTCCAAATTCATCATTTTCTTCCTCTCCTGTATGGGTCTAAAGCGATGATGTTTCTTTTAAAAGGACAGTCCATGAAGAAATGCTCCTGGGCATCTCTGGCTATTCCCTCACTTCTTCCTAGTTTACTTCCTGCTAGGTTCTCATTATGTTTATTTGCATTCTATGATTCTCTGAAAGGAAATTAAGAGTCTCCTGGGTGTTTCTAAAATATCCTAACCTTTCTCCAACACATCTGCACAAACAGCCACTGAAGATACAATCCCTTAATAATCCAAGGAGACAAGACCAGTTTCATTTCAAATTCTATCCTAGGCAAGCTAAAGTTCTGAAAACAAAAAGGGGTAAGATGGGCAATGGTTTGAAGAGAGAAATACTTCTGAGCAGAGGGACCTCACCTGTTTCACAACAGTTACTGTTCCAGGAGCCATAGCAACCACGGAGGCCACAGCAGTGGTGGCATCGTGGGTCTCTGAACCCAACTCAATGATCTGCTGCAGGATGTTCACAGCTGTGGGGTCAAGTCGATCACCTACAGGAAAGGAGCGAAAAGACACCATTAAGCTCTGCACTGAATGGCACCTAATGCCAACTGGCCCCTAGATGGAAAGACTATGGGGTGATGCCTATTCCAGACAGTTCATGGGTTGGGTTCTCAGAAATCCCTTACTCAGGCAGAGAAATAACTTGTTTGGTACTTTATAGTTTACTAAACATTTCCTACAAGAAGTTTTCAAGGCCTGACTGGAACCATAAGGGATGGCATGATGATATGATCCCCATTTTTTTTTTTTTTTTTTTTTTTTTGGATGTGTCAGTCACTTGGGTACAAAAAGCAGGGATTTGCCTCAGGTCACTGGGGCGATGGCATCCCAAACATTCAACTAAAACCCAGATGAACTGAATCTTGATGTTATACAAACTGCCCTCCAGTGTCACAACTGAGGATTACCAGATGACATGTTCAAATGCAGAACTGGTTCCTCCTGAGGGTAGAGGGGCGGGAAAACCATGCCAAGTGGCAGGCAGAACCCCCAAGAATGTCTTACTTATCTAGCCAGTGGGCTTGTGAACTACAAACCAATTTAAGCCTGCTTTCGTTTTAATCTTGTCAAAAGACAGGGGCCCACACCATCAGGGCAGCAGCTTGGCACACCCTTCCTGCTCTCTCTCACCATCTGCTGCCCATCTGTAATCCTCCTGAGCACACCCTCACCCAGATCACTAATTCACTACAATGGAAATTACTGTTTGGTCTCTGTGCTTCATCATGTCATGAAGTCTTTGCCAATGTTTACACCCTCACAGGCAAGCTTTTTGCAGGCCTCGAGCCAACATGAATCAACCAGTAAGAGACTGGAGAAAGAGACTTTGACATGATTAGTGTAGTAGGTAGAGCATGGCCTAAGACGGAGGGGGTGACCTATATATATACTCACAATATACCAACAGCATTCCCCGTTTCCCACAATACACCTGTACCTGGGAGATGACTCAGATGTGCCTTGCTGCTAACCACTCTAAATTCCAAAAACTAAAATGTTTACTTTGGTGAGTCACTGAGGTTAGATTTTAATTCCTCCTCCACTCCCTCCCTGATCATTACCCAGCCCAACCATTAGTCAGCCAGGAGCTATGGGAATACCAATGAAACATAACCCTACCCCCAGTCCTTCCTGGGCTGACAGGCTGCTGAGACTCACGTGTAAGCAAATCATCATAACACATGGTATTGGAGGGCAGTTAGGAGACAGTATAGGAAAGTCTAGTGGGATCCCAGTAGATGGCCTGCAATCTAAGTGCTGAAGGTGGGGGTAAGCTGGGCAGAGAGGTTCCATGATGGGGGCCGCACCATATCCCAGGGCATACTGGAGTAAACAGATGAGAAATGCAACCTATGCTGATACCTGCAGAATCTGGCCTGGACAACACAGCCTAGAGGCAAGAAGCAAGAAAAGTGGGCAGCCAGGAAGGAAAGTAGAAGGTCTGGTCGGCTGAGCTGTAAAGGTGAAACAGTATCTGAAGCTCCATGGGAAGACACTGATGGGCACATGGGCTTGTGCTCATGGACTCTCTAAGGAGAGAGACACTAGTGGAAAATGAGCATACCCTCATGGATTCTCCAAGGAAAGACACTGGTAGGCAAGCAGGCATGTGCGTATGGACGCTCCATGGGAAGACACTGGTAGGCACATGGGCATATGCTCATAGGAGATGAAGATATCACTGACCACTGAGACAGAAACCCAAATTCAAACAAGGACTCAGCTGGGAGTCTTGCCTCACAGCTTGGCCTTGACTCTGCAGAAGTGGAGGTGCTGTGGGCCCCAGTTCTCTCTAGCCTGGCAGGAAGCAGTAGTTAACTACTTGGAAATGGATGCCCACAGGAGCTGGAGCTTTCTTAAGACTGGAAATTAAGGATTTCACGTCAGGAGAGGAGCAGTTCCCTCCGCTTATCTCCCAGGGCCATTTGTTCTCACCTAATGCTTCCCCATTAATCCTGCTTACTTGTTTCGGCCTCCGACATGCATGTGCTCCGGCATTTCCAGAGCTGTGGGAAAACGGCTTCCAAGTACAGTGCCCAGTTTGTAAACTTATCAAAAATACAAGATCATCACATTTGATTTAAAAATACGATCTGGCTTTTTGGAAGCAATGGAGACAGATGAGTGAGCCTGAGCACACAGATATATATATGTATCTTGGGGTGACCTATCAGTATATCACATCCTAGTCGCTGTTATCACCTACCTGGACACTCTGGACCCTGGGATAAGCCCTATAAAATAGATGGCCATGAGGAAGTATGAGGAAGTGGTAGGGACGGCCCGAGGAAAGACAGGAGAACCAGACTCCAACTCTGCTACCTAAGTGGAGGACTCTCACCAGCTACGTGCAGTGGACAGCCACCTTCACATCAGTTAAGTGAGAATGTCAAGGCTACCCCTGAAGAAAGCTGCTCTCCAACTAAGTGTGATCCACGTAGGCCCCACTCTGGCTGGGTTCATTCTGAAGCACTTGCGGAGACAGACATCCTGATTTGTTCATTACGTAAAGAGCAGCAGCGCTGAAGTGAGAAAGGAAGCCGGGTGAGCCCTCACCATTGTCGGAGGTGTATCTCAGGTCCTGAAGGGCAGCCACCGCGGCTTGTGTCCCCTGAACATCTTCTTCGGCTTCGGTGATGTAGAGGTACTGGGTGGAGGGCTCCTCTGGAGTCTCTGTTGCCGGCTAAAGAAAAACATCATGTCTCAGCATCCTTCCAAGAGATTAACAGCAACCTCTGAATTCCAGAATGAGATAAACACATACAGAAAAATAGAACTTTACAACCCACTGGCATAGCTCTCCTGAAAAGCCAAATCAGCTCCAATACATGCATTTCCAAAGAGAACATTTTCTCTGGAGGGTCAAGACTTTTTATCAAGCCGCTTTGAGTGGAAGCCTGCTGCTCCTCCTGCTCTCGGGACAAAGTGAAGCATGCTGTTCAGAATGAACACATTTGAGTGTGTACTTCTACAGGCTTCTGTCTCCTCCCACTGCTACCAACACTGTCTTTAACCTGCCCCTGACATGGAGGCCTCTGGCCATGCTGCTAACAGAGGCAAAGGAACAGCCATGAGAGAAAGTAGAAAACACTGCATTGTTACTTAGCATGTAAAGCATGCACAGGTCCTAACACAGAGTAAGAGCCCACTGAACCATAGCTATCAACACCCATCAAATTATTACACAGACTATGGAAGGACATTCTGCAATTTAAGGTGATAGCTGAAGGTAGAAGCGGCTGAAGTGATGTTCAAAGGTATCTCCTACCTCAAGGGGAGAAGCAGAGAGAGCACATAGTCACAGGATGAGTGTTAATAAAGATCTCTTTCTGAGAAGGAACACAACCAATACTGTAAGGTGTGGGCCATGAATCTCATCAATAAAGAACAAAAGGAAGACTTTGGCCAAAGTTTATAGGAGTCAACGTTATGCTCTATCAACATCCATCAGTCACTGACACAGTTTCAGAGGAGCATGTAATTGTCCTTTCACAGACAACTAGCCAAACTCAGTTAGGTTATGCCTGCCTGACATAAAGGAGACACCTAATAAATATCCAATGAATGCAAAAATTAATAATAAAAGAAAGACCATTTCTCCTTTAGAGTAGGGTAATAGTTAAGCAGTGTACCAGCCAACTATGGATTCATGTGCCTTAACTTGTGAAAGAGCTGCTCTTCTGGGGGACCTAGGCATTAGTGACATTTAGCAATGTTTCTTCTGTGCATTCCTAGGAGATAAGTGACAACTCGAACTGCCAGGAAGCCAGTGTGCTTTTCTCCTGGTGGCCACCCTGTGCCCAGCTCCCTCGCTGCTTAACTGCCTAACACAGAGAAGAAGGGCCTATTTTTTTTGTGTACTATTTCAAGAGGTTCACAGCTCTGCTAATAGTTCTAGAATCTGCTGGAGGTAACTGACTGAGATGAGATGGTTTTCCATTATGAATTAGTATTGCAATGACTGTTTCTTTTTCTTTCTTTCTTTCTTTCTTTTTTTTTTTTTTTTTTTGGTTTTTCGAGACAGGGTTTCTCTGTAGCTTTGGAGCCTGTCCTGGATCTTGCTCTGTAGACCAGGCTGGCCTCGAACTCACAGAGATCCACCTGCCTCTGCCTCCCAAGTGCTGGGATTACAGGCGTGCGCCACCAGCGCCCGGCCAATGACTGTTTCTTTAGATAGCAAATTCTGTAGTGCAAACTTGAGAGTTCAGGAGAATAATCATGTCACCATCTATGGTGATGAAACACTGAGGCTGCCATCACCACCACCACCGCAAAGGGCTTATCTGTCACACACAAACTCCAGCATTTTAACAGTATTCTTCCTCTCTGCTTTCCAATCTACCAGCCTACTGTATGGCTGAAAACACTAAGGCTACAGTGAGTCAATAGTAGCTCAAGGTCTAACAGCTTATAGAAGCAGAGCCAAGTTTAAAACCTGTCACTCCAAACCTCACTCTTTTTCAGTCTTAATTTATAAAACGTTTCAAATACATACATAAGTAAAGAGAGAAGTATTATAAAGTCCCACATACTTGTCACTCAACTGCCCAATTTAAACAATTTTCAACTCATGATCAGTTGTTTCACATATGGCCCCACATCCTCCACAACTTGCTCTTGGATTTGTGTGTGTGTGTGTGTGTGTGTGTGTGTGTGTGTGTGTGTGTGTGTGTGCATGCCATAGTGCACCTTTTGAGGTCAGAGGACAATTTTGCAAAGTTAGTTCTTTCCTTCCCCTTTATATGGGTTCCAGGGATCAAACTACAGAAAATGAATTACACGTTGTGCCATCTTGCTGTGACTCTACCCCTGACGGCCTTGAAGCAAGTCAGAACCATTGTTTTCTCCACAAGTATTACAAACGATATCAGCTGTGGACTTTCCCATGTGTGGGTAGTACACTGATATTCAAAAGCTTTTGGAATTGACAGTATTGTGGATTCTGAATTTTTTGTTTTAATTAGGGATTTTCATCATATAGATGATACTGATAATGCTGCTGCTGCTGCTGAAGATGATGATAACAACAGCAAACCACAGAAATTCCTAGTGATTTTTGACTCCAAGTTGGCACTAAGGCTCCATCTAGCTTTGGCCTCTACTTACTGTAACATCTTCTTCCAACAGTAAAAACAGTTCCCTCTATAAACACTTGCTCAATTATAATACACACAGGAAATGGTTTCAGAGCTTAAGCACAGTACTGTGACAAGCACTTTGACCAGACTGCAGCACTCATCAGCTCTTTGTCTTTGGCCTTAAAGTATCCGGCAACATACTGTTTCCATAGTTACTTGTTTCTGAGTTTAGTTGAAACCCTCTAGTATTTCCAAATGAAACTAGACACTGGCTTATGGCCAAGATACATACATTTTTGTCATCTTAAGGAGCACCCACTAAGCTCTCCTAAAGGTGTATAATAGGTGAGCAATGCTTCCTGTCAAAAGCCTTTTTGCATCCATGACAATGATTCCATTCTCCCCCTAGTTCATGGTGAGCTATATAAGGATATGTTCTAATATGGAGTCATGATTTCCTTACATTCCAAAGTACTTTTCACACTGCCATGGTGTTTCATTGTTTTTATTTGCTATGAATTGTTTCAAAGACCTTATTCTGCCCGGTTATAAGGAGGTAGCCTGTGAGTCCACATGTCAACTGGAGGTGACTGTGACTGCCGGAGAGTGATGAACCTGGGTAGTATCTAGAAACAGCTGACTGTCTCAATGAGGTGCAGAGAGGCAGAGTGATGCTACTGCTTGGTACCTGGTAGGAAAATGCCATAAATGTAGCTAAACTTCCTATAAGGTCCAGGATGGCCCTCCACAACAAAGAATTATGCAGATCAAAACATCAACAGTGCTGAGCTTGCGAAGCTCTGCTTTGAGTGACTGCAATCTGTCCATGATAGTGGCATCTGGTATTTGAAAGGATGGGTGGCTGTTGGCTCTCGTAATGGTGACAGATTCAAATTTCTGAGGGAAGCAGACAGTGGGTAGGAGCAGGGGCATTTGGTAGAGGAAAAGAAGGACCAGGAGCCAGGATATGAGGCCTTTCCAGTTCTCTCAGTGAAGACAGCAACAGGCTATTTGCCTTCCACTGTGTGGGGTACAACGTCTAAAAAAGGGGTTTGTGAGCTGCAGAAGCCAAGACAACGTTCACAGAAAAGCCCAAATTGAACCCAGAATAAGCTTCACATAGGTGGCTCACTCAGAGGGACCCAGAGCCATGATCTGAAGTGGCTGCAGATTTCCATGGAACACATCCAGTGCTCTCCAGGGCAGACTGTGCCCAGCACCTGGGCTCACCTGACTTGTCACCTGTGTTTCAACGTGTCGAGATCATACCACACTTAAAGTGTTACCTCCAATTTGGGGTCTCCATCAATCTCCACTACCTTCAAGCCATGCTTGTTCTTCAAGTGCCTGTTGTACTCCCATTTGGTGCCGTAGACAAAGCTGCAAACAGGACACTTCAGGCCACCTGCAAGCACAGAACAGACAGGTAAAAAGAAGTGTTTAGAGCAAGTTAGCATAAAGGGTCTCCTTCTGTCCAAATGTGTGGGATCTGCAAAGTGCCTCATTTTGTCTCCAGCACCTACAGCCACTCATGCTTACCACAGCACTGAAATAAAACAGCAACGGTAAAGCAGCTTTTAGGGTAGAGATTCGGGAACTTAATATACTTTTCTTATTTATTGAATAGGCCTTTGCAGAGAGTTTAATACCTGCTTGATATTTTAAATGCCAGGGAGAAACGAGGAACATAATCCCCTTGACCAACTGGATTGTGGCTAAAATCAATCTTTCATGTTGTTATCTGTAAATAACATTTTTTAAAGTCACTGAAGAGCAGTGGCTGATTTGTCAATCTCCTTCGCCTCCAAATGCTTCAAATCAGATGCTCAGTTCTCAAGCGCCTTCCCAGAGAAGCTAAGTCACGAGTATAAATTCTCCTGTGGGTTTCCCAGGAGAGAATAAATTAAAAGGCTGGTCACGTCCTGAAGTGTCACTGTTTACTGAACCAATTACATTTTGCACATGGTCCAGGAAGGGTTTCGATGCCTTAATTGGGAGAATGTAAAACTCAAGGTAGAGAAAAACAAATCACTAAGGTCACAGAAGAGACTCTTTCTACAATTCTATCAGAAGCAGCACTACATTGGAGACTGGACACTAATCTCTTAGCAAAAGATGCCAGCTCTAGCCAGAGGAGGCCGAAAGCAGTCCTGGTGTTAGGTGACCAGCTCTCCAGGCCAGAGTTGGGCCTCCACATAGGGCTGGGCCTAGACAGTGGGTGTCCTCACCAAAGTTCCCCTGCTTGAGTTTTTGTAGCCTGCTGACTGTGCAGTTCCAGCAGCTCATGCCCCAGTGAGGAGCTGTTGGATCTCCCTTTCTCTTGCTCCAAGTTTTCCCTATGGATGGCCTTTCCTCCCTAATATCATCTATAGACTGTATCCTGAGAGCAATGAAACTCAACATTAACTTCACAAGGAAGGCTTGCTCCTCCCCTCCTCTTTAATTAGTTCTGTGTCAAACAGAATGCAGAGAGAACTAGTTAAAGAGTTTGAAAGTCACAGTGTTCATTTAATACTATCTTCCTTGCTCTTTGAATCCTGCCTCCTGCCGTGGCAAGCTGCTCCCCTGCCCAGTCCCATGGTTGCCACAGCACATGTCTGAATCAGTCACTAAGCAAATGAACACTGTCTGTTTTCCTCCTATAACAATACCAATAGCCAAAACAGTCACATATATCTACTCTCTGAGTGCACATGTCAAATACCACAGGTATAAGCTACGCTCACTCCCCAACAATACTGGCATGATTACCTCATTTTAAACAGAGGCTTTGGACTATAAAGTAGTATTTGCCTTAAGCCAAAACTATAACCAGCTTGAGTTCGGTGCAACAATATGATCACAATTTCCATCAAATTCTTCCTGGGCAGTATGATGCACTCACTTTCAAGATCTCTCTGACTCAAACACCCAGGCCAGTTCCTTACCTTTATTCTCAATCCTGAAGCCTCACAAACAATCATTTTTACATCCCTGACATGAACATCAAGTGATACCCAAAGCAGCCCATTTCTCCAGTGCCTCTGTGAGCTGAGCGAATCACAGGGACACTAATGTTTAGGCAGCCAGAAACTGAACTGAAGAGTATGTTTTAGGCTATTATCTTCATTTATTTATTGCTCATTCTGAGGAATTCTGTCCAGATGTTGAGTTTGACTGAATAACTTTTGTTAGAGCCAGGCAATCTCAGGGACATGCACTACTCAATTCCATCCCCGTTTCACATGCAGCTCCAATGCATGCCCTCTCCTGAACCAACTCCATGTCAGTGGACTCTGCACAGAGCATTGCCTACAGCTGGAGTTTCTTGTCTACTGCAGAACTGGAAGCTAATAGTACTTCCCTTCCCACCTTCCACTCATTGCTCCTCAGTCTCCTGATCCTGGGTATGTTTAAGAGCATACAGCAGAAGCAAGATGGAGGAGAGACAAAGCCAGGTGACACTAGTCACCATCAGAAAGACCGGAAAGAAATGGATATCAAATTCTTAAGTTATAAAACATCCTACAAAAGAAAAAAGGCAAAGTGAATGGTTATTTTCAGAATCTCAAAGACACTATTCTTTTATAGACAAGATCAAATGCATTGTTCTTTCTTAGTCAGGAGCATAAGTAAACTTCCTTTTAACCTCCCATGGTGGTTTGATTGAGAAATGTTCCCATAAACTTGGGTATTGGAATACCTCATCCTCCAGATGGTGGTGCTGTTTGGGGAGGTTACGGAACTTTTGGACGTGAAGCCTTGCTGGAGGAAGCACATCACTGGAGGCAAGCCTTGCAATTGTACAGCCCTGTCCCACTTCCACTTCTCAGCTTCCTGCCTGTAGTTGAGGATGTGATTTCTTAGTTTCCTGCTCCAGCCACCCGCTGCCATGCCTCTCCCACCATTATGGATGCTCCCTCTAAAACTGTAAGCCAAAATAAACTCTTTCTTCTGCAAGTTGCTCTTGGTTGTGGTGTCTTATCACAGCAACAGAAAGGGAACTAATATACATTCCTGTTATCATGTACTAGTCATCTACCCTGCTGTCTTTCCTCATGAGCATCTTTGCAAAACCTCTCTTAGTCATGTCTTCCACCTTTGCTCATGGCTAGACCAATCCTGCTTCTCCATGAAAGAGTTAAACACAGAAACAACCAAAGCAAACTTCCTGAGGTCAAATGCAGGCTTCACAGTGAAACTAGAATACTGTTTTAGGGAAACTAATTCAGGGGGGAAAAACAACCTCATATTATGTTTAAATTGTACTTAATATGATAATGCCTGGCATTAATTAAAACTTCAATCTTTGCCATAGCAACTTTAATTAAAGAACAACAAATAGAAATATGTAATCTCACCTGAATGTATAACTATGCCATTTAATTGACATCAGAGCAGAGAGAAATAATTTCTCCTTCAATTAATTAATTTCTTAGTGTGCACAGTAAAGGTCAACAGAAGGCCTGGTGAGCTACTCACAACCCTGGCATTAAGTGCTCGGTAAAGTTGCAAATGGCCAGCCACAATTTCCTCACGTGGACTACTTAACCAAAAGAAAGTTCAAGAACAACTTTAAAAGCTCACCATGGCAGCCTTGCTCTTTACAGACCTTAACCTATTGGAAACCTAGAGTATTTCCAGGCATTAAAACATCTGCCCTTCTTTGTGGTGCCTGATGTTATAGAAGACTCCATTTCATGTTCAATAACATCAGTCTGGGAACAGCACAGAACACGAGGCAGATAGGCAGTCAGGCAGGTAGATAGATCATACTTGTGTGAGCCTGGTGAACGTCCTTACACTCTTAAGTCTGAGCTTTCTCTTCTACTAAGGTAAAGATAGCAGTCCTCATATCCTCATGGTAGCTACAGCATAAGAGGCAGAATATAGGGTCTCCCAGATGGATATACTAACCCTTGGAACACGTGAACACATAGCTTGCATGGGAAAGGGACTTGGCAGATGTGATTTAGCTAAGAACTCTGTGATGAAGATCATTTTGGAACATGGAATGTATGTAATATAATCAAAGGGAAGACTGTCATCATAATGGCATAATAGGAGAAAAACTCCTCTGACCATTTTTGCCTTCAAAGGTAGAAGAAGGGTCCACAAGCCAAGGCATGGGGTAGCTTCTAGAAGTTGGACAAGGTCAGAAAGTAGATATTTCCCTCACATCTGTAGATTTGTTAACATCCCTATTTTAGCTTAGTAAGCATCAGTGTGCATATCTGAACTTTGTAAGGTAACAGATCTTCATAGGTTTAAGTCATTTGCTATAGTGGCTTTGGGAAACTAGTACAGGCACTCAGGGACTGGAGCAGAAGCATTAAGGAACTTGGATACTGAATAGTTTAAATTCACAAGATGAGTAGGTGAAATGTGAACATCAGTTCTTGTGGATATTCTCATTTCCTGTTGAGTAAGAAAGTGTTACCCCTAGTGACCTAAAGTGCTGTTGGATCACCTGGCCATAGGGCTCAGGGATATCTGAATCCTGTGTCAAACCCTAGCCTCTCTTCCCATAGGATCCTTGAGAATAATAGCATAGGAGAACTACAGCAGAGGAAAACAAGCCTATTTTATCATTAGCTGGCTGATATCCTGGACTCTAATGAGGAGTCCCTGGTATACACATCTCAAGTAAGGTCTTCTTCACTTCTCTCTGGGCCCTGAGACCATTGGGAAGGACTGACTGAGCAAAAGAAACAGGTCACATAGTCAACCTTGAGCCAAATTAGTGACTAGCCTTAGGAATGAAGATAAGAGGGAAAAAAAAGAGCACCTCCCATGAGACTTTGAAAGTGCAACCTAATCAATATCCCAGTGTGAGACCACGCCTGCTCCTCGCCCTCATCCCCCTCTTCTGCTTCACCAAATACCGAATCAGGAGACTGGATTAGCCTGGTCATATCGTCATTGCGCTCTGTCAGCTTCTAATTTGAAAACAAGTGAATAAGGATACCAACCTTTAGGACTATATCATAGGAAAAATTAACCCATTCAATAATAATCAAAATAAGGCATACCATCACACCACTAGAAGCCTCTTCCAACAACTCAATGAATCTTGATTTTAATTGTTTTAAACATGTCCATAAATTAAATTGATAACTTATGAGCGACTTCACAGTTTCTAGATTTTCTGCTACGCTATTTCCTGAGATTAGCATGAATAATACGATATGCATGTGCTCCCATGGATACAGATTTACATTTTTCTAATTCAGTAGTTCAAAATAACAAAGACTTCAGCAGAAGCCAAAAATGAAGCCTTCGTGACATACCTCCTGTCATTTCTCCTCTGGTCGTGACTATCTATTGTCACTTCAGTGACTCTCAAACAGGGCCTCCACAGAGGGCTCAGCCACTGTGTAAGCAGCTGATGATACTCCCAGGCAGGACCTCCTCTCATGTGGAAGGGAAGAATCCTTTAGCCACACCATCAGAACATGAGGTCCTGAAAGGAGCTGCCTAGTCCCAGTGCTACTGAACAAAAGAGACAAGCAGGTTCCAACTCAGGAAGGAATGCCGATGAGTGCCACCATAAAGCCACCTAGTTTAGTACTGAGTTTCAGTGGCTAGCACTGGGCTGGCTGCACAGAAGAGGCTGAAAAGACATGTGCATGAGGAAACATGGAGACAAACGTAATAGCTTAGGGTTTTCATGAAGCATTTACTTCATGTCAGGAAATAGCTGCAAGTATTAGAGAACAAGATCTAATTTTGGCAACTACTGTTGAGGGCAGGTATTAGCTTCCCCTGTGATGATTCTGAATGCAAGATCAAGTCCAGGGAAGATAAGTACCTGGTCCAAAGGCCACGCTGTGCAGAGACCCCAGTTAGGTCTGTGTAGCTCCCAACCCTGTGCGTGTTCCAGAGAATCTAGAGAAATCTGACAGTGTATTTTGTGGTACTGGGAAACTGACCTTTGCTAAGTCCCATCTTCATCATATCACACACCACTTAGAAAGGAGTTATGACTTCTTGAAGCCTGGCACCAAAGCACCTTACACACCTCAGTGCCTATGACTGCTAACCTAGCTCTCGAGCAAGCTTTAATCAGGCTTTGGTGAAGGGGCAGGAGTGGGGGGAGGGGGACTGTCAAGTATGTCTTCCTTAAACAGCACAATATATACATTTATATAGGAGAATGCTTCAAATCCGTATTGATGATCAAGTGATGACTTAGAGAATCTACCCTCAGAATATGAGATGCACATACATTACAAGCCAGGAATAAACTGCTTCATGTAATGCTTAGGAGAAGTCTAACGTCTAAATAGTACCAGAGTGGTGAAGACTCATTTAGGTATCTGCTTCTTCAACAAGCCCCTAGAATGGGACTGGGAGGTGGGGATGGAGACACATGAAAGAAAATGATCAAGCACCGATCTTCAAAGCTTAAATATAAAACCCAGGTCCTGTTAGAAAATGCCAATTGATTGGAAAGCCTTAGAAAGTGAACAGAAAACTTGGGGCATAAAACAGTTCAAGTTCAGCACAGTTTTGGCAAGGCAGTGATGAAAGTCTAAAAGCAGTGATAGTGTCATCAATCAGATCCATGGGCCTGTCCCACCAGCCACACTGAACATCTATTTTCTGCCAATCAAATCCAAGAGTGTGAAGGATGTGAAAACTAAGCCCTAGCTTCCCACTCATTATTTACAGTGACTCTAACTCAAATCCATTCTCCCCCATGATTCCTGGACATGATGACTGTCGTAAAAATAATAATAATAATAATGCAACAGTGGCTAGTGGTGCAACTCAATGGGAAGGCACTTGCCTAGCATGTGCAGGGCCTTGAGTTCCATCCTTAGCACAGAAAAGGAAGACTCCAAGCAATGGTCCCCAAAGTTTTAAATATTTTCAGGAAAAAAAAAAGCAAATCTAGGAATGAAATGGTCTTTTGTGCCAGATGCCCCTGAACAGCATCTTCTCTACCCTCATGGAAGATGGTGCTCTGTAGTCAAGGAGTCCAACAAGGACAGGCTAGGTGACTGCCTAAGACAGTGCAACTCAAGGAGAGGAAACCCAGATCTGAGCCAAGATCCTCCCCCTCTGCTGCACCATCCTGCTCCTAGCATCATAAAACTTCTGAAGAAAACGAAAGACCCATTTTCTCTCTTGCACTCTGACAAATTTCTGATGGATAGCTCGAAAAGGATCCTGAGAGTCTTAGCTGCTCATCTATTCCTGTTCTGCTCTGTCACTGAATGCTGCTGGATATAGACAATCCATTTGTGTTACATGGAGATGCATCTCTAGGCAACTCAGCAAGGGATGCTTTGTGCTGAATCGGAAAAATAAGTATCCCTGGCTGTGACACAGCTCTCAGTCCTCCATCTGGTAGCCAGACAGGTTTGTAAAACCTCCCTCAGCTCCACAGAGTCACCAGCTAATAAGAAGCGGTGACTAAAGCTATTCACTGCAGTCAGTCCTAGGTGAATTATTGGAATGGAGACATAAAGACAGCCATATTTCTCTGTGTGGTGACAGCACGTGTATTATGCCCTCTTCGGTGGTAATGTGTGGTTATTTATTTTCAATAAAACCTCAAAAAGAAAAACTATGAAGTTTTTCAATATTTACAGGGGTTTTCATTAATTCTCAATAAATGTTCAAAATATTTTTCAGGATAGCTAAAGTACCTGTGTACTCAAAATGTGTTTTTCTATAAATCCCCCCCCCCCAAAGTTCAACTACTAAATATATCTTAGTAGCACTGGTTACAATTTTATTTTTAAATCTAATTAAAATATAATTACATCATTTTCCCTTCCCACTCTTTCCCTCCTACCTGCCCCATGTCTAGCCCCCTCTCTGGAGTTGATGGGGTCTTCTTTAAAATCAAGGAAGGGACGGCATAAAGACTGTAAGAGCCAAAGGACCATGAAGTGTTCTGTGAGATCATACCTTCTAGCTATGCTACAGAAGCTACACCCATGAAATCTCAACAACATGGCTTCCGACCCAAGACCTAAACAATTCCACCACCAGCTGACATCCCAAGATAGATGGGGGGAAATCTCACAGGGCCCAACACATGGATGAAGAGCTAAAAGCAATTAACAAGTCCTGAGAGAGGGAAAATTAGACTTCCACGGAGAAGATCCCCCTAATTGATTATCCAATACCAAGTAGTCAAACCTAGAAACATACCCTAGAAACAATACCAAGTAGTCAACCCTGAGTGACTTTGCAGGTTATATTTATGCTTATTCTTTTATATGTATATGTACTAGTAATAGTTAAAAAGAGAAAAAAAAACACCTTAGAAACTACATTTTTCAACCACAGAAGTTTTCATCTCTTACATGCAATGCTGTATTACCAACAGCTCTCAGGAGTTATAATTACAAAGTCAAAGACTGTAGCAAAGGACAACAAAAAATGTTCTTGTCAATAACACTGAATGAAGAAAATAAGGCCTAAAATTTCTACCCTGCAAACAGTATGTGCAAACCAAGAGCAGACAACAGTATTGGTGAATATTGTGGCGAGTATCAGAGACTGAAACTTTTACCACTACGCTTTTAGATCACGACATTACAGTTGGAATTCTGACTCGTGCCTTCTGGTGAATAATGAGGGTGGCGATGACATACCAACAGAGGGGAAGAACTAACGTGATGCCAGGCCCATGGGTTAGAACTGAGCTCTTGGCGTCTAGCAGTGCTTCTCAGCAGGCCTGGGCCCCTCACCTACCTTGCTGGATGAGTGCTTCAGCTGCAAGCTCCCCGCTGCCCACGTTGGCGTACTCCTCGTTGGGGTGCTTCCTGTTGTAATGTCGCTTCAGAGATCCGGAGATGTTACATGAGTAATGACAATGGGCACAGCGGAAAGGCTAGGGGGACAAGGAACAGAAATGGTGAGCCTCTGCCAGCTTCCCCAAGTGCGCCTCCCGGGGAGAGTATGACACCAGCATATCTACAAATGAGCGGGACCAGTAGACCCCGTCACCAGGGAATGGCCCGTCCCAGTTAGGGTTCCTAGTGCTGTGATAAAATACCATGACCAAAAGCAACTCAGGGAGGAAAGGACTTATTGTAGCTCACATGCCCTGGTCACAGTACATCTGGAAAGAAAGTCAGGCAGGAACTCAAAGTAGGAACCTGGAGGCAGGAGCTGAAGCAGAGGCCATACAGGAGTGCTGCTTACTAGTTTATTCCCTATGGCTTGATCAGCCTGCTTTCTTATACTATTCAGGACCATCACCCAGGGTGACACTGCCTCCTGTGGGATGAGTTCACCTACATCAGTCATTAATCAAGAAAACATACCATAAGCTTGCCCACAGGCCAATCTGGCGCAGGCATTTTCTCAATTGAGGTTCCCTCTTCCCACATGACTCCAGCTTACGTCAAGCTGACATCAAAACTAACCAACACATCCTGCTTCCATGCAGCCCCAAGCAGCCAGGGTAAGGTAGGTCCCAGGGATGCCACTAAACAAAACTGCAGTCTTTATTTCATGATTGCTCTTCTTGTCGACCCCTGGCACCGAAGAAGATAAATAAAATAGTAATATGCCAACCAATCACTATTTTAAATGATGGCATTAAAAGCAGTTCCTGTTACAATCTAATCCTGGATACTCTTGTTCCTTCCTCCAAACAACTTCCTTAGCGACAGTTCCCTGTCAGAATCTGTAACAATGCACAGTGCCAGGCTGTGGGGACATGTAGCTGGCAAAAGCCAGTGCAGCCTGACCTAGGCCAGAGGAAGCACTTACAGAATAAAATCACAAATGGATCCACAGCCCTGTCTGACCCCCTTGCATACTGCCTCTGGGAACTCAATGCAAGGAAGGGAAGGAGTACCCATCAGGTACCCTTAGGAAGACCTTGGCTTCAGCCTCAAAAAAGCTATGTGCCTGAACCACTGCCATATGCTAGGCTCTTTCTCAGACCAAAGTGTCCTCCTATGTCACGGTGCCATGTAGCTCAGACAGAGTGGCAGGAATCCTGTTTGGCATTTGGGCCCATCTATTAACACCAGCTTTCTGTCAAGGCAGTAAGAAGCAGCTCATGGGCTGTGGTGATGTTGTGTTCCCCAAAATATTGTATACCCTAATAAACATATCTGGTCTCAGAGAACAGAACAGCCACTAGGTATAGAGGCCAGAAAATGGTGGCACACACGCCTTTAATCCTAGCATTCCAGAGGCAGAGATCCATCTGGATCTCTGTGAGTTCAAAGCCACACTGGAAACAGCCAGGCATGGTAACAAAACCTTTAATCCCAGGAAGTAATGGGAGAAAGCAGAAAGATATGTAAGGTGTGAAAACTAGGAATTAGAGCTGGTTAAGCTTGTAGGCTTTTAGCAGCAGTTCAGCTGAGATTCATTCTGGATGAGGACTCAGACTTCCAGTCTGAGGAAACAGGATCAGCTGAGGAATTGGCAAGGTGAGGTAGCTGTGGCTTGTTCTGCTTCTCTGATCTTCCAGCATTTACCCTACTACCTGGCCCCAGATTTGTGTTATTAATAAGTCCTTCTAAGATTCGTGCTACAATGGGCCCCCAAGATGGCTTCAGTACTCTGGATGCTGCAGGAGGTGCTCAGATGAAGCATGTTTAACCTCACAGGTGGAAATCACCTGCAGTGGAACCTCAGACAAGTAGCAAAACGTCTCCGAGCTCTTTCTTCATCTGAAACCTGAGGGTAATAGCTACCTTCTTAGGCCATGCTCTGGATGAAAGGGTGGAACACAAACCAACAGTTGAGACACCATGCTGAGAGCTCCCCATGGTGTCCATCAGCAATTTTACAACAACTCTTGCACTCACAGAGGCTGACACATCACTGTGTCTATGATGACCACCTGGACTCCGTGACTGACAGATGCATCCATCTTTTCACCATTACTATGCAGAGGCACTAAAGCAGTAACAGCAATGACTGGCCATGGAGAGAACCAACCAGCAGGGGGGATGCCCTCCCTGACCCGAAGCGTCCACGGCCTCCAGCAATGGCTTCTAGTCTTCCCACAGAGAGGCAGTGAGGAGAGACGGATGGGTAAACACAAGGAAGCCCTTTGCCTAAGTCTTCTCTCTCCTTACTGTATACCCAACCACTCCTTCGAAGCAGCTTCTGCCCATGCCTTCCACTCCTCCCCTTCCCACTTAGGGCTCTATCATCTCCCGGGAAAACAGTTCCCAAAGGTTTGGCCAACACCGTCTTGTCAGACCCCATGTCCCACATCTGTCAGATGGTACCACCCCCCAGTATAAAAGGACATGGCAGCACTGCCATTGCCAGCTTCTGCTGATGGCCTCGGCACTGCCTGACAAGATCGGCTTTTCAGCCCTGATTTTCAGGCTTGACTCTCTCTAAGGCACTGCCTTGAGGCCTGTTATGTCTGTCTGCTCTGGTTTCCATGATCATTTTTACACCATTGACGGCTGGATGTGAATGTTCGGTATGACCCCTCCTCTCTTCCATAGGTAGGACTATCTAACTGTCTTCTAGTTTCCTCCACAGGGAAATGCTGCAAGCATAACTCCAAGCAACTTCAGATTCATATCATGCTACATAATCTGCTGATCATTCAGACAAAAAAGCTGGCACTTACCACAGTCACTTTTACACTCAATCTCTTCTGTTGCCTAGCCCCAGAATCTGCCCCTGCCCCTCTCCACATGTCACGCCAGTGGAGAGAAGGATGCCATTTCAACTGTATTGATTTTAGCACTAGAGATTGACACTAGGTTTAACTGCACTGTTGCCCTGCACTGTTAGGTAAGCACGCTGTCACCGGACAATATCTCCAGCCCAAATCCTCTTAAGAGAAAGGTTGGGAGCTGGAGAGATGGCTCAGAGGTTAAGAGCACTGGCTGTTCTTTCAGAGGTCCTGAGTTCAATTCCCAGCAACCACATGGTGGTTCACAACCATCTATAATGAGATCTTGCGCCCTCTTCTGGCCTTCAGGCATACATGCAGGCAGATCACTGTATACATAATAAATAAATAAATCTTTTTAAAAAAGAAAGAAATGTCATACCTCAGGAAGGCCCAGGAATTTATTATTTTTCTACAAAAGAAAGACAAAGAAGCTGCAGGAGGTCCCCAGCGAACATCTACATCAAAAGCATCCTGGGACACAAAATATTTAGTGCTGTCCTATGCAGAGCTATATTTTGCCATCAGTTCCTTCACGGAACCCTTGTGGTTTGGACCACAGGCCGGGAACAAAGGCAAAACTTGTAGGGGTTTCTCATCTACCAACCACACAGGGCCAAAAGGACTACACTTCCAATAAAGGACTATTACAAAGTTAAAAGCCACGCCACAGTCTAGTGCTTTCCTCTCTAAATAAGCAAACATCATGAATTTATTGGAACACTAGCATTTACACAGACATCAAAAAAAGAAACTGAGAATGTTATACTGCCCACATGGGGTGGTCAGCAAGTAACAGCCGAGAAGGAGAGGGGCAATCAAAGTAAGAAATGGTCCTACGAGCCAAATTCAGACGGTGGAGCCAAGTCCATCCTTCATGTGGCAAAGCAGATAAATTGCCACATGAGGGTTTCAGGGCCTTTTAGTTCCCATGCAGACTCCTGGGAAGAATTTCTAATGAGAAGAAAAAAATGGCAAACAGGTATGCCACGAGGAAAGAGAAGGTGCAGATGAGGCCAAACGAGAGCTCGGTCCCCAAGCGACAGATTTTTAGCCACATAACAGTTCTTGCCACTGGAAGGCTCGGGGCAGCACTCTGACACACCCTCCCATGTAGACCGCGGTATCAGGCCAATGGATACGGTAAGCTAAGCACTAGCCTGGGCAGATGTTTTCCTGGTGAACTGTTCTGGGGCTTGAAAGATAATGACTCCTTTCCCTGGGCTCGACTGTTCCCTAAACCTTTTCCATCATTCCATGAAATTCCCCACTGAAGTCCTCTGTCCTAAACTACATTTACTGAGCCACACCTGGACCTTTCTGGCAAACCAAGTTTGAAGTTGAGAAGCCTTGGTAGTGTCAATCAGAGAACTCTCCAGCAGCCACGGCAAATGAGTAGGCAGGCGAACCCTAGCTAACCCACTCTGGTTGTGTTACTGATTCAGATCTTAAAATTCATATCCGAAGCATCGATTTGCTGACCTCCTACTGTGAGTGAGACACTGTTCTCTGACCTGGAGATCCCATGATGAATGAAGGCAGGCTTGTAATTCCCTGAATATATATGAGTTTCGAAAGATTAAATGCTACCTAGGCAAACTAAATCATAAAACTTAGTTCATACACCAGATACTCTCAAATAGCAAATGGCACTGGACCTCATAAAGGAAGTTATTTATTCTGAACCTTCAGAACAGAATCTAGCCAAGAGTTAGGGAGACATAACTCATGGCATCCACATAGTTCACTTGGAAGAAAGCCTAAAGTTCTTAGTGAGGTTCAAGAGAAAGGGAACAGAAAAAAGATAGGGAGCGGTCAGCCATAGCTTCTGTTCAGGTGCACTGGGGTTATCTAACCAGCTTTCTGAGCTCTACCACCATAACTAAGCTGTTTCATCTAATATTTCCTGACCTACCGTCTGTTGGGTAGCCATGCTCTTCATGGACTCATTCTTCTAAGTCTCACAATTTTATATGGGTACAATTATTGTTCCCATTTTACTGATAAGAAAATGGAGGCACAGAGTGATTTAGGAAGTTGTCCAAAGCCTCGTAGTCTCCTAGTCTGCACTGTTTTGGAGCCCCAGGCAGAACTAATCACAAGGAAATTATTTAATTTTTCACTGGCCATCTGGGCATCTATCTTCCTCACAGCTCTTCTCAGGGGGGATTACAGGCTGGCCTTCTAAGATATCACAGATATGAGCCAGCCCAGAGATAACCATTAACTAATAACAACCATCAACTAACAGCCATGGTAGACTTGGAAAGACTAAGGTCACTGCTGGTTTTCACTGTGGTGCATAAGTTTGAGCATGTGCCTGCACGCACACATACTCACACACCAACTGATAATGTGTGCTCTGTGGAAACACTAATGTTAAGCTTTAGGAGCGAACATTAGGTGTCAAGCAAGGGAGTGACAGCCCCATGTGGGCAGTAAAGCATATCAGTGTCTTTTTTGATGTCTGTGCAAATGCTAGCATTCCAAAAATAATAACTTCATATTTGCTTAGAGAGGAAAGCACTAGAATATGATGTGGTTTTTAATTCCATCAAACTCCTGTATTTGAACTGTAGACATTTTGTTCACATTTTATTGCTCTGGAAACTAAACAGAGGATGGACTGAAAGAAACAAGAGTGAGGCACGAACCAATCATCCTTTGCTTCAGTGGTACAGGCAACAGGCACTGGGGGCCACAGTGAGTCAGGGGAACAAACACCCATGCAAGAATGTGAGCAGCTAGAGAGAAGAAGAAGGGACGTCAGATGGACCCAATTGTTGAGATGATGTGTGGGAAGAAAGAGGCTAAAAGCCTCAAGTAAAGGGGTCATCTAGATCACAGAAGAGAAAGAAATGATACCAGTCTTATGGGGGTAAAAGTAGGAAGTCTAGACCACCAGCCCCCCCCCCCCCCAGACCAGAGAATGAGTAGAGACATAAATCTTAAACACAAAAAAACTCCTGTGGTATAGATGTCTTCTGGGCATGGGAACTTGGAAGATGCTCTATGACTGAATGTGGCTGTAGTAAGAGACCTGGCAGTTCTGTATTACACTGGTGGCCCAGAGTGGTAGACGGGAAGGAGGGCTGCAGAGAGCGTACTCAGGCAGAGGAATCAGAAGCTTCTGGAGTTGTGAGGTCCAAGGCAGCTGTCCACAGAGTGCGAGAGATGGTAGAGTCAAATACACCAAGAATCCCAATTAGAAATGGCCTTACCAGTGTCCACAGGACAGACACAGAGAGAACAGCTCTGGTGAGCTCACTGAAGAGTTCACTAACAGGGTGAAAACAAAAAGCTGAGTTCAGCAAGCTGCTGGGGTGACATGAGGAAGGAGTGAGTTCTGGGTCATGGGCCAATTCTCAGAAGGTATCTACTCTTGACCCACAGTGCAGGCTGAAAAAAAGGTGCAATTGAATTTGTAAGGCAGTGGCTCCCTAAGTTCATGGATTTTTATCAGAAAAAGTCTCATCAGTGCAAACAAGTGCTTCATTCCAGTTTCGGGTGTGTCACCAATGGCTCAGAGACCAAAATGTGAACCTCCCCTATGAGATGGACCTTTCCATGCAGAGGATGACAGTATCACATGACTCTAGTGTAGGAAATCTGGGGATGTGGAGCACAATTTTATAAGCCTAAGTTTGACATCCTGGGTAGATAGACCTAGAAAATTAAAACAGAAGATAAACCACTTACTTGATTGACATTCTGGTAAATGCAGGAAAAGAAAATATTGCTGTAGCAACCTGTACCAAGTGGACTAGTTGGTGCAAGATATGTATTAGATGCAGCATTATTAGACCGCAAGTACCTTCCCACTCTAGTGGGCCCAGAATGATGACATGATTACTGTTACATCAAGCAAGAGTAAGTAAATGCAGTAAAACCATGAATAAAGCAGAAACTAAGACGTGGGCTCAGATATGGGATCCATCACTAGTCAACCATGACAATTCCAGTTGTTTTATGGGGGAGGGGAGCACATGTGCCCACTCTCAAGTGTGTTCATATACATTTGTACGGTGTACGGGTGGAGGTCAGAGGTCAACCTCAGGTGTTGCTCCTCAGGAGCCACCATCTTGTTTTGTTTCTCATTGGCCTGGAGGTCAGAACTTGGGCTAGAGATCCACAGATTTCCACCTCCCCACTACTGGGACTACAAACTCACAGCCCCACACCATGCCTATCTTTACTCTCCTCCCCAACACTTTCAATTCCCTAATAAACCTCTGCTCACCTGCCAAGGTTGCAAAGAGGTCACAAAAACAGAACAGGACTGTAATTTGAGAAGTACAAAATGCAACAGGTCTCAGGACATTTGTGCTTAATCAGCTGCACAACACTGTCAGGCCTTTGTAGTCACAAGTTCCATTTCTGGGGATTCAATCAAGGATCCAAAGTTCTTTTAAATTCTCAAAATTCTTTTAAGGTTCTCAAAATGTGTCTGTTCTGGGCATGCCCGGATGTCTATAACAACTATTTAAATTGTAACATTGCTTTAGATATGGAAAGTTAATCTGGAGACAAAGTATTTGTAATGTGCCTCAGTCATGTGCATATCCTGGGCCATCTTACAGAAAGGACTTGAGCAAATGCTGGTGTCTGTGGGGAATTGTGGAAGCAAGCTCCTCACATGCTGAGGCTAAACTATGCCTACATTTACCAACTTGGTCATCTGAGACTTGAAAAACCTCCCCGTAGATAGCCCTACCAACTCTCCATGAGAACCTCCCTTCCCTTTCCACCCTAGAGAAGACCTCCTCTTCCTATAGCAGAGAGGCCTGTCGGCAGCCTGAGGCGTGCAAAGCAAGGTCCACCCCCTCACCAAGCACCATGATCCTCCCACCAGCCACAAAGGCTTCAGAGTATCTCTCCCACATCACCACAACGCACCATCTCTGTACACACTAACGATGACTCATGCCTGTGACACACTCCTATAAACAGGAGTAAAAAGAGTTTGCTATTTCCCTGGTGCTGAGGGTCGAACCAATGAGGTGCACCGCAAGCCACTGAAGACACTTCCTTAGTGCTGCCCTTTAAGTGAGTTAGCAGAGTGAGCGGCAGTCAGAGAACAGCTGGTACGCGTCTTTTTGGTGGTGCGATAATCAGACCACAGAAGTTGTTTTCAAAGGTCACAGCACCTTCACAGTCTTATTTAGCCATCAACTAAGTTCGGCTTTGTCATGTAGACACCCAATTAAACATCCATTCATCTTTTGTCTACAATCATATTTTTACGTTGATGAAAATATGCCTAGTATTAAATGATACCAGAGAAGAGAGGGCCTGGCTCTTACAGGCTCCAGATTATACTCAAGCTTTGTGTGCTGACCAGGAGAAGCCACTCTGCCAGGACCTCTCCACAGTGCCCAGAGAGGAATCTCAGAGCTCAGATTTACATACAGCCAGTCACTAGGTAGTCTCCATCTCCATCTCCATCGACAGCCAGCAGAGGCAAGAGAACAGTAGGAAGTAGGAAGAAAATAGGGTGATGCGAAGGGAAAAGAATGGATAAATTACTTTAGTGTGTGTGGGAGAGAGAGAGAATGGTAATATATCAGGCTCAGGGCAGATCCGCTGTAAAATATATAACCAACTGAGGCAAAATATCCTTTCTAATAAAATGCTTATATATGTGCATAAACGCTTGCCAAATGTTATGTTAGGAGGCAGAGGTAAGATTACAGCAGAGTTAGATCCATCAGGTCATCGCCACACCTACAGAGGACTTTTGCTCCCATACCTAGTTCTCTCAGTATCTGAGCTACCTCTCCCACAGACTCTAGAATTGGATTTATGTGATGTTTTGTCACTGTGGTGACCTCAGGAGGTAATCCCTACTGCTACAGCAACATGCTCCTTGAGTAAACTTGAAGACCTGCACACATAAAGGACTACTCATACACAGACACTGTGTACACAATCCACGGTAAGAGATACTTTCCATGTACTTGCTTGGCCTCACAACAATCTTATAAACTGGAAATGCTTCCTCCCTTCCTCCCTTCCTTCCTTCTATCCTTCCTTCCTTCCTTCCTCCCTCCCTCCCTCCCTCCCTCCCTCCCTCCCTCCCTCCCTCCATTCCTTTCTTTTCATTTAGATAGTTAACTGAATTTAATGATGATTATGTGACCTGCCTAAAGTCACACAGGAGGAAACATATGCAAGAGCAAATGCTGACATAGACACATGTTGAGTTAATTCCAAAACCTTTGACCAAGTTCAAGTACAGCAATGAATTCAACTAAACATGCCCAAGGAATTTAGAGCACATATTCCTTTATACAGCCAAAACTACCTACAGGCAAGGAAAAAGAATGATGCTAGATTAATGTAAGAGTTTAAAAGATACTAAGAACAAAAAGACATTTGAAGCCAGGTATGATGGGGTATAGCTTTAATACCAGCAATGAGGAAGCTGAGGCAGGAGCATCATGATTTTGGGGCAAAACTGGGCTACACAGCAAGTCTCTTAAAACAACAATAACACACACACACACACACACACACACACACACACACACACACACACACACGAGAGAGAGAGAGAGAGAGAGAGAGAGAGAGAGAGAGAGAGAGAGAGAGAGAGAGAGAGAGAGAGAGAGAGAGATCTGTATCTCTTAGAGATACAGAGGCCTAAGAAAAGGCTCTGAAGCCAATGCAGGCCCAAGTCTAAGCTGGACCATTTCACCACCAGGGAAAGCCTCTTGACCTTTTTTATGCCTCTCTTTTCTCATCTATCAAATGGATATATCATCGGCTCCTGTAAGGATGGAGTAAGATACTAAAAATATGGCATATGACACATGGTAAGTACTTCCTGTGTGAGCTGTCACCACCGTTATTTTCGAAGTCAACATGTTATTGAAGAAAATGACAGAAAAGAAATAGGAAATTAACAGCCGCAATAAGAGAACAGTTTCACAGCAGTTACACAGATAGAACGGAGCCTCGTTTTTGTTGCATCAGGAAACCCAGAAATGTCAAGAAGACAGCCACATTTTCACCTGTTCTAGCAAGATTGTGCACAGCACAATTCATGACATCCTACTGATTTCTTCAACTGCCTGCACCCAATCAGAAATGACAAGCCCACAGCTACCAGGAAAGAAACCCTGCAGAAATAGCGATGGGAGCAGAGAATGCAGCAGAAGGCACAGAGCAGAAGAGGAAAGAAGCCAGGATGGAGATGAATATACTGCTCAAGGATCTCAAACTCCCTGCTAAAGACCCAACAAGGCCTTGGCCGAGGTGGACTCCACCACACTGAGCAAGTAGTTATGGTAAACAAGAGCTGGTGGTAGGACCATGGAGTACCTGACCTTCTGTGTCCTCCTGCCTCCTTAGAGCAATGGATCAGGAGATGGTTCCCACCATCTCCTGAGCCATAGAACTTGGGCATCTTCCTCTAACCCCTGATGTGTTAGTTTCCTCCTCTGAAATCTGGAGGTTAAAAAATACTGTCAGACTAACTGAAGTGCCAGGACCCAGAGGCTGGATAACCCAAAGACCTAAGATAGAACCAAACACAAGAGAAAAAAAAGTCAATGTAATGATGCCTACCGATACTCTGCTATACTCATAGATTAGTGCCTACCCCAAATGTCATCAGAGAAGCTTCATCCAGCAACTGATAGAAACAGACGCAGACCCACAGCCAAACATTAGGCCAGGTCCAGGGAATCCTATTGAAGAGAGGGAAGAAGGATTGTACGAGCAGAGGGGTCAAGGAAATCAGAAGAAAACCCTCAGAATCAACTAACCTGGGCTGATAGGAACTCAGAGTCTGAATCGAAAACCAAGGAGCCTGCGTGGGATAGGACAGACCTGGGCCTTCTACATGTATGTGACAGTTGTGTAGCTTGGTTTACTTGTGGGATTCCTGACAGTGGGAGCAGGGGATGTCTCTGACTCTCTTGCTGACGTTTGGGGCCCTAGTCCTCATACTGGGTTGCCTTGCCCAGCCTTAATACAAGGGGAGTACTTAGTCTTAGTGCAATTTGATATACCATGTTTTGTTGATATCCATGGGAGGCCTGCCCCTTTCTGAATAGAAATGGAGGAGTGGATTGGAGAGGGTGGGCAGAAAGGAAGTAGGAGAGGGATGGGAGGAGAGGAGGGAGGAGAAACTGTGGTCAAGATGTAAAATAAATAAATTTAATTAATTAAAAAAACATAATGAAAAAAGAACAAAAAAATGTCAAAACACAGTTACTGTAAGAGGCCAGGGAGTTTATTTGCCTGACAGTGCTGCTAAGTACTCCAGGACCCCCTCCATCACCACTGCCAGGCTGAGATGGCAGTGTACTCTAGGACCCCCTCCATCACCACTGCCAGGCTGAGATGGCAGTGTGCTCTAGGACCCCTCTCTATCACCACTGCCAGGCTGAGATGGCAGTGTGCTCCAGGACCCCTCTCCATCACCACTGCCAGGCTGAGATGGCAGTGTGCTCTAGGACCCCTCTAAATCACCACTGCAGGGCTGAGATGGCAGTGTGCTCCAGGACCCCCCTCCATCACCACTGCTGGGCTGAGATGGCAGTGTGCTCTAGGACCCCTCTCCATCACCACTGCCAGGCTGAGATGGCAGTGTGCTCTAGGACCCTACTCCATCACCACTGCCAGGCTGAGATGGCAGTGTGCTCCAGGACCTCCCTCCTTCACCACTGCAGGGCTGAGATGGCAGTGTGCTCTAGGACCCCTCTCCATCACCACTGCTGGGCTGAGATGGCAGTGTTCAAATCCATGATTGTTTATGCTCTTGTCCCATCCCAAGTTCTGATGGCAAGTGATGACTGCAGAAACTGGGATGTCCTCCCTGGACCCCAGCTCTCCCAGACACACTTCTTTTAGAGTCTTGCTCCATGAGCTCAGCGATCATCCCCTCCTACCTCCCAACTGCTTTACTGAAATGATTCCCTGCCGTGGCTTTCACCATCCTGTACTATGACACACACTTTGCCTCTTATTCTCCCCATGAGAACACGCACTCCATGGAGCTGAGTTCCTTTTGGCTCTTTTCCAGTGTACCGACCTGGCAGCCCCGAGCACAGCACCCAAGGAAAGGAGGGAAGGCGCTGACTGTACCTGTGACACATGAGCACTCCCTCCAGCCCACATCTGCACTCTGAAGATACGTTAGTCACCCAGGCATACGAGAACAAAATGGAATATAATATACCAAAAGATTAAGTAAGCACAACTCGGGTTATATTTACTTTAATTTTTTCTTCTTACATTGCCACGTTTCCCTGCTTTCTACAACTGAATGCACTGTCAAGTAATCAGAAATATGTAGACATTATGTTAAATAGATTAACCAATCAAGATGGAAAACAGCCCCAGACCCAGAGCTGAACTTCTGCAGCAGAGTGTCCAGAAGGGAAGAGGAATTTAGACAGTCAGTGAGGGCCAGGTAAGAAATCTGACCCTCACCTGCATGTACAGCACAAACCACCCTATTGCCCAGACTCCTTGCTCCTTCTGCATTGGACCTCCTGAGAATGATCTTTTCACACATGAAAGAAGACCAGACATACCTCTGCTCAAGCTGTGGCTCGCTCTGCCCTCTGGGGGGATGGGGAATGTGCTTTCTTTGCAGGCCTGTCTGTTCCATGTCTGTCCACAGCTCTGCCTGTACTACTCTCCACGGTCACCCCCCGTCCCTGGGGTGGTTCAGTCACATCCCATCCTTCCTTACTGCTGTCACTTTGACCTGATTCTCATGTACCATGTCCTGGACCACACCCCTAACTGCTTCTCACCCATCATTCTCTTTACAAGTTCCCCCACTTCCTCCTGCTCAGAGGCTCCTGAGTCTGAGGAAGCCTACAGAGAGGTGGGCAGGCTCTCCTCAGAGTCTCCTGTGATAAAGCAGTCACTGCATCTGGTGGGAAAGGCATGTATAAAGCCCCACATGACCTTGAGGCATGTGCTGTGAGAGCCGGGTGTATATGAGACAGGTGCACAATAGCTCGCTCCATGCAGTATCACCCTGAAGCTCCACTCACATCTTTGAGCTGTCCCTTCTTTTCTAAAGACACTCCACCCCACCTGCTCTACCTTGTTAAACTCTAGGACAACTTAATGGACCTGGGCAGATAAAACTGCCCCTCTTAGGGGACCTCATGGTCTACTTTGTAGGTATCTCTGTCATTCTGACTCTCTCCTTTCTGCTTGAGCTGTCTAAGCAATGTCTTTTTTCCTAATATTCTCATTAATCAATTGATCCTAACACCACGTGACATGGAAGAAAAGAAAGGGATGTGATATCTTATATGCTATGTCTCTATGACAAAAAGCTGAAGCCATGTGAATAAAGAAGCCCAAAATGAATTCAGTGCTGAACCACTCACTACAGGCAAAGCATCAAACATCATCCACAAAGCATGGTTCATAGGATCACGTTATCTAAAGGCATTTCCCATCCCTACCGAAGTGAATGATTTCACTTATGCTGTGAAGGATTATGCTGTCACACTTCACAGATTTAAGCCAAAAATGATTGTTCCAGTATTTTTTTCATCCGTAAGTTACTAATAGTACACATGCTATCTTGTGCCTGATATTGGACAGATTCATCACATATATTCACACTCACTCCTTGAGCATGTTAACTCACCATACGACATGTCAAAAAACCTCCCAACTTTTCTCAGAAGAACCAGTTTCCTTCTCACTAGGAACCCTTGCAATCAGCATGTCCACCTGCCCTACCCTAGGCCTCCAACTTTCTGCTAGCAGACTCCACATCAGGACACCTATGTTTCTCTGCCGCCAGGGTTGGAGGGACTCAGCAGCCAGGCACCTGTCACAGCCTATTAATGATTCATGTGATGCCCAGCCAACCAGCCTAAAATCAGTACCCTAAAACCTAAGAACCCATTTTAAATGTCTTCTTGAAAGTCATTAAAGACCTGTAAAGACATTGTAAAGTGGAAGTCATAGAATGAGAGACTGAATTTACAACATATAACCAAAAACTGACACACAGTTTTAAAATAAACAAGAAAAATGAAGAAACAGTTGAGCTGTTATTTACTAGGGAAGATGTAAGGAAGGCAGGAAGGGAGAGGAGGAAGAAAACTCATGGCCATGACAGCCATGGAAATGAAAGTGTACAGAGATCACAGCATGCCTAGCAGGGCAATGAAAAACTCTTCACACCAAACTATGGGCTGACGTGGGCATCTATGCATTGCTGCTGCTGCACACTTCTGCAACCACTCTGGAGTGCAACCAGGGATCACCTAATGAAGCTTGCAGATCCCACAGCCAGCACAGCCTGTGCATGTGCCACCCAGAGAAGCTGGAGGACACAGGCATCAAGCACATGTGCTGACAGCCCATAAGAGCAGAGCTCATTACAGTCACAAAGAGAGGAACCTGATCACTTCTGGACGACCCAACCAATATAAACATACACCCTGGGTTCACATACCAGAGTATAATGACATACATACAAGGAATGTTCGGCTAGGCTTCAGAAACCTTTCCAACTTTCTAGAAAGAGCAAGTTCTCCTTCTCACTGGGGTCTGGCACCTGGGAAAGCGGGAACTAACCCTGCAGAGCTGGAGAGCAACTTCGATCAACATGTCCACCTTCACCCCACCCCCCAGGCCTGCAACCCTTCCCCCGAGTCCACATCAGAGCTTAATCATTTATGCTTCTGTAGTGGCCAGGGCTGAACTTGGCAGCCAAAGGACTTGGCAACTGCAAAGAAATGAGAGGATTAGAACGAGGAGCAAGAACCCTGTTCTGTCTCATCAATACAGCTGAATAAAGAAGCGAAGCTCAGAACAGACATTCCAAACGTCATGGATATTTATGTGGCATAAAAGCTGAACTGAAACTGTCTAGGGTGACGGAGGAGAATAACGGGGGTGGGGGGGATGAGATAAAGGAGGCAGGGTGTGGAGGGAATAGTCTCCATGTACAATGTATACCTCTGTGAAATTTTTGAAAAAATGAATTATGCAACTGACTCTCACTGATGGCCCAGATGATGATCTTTGGTGCAAAAGGCCTCATCTAAAGCAAAAGAACACATGGCATTCCTTTTACCTGAAAACCTGCACTTAGAATTTGAGGACCTCCCTGTTTATGTTTAAGTAACAGAAGAAGAGATGAAGGGGACTCAAATCCACTGATGGTAACAAAGTCCCTGTTGCCTGCCTGCCACCTAGGGTGAAAAAAATAATATGCACATTTTACAGATGAGGAAAGTAGAGGCTGCTGCAGAGGGTTCTCAGACAGTCACCATCAAACCAGGCTTTGACCTAGGGCCAGACTCCAAACCCGAGGCACCCCCCTCCCCTCTTCCCTCTCCCCCCGGGCAACTGATACACAGATCAGTCAAGGCTACTGCAAATAACTGTGACTTCAGCAACAATCTCTCCTGCTGCTGCATCAGCTGGGTGACTTCGGCAACCTTCCCACTCTAGTAGTGTGCTTCATTTTACAGATGATTCTGGGTTTCAAAGGACAGCATCAATGTGATATCATTCTACAATGGCATTTCTAACACCTGGCGTGCTGGTGGCACAATCAGTCATTTCTTCTTTCCCTTTCCTTCCCATTCCCACCTTGGTGACCTGGCTCTGTACAGCCCCTGTCTGGACTGCCTGTTAACCACCAGCATGCTCCCACTGACTCCAGACTGCAGATCAGACAGGACTAACACTGCTGTAAAACTGAAGACTGACAAGGAACTACATTTTCCTTGATTTCCAAAGAATACACCAGAATGGATTAGACATGTGCCTTCCACGGGAATCTCCTTTAATATTCCTTAATGCAATATAATGATGAAACAAGGCTTACAGGGTCCAACCAAAGGAAACAACTTTACAGACATCTATTCCCTCTCTGCTGAAAAGCAGGTCCTTGTCACATGCTACACTCCCTCTCTGGGCCTTGGCACTAACCAGGGCCTGACTCACTGAAGCTAGGATTAAGGCAAGTGCACAGCATCTCCCCTCCAGAGCACTCCCATAGGATTCATCCACTTTTAATCTTGCAGGTCTCACTACTGTGAGAAGGACAAACTTAGGACTCAAGGTTACACAGGAAATGAGAATGAACCCAGCAACGCCCCACATAGAAGGTGTGTGGGATCCTGGCCCTTTGTGGTTCTGAGCTCTTTAAGCAGCTAAAAATCCCACACTCCACCTAGCAGCCTGCCAGGAAGAATCTATCAGCCTACAGACCTGTAGATTAGGGTTAGGAATGTAGCTTATCTGGTAGAGTGCTTGCCTACCATGCACAGAACCCTGGCTTCCATGCCGAGCACCACATAAACTGGGCATGATGCCCAGTACCTGTAATTCCATTACTCAGATGGTAGATGCAGGAGGATTAGGAGTTCAAGGTCATCCTCATCTACATAACAAGTTTGAGGCCAGCCAGGCCTAGGTGAGACCCTATGTAAATAATAATAATAATAATAATAATAATAATAATAATAAAAAAGATGAGCAGACAGTGTACCCATCATTCCCTATAAAGTGTTGCCTGAGTGTAGCAAGTAGAACAAAAAGTAAACCCAACACCTCACAGAACTTATGTCTTAGCATCAAAAGAAGTGACCATAGTATTTACCAGATGTCATTAAACCTACAGAAACATAGCATGAAGGTTGAGGCCTGAAGGAGATGAGACCAATGTGGCCATCTGGAAGTAGAGCAGAGCAAGCGTGAGGCGCAGGGACAAACAAGTGAGCATGGGGGTGGGGACAGGTCATGTGGCTGTCCTGGGTCTGCCTAGAGCAGTGGAGGCTGAGGTTGAGGGGCTGGTAGCTGGTTGGCTGGTATTTGCAGGCATGGGGGGGATCCACGTTTCCCTGTGAATACTGCCAAAAGTGAGGCTTGACTGTGCCAACCACACACCACATGTATACAGCTGAAGCACACAGGGCTTCTGAGAAGACAGACAAGAAAAGAGCAGCAGGAGGACAGAAGCAGACAGACAGAGAGACATGCACATTACAGCGAGAAGCATGGGAAGGCCGGAGGTTTCCCCAGACTCTTGTTCCTGGTGACTAGCCTTCAGAGATATTTGTCCCTAAGATGTCTAAGTAGCCCTGAGGCTCACAGGATACAGGCATGAATGAAAATGCCACTCATGGCTTACAATGCAGGCAGCTTTGGCATGGCAGAAGTTTTGTTGTTGTTGTTTTGTTTTCTGTCCCAGCCATTCTGAAAGCTGGGAGTCTCAAAGACAAGTTTACCAAGCCAGGGATGAAAAGTTTTTCTAATTCTCCTGTCTCTTTTAAGAATGCCATCATTCCAAGGTGGGACTCAGCTCTACCCAGGGTCAATCGTGGCAGGAACGAAACCAGGGTAAAGATCCAAAGAGCAAGAGTCAGATCTTCCTACCAATTAAAAAGCACAGAGCTAGCTCAGTTTTCAAATAAGGCCAGAGACAAATTACACAATTTAAAAGAATAAATATTTTAAGGCCATGGGTACCACAAGTTCAAAGACAGCTTATCTTGAGGCAATTAACTCATCACTATAAGTAACAGTAAATCAATCCACACTAATTGCATTTGGTGCAAGAGCTTAGAAGAATCTTTAGCGTTGGCTGGTTATTGATTTGACTCTATTATTATTACTGTTATTATTTTGGTAATCACTTGTGAGGTCAAAAATGCAATGTTTCCAGAGAATGTACCGCATATTCATAGATGGATAGGACTTTAACCTAAGACTATCCAGTTTCCATTTTTCCAGAGATGCTTTAAAGATCTAAAGCACAACAGAACTGAAGATGACACAGATGGTCTTTAGTACAGGCTCTGTAGCGGGAAGCCAGTTAACAAGGGGCCCATGTGCCACCCAGGTCCACACCTCCCTTCTTCCTCCCACACCCTTCCCCAAACTCATAGGAAATCAAGAAATGAATGCAGTACCAGAGTCCTGACTGTCCTTCAAATTCAGAACAGAAATGCAAAATAGAAACTGCCACACAACCCCACATTAGTCCTACCTGATGCCGAGGAGTTCTGTGGTTTCCACTTTGGTAAGAGTTCTGACTGCTAACTTGTACTCAGTCAGCATTCTGTGCTTGAGCTTTGATAACTAAACACACACCTGTGGGTGTACATCATCAAGGCAGCGAGTGGGAAAAGGACAAAGGGGTAAAAAGTCACCGAGATCTGAAGGCATAGACTAACGGATGGAGTCATTATGTCACAAAGACATTGATCAAAACCCATGTACCATCCCTTAAAAACTGCAGTCCTCCTAACTCATGCCCTTTTACTCAATTATGGGCCTTAGTCTTCTGATCTATAACATGGAGATATTAATATTTGCCTAGAAGGGTTATCAGGGCAGAGTAAAGTATGCATATAAAACACTTTACATAGCAATGCCCAACAACTGGCATTGTGAGATCACTTGGGGGTACTAGTAACTGGAATTCCTTACAAATGTTTGTCTTCCATTCTAGTGACTGGAGATTATCTTCAATTCCAATCCCTTTTTCACAGGGGTTAGAAGGAAAGGGAGGAATAAACTATTTACACAGCAACCTCCATGGCTGACTTCATCCTAAATACTATCTCTGCCCAATTTTGAGTATCTGTTCTCCTGTGTTCTGTGTGCTCACACGCCCTTTACCTTCTCCATGCATACCTCACTGCAGCTTGCTGTGATCATATTACAAAGGCTTTTGGCACTTACTTCACTATCAGAATACAAGAAGAGATTATGATACAGGTGCTTAGCAACTGCTTTTGCTAAAGGGAGTTAGTTGGCTCTGCAACTTGGACCTACAAGGTGATTGTTTGTAAATGCAGGAGGAAAGCCTGACATTTCTGCCTTTGTTGTTCCTGTCTGTCTCCTTTACTTTGGATGAAGACAGGTAAGTCATTATCCTTCAACTTTCTTCTTGAGTCACCTTAGATTCCTAAATGAGGAACTTCACAGGGCAGACCCTTCCCAGTAAGGGCAACTGTCCATGAGGGTGAGGTCACACCACAGAGCCAAGTAACCCTCTCCTGAGAGGCAGCTGACCTCTCAAGCAACAAGGGCTTCTTTGACCACCTTGTCTTTCAGCACATCCAGAACACCCAGAGACGAGGATTAGCAGGACCACATCTTGACCAAGATTGCTTAATTATGCAAATCACATATGCCCCAATTCACCCCACATACAAACATATAATTTACATCACTATACCACCGATGGGCTTGTGGACACTGAACCCTTTCTGTTCCTCTACTGAGTACTGCTCAAATTCCCTCTGACGTGTGGTTACCATCATGCTCCAGGTTTCTAAAAATAGGAATTTTAATCAAATAGGATAATATAATCTTAACTCAGCTGAAATAAAACTTTAAAAAATGCAGCTGGAATAATTGTTGTGCTGGTCTTCTGAGTTCCCATCACTCCTAGGCATAACTTTTCCCTAATACTCCATACAATGGCTATTATTTTTAATGCATATTTGGCTCTGCGGGGAAACTATGGAACTGGCAGACAGAGGCCTGACTTCAGCCTAGAAGCCTGTGCACCCAGCACAGTGCCTGACAGAGAAGTGCTTGGTACCCAGATCATCTCACGTACTTTGCATCAAAAGATCCAATAAAAACTGAATTCTTTAGTTGTTCCTACTTTGTCTCTGAAAATTCTGGTTGTTGAGCTGTGGTATGATATACTCCATATGGAAGAATTGGAAAATGCTTGTCAATGACAATGAGTTTAGAGATCAAGGTCTCCTTTACCTCTATTCAGTTTTGTGACAATGCTGTGTGGCCAGGCAAATTTCAACTGCAATAACGCAAAAGACTCATGGCACTGGCTGTCAAGGATTCAACCTCATTTAACACATATCAAATATAAATTTGACAGTGTGTTGTCGAGGTGATGGGTCAATTCCCAACCTCAGCTATATCTAAGAGCTCTCTTGCCACAAAAAGGGAAGGGCCAATGGCCAAGGTCACACGCTGTATCAGAAACAAAGGAAGCTAAATAAAGATGGCTCAGCATTCAGCCACCCTGAACAGTTTCCAAAAGGTACATATTTCAAAACTGCTGATTTCAGACTAAATTTTTCTTTGCAAACTTGCACAACTCACACACCACCTTTTTTTTAAAAAAAACTTATGCTCCAGAGGCCAGGAGATTCTTGATGTCCTTGAAGCTCTATAGAGGATGGAGCTAATGTGCAAAGTCTCTCCGGTGCTGAGCTCTTGTGACATGTATCAGTGTGATGAAAGGCACTCATGGGCAGCAGTGATGAGCAGAGAATGCTAGCAAAATACAGGGCATGATGATCCTTGCCAGGAAGCAGATTTGGAAAGCATGCCCAGTGGGTCTAGAGGAAGGGGCGGGGCTGATGAGAAGGACATGACTAGATGTTCACAAGAATGCCATATGGAAGACCCACCTGGTAAAAGGTTCTCTCCGCCAAGTGGTATATTTATACATTTATGTTAGAGGACACCATTAGGGAAACTCACATCTGTGGAACATGTGACTATAACTCTAAGAACAGACAGAGCCCGCCTCAGATACCGAGAACCATGATAGGAGAGAGTGTGCTCAGTCAAGGTAAGTTCACTGTGACAAGGATGATGGCAGAGAAAGGATGGAAACCAACATCTGAGAACCACGTGGTAAGTCCTTGACACTTATTTTCTTACTAGTGTCAATGGGTACCAAGGTAGCCAAGGTACTGCTTCTATTCCTAAGCAAAGGTAACTTAGAAAGGTTAAGGGACTTGCCCAAGATCACCCAGCAGTGACAGGCCTGGATTCTAAGACAGTTTAAAGCACATGAGGGCAGGCCTTGCTGTAAGACACAGGGCTTTCCTCCAACTGCACACTAGTGCTTCTTCCATGGGTGCATGTGAGGGGACATGACTCTAGGTGCTCCCTGCCCTACCTGTGGGTAACACTGTGTAGACAAAATCTTTTCCAAAAAAAGCCACTAGAGCACTCTGTGGGTGACCTTGCATCTGTCACTTCTGCCTGCAGCTGGCATTGTCTCAATCGCCCTCCTTTCAGGGGAAATTACTGTGTGTCTAGCATGAGTGGGAGAGGGCCAACATGAACATGTGGAGGGCAGCCACTCTGTGGAGACCTGTCAAGCTGACAGCCTCATGCTTAGAGATCCAGCAGCTCAGTGATGTCCAGGAGTGTTGGTGCTCAAGAGTTTTGCCTTACTGGAAGCAAAGTCCTGACTGTGCTCCCAGAACATGTGAAGATGCTGATCTTAGCATTCCAGCATGTTAGCAGTTGTACTAACTATAAATGGCTGGGCACTCTAGTTAAGACATAGTGATTGTCCGACTGGTTACACACAGGCTCCCATGGCTAGCACACATGCCACGCAGGTGGACGCACACAGAAACAAATGTAGTGTAGGAGGTCTACAGGAAAGTGCTCCAAATGGAACGGCTTTTCCTCCCAAAGCTCCAAACCCACTGCAGTGGCTTCGGAGCCCTGCAAGCTTCTACTTCGGAACCATGTGGGAAAGCGTCGAGGTCAAGGTTAATGGCTGGGCTCTGGTTCACTGAGAGCACCCCTAGGGCTAGAAATTCACTCTCTCCACATTGCCAAGATCCAATAATGATTACAGTGCTGACGACAGAGAAGCCAAATTGGTGTGGAAAGTGGGAATGGGCCTTAGAGAGAGCTCCTGGTGCCCCTTGTGGGGAGAGAAAGCTGGTGCTCTCCCCAGACTTCCGCACAACTATGGTCAGAGTGGACTGCTATGCAGAGTCATTCCATCCTATTTCCTCACAGCAGTCTCTGAAATAATCACATCATTGCTAAAAGCTTTCAAAGAGGGAAACAGTGGCTCACATAAACAAAGGAACCCCACAAGTGTCCACTAGACGGCAAGTAGTGGCACCAATGGAGTGGCCCTCATCTGCTCAATGCTGATGACAATTCACACAACAAAGAAAAGAGCATCAGTGTCTAGAAATAAATAAAAAAAATATGAGAATATTAGAGTAAGTGCTTTATAAATAGAATTAAAGCCAAACAAAAAGAATATGGGCATCATCAGCTGTTTTACACCCCTTCCTTTGGTTCTATTGTGAAACTGGACTCATTTTCAAGAGATACAGGAGGAAAAATAGAGCCAGCATCCTTTGATCGCCCACCAAGTGCCATGTACCGGACGCACTGCTCATAAAATTATACTGCTTTTAATATCTCCAACACCAGGAGACATATCACCATCAGCATTTTACAGGTAATAAGATTAACATAAAGAAGTTAAACGACACAACCTACAAATGGCATTGCTGGGAACTAACTCAACCTCTACCTGGTTCTAAAGCCTGCAATTTCTAGGCTACCTTATTGTTCTGGGGTTTTCAAATACCAAAGGCAGTTCACCACCATGCATGCAGGACAGCACCAAAGACTGGAGACATAGACTTACTCTGCTTTGACGTTAGTTTTGAAGCCATCTTTTTTTCTTCTTATAGTGTTGTGGTTTTTGCTTACATATATCAAAGAGGTGACCCTTTTAACTCACATGGCTCAAAAATCAAGCATAGGTTGGGGAAATGGCTCCATGGACAAAGAGGTCCCCAGGCAGGTGTGAGGTCCAGAGCTCATATCCTCAGAACCCATGCAAAAGCCAGGTGGGCATGGCCAATGATCTGCAATCTAAGTGCACAGGAGGCAGAGACAAGGATTCTTAGAGCAAGCTAGCCAGCCAAAACAGTAAGCTCCGGGTTCAGCAAAAGATCCTGCTTCAATATATAAGGGAGAGAGTATTTGAAGAAGACACTCAATGCTTTTGGTCTCTACTGATGTACTGTATGCCTGCACATGCACACATATATGAAACCTGCACATATGTGCCCCTCACATGCAAACATGCCTATGTGTACACTCACCACACATGTCATTATAACCCTGTCTTTCCATGTACTCGGTTTGTATTCTCGCCCTCCCCAGTAGATAACGTGCCTGTATATTTTGTGCATATTTTTACAGAAGCTTGAAAGTAAACATAAGAAATACAGTTTTATCATTTTCAATCTTCCTTTTGCAGTTTCTTATACAGATTAAACATCTTCCTACAGAAATGAGCAGAGAGATATTTTTAACTCTTTTGAAGCTACCGATTATTCTGCTGTTGTTTGCTGATTTTTTACTTAACCCTTACCATATACATGGATATATTACCTATTTCTATTAGATAATTCTACAGTTACATTTCATATATCTGGAAGGATCTATGCACTAGAAAAATTCTGACAAGTGACTATTTTACATCATCTGTCACACACTTGCAGTGGTAACAGATTCTGCTGTATTCATCTCCTTGGGGCACACACTATTTTCACTCCCGTCAACAGCATATGAACAGGGTTATTCCCTTGTGGCCTGCAGTGGGATGTGTACTTGAACTCTGATGTGAGTGAAAAATGACCTCAGCATGGTTTTGCTGATTTTTTTTTAAATCGATGAAATTGAACATTTATCATGTACCCAAGTTATTTCTTTGTTTGCGGTTAATTCTTTTTACATACATGCCTATGAGAAAAGTCTTCATAACAATGAGATAAATTTTAAAAAATTGTATGAAAATAATTCTAGCTGCTTAGCATTTTCCTTGAATTTTAAAGTAATCTTAAAATTCCACTCTAAGGCTTTGATACCTGAAAGCATGCTAAGAGAAATCTGTTTCCTTGAATGAGTACGCTAATCTATCAAACTAGGAAATAATTCAAGGAAAGGCAGAGAAAGCCTCAACTCAGCTACAACGGTAGATCTGAGCCACCATTTATATATGGGGCTCTGATTCAAGCCTAACTAGACTTTCCTATGACACCCATCTAGTCATCTCTTTCGGTTTCCAGTTTCCCCTCAATCCTCTCTTCCCCTCCTCATCTCCTGCACAGCGGCAGCACCCTCCACATCCCCCACATCTCTCATAAGAAAAAATACAGCATAACCACATTTTCAGAACTAGAAATTAGACCCAACATTACAGGCTGCAGGATTCAAGGGAATCCAGCATCTAATTCTCAAACTTGGTATGTAATGATAGATATGATACCACCAAAACGAAGCATCTTCTTTAGATAAAAAGACAAGACTTAGTTAAAAAAAAAAAAAAAAAAAAAAAAAAAAAAGAGTGTATTCGAGCTACAGTAAAAGCCGGCCTGGAAACACATACTCACTGGTCTAACACTCGCACAGATGTCATGGAACTAACCAACTATTACTGATTATATTTAAGCCAGGCATTGTGCAGCCAGACACAAAGACTAGCCCATTATTTAAACCATCCAGCTCAGTGGCTGCCCATCACTTCCAAATGTCTTCTCTAGCACTCCTCTAAGGTCAACAGTGTTGACTGTTGTGGGAAGTAGAGGAAGCCCTTAGCAAATATGTAAGAAGTGGTTAAGTCCTGAGTGAAGGGGTACTGTTGACATGAACACAACCATGTCAAGGACCCCAGTGCCTCAGATCCATAGGAATAGCAAAGCCTTCCCCAGGTCAGGCTCAGGGAAATGGTAAAGCCTTCCCCTGGTCCATGTGTGGATGTTGACAGTATGTGAAGACAATATAATTGTAACTTCCTCTTCCTAGGTGTTTACAGCCTGAGACTACTCCCCTATGGAGACCACCCCCCTGCAAAGATTAGCTAAACCTGCCTCCTTGTTCAGTTCAGCTGTATATAAATACACCCATCTCCTCGATTCAGATTTAGAAAATAATAACACTATGTTTCTGAACTGCTGATGTTTTCCCATATCAATTCAGCTTTTCTGTATGGGTGCCTGTTGTTTCTTCATTCCCTCTTGCCCCATTTAGGTCAATCCCTGAACCCTGCAAGACTGAGGCAGACTGTGCCCTTGGGAATGCATTTTGATTGCATATACTGTCTGTGATTTCTCAGTGTGGTGAGCTGGGCTCTGAACTTCATCACCCATTAGATTTTAGGAGACATGAAAATGCTTCTTCCTGCATGAAGATGTCCACTGTGCAGTTATTTATGGCCCAAACTGGGAGCAAGCAAAGGACTCAATTGTGAGGGGCAAGATCAAATAAAGCATGGAACTCAATACTTCTGCTGCTTTCACAAGGAGTTTGCAAGTCTATGTTCATAAAGTGTGAAATGACTGAAAATACTGGGGGGAAAGGCAATGCTTTTCTAACTGCATAAAGGGTCTTTGGCCCTGCCTTCAGCTGGGAGGCTCCTCTGCCCTGCCTTCAGCTAGGAGGCTCCTCTACCCTGCCTTCAGCTAGGAGGCTCCTCTACCCGGCCTTCAGCTAGGAGGCTCCTCTACCATGCCTTCAGCTAGGAGGCTCCTCTACCATGACTTCTGCTAGGAGGCTCCTCTACCCGGCCTTCAGCTAGGAGGCTCCTCTACCATGACTTCAGCTAGGAGGCTCCTCTACCCTGCCTTCAGCTAGGAGGCTCCTCTACCATGACTTCAGCTAGGAGGCTCCTCTACCCTGCCTTCAGCTAGGAGGCTCCTCTACCCGGCCTTCAGCTAGGAGGCTCCTCTACCATGACTTCAGCTAGGAGGCTCCTCTACCCTGCCTTCAACTAGGAGGCTCCTCTACCATGACTTCTGCTAGGAGGCTCCTCTACCCGGCCTTCAGCTAGGAGGCTCCTCTACCATGACTTCAGCTAGGAGGCTCCTCTACCCGGCCTTCAGCTCTGACTCACACGTGGAGCATTTTCAGCAAACCACTAAGCCACTCAGCTATGTCATGGAACCCAACAAAGCTTTGTCAGTGCTAAAGCTGATGCAGTGATTTCCATTAAAAAAAAAAATCTCATTTACTGTTGGACTGCAAGCTCATCTTTAAAAAAAAAATGCATCGAAAGCATTCTCAATTCTATGAAGAAAGAAATTTACAAGCATTCTCAAATCTTATTTAGTGAACACTAAATAAATACACAAATAGAAAATATGCCATTTTAAAAAACAATCCAGGAATCTGTCTTATTTCAGTGTTTCCTGCCACAAGTCATACACAGTAAATTATTAAATCTACCTAAGGAAAAGCAAATTGTTTTCATTTTGCAAACCGGCTGCACAAGTTCAGTGGTATCTGCCTGAGGATCCCAAGCCAAACAGAACACTAGTGAAGATGAGAAACCTGAATGTTTAGCAGCATTGGCAGGTGAAATTTCCCTGCATACTGTGCATTTTCTGGCCTCCATAGAAAAGCACTTCCATAGGCAGAGGTGAAAGGAAAAAATGTGGGGGGATATGATTGGCAGAACAATGTCCCTCCCAAGACACCCATGTCCTAATCCATGAAACTGTTGAAAAGGAATTAAGACTGCAGGACTGGACTAGGGATTAGCTTTCCTAGCATGCATGAGGCCTGGGTCCATCCCTGTCACTGAAGAAAACACAGTAACAACCAAAAACTAAAGAATAGGAATGAAGACAAAGATCACTAATCAATCACTTGACCATAGGCTAAGGACTTTACCTGGGTTATATGATTATCATCACTGGGGCCTTTAAATATTTTATTATTTGAAACAAGGGGTCATATATTCCAAGATGGTCTTGAACTTGCTACATAGTCAAAGTTGACCTTGAACTCTGAACCTCTTGTGTCCAACTCCTGAGTGTTGGGATCACAGACATGTGCCACCATTTCAAATTTACATGGGGGGGACTGAAATAAGAGAGTATGCTAGGCAAGCATTGTATCACCTGAGCCACATCCCCAGTGCACAGAAGGCGCTCTCTCTCTCTCTCTCTCTCTCTCTCTCTCTCTCTCTCTCTCTCTCTCTCTCTCTCTCTCTCTCTGTGTGTGTGTGTGTGTGTGTGTGTGTGTACATGTGGTGTGTGTATACATGCTTGTATACCCCTGCACATGTGGCCATGAGGGCACGTGAAGAGCAGAGGCTACTGCCAGGCAGGTAATCTTCAATCTCCACCTTAAGCTCTGAGAAAGGATTTCTCACTGAACCCAGAACTCGCTCTCTGACTCGGCTAGGCTAGCAGGCATCCACATCCAGTGATATGCCTGTCTCCATCCCCACAGTGCTGCGTTTCCAGACATGCATCACTGTATCCAGCTTTTCATGTGACTGCTGGGGAGTAAACTCAGGTGTTCATGGTTGTTCAACAGCCATCTCTCCAACATCACCCCCTCCCCAGCCCCAAAAGGAAAGTCAGAGAAGATATGAAGGGACACGCCCTGTTGGTGGCCTTGAAATAGAGGAAGGGCTATAGGCCAGGGACTGCAAGGGACTCCAGCAGTGGAGAAAGACAAGGACGTGGCCTTCAACACTGGCCCTGCCAACATTCTCTTTTGATCTTAGTGGAGGCCATGCTAGACTTCTGAGTTATAAAATATGTATGTTGTTTTGACACAACATGGTGGCAATCCATTTTAGCAAGAGGAAACCAACACGGGGCGAGAGGGGAGAAGACAGAAGAGGAACTGCTACTGTCTGAATGAGAGTGGCTGGTGGGGAACAATTCCATACTGCTTTCTTTATGAGCTAACTGAGAAATCTCACTTAGACAGACTGGCACAGCAAAGTCGCGGGTCAGATAGGGAGGCTGGCTGTGGTGTTCCTCGACCTGTGTGAGCTTCATTCTCGGCTGTGGCACTACTTGATAAAGAGGATCCAGAATCTACTGGGAGCCTGAGGGGGACCAGCCATGGCTCAGGGGCCAGCTCAGGGCAACAACACCAGACCCTGCACTGGATGCCAAGGGCACCACAGAGGAAATAGGTGGTAACCACCGGTGGTGTGGATGTTTAACAGGAGGAATCCCACATTCATCCCCTACGCATCTACACCATGGTCCAGTCTTAGAAAAACGAGGATTTAGTTCAGGGCTAAAGACTGCTTCAGCTGTTCCTGGTTAAGACAAGCTGAAAACCAAGGGTGAATGCAAAGCCCCCTGAGACTGGAGCAGCAAGAAGAACTACCCTACCCGCACGGGGCCTAATTTCTCACCTACAAAGACAGATGCTGGTTGCTTTGATGCACTGTGTGCATGGTGAATGCAGAACTACAAGCGTCGACTACTGATGAAACACCTTTGTGCACTGTGAGATGAGAAATGAAGTCCCCCGTTTCAATTATATAAAACACAGGCATAAAATGGAAGACCTAACAGATGCAGTCATGTGATGCTCCAGGTGATACATGGGTTCCACCTTAGCAACTCATGTTCACTGCAGACCCAGGATAGCTCCCTGAAAACAGTTTGCACAACAGTAGCTTTTCCAACTCTTCCCTTCTCCCCAAAGTCACTGAGAAAGACATAGCATGAATGGCATGGAACAAACTGGGAAGGATGTGGTTTAAGTGCCGGCTCCTTCGGTTTCTGGATGCTCAGCGTATGTCCACCTTCAATCACATGAAGAGAAATCCTAGGAACCCTCACAAGCTGTTCTGAGCACAGGATGAGGTTGCTGCTGGGGAAGGTTCTTCTCACCTCACAAATGACAGACACAGTCAATGTGATTACAGCAGCTGCCATCACACTGTATGTCCGAAAAGACTAGAGCTGATCAGCTACACTGCGAGGATCGGGTTCTTCATGCAATAAACAGGAGCAGCATATGTACTGTGGGAGGTCCAAGATGATAGGCGTGCACCTTGTTACACAAAGCCAGTACCTGAGACGTTCAGTCGGTGGGAGCTGTAAGTGTGGTGACCAACAGCGTTTCCGTATTAGATAACTCTATGAAATTTTACAGCAGGCATTTTCAAAGAACATTTTAGAGCAATATAGTCAGAAATCTTAAAGATTCCATTACCCTGTGTACATACCAACAGAAATAGCATTGTCAAGAGTCAGGCTGCTTGAAGTGATACACAGAGTTTTGACTGAAAAGCACACTAGGTCACTTTTCTTCCTCTCCATAATTACATGAGAGACTGGCTAAGTACATACCACCACACACATTAAACAAACATCACGTACAAGTATTAGGAAAAGATAGAGAGACGCCATCCTCCAAGCCTTGCCACATGCTAGGCACTGCAGAGGGTACACCAGAGCACTCTCCCACTCACATAAAAAGCCTGCTGGGTAGGCTTCACCACACCCGTTTGACCAGGCAATGTACCTGCAGTAACCCAAGATCTGAAGGCATGGATACACGCCCCTAAACCTGGACTTTTCCTCCCAGCTCACCCCAGTTCTGAGTGGGAAATGCATGCCTTGTCTTCTGTCTGCATCCTCTGACCCTGTTCCTTGAACTGCTCTCTAAAACATAAAGAAAGACTATGCTTCTGGAAAGAAGGAGCACAAAATCAACTCCACCCATGCCAGCTAAAGGTCTGGAAAGCAAAGGCAATGCCGAAAGTGGCGTGTGTCCAGCTGGAATTCCCACGGCCACCTCCCGGGCCCCTTACCTTGAAGGAGGCATGCTGCTCCATGTGCCGCAGCAGCTGTGGCTTCTGGGCTGCTGTGTAGTCGCACACTGTGCACTTGAACTGTTTCCCTGGAAAGAAGCGGAGGACAAGGTGAGCGAGGCCAGGCTGGCAGCTCCCGCACGTCACGGGGCCAGTACACAGAGGAAGAGCAGATTCTCAGAGGGGATCAAGAGCCAGGATGATCAGTTGTCAGAAAGTAGGAGCAGGAAGGAGCCCACCACTGAAGGAAGAGAGGGGCCAGCTTCACCCAGGGAAGCTCTGAGCGGTAACTAACATTGGAACACACTTCTACAGGAAGAGAAAAGGTATGGCCAGCCACCTAGAGAGAGAAGGGCACTGAGAGAAAAAAAAAAAAAAAAAAAACAAAAAAACCAGAGGTGTTCAAGAGAGACAGAGATAGAGACAGAGACGGAGAGACACTGATCAGCAAAATGGGCCACAGCATGGTCAGAAACATGAAACAGCATCATCTTCCTTCTGGAACCAGAAGTATGCAGTCTACAGGAAGTTCAGAGCTAACCTGGAAAGAGGGAAGCCAGAACATTGAGGATCCAGAGCATCTCAATGAAGATGAGGTCCTGAGCATCAGATCAGTCTACAGAAAGATGCTCTACATGGAGAAAGATCACTGTGCAAACCCCCCATGCTGTGGGAAAGCCAACAGCATGCCTTCAGCAGTGCCACAGACAACTTCAGAGAAAATCATTGTCTTAGCAATGTATAAAGATTCAACAATTGGGTGAATGGGTGTACGTGTCAAAACAAGGAAATGGATATGAGGAACACATTACATGTCTCCGGATGAGAGTAAACAAAATCTCCATTTGCCATCATACAAATATGTAACCAAACAGAAGTATGACCTCCTATCTGCAGTGGTAAATGGTCCTAATAGTGCCAGCATTATGGGAACATAGCTACTGCCCCTGCAGCGTGGATCCCAAGCAATCCTTGCTCCTCTGGAAAGTGCCACACTGCTACTTCAGACCAGACAGGTAAGACTCTCTGTAGCTGCATCCCTATATTCCCCTGCTCTGCAATCCTGAAGTCAAAGCAAACCAGGGAAAGGCACATGTGGCCTTGACTCCTGTTCTTACAAAGGTAACCACTAGGTCGGGCCAATGACAGATGCTGCTCCTGGTTTTACTAGATGATTCTACTATCTGAGATTCTGTTGACATTCTATGACCTGAAAACCTTATTCTTTGGTACGACATCACCACCACCTTCATGTGTGTCTCTGACTAGTCACTGAGTATCTTGGTGACAGTACCCATGTCCATCATTCTCTATAAACTGATGCCCCACAGCCCACATTCTGATGCATCATTGCACATGACTGTTCTCCACAGTTCTGGCACACGCGTGATGCCCAAATCTACACCTCTGACTCAGTCCTCTTCCCTCAACCCAACGTTTGAGAAGTCACCTATTGTCTTAGTCACTGTTCTATTCCTGTGAAGAGACACCATGACGAAGGCAACTCCTATAAAGGAAAGCATTTAATTGGATGTGGCTTACAGTTTCAGAGCTTTAGTTCATTATCATCATGGTGGGGAGCACGGTGGTATGCAGTCAGACATGGTGCTGGAGAAGTAGCTGAGAGTTCTGTATCTGGATCCATAGGCAGCAGGAAGAGAGAGCAACAGGACCTGGCATGGGCTTTTGAAACCTTAAAGCCCAGTCCTAGTGACACACTCCAACTAGGCCACACCTAATTCTCTTCAAATAGTACCCTTCCCTGAGGTCTATGAATTCAAATATATAAATACTTATTCAAATCACCACCTTCCATTCCCTGGACACCATAGGCTTGTAGCCATACCATAATACAAAAATGCATTCGCAACAACTTCAAAAGTCCCCATAGTCTTTCACAGTCTCAATACACCTTCAAAGTCCAAAGTCCCCTCTTTGTTCATGGAAATCTAACTATAATCCCCTGTAAAATCAAAATAAAAAGGAAGATCACGTACTTCCAATATAAAATGCCACATGATATATATTACTATTCCAAGAAGGAGGTAAAGGAGCACAGTAAAGAAATACTATAATACCAAAGCAAGAACAAAAACAACCAGGACAATCTCCAAACTCTGCATCTCCATATCCAATGTCAGAACGCTCTTCAGATCTCCAACTATTTCCAGCTTTGTTGACTGCAACCCACTTCTCTCTCTTGGGCTGGTTTCATTCCCTGTTAGCAGCTGTCTTTGGCAGGTACCCCACACCTTTGACATCTCCAACATCTTGGGGTCTCCAACACAATCCAGGATTCACTCTCACAGCTTCACATAATGGCCTCTCTGGGCTTCCATGCAAGAACACTGCTGACACACAGCTGGCCTCAGGAGCTTTCCTTAGCCATGGTAGGGGGTGGGGGTAAGATTCGACACCCCTTTTCTAGTGTCCTTGACTATAGAGACAGAACTACATGGCCAAAGCTGCCAAGTTCTGCTGCTTGCTAGGAATGGAACTTGGTCCCCTCATTCAAATACATTTTTATCAGCTTTCTGTTTTGATGGTTTCCTTCACTGCTGAAGCTTTTCCGTAATTCTTTTTCACTTGTTGGAAGCTTAGCTGGATAGGGTCTTGCCCTGAGTTCACTGCCCCCTTTATTCCATCAGCATTAGGCTTCTCTTTAAATTTTCTACCTCCTTGAGCCCTGGACTTGGCTCCCACATTACATTTCCTGCTACTCCTTTTCTCCTTAAACTAAATATTTTGTATTTTCCCTTGCTCAGCTTCCTTGTTTTCATTATATATCTGCATAGGTGTTATCACTAATGACTACACAACACAGTCAATATAAGTCTGACTTGAAATCTCTATCAATGCCATTCATCAAAAACTCATCAATTTAGCCTCAGGCAGACTTTTGGACAAGGGCAAAAAGCACCACATTCTTCACAAAAAAATATCTCAAGAACAGTCTCTAGGCCACTGGCTAATCTTCTTCCCCTCTGAAACCTCTTGAGCTGAGCCATCATAATTTACACTGCTCTCAGCATGTCTGTCTTCCATGTTCCTACTAGGATGACCCATTATGTCCCACTTAAAGCGTTCAACTGCTTTGTTAATCCAAAACTTCCAAAGTCCATATTCTACCAATAAGCAGCATGGTCAGGCCTAGTATAGCAATACCCCAGTCCCTGGCACCAACTTTCTGTCTTAGGTGCTGTTCTATTGCTGTGAAGAGACACCATAACTCTTATAAAAGAAAGCATTTAATTGGGCTTTCTTACAGTTTCAGAAGTTTAGTCCACTATTCTCATTACAGGGAGCATGGTGGCATGAAGGGATACATAATGCTGGAGAAGTAGCTGAGAGTTCTACCTCTGGATCCACAAGCAGCAGGAAGAGAGGGTGACACTGGGCCTGGCATGAGCTTTTGATACCTCAAAGCCCACCCCCACTGACACACTTCCTACAACAAAGCCGCACCTCTTAATCTCTTTCAAATAGTATCACTCCCTGATGACTAGACATTCAAATATATGAGCCTTTGGGAGCCATTCTTATTCAAACTACCATAACCATCTACTGGACTGGCCACTTACCTGCCCCAGTGTCCTAAGCTGGACTAATTATCATCCTCAGACAGTGGGTTCCATGTCTAGACATAACAGCATTACCCATGTCATCCAAGTCTAATGCCTGGTAGTTTCTTCAGATCTATGAACTTATATGTTGTGGTTTGGATGTGAAGTGCCCCCACAGACATACACATTCAAACATTTAACCCCCAACTGGTGGTGCTGTTTTAGAAGGTTATAGAACATTTGGAAGGTAGAGATTAGCCATAGGAAGTGGGGTCATACATTGAGGTTTGCACCTGGACTCTACTTCCTGTCTAGACTTTTGTTTCCAGATCAACCCAGGTGTGAACAGACTTCTTCTACCACGGCCACAGGCCACTCCCACCACCACATCAGTCCTTCCACCCATGCCTCACAAAAGATCATTTCACTGCAGTTTGCCTCCCACTCTGTTCACTGTAACTGCCTGTTCACAAGTTGGGCTGCTATCACCTGCCACGTCTCTTTCATCTTAGCAACCCAGTGTCTGAGTGTATACATACTTGAACGTTTTTTGTGAACCTTATTAAGTGGAAATAGGCAAGAAACAAATAAGAAAGCTTTTATATTTTACACAGGCAACACCCTTGATGAGAGCAGCAAAAATACACAAATGGTTCAAAAATATTAATGCTAGGTTATACCTCTCTTTATATGTATGGACTCTAAATTCTAGATCCCCCCCCCTCTCTCTCTCTCTCTCTGTGTGTGTGTGTGTGTGTGTGTGTGTGTGTGTGTGTGTGTGTGTGTGTGTGAAGTTCACACAAGCTAGAGTCATCAGAGGAAGGAGCCTCAGTTGAGGAAATGCCTCAATGAGATCCAGCTCTAAGGCATTTCCCCATTTAGTGATAAATGGGGGAGGGCCCAGCCCATGGTGGGTGGTACTATCCCTGGGCTGCTGGCCCTGGGTTCTATAAAAAGGTGGGCTGAGCAAGCCAGTAAGCAGCTCCCCTCCATGGCCTCTGGGATCCTGCTCTGTTTGAGTTCCTGTCCTGACTTCCTTCAGTGATGAACAGCAATGCTGAAGTGTAAACCTAATAACCCATCTCCTCCCCAACTTGCTTTTTGGTCATGGTGTTTTGTTGCAGCAATAAAAACCCTAACTAAGACAGTATGTGTATATATATATATATATATATATATATATATATATATATATATATATATATATATATATATATATATATATATATATACACACACACACACACACATATAGGCTTATATATATTGTGTGTAATTTTAGGCTTTGCTGTTGTTCTTGCTTGCCTCCCAGAGTGTCTTAATTATTTTTCTATTGCTGTGATGAAATACCATGACTGAAAGCATTTATTTTGCCTTATGATTTCAGAGGTTTAGAATCCACAATAGTGGAACAAAGGAATAGCTGAGACCTTATATCTTGACCCACAAACCATGAGACAAAAAGAGAGAATACTAGGAATTGTGTGAGTCTTTTGAAACCGTAAACCATACCTTCAGTGACACATCTCCTCCAAAGTCACACCTCTCCATCCTTCCCAAACAGCTCCACCAACTAGGGACCAACTATTTCAATATATGAGCCTAATGAGGGTCATTTTCATTCAAGCCATGACACAGAGGTTGAAGGCAAGTCTTTATTGCTGAAGACACCATGCACTTTAGACAAAAGAACTGGAGGACCCTAGCTGGATCAGATTTGAAGACCTTTACCCTAAGGACTAGCTTGCATAATATTGGAAAGTGCTATGCAAGTTTCCAAGAGATAGAAGCAACTACTACTCCTAAGTAGCTATGAACAACAAGGATAATTATCATGCTGAGTAACATTTAAGGTGCAGCAGTGGCACCCACAGCTTGGAGGTAACCAACAGCTCTCCAATTGGACTGATGGCCCACTCAGCATAAGGAAATCATATCTGATATTGAAAACCTAGTCAACTACCCACTAGTGAGGCCATGGATCTTACAGGAAGGCTACTATTGCCACTTTATTAAAGCCAACATAATTCTTAACTACATTTTAAATACTGAGTATTATACCCACAGATCAAGTTTAGCTTGCGTTACTGATCAAAGAAACTTCAGTTTGCAACAGAAACCATTAAAGAAGTCTACAATAGATCAAAATGTAGATAATAAGTAATTGTGGGGTTTCCAACTCCAATTGACACATCTACAACACAGTTCTTGCACCTAGGGTTCAGGGAACATTGAGGGAGAGTGCCTGGGCCAGGAAAGCTGCTATGAGAATATGTCTCCTAGAAATGATAGAGAAGTTTTACCCATGATACCTCAACAATATAGGCACCTAAACAAGACCTGAATGAATACAATACCACCAGACATGCTTACATTGAAAAGGGAAATCTAATGAGGCCATAGCCATAAACAAAAAAAAAAAAACTCCAGGCAACTGAGGACTGCTGACAGAGGGAAAATTAGCCTTGCCCAGAGATGAGCCATCTAGTTGGTTATCCAATACCAAGCAGCCATCTCTGAAAGAGTATACATACGGGCAATACTAAACAAACTGAGCAGGTTGTATTTATATATTTAGGGATGTGTGTGTGTGCGCGCGTGTGCGTGCGTGCGTGCGTGCGTGTGTGTGTGTGTGTGTGTGTGTGTGTGTGTGTGTGTGTGTGTGTGTTTGTATAACAATAACAAAGAAAATGAGGCCATAATTTCAAGAGAAAGTAGGGATGGGGACACTTCATGGGAATGACTGGAGAGAAGAAAAAGAGGGAGAAAAGTGATGTAACTATATTTTCATTTAAAAGACAAAAAAAATACTATTAAAAGGAAAGAAAAAGAAGCTTTGAAAGAAAGAAATGGAATGACCTCCTAGCAACCAAGGCTCTGAATCATATAAAAAAAAGTGAGTGGTTCAAAAAGACCATCCCTACCCAGGCAACCCAGCCAGGCAATAGAAACAGCCCAATCCAACAGGCATGAGAGAGCACTTAACACAATTTTTTGTTGCCTAATTAAAACTACTGAATGCAGATTTATGACTAGTCATAAAGAAGCAATTTCCAGACTTATCAGGCCACTTCCGGCAAGAGATTCCTAAGAATAGCAAGGAAAGTGGACAGTAGCCTAGTGCTTCTTGGGGTTAAAATGACCTCACAGGGCTGGCCAATGACCATCACACAGCTATATGTGCATACAAACCACACTACTGTGTAGACAGCCTCACTCAGAACCCAAGCTGTGCATTGTCTTAGAGAATTCCAGGGAAGTGGACAGCAGGGTCACCACCAAGTAGCATGGTGGCCCCTGTGGAGAAGAGTCTCCCACTGGGTCCTCTGAGTGTACTAGTCTCATCTCTCAGGGGCTGACTTTCAGGTGCTTATTAGTTCTGTGCCTCAGCCATCCTTGTAGGGGACAGGAGTTAGTGTCTCATGTTTTCTATTGGGGCCTCTGATTAGCAGAGAAGAATGATCCCAGGACGACAGAGTGTGAACTGGTCACTTCTCCTGCCACCTTTTTCTTAGGTGGTCCTTTCTAATAGACAACCACTCTGGGAAATAGGCCACATTCATGTGTGAGAGGTACTGACCACCATGGCTGATGTCACCTCTTTTGGCCCTCATTAGACGAAATGATTGTCTGTGCTTGGAGACAGAATGCACCAGGGTCCGAGACAGGGCTTTCTTGCTCCAGTTCGTGACCTAGAAAGCTACTTCGGTTGTGACTGGTTTGTCATTCATAAACTGATAATACTTCCCCTGGTTTGAGTACCCAGTGGGACCATACACACCCAGTCGTAGGGCTGCTAAAAGATGCCTAGGAATTCAGTGAATAGAACTAGAAGGAAAAGTGGACGAAAAGGAAAAAAAATCAACCTTTCTTGGCTGAAAAAAGTGGCCAACTAGTCTGCACCAGGAGGGGGCAGAGGAGGGGGGACTAAGGGAGAAAACAACAGAGAGACAGAGGGAGAGACAGAGACAGAGGGAGAGGGAGAGACAGAGACAGGGGAGAGACAGAGACAGAGGGAGAGGGAGAGACAGAGGGAGAGGGAGAGACAGAGGGAGAGACAGAGACAGAGGGAGAGGGAGAGGGAGCGGGAGAGGGAGAGGGGCACATCACATAAATGAACTAGCAGGGAGGCCAATAAATCACTGTAACATGTGACCAAGAACTATGACTGCCATAGAGTGCTAAGCACGGAAGGGGTGGTTAGGAGGGGGTGAGGCCCTGGAGCTGCTTTATCATGAAGGCCCCAGTGGTGATGTGATGTAGTTGATAGGGATGTATGAGTGACTAAGGAGGAAGAAACAGCTTTGAGGAGAGAAATAGCCACTGTCTCTGTAGACCCAAAGAACTTTCACAATAAACCACTGTCTGTCTGGCTTCTCAAAAAAGTCTGTCCAAAGGCCAAAAGTTCTAGTACAGGCAGCCACTGAGCCAGTGAGGGAACACATGAATGAAAACCAACAAGACTCCAGCAAGAGAGCGAACAAGAGAACATGACTGCAGACCTTCTCAAGAGAATGATGTCAGATTTAGCCCACCAATAGATAATCCTTACAAAAGCAAAACCAAATCTCTTTAACAGGTGCTACGTAAACTTTATGAAGTGTAGGTCATTTGCTCTGTATAGTACTTGCTCAATTTTATGAGTTGTCAGATAAATACAAATTATAACACAGAAGACTTGATACCTATTGTTAATCACTTTTCATAACACATAGTGTTAAAAATGAAAGATTTAAGATATTAGACTCCCAAGTCTCTGGTAAAAGTATTTAAAGAGTAAAACAGTGGTTAATGCTCAGGCACACAACAACACAGCTGCTCTGGTGGCTGCAAGTGTCCTAAGAAGGGGTCGAATAAAGGAAAGAAATGCATGGAAAAGAAAGGCCCATACACAAAGGTTACAACAAGTGAAGGAAGGAGAACGAAGAATTAATAGACTGCCCAAAGTTAAGGAGACGGTTCAGCGAGTCAACACATTACTACAACTGCTAAACTAGTTACCTATGGGCTGTACCACTACCAAGAGTGATTACAGTATCAAAGTGTCATCGTAACTATATAATAAAATCCATATGATCCATTTGCCTATGACAAAGGCAGATAGTGACTAGAAGTCCCTCCCAGGGGGCAGAACTGTGGGACGACACTAAGGAGGTGGTTTCTGTGATTTAAGCTGTCCGTGTTCTAACAGGAAAGAATCCTGGCACTTCAGCATCCTCCTAGGTAGGTTATAATGACCTCCCCGCCACACAAGGTACAAAGGCAGGTCTGACACTGAGAAACAAAAAATGGTGCCAATGGCTCCTGAAGCTAAAGATTCAGAGAAGTTCCTATTTCTCTGAACTCCAGACTGGCTGCTTCCTGATTTGGCAATTTTGTCTGGGAGTGACAGTTTGAATGAAAATGAATACTCTACAGGCTTATAGCTAGTGGCACTATTGGGAGGTGTGGCCTTATTGGAGTAGGTGTGGTTTTGTTGTAGGAAGTGTGACACTGGAGGCGGGCTTTGAGGTTTCAGATGTTCAAGCCAGGCCCAGTATGGTTCACTGTCTCTTCCTGCTCCCTGAGAATCCAGATGTAGAATTCTCAGCTACTTCTCCAGCACCATGTCTGCCTACATGCCACCATAACTATAATGGACTAAACCTCTGAAACTGTAAGCCGGCCCCAGTTAAATGTTTTTCTTTATAAGAGTTGCCATGGCCATGGTGTCTTTTTACAGCAATAAAACCCTAAGACATCTGGTTAGGTGTCTTAGATCCCTTATTCCCAAGAAAAAGACAGGAGCTCAATTTATGTTTAGTCTCAGTTATTGTCCTCTGAAGCGAGATTTAATTTTTATAAACAGTCAGAAATCTTCTGAGCATGTCTTTCCTAGAAGAAGGATGACAGAAAGCTAAGACAACCCTTATTTGGAAGACCGCACCACAGAACGTCCTCGGGTTCTGCAATCCCTTGAAGGATTGTGGCAACAAAGCCTTCCTAACTACAAACTGCAGGATTTACAGTCTTATTACTTAGGAAATTTTCCTTCATTGACTTCATGGCCCAGATGTTAAAATGTCAAAACCATGACAACCTGGATGAATCTCACAAAGGACTAAGCCCCTCCAAAACACACACTGTATAAATCCAATGATAGAAAACTCAAAGACAGGTAAATGTCAAAGAAAGTGGGAGAAGTCAGAGGCAGTTGCCTTAAGACAGGGGACTTTGGAAAGGCTGTTAAATTCCGTTCCTTGTCCTTGACTGTGGTGACCTCTTCTGTTTCCTCATCTAATAGGAGCTCCTGGCTCAACCTTTGAATAATGGGTGGATGACTACTCATGGCTTCTGACCTATTAGACACAGCCTGGGAACCAGACACTGTCTAAATTCAAGTGTTGCCAGACAGTGGGAGAAATAGAGTCCAGTGATCCTCAGCTCCACCCTTGCTCAGGACAGAACTGGAGACAATTAGTTGACCCAATGGTGATGGAACAGGGAGAGATTTACAGTAGGGGAAGATGAACTGGGGCCGCCGATTGCTCTGCCCCAGCTTATATAAAAAGGTCCCGTGGACCTCAAGGAGTCGCTGCCCATGGACTGTCTGTTGTAGAAAACACAGCAAGTATACAGGTAGTGTGGGGAGCCAGCAAAGCATCCACCTCCAGGCTGTAGCAGGAAGTTATATGAAAGTAGATGCTGAAGCGCAGAAACATAGGGTGGTCCACAGGGGAGGGGAACTTGGAGCCCCAACTCCTGCTCTTATGGATACTCAAGGTCACCATGAAGAACACCTGTTGCTGTCTTTGTTCTTTACCACCCCCACAGCTGCTCCATCAGTTTCTCTGGGGCTAGTTACAGCTGCTCAGCTACTTTAAATAGGGTTCTATATACAAATAATACAATGGCCAAAGAACTTTCAGCCATCTCATTTGGATTCCGGCGTTTGGACTCAATCTGGACACAAAGCCACAGCAATGGGAGATTCCTTTGGATTGAAAGCAATGTGTTTGCGATGTCTGTTAAGTAAACATCATTGCCAGACCAAACTTCACATACACCTTAGACTTGAAGGGATATTGATGTGTTTAGAGAAGGAATTTCCATAAACCTAAACTGTTATTAGCAAAACATACCTACAGGCATAATGTAGAAATGTCTCATGACTGTTTATTGAGTCTTACAGAAAAAGGTGATTTTTGCATAAGTAAAGTTTTATCAGTTTTTGGACAAGTTACTTCATACTTTTTTCAGAAAAGTAGTGTTCGCCATTTTCCTGCAGTGACCCTGATATCCTCTATGGCACCATGCCCTATGGTCAAGAGACAGTGGATTTGGTTGTCCCTTGGTGATGTACACTCAACTATAAGAACTCACTCTTGCCGGGTACAGTTAAGGGGTACTGTGATTTTCAGAATGCTGGCATGTAGAGGAACAGGGACAAGGCCCACATACTTGGTATAAGCCCACTACCCCAGGGCAGCAGGCCAACAATGCCCCACACCCACCACAAAGGCAGCCAGTTCCCAATACCCAAAACCCACACATGATTTTATACTGAGAGAAAAGGAGTCTACAGATGTGGCTAGGTAAAGCATCTCAAGCTGGAGTCTGTCCTGGATTATGTAGAGTCTAAGGGCATCTGAAGAAGCAGGCGTGAGGATCAGAGGCAGAAAACAGATGTGAGGAAGCAGGAACAGACTGAAGGACACTGGACTGCTGGCTCTCAAGACAGAGGGGCTCCTAAAACAAAGGGTACAAAGTCTGTGAACTACAAAGGAAGCAACAGACTTCTGTCCCCCCAAGAGTTTGACGAAGGAGCACATCTGTGCTGATACCAGGATCACAGACTGTGGGATTCCAGAGGCATGATGTCATCAGCCCACCACAGCTCTATGCCACAAAATCTTTAGCAATTTGTTATAGCAGCAGAGGAAATAAGACTCTCAGAATGTGCTAAAACACATCTGCTCCAGGCTGCAGAGCAGGAATCGTGGGGGACCTTTTCTCAGAGTGCATTTCTGGTCAACCTAAGATAAAGGGGGGGGGGGGAGAGAGAGAGAGAGAGAGAGAGAGAGAGAGAGAGAGAGAGAGAGAGAGAGAGAGAGAGAGAGAGAGAGAGAGAGAGAGAGAGAATGAGAATCTAGTGAATCAGTGAGTTTAACTAGGGCGGGCAGTTACTTACATGAATCTGGGCAATTATGGACAGATACACCCCAGAAGCTCTCCCTGAAATGGCTAACCATTTAATCATCCTCAGGAAGGGGCAGGGCTTAATACACTTTGTAAAACTCATGTGTTCTTACCCCATTTACCATAGAATGTCAGTGGGCCCAGTCTTGTAAGAGCTTCCTGCAGGTAATCACGGCTACTGCTTCAAAACACTAATAATAGTTATGTCGTGCCAGAAGGATAGAGTGCTCCACGACCTTTCACCTGTTCTTCCTTCTTGCTTCCAGGAGGCCAGCCACACAAAGGATGCCACCTACAGCAAGGAGAGCATCCTGCAGGGAACATCACTGGCACTTTGCTGCTGGAGTCTTGCAGAGCCATAGCTCATGGTTGAGCATCTGCAGTAATTTGTGCAATGGCAAACCAGAACAGAAATAGCTACAGCAACCAAAATACGGTGTAAGACGTCTCTGTGCTTTAGAAGCTGAACTTCAAGCAACTGCAGACTTAGTCTGCTGATGACTCTGTAATTAGTGCATCAGTTTTTATGCAAGGAGGAACAGTTTTTATGCAGGGAGGAACAGATCAGCAGGGGGCAATGGTACAGAACCAAATAAAGGGACAGGAAAGAGCAGGGCACCGGGACTGTACTGAAGTGGCAGACCCTGTGCCAAGCATCAATCTACACAAAAACCCTACCTCACTTAATTTGAGACCTCAATCTGCATATTGGGCTGTCAAGTAAGCTCATGGGCACATACTGTGCAGTAGCCTCAATTATTCTTCAGAGCTGTGGGCCAGATACATCTGACAGAAAGAGTTTCATATGGACCCAAACAGAGTGCACATATGAAATGATACTCTTGGGCCGCGGCATGAGTCCCTTTGCCCCCCCCCCCCCCCCCCCCCGCCATGGAGGCACCAGCCCACAAAGACCCAAGGGTCTTCGGTATCTATCGTCTGCCCCAGTCCCACCTTTCCTCTTAGCCTTCTTTCTAATGTAGAAGGGGAAGGACGGATGAGATCAGGATACAGTCCCACTGACACAGACCACCTGCTTGGGTGCCATGTTCTTGTGCCCTGCTTCTTGAATTTAACAGTTCTGAGAGCTCAGAGCCATGGATGGACTTGACTCCAGAGTGATTCTACCATTTTGCTTTCTCTTAGAGGACAGAAAAGAAAGGGAAGGGAGAGAAAAAAAAAGAAAAAGAAAATCCTGGCATCGTCTGGAACATTCCAACCAATGAGCAGCTATGAGAGCTCTTATTATGAAGTGAAAAGGGAAGAAAAGTTACTTTCTGAACTCAGCTGATTCCCAAATTCAACTCAACTTGTCTAATTATTACACAGGGGCTTGAAGCCTGAAAAATGCCTCAGTAAATCTTACCAGAAAAGTTCTTCCTGAGTGGGTAAGGCATGGTTGAATTAAAGGAAGTAAAGACTCTAAGGAATCGACCCACAATCTTAACGAACCATGTGTTTCATGATGAAAGGACTCTCGTTTGATTATGTAATAGAAAAGCACCATGGGATCCATCCTCCCGCATCAGCTCTGGGTGCACAGAATTAAGGGAGACCCTCCAGACTCTACATCATGTGTATCGTTGTAAAAGGCCGAAGTGTATGTGTGGTCCCAGAGTTTCCCCCTAAATTCTTGTATCCTGTGGACTGATGAGGCCACTAACAGATCAATTTCTGACTTTGTACACACTGGCAGGCAAACCTTTAGAAGGAAAACCTTCACCCAGACTGGCCTATCCATTCTTTGTCACAGTAATAAGCTCCTGTGGGAAAGGGAAATGCAATAAACAGGGATATATCACTTTAAATAAGCCAATAAATGTGAAAAATTAGATTCACACGCAGGTGGAGAAAGGGTGATGACTCACTATCTTTTTTACTTCATTAAAAGATGCCCAAGAAGATTCATTTAATAGTGAGTTCCTCGACCATGTTTTAAAATACCTAGCTCACAATCACCTGATTTAACACAATTATCTAGGATGAAATGGTGGGGACATAACTGGCATTTCTTGAGCAGGGCTGTAGCATATCCTCTCTATGCAAGACCCTTCACATTTTGTTGTGCGCTCATTCGCACTACAAAAATTTACGGAGCATGGCTGCTGTTCTGGAGCTGCAGATACAGAACAAATGCACCATGTCCCAAGGCTCTGCTTGCTGAGCTAACAACCCAGAGCAGTGGTTCTCAACCTTCCTAATGCTGTGACTCTTTAATACGGTTCCTCTTGTTGCGGTGAATCCCAACCACAAAATTATTTTGTTGCTGCTTTATAACTGTGATTTTTCTACTGCTTTGAATCGTATCTTTGATATCTGAGATGCAGGGTATCTGATATGCAACCCCAGAGGGGTCATGACCCACAGACTGAGAACCACTGACCTAGAGGCAGATTCAGAGAACATAAAGAAGGGAATTCCACAGGACATGGAGGATGATGGGCCTAAAGAGAACAGTGCCAACATGCAGGAAGGGCATCGAGTCGCTGCAAGAGAGCTCCTCCAGCAGCAGAGAGGACAAGCAACTAGACCTAGACGGTGCCCCTGAGAAAGACAGCCAGGGAGAGAAGCAAAGAAGCAGACAAGTGCGGACAACTGGGTGAGACTTCAGACACACAGTACCCAGGAAAGACCCACTCCGGAGTGATCTTCAGGGAAGACCAAAATCTCTGCTGCTGGGAGGGAGCACCCCAGTATGGGGAGGGCAGAATGTACTTAACAGGCCTGACGATAAGAAGACCTACCTGTGTGTCTGGGAGACAGGAGTCAGGGAGGGCAAGAAGAGATGAGGGAGAGAAAAGATGGGTGAGCCCCAAGGGCCATACAGGCCCCACAAAGGACGGACTCAGAATGTGCACACCTGTATCAGAGGCAGGACTCCGGACCCCTGGGTACAGATGTGGCCTCTGTTTCAATAGGGTTACCGGCTGCTGGATGGAAAACAGACCCCAGGCCAAAGGGCAGAAATGCATGAGCCTCGAAGAGGCCACTGCATGCCCTGAAAAATGAGAATGGCAAGGACAATTCTTCTCCCCTGGGCTCACGCCGACAAATAAATGAACTATGGTCTCTCATCGGCTCTGAGATACATATTTTTCACATCTTACCTGTGAAACTGAAATGTGTCTAAATCCAAGAATGATTTACAACAGCTTTTAACCATCGAGACAGTCCACACTGCACATGCTATACACATGGCCTACTGCTCATGTCATGGCTTCAGGTATATAACATGTGCTGCACATGCTGTAAACATGCTCATGTCATGGCTTCAGTTAGGTAACATGAGTTTTTGGTATGTGCATGCAGTTTGATGAACAAAATGTCTTCAAAATACTCCGCTTGAGGGGGTAGGAACGCAGCTCAGTAGCAGAACGCTTCTTCATTCCCCAGCACCACCCAAAACCTTTTATTTGGATTATCGTACACAGTCTTGGGTTTTAGTGTGGTATTTTCAAACAAAGTTTGGGTTTATTTTAATGATTAACCTGAAGAAAAGTCATCAAAACTATTTCAAATCAATGTTTACTTTGTAATGGATGGTTTTTGTGCCTCACCATAATCAAAGACAGAACTGTGGGGCATAAACACGACAGAAGCACATTTATACCTCTGAGGGAGGACCACGATGCTGTGTCTTCCTGCAAAGTAACAAGCTGCATAGAGCAGCATGCAGCAGACAGAGCTGAGTCACCACAGGCCACTGGCCCATAAACAAAAGGGTGGACCACCACAACCCGAATGCTTCAGCTGAAAGCGGAACTCCCAAAGCCCACAGATAAAAATGTCAGCACGTCCAGGTGATGAGGCCAATAAACAAACACCTTTCCAGAGGCCCAGAGAGTGTCAGGAACTAAACTAGCAGATTACACGTGGCAGCTTTGGAGAACTTTCTGGAGATGGGGTTGGTTATCATCAGTGCACCTGAAGGTATGGGCAATGACCTGGGTGAACAGCAGCCTGGGATGCTATCTGCTTGGTCAGACTCAAGCAGAAGAGCTGGGTTCAAACAGGAGCACATTTTAAAAAAATCACCAAATCTGTGCTCTATTTTCTTTTTACATTTGCCTGAAAAAGTCCAATGAAACAAATATGTTGTATTTTAAAAAAAACAAAAAAGAATGGAGGCAAGACAAGACAGTGCTGTAGACAAAAAAAAGGGTACTGTGAGCTGTGGAGTAATAGGTGAATTCTGGATCACATGGGGAAGAACATGACAACTTGCTAATGGATCTTTTCTGAGTGAGAGAACAAGACTATCCAAACTGACCTGGTTTCTCACCAGAGCAGCTGAAAATGGGCAGCCACTCACTAATGCTGGGTATAGCAGAGGTCAGCAGCCTAAGGCCCATAGCAACTCCACACCGCTTCCTGCTTTTACATATCTGGGTGCTAAGAACAGAGGTTTTGTTGTTATTGTTGATGTTTTGTGTTGTTTTTTAATGTTTTCAATTAGGTTTGTAAAAACAAAAACAAAATATGAAAATGTGGCACAAACTGTATGTGATACTAAAAACCAAAAATATTTACTATCTTGTTACACTGTCTGGCTACCCCTGGCTCATGGAAAACAGTGTATGTAGAGGAAGAGCTGGAAATGGTGTTGAACAGTGGAATGTGGGGGACATCTAAGGGTCATCTAGACATCTACAAGCAGACATGCAGTGGGCAAGTAAGCAGGCCTGGGGCTTGGAAAGCATAGAAGGACCTTCCTGCATGGAAAGCCTTCACATAAGGAGCATTCAGAGCTTGCAAGAAGAAGCATGTAAACATGAAGCACAGTGGCCTTACCGAAGCATGAGAAGCACTGCACAGCAGAGTATAGGGAGCCCCAGTTTAATAATACAGGAACAGAGAAGTCACCTGCTCTAGTCACCCTGCAAGGAATGGGCAAACAATATTCAAAGCTAGGCTCTTAGCTCTACCTACTTGGTGTGGTTTCTCAAGCAAAGAACTTAATTCTCCCTCATCAGATAATATGCTGTAGACTAAATAAATGGCCACTGCAGACTTTCAAGCAGTGTTGACGGCTAGATATAACAAAGTCCCTATATGGTTAAAAACTGACAGTTTTATCTGGACACTCAGAATGCCAGTAAGGACCACAGGTACTGGCCAGGTCAGAACTCACTACACTCTGGTCAAATGGCTCATGGGATGAGCCAGGGACGGAAGCAAGGATGGTTTCATGACTAACATACCATGATCAAGAAATAATAATCCAATGAAGTACCCCAGAAATCTCTTACAAAACCAAAATAGAATGGAATAGTATGTGGTAAAATTAGATGAATTAAAACAGTATCTTTTAAAGCCATGACCTAAAACAAAACCCATCAAAGACAAACCAAAATCTCAGAATGAAACACAGCATCTTGGGGAATTCTGGCACAGCAAAATTAGATGGAAAAGATTGATTTCTCTATAAATACGCTGAGTCAGTAGACAGCTGTGTGAAAATGAAGATTCCTAACATACCACATATACCAAAACAAATTTTAAGAAACTGAAATTTCATAAATGTTATGAAATCATAAATAAAACTTAAGGCAAAAGAATTTGTTCTGAAATGAGAGGTTTCTTTTATCATAGAGAATTCACAGAGGGTAAACGCATAAAGGAAAATATTGATAAATTTAAATGAGCAAAGCTCTTTAACTGCTCTCTATAAAAAGAGATCGTAAGGTATAAAAGCAAATGATAACCTAGGGGGATATTTATAGAGCCCCTCAAAGCACTGAGGTCCACAGAGCTCTATGAAAGCAAAAAGATACAAATATCAGGTAGGGACATGAACCCTTTCAGTCTCTACCTTACATATGTTATCAGAGTGAGACATTTAAAGCTTTTAAAAAAAATTAAAAAGGGAAGTAAGAGCATATAGTCTGAAGAGCGCTAAAGCAGGCAGACAGGCAGTGAAACAGAGACAGCTAGTCCAAGCTCAGTTCTGCTTAGCAGCTGGCCCTCCAGGACAGGAGTCCACAGCAAGTGTCAAAGGGGGACACAGATGACAGGCACAGCAGCCCAGGGAGAAAGAGCCAGCTCAGGCATGCCACATGCCACATATAGCTGATCCTCCTTGTTCTTGCTGCCTAGACTCACAGCACACCAAAGCTAAGAGACCCAGGAAATGTTAAGGCCTCCTCTCTTCATTTTTCAGTGTAATAAAGTTCTCAAAAATGTTAGGAAAAAAATGAATGAGTAAAAAAATGTAAGTTTCTACAACTTTGCTGGGAGAGACTCCATGTTATTTGCCAGGCTATTCCCTCGTAGGGAGGCCATATTGCTGTTTTGACCAGACTGCTCATACAGGTCCCCTCTTTCTATGTACAAAGCAGTTGCCCAGGGTCTATATGAGTAGATGGCTTTCCGTGGCCTCCACCCACATTTTAGAGTCCAACTTAGGACCACTGTGCCCTTTCCGAGTGTCCATGAATGCCCTCCTAATGCTGTTACCACAACCCAGGGGGCATTGTGGCTCTGGGGATCGATGGCTTTCATGAATGTGGGCTTTAGAGAGAAACAGACTACCACATGCAGGAACACGGCTCCTGCAAAAAGACTCGGGTAATGCAAGATCGGCAAGGCATTGTTTGAGAAGGTAAAAAATTCGTAAGTAGCTACCTGACACTAATACTTTCATTGTCCCTGTGTGATGGCCTATATCACTGAGTTTATCTCTTTGTTTGTTTGCAAAGCTGGAGCCTGAACTTAGAGTCTCATCCACAGTAGACAAGCACTCTACCATCCAGTACACCCAACCCTGTATATTTTTCATTTTGATTATGACTTTTTTTTTAAAGAAAGTACTGTTCAACAGTCATGGCTGCACCATTTGTTCAGCATCCTACAAGGCCCGCCCCCGCCCCCCCCCCCCCCCGATTCTAATTCTAATGAATTGTATCAAAGCATTCAGCCTTTCCCACTAAGCCCCTGAAGCTCAGTCTGATTCTTGCCAAGGAACCAGCTAGAGCACCCAGCAGGACTCACTCCCAGGATATATACACTGTGGAAACAGACACATCATACCCTAAGCTCCAGAATTTAAAAGCACCATGGAACTTACTTTGATTTGTACAGTAAACCCTAATTTTTATATCTAATTATGCTGAAATAACAATTTATCAGGAAATTTTATTAGTCGTGTTACATGAAGCATCCACAAGTCCCTCCCAAAACTGAAGTTTCCAATTCAATCCAAACTTTGTAAGATATTGTATGGTTTGGTGGCCTGTTGCTCAATATCTTCCTCTCTGTGAAGCCCATACCAGAAGGTTTTATGGATGCTGTGTACCCACTACCCATCAGAAATTTGACCCTTGACTCACAGGCTTCTGAGCTCTCCACATCTGGGCACATACCTTCACATGCATACCTGCTCTTGTGTTATCCCATCTAGATGATAGCCTCTTGAAACAGGAACTGATCCTTACAGTTTTGTTGCCCCTGGAACCCATTTTCATGGCTCACACACTTAGCAACTCATATTATTTATATTTTGGGCTAAGCCCTATTTTGAACTGAATAGTAGGAACCCTGAGGTAGCTCTGATGTAAATGCTTCAACTCAAACAATCAGGTCAGGCACCACCACAGTCGTCTTTCCAATCAGGCTCCAGGTGAGAAGGAAGGCTAAAGAGGATAGAAACTTCCAGAACCAAGCAATAACAGTTTACTTTCTCCAGCAGCCTCCCTCTTCTGGCCTCAACAACGCACACTCACATATCCCAAAAAGGTTTCTGCAGAACATATTGTAAGTGAAGCAGTAGTGGTCACAGGTTGGAGAGCCAAAGGATAAGACCTTGTGAGCTTTCAGAATGTGCATCCTACAAAACATAGTGCTTTCCAGATACAAGGGTATGGACAGCCTATGTTGGCCTTGGCATAGCAGTTTCCAGACACGCATTCACAGGTCACTGGGGCTCAGGAACTCACCGTCAGATGTGTGAAGGAGCTTATGACTTTTCAGTGTCCCTTTGGATTTGAATTTCTTGCCACACATGTCACAGAGGTGGGTCTTCTCAGTGCTGTGGCGATTCATATGAGCCTTGAGGTTGCTCTTGCTACGAGTTGCATATTCACATAAAGAACATTTGAAGGGCTTCACACCTACCAAGGAGAAATGCATAAATGTACATTTACATGTGTTTGTGCACATATATATAGGGATCCAGATGAATAGTTCACACCATAAAAAACATCCATTTGAATAAAGCAGTATCCTTGCTTATCCCCAACATGTTCCACACCTCCCATGATTGGCTCATCTTACCTTGTTCCACCCTATAGAGACACTTCAGGGTCAGCCAAGGTCCCCTTCCTGTGATTTCTGAACTTTCTAGTTGCCCATCAACATTCCATAATCCTGCAGCTCTCTCCTGCTGAAATGCTCTTACATATTACAGTGAGTTGATCATTTCTGCTCTCTCTACAGTCTGGTAACTCCCTAAAGACAAACACCCTGCTCAACTTACAAAGCTGTCATTAAATCCAACTGAACTGAGTTGAACTAAATAAAATCAGAGTCCCCATCAGTCTTTGCAAATATCAATGTGATCAGGCACTCAGGGTCAAGTGCTGAGGATATTCCTGTTCATAAAATAAACAGAGTCATACAACACTGGGTGTTGTTGTGTGTCAATGACTCACACTGAACTGTTCCCATGATATTGTGCCTGGCTTTTACCCACCAAGAACCAGTATTAGAACAGCTCTTGTGCTTCATCTCAAACCATTTCTTGACCACTACGGAACTGTTATATCCCCTGAGCAACACAAGCCTGGAGGGTGACTAAAGTTCCACGTGCTTGGTCAATATCGAGGACTGTGGACAGTACCCAGGACTTATTTATCTTTATTTTTTTCCCTTCTTGTTAGTCTTCATGATTTTCTCTTGGATTTGCCTATTGTTTTTCATATCCCATGTCTTATTTTGGGACTGAGCTAGGAGAAAGAATACTTACAGTGCAATGCAATGATTAACTCCAAAGAATCCCAGCTACTGTAATGTGGGGAAGTAGGCTTTAAAAAAAAATCTTTATAATTCCATCATTATAGAAAAATTCATACACAAGTGAAAAAAGAGAACACCATGACAATCCAACATAAAACAGCAGCCTTTAATTTTCTGAACCTTTATCAAAATTCTGAAGTTTTTACAAAGAGTGGATTTCTCCCAAATGCTCAATATAGAATATTAACATTCTATCCCCTGTGAATGTAACAGTGGAAATGATTCCACAACAAAACTCAAGGTACTTTATAGTTTTGTTTCACAGTAAGTGAACTAAAGGTCAGGAAGATGGAAGGTTTGCTTCATCCTGCATCTCATACGTGGTGAGGAAGACTACAGCATGCCCTCCCATTCCAGCCCTATGGCTGCCACACAAGCATTACCACCCAGGAAAACAGACTTATGATCCACAGGCTCCTATCTCCCTGCATTTCCATTGGTGTCAGGTCCTTGGTTCTGTGTCTAGCCACTCCCAGATGATTCCCATGAGCACCATTCTGAACCAGTCTCCATGCAGACAGAGGCTTCTGCCTCCTTCTCTGCGGAGAAAACCCTATCGATGAACTCCTTCAATGCCCTCAGAAAATGACGTGTGTGTACACCTCACCACCACTGCCAACTCCTCCATTGCTGCCTCCACACAGGAAGCATCACTTTCTCCCAAGGCCAGTCAGTGGAGACATGAAGAACAGAGCTTTAGAATCATTCCACATGGATCCACATCCCAGTTCCATTCCTGGCTGGCAGTGCAGGATGAATATTTCACTTTGTGAGCCTCGTGTGTCCTCCCTGGTAACACAATACTTGGCTCTCCGGTCCTGGAACACACTGACCAGGGTATCCTGGGCAAAGCGCTAAGCACACTGCCTGGGGCCCACAGTGCCCAGTAAGTGCTGGTGAACAAGAAAGTGCCCTGCAGCCTCAGCACTGGGCCTCAGTCCCATGCCTTCTCTCTTCACTGAAGTGGGAGTCGCCCTCTTCCCAGCAGCTCCTCCCCTGGGGCCTGCACCTGATAGCATATTATGGGAAATACTTGAGGTTCCTGACCAGCAGGAGGGAACTAATACACAGGACTAGCAGGGTACTCCTGATACCTGCACTTTCCTCATGCTCAGGAGGGCAACATCCTCCTCTAGGGGCAAAGAATGAGGCTGACGACAGGAGACTCCTGACTTCCAACCTGCCAGACTCCCAGCAAATGGCTCTCTAACACTTCCACACCTGCTCAAGCACCCCTGAGCACAGCCCCTATGCCTCTCTGGACTATACCTCATTTCCACTCAAACCTTCCACCTTCCAGTCCTCTCTACAGTATAAACAATGATGCTCCACACTGTCAAAATTGCAAGGTTCCCGCTTCCCTCTTTTCTTCTAGTCATTCATAGTTCCATTATTCTTCAAGGCTGGTCACAAACAGTATGTAATAGTGGGCACTGGAACTGCCCAGAGTAACTCATGGGCTTGCCTGTTCTCAGGATAATGGTTTCCCTGTAAGCAAAGTATGGTGGTGATCTATTTCACTACAGTTATAGCCACAGCTAGGAAGAGGGAAACACAAATGCAACTAAAGTCATGGTTCCAATCTCTGATCTCCACTGGCTGGCAGACACCACTCTATGTGCTAAAGAAATCCTAACAACAGGACAAGTGAAGATAAACTTCCTCCTTATGTAGTCCCCAAATAAAGCACACAGCACAAAATTAAATAGATGCTCCAGATGGTAAGACGACTCACCCTCATGAGCCCAGATGTGCCGCTGAAGGTCTGAGCCGTTCTTCATGAAATAGAAATCACAATATGGACACTTCATGGCTCGCTTTCCAATTAGCCCTTTGAGCTGGACCCTTCTCCCAAGAACCTCAGAAATGGTGTTCATGGAGACCTCTGACAAAAAAAAAAGCAGGGTGGCAATCAGAGAGGACAAGGCACTTTGTTCTTCAGGTTAGAGGTAAATAAACTTCAATGGCACCTGCATACGTAAGAAATCGCCAGGAAGTGCCTCGGTATCACGAAACAGCCTTTTTACTGAAAAAGCTGAACCTGAATCTGATCAAGGTGTAGATCTAAGTACCTGTTAATTACAATGTGAATAATGGAGAAACACTACAAAGCATTGAGCTCACAGGGGCAGAGCATGGGCTTTCTATAGGAAAAGTAACTCGGCTTCTCCCATAAATGACTGGTGCAGAAACCAGTCAGGAGACTAGGGGCTCTACAGAATACAAGGAGTGTAAGTGACACAATCACTAAAATACTGCAGCTCGATTCAACCTGTACAAAAAAAAAAAAATCTTAGCTCATCTGGTGAAATGGAAGTGGCCATACACAATACCCTAGGATACAGTAAGAGTCGTTGTTAGCACTGTTTTTTTACAGGCCACACTGAGGTCATGCTAAGCAAAACCATCATCCATTAGAGATAATCTGTAAAGTCTTTCATAGGAAAACTGAATGGGATAAACTTGGGGAATATTCTAGAGAGAAAAAGTCATGGGAAGTGTAGAAGCATGTGGAAGCTGAGGTGTGGACACACGGGTTCCTTGTATAATTTTGTATTTATGAACAAAGGTCAGTGCTTTGACATGCTATTAAATAGATGCTAGTCACCTAGGACAAAGGTTAACACCGGAAGAGTGAACAACATAACCCATGGGTTCCCACACTGACGAAGGTTCCCAGGTCTGTGTGTCCCCAGCTAAAACCCAACTGTCAGAGCCCTTTACTTTGAACAGAGAAGTCAGTTCTCGTCTTCCAAGGGCGGTACAAATGTTTAAACAAGAGGAGGCAGGGATGAAGAAGAAGGTGGATTTTGCTGATACTCATCTGTGTAACCCAGGTCTGCTCTGTCTGCTCTACTTAATATGACAATGGGGTCTGACGTTAAGGTAAGGTCCACCTCAAAGATCCCATGGCAGTAAAAATGACAGTGTCTGGAGTACAAGTAGTCAGCATGCCTCCGTACAGGGTGAAGCAAGGCAGATACAAGGCTTCCCCAAGGGAAAAGCATTTTAAATACTGAATTCATTCACATCCTCCCTCTTCATTCCTAGCTGGTACAGCTTACATACACTATTATGTTTCAAAATAAACAGAAGTATTTAAAAAGTAATCATCAATTCTAAAATTCATAACCTTACCGGGATGATTGGTCTTGATATGTGACTTTATCAATCGGTCTTCTGAAAAAGATTTTTCACATACAGGACAAGAATAACTCCTTTTGTCCTTAACAGAAAAAGAAGAAAAAAAAACAAAGCAATTAACTATCTGAAGTGTAGGTTCTGTAGAAAGATAACCACTACCCTCACCATCATCATCACCAAACACCATCATCATCACCATCACTACAAACACACACCATTACATGCACTGCCATTAAACACCATCATCACCACTCCCATCGACACTGTTACCTCCACTATCAACATTGTCACCATCCCCATCATCGTCCCCATCACAACCATCATCAATACCATTACCATGACAACACCCAGCAGCAAAACCCTCATCAAAACTGGACCTACAGTGCATCCTCCGAAGCACTTAACAGACAGCCCTCCCTCTACACAGCCTTGGGAAGACCCAGGTGTGAGAGCTCTAGGAAGGCAGAAAGGGCAGCCAAGAGGCTCTATCACACATTCCGGGGCTACTCAACCCAACAGCATAGGAAGTCCTCAGCACTCAAAACACTGCTTGCACTAAGCTTTCACATGTGATTGAGATCCACAAGCATTTGCCAATAAAAGGCATTCATGTTTACATTATCGATTAAGAAAAGAAAGGCAGGGGAGAAGGGAGATGAACACAAGATCAAGGCAGTCAACATTCTGGCAAAGGGTACATGCATGTGTGTTGGTGGGGGGGACGACGGAGATGAACTCACGAGCCCCCACCTCACTTGAGGAGCCATTTAAAGTCAATTGATTCTAAAGGGGAGGGGGGAGTAGTGGGGGGAGAGGAAGAGCTCTTTAAGGATGTAGGCTCTGGTAGGCTGACCATGCTCTAGTGGAAGAACTCATACACATGAGTATACAAACAGGACAAATTGGTTGTTATTTAAAAAGAAAGAGGATATGAATTTAGGAGGACGGGTAAATTTGGAAGGGCTAAGGGAGAAGAGTCTGGAGTGAATATGATCAAAATACATAAAAAAAGAAAGCTTTCTACAAACACACACACACACACACACACACACACACACACACACACACACACACACACACACACGACCTTGCCATGAGCTTTCTGGCTAACCAATGCCATTGACTTCGGGGTTTCTCCACATGCTCCCATTACTCCTTCCACTGTCCTTGACACTTGGCTCACAGCGCCATGTTAGAGTCTCAAGGACCCTCTGGCATCCTGGTGGCGCCCTCCCACCTTGTCCCAGCCGCCCTTGTCATCACAGCTGATGGAGGCATTCAGAAGAGTTTTGAAGGAGTTTACACTGATCTCCCCTGAGTCCTTGCTGTTTGATTTTACTTCTTTTAATCCCTGATAGTCTGAAGCAATTTATCTTAGAGCTTATCAGGGGCCCATTTCTTGATGTCTTTGAAGATTGTCAGGACACAGACAGTGGGAGAGGGGGCTGGGAGAAGGGTAGACTCTTAGGATTCATTTACTTCTTTTTCAAAAACTCATTGCCTTGCTACAGATGAAACCTAAACACCAAACATTCAGCAAACTTGAAAAGGACTGTGGCTAAAAGAGCCCCTGGCAAAGGCAGGAAACACAAGAAAGCTAGCCATAGGGTGGCTAAGAGCCCAGCCTTTGGAGTCTGTTTGCTCCAACAGAGATACCTTCAAAGCCATTTGTGCCCAGAAAGAAGTGGGTGTCAGCAGGAGACTAGCAGGAGATGGAGAAAGAGCCCTTGCCTGAGGCTAGGGCCTAGTTTATCACTCAGGTGACCTCATCTGGCCTGTGCCTCACTGGCTGGTATACTGGCCTCCAAAGAAGTGGAGAGTTCTGAACCCCACACTGGCTGGAGAACATCAAGTTGAATCCCCCCACTAACTATAAATATGACACATGAATCCCCCTATAAAATACTGACATCAAGCTCCAAAAGAAAGTTGGCACTCACTCTGAACAGTGTCTGAACAATTTCTCAGGATTAGGTCACAGTCACAATATCTGTCATGTGCCAGAAACTGTTCTGGGGACAAAGGCAGCTGATTTTTGAGCTCTTTCAAGTTATCTAAAGATGTGCCACCCAGAAAGCCCACCATCAATGTGGGGCTTTCAGAAGCTACAGCAAGCACTAGGAAGGTGACACTTGTGTCATGACTGATTGAAATACAATACTGGATGTGCTGGATTTAGGGCTGCAGAGAGAAGGCTTTCCTTCTGCTAAAGACAGTTCTATTTCCCCAGGCCACGAGGAACCTGTTCTCCACACAGGAAGCTCTGGGAGCCTGAAGGCTGCTGCACAGAAGGTAAAACACCCAAACTGGATGACCCAGAATCAAACGTGTTTTGTGATTATATGTGACCACATTTTTATAGCCCTTGGTAAGGAAAAATGCTTTTCAGTCACCTACACTACATTTTCCTCTGGTCACATGAACACACGCTGATCAGGTAGACCCATTTATTTCTGAAAAGATATGCAAAGCAGGTTCTTTTACTTTCTTGGTGCTTTTAGGCAACTTATTATTTTAGTTTATCTAAAAAGTACATATTATTCAGCAAGCATCAAACAAAAGAAATCTGTGTGCTTTTCAAAGATCAAGGCCAAGTATTCTAAACACTTACCAAGAGGCCAGCAGACACTGGATGAATACACCACCCCTGTCACTGCTAGTGACCTCATCCTCCAGCTAAAGGCACAGGGAGGAGGAGGGGATGGAGGTGAAGAGTAGCAACAGCATCTATCATGGTGGCCCTATGTGCATAAGGCCATGCTTAGTCCTTAGCAGCATCACCACAGTATGTTCCCAGGGCAGTCCTGGAGGTGGATACCACTGACCTCACTTCCAGGTCATGGGCCTGAACAGCTTGAAGGGCAAACTAAGCCCCTTCACAATCTTAAAACTAACTCCCTCAGGCTTGGACTGCAGCTTCTGTGTGGGCACTTCTGAGGTCTCCTGAGGGAACACAAACAGAAGCAGGGAGCCCTTCTTTGAGGAACAGATTCCCAGCGCCCATTTCCAGTTAGGATGACAGCAGAAGGCCATGGGTCTCATTCCTAACAAATGCTACTGTGACACTGGGGTTCAGGGAGGTCACCAATTAAATCACTTAGGTAACAGTTTACACACTTATTTAATAGGAACCCAGGAATCCAGCCTCCTAACCGCATCCCCCAGCAATACTAATACATACTGGCATTGGAACACTTAATGCTGAAAGGAAACCTCAGAAAGCAATACCTGCCCTGTGTGTGGGTGAACTCTACTGACAGGCTCTGATTTGGTCTACTTAATTTCACTATTAAAAGAGCCAGGCATGATTCACTCAAATGTTTGCACAATCCTCTAATGGATCATGATCTATGGATGCTGCCATTCACTGACCTAATTTAATCCCCATAACCTTAAGGGATGAGGGAAGTGCTTTATCTCCAATTTACAAGCAAGATAACTGAGGCTCAAAGAGCCTAAGCAATTTGCCCAAAATCACAAAGACCGATGGATGTGGGACCAGAAATGAGCACAGCAGAACCCAAAGCTCCCTTGCATTTGACTAAAATCATGTTTTCCCAAGTCTCCTCTTCATGAAGTTTTAATAATTTTAAAGTTGCTTTTGTTAGTGTTCTATCCCAGCAACAGGAAGGGAACCAAGGCATACATCACTTTACATAAAGATTTTGAACATCCTCAGAATGCACTATGAAGGAAGTTCTGGGGCTGATTCCCATGGAGGGATGATTGCATTCCTTCACCACATATTGATGCCATGGGCCTAGTAATGAGTAGGAACAGGCAGTGGGAAGAAACTACACTAGCCATCACACTTTTATGTATTCGTAGATGTGAAAAATAACATCAGGGTCACAAAAACTGACAATTTGCCAGATTTTCTCTAAATCCTAATACAACCAGACTATGTCGGGATATGTAGGCTCATATGGAGGTGTAGGGTGGTATTTTAACTTTGGTTGTGCATGGGAATCTGTGTTCAAAGAAGGAATGGTAAAAACAAAAGTGGAACCTCAGCCAGCATTATAACATACCCAAGGCCCTCTTCAAGTGCACGGGTAAGGAAAGCAAGCCCAGAAGAGACCAGGACTCATGCTGGTTCTCATGATTTCCTAGTGAGAACAGTATCAGCTCCTGTCCCAGCCAGATGCTGATATGACCTAGGTCCTCAGCTGGACCACAGTATCATGATGAGATGCTTTTACATCTTAAGCAAGTTCATGCAATCTCCCTGGATCTCAGCAGCAGGTAGAGAAAGGCTGCCCATTGTCCTCTGAAAGACAAGCAGTCAGAATGAGGTAGAGCGCTGGACTCTGTCCTTGGTACCACATCCCCAGTGCTCTCTCTTCCTTGGCCGTGATGATGGGAGTATGTTACACTAGTGAAGGCAAGCGGCTGGCAAGGACAACACACTAAACATGGATGGGAGGTTTGGCAATGGAGAATATCGGCAGCTTCTCCTCAGATGCTTTACAGTTTTACAAACTTTTTGAAGGAAAGATTAACATTTAAACTCCAAACGTTAACATGCATGAGTTACTAAACTGATTTCACCAAGAATTAGCTCAAATCCTATGAATGTAAAACAGTGTAGCTGGAAACTATATCCTGAGGTGATCACCACTACAAATGCACTTCAAATGCTCATCGATTCAAGGAGAGTGAGCAAACTCCATACAAAGTAGTATTGCCCAACTCTAAAAAGGAGCCAAGCATGAAGCCTGCTATCACATAGATGAAAAAAAAAAAGATACTAGTCACCAAAAAACTTCATTTATAGCACACACATTTTATGTTCTTTTTATATAAAATGTTCAGGAGGGGCAAAACTCTGGACACACAGTGTCCAGGGACAAGGAAGTGAGTGATGACCACAAACAGGAATGCCTTCCTATAGGATAACAGAAATGCTCTAAATTTGCCAAGAGCTGCATAATTCTATGTATGCACTAAATTCCACTGAACCTCACATCTTAAAAGAACAAATTATACCATATGCACATCACAAATCAATAGAGAGCTTAAAAAACAACGACCTTTCTTGCAGATGTGGAATATTTTAGAGCTAACACCTTCATTATCAGGTCAACAGCATCTACATGAAGGGAACGGGACTTGTCCCTGTGTGGTCTCCTCAGCTGCATGACAGAAATAAGTTACAGCAAGCTCAAATGACAAATGTCACCCAGATTCAAAAGCTGGGAGTTTTCACAGAAGTGCTCTTCACTGCAATGGCATACAGTCCTTCACTTCAGGAACAAGTGTCCAGTGGATCAACTTCGCGGCATGAAATCAAAGTCAAGGTTCGGCTGACCATTCCCTCCCTCCTCACCCTCTTTCTTAATCCAAATATCCTCAACCTTAGAATGATACTCCACATCCCCTCAGAGTATATGGGGAGGCAGTTTGAGGACCCAATAGCCTTCTCCTCCCATTGTTATTTATTCATCCCACACAAAGCAGAGTGTACCTTGCAGACAAGAACAGCCTTACTTGTATCTGAAGTGTCTGGTATAAAAGCTTCCTACTTTAGAAACAGCAACAAATTAGGTACCTTTAAGAGTATCTCAACTGAGCTGGGCAAAGTAGCTTCAACCTGTAATCCCAGAATCTGGGAAGCTAAGGCAAGAGGAATATTATGAGTCTGAGGTCAACCTGGCCTATAGACTGAGACCCCGTTTAAATATATATATATTAGTGGGAAGGTGGGAAGATGTATAAATACCAACAAGGGCAAAGGTAGAAATGAAACACTAAGAACTTCTAAGAAAATGTAAGTATGATGAAAAGCAGGACAGTATCTCTTGTGAGGTTAACTGAGCCACACTCCTTGCATCAGAATACCGTACTTCTCTAGCAGCAATGTGCAGACATTAACTTTTGCAGCTTTAGGAATGGCTGCCACTTAGCAACACAGGAATATCTACCACATAGTCTCTGCCTACCTGGGCCAAAGTCCACCTCTGCTACATTCCTTCAGAAGATGTACAAGTGTCCAAGAGACTCACCAAGAAAAGCATATCGAAGACTAATGACCTGCTACTACCAAATGAATAGCATGGGACAGTGATAAGGCCATGGAATGAATTCTGTCATCCCTCATTCGTGGCATAACCACAGACCAAGTTATTGCATAATAGAGACTGAGACACCAGACTCTGTGTGGTAGAGGAAATGATTCCTAACTCCTAGGGGTGACATGGGAATTAAGTTAAAAACCCAAGAAGTGGCTACAAGATCAAACCAGCAGCTTTCTGCCCCAAGGTTGACTTCCTTAGAGCTTCTACATGTTGCTGAAGGTGAGACGACCACTCATACTCATCACCCCAAAAGTAGAAGGGTGAAATGCCAGTGCTGTGTGCACATTCCCTGGGGAGAGGCAATCAAATGCTTACCCACTCCTTACAGGGCTCCAATAGCAAACCAAAGTGTGCTTCCATCAAAGGCTAACCTGGGGAACCAATGAGTTTATTGAGCTTATTTATAGAACACAGATCAGAAGTTACTTACTGGAGTCTGGGTAACTCCAAAGACACACACACACACACACACACACACACACACACACACACACACACACACACAAAGTCTCACCCCAGAACTAATGACAACTACTAAGCAGATGGAGTTCCAAGCATTTCAGTGAACACTCCCACAATCTACACACTCTAGCATCCCAGAGATCCCAAAGCCACATGCAATTAGGGTAAATTATACAGAGCTAGCTCTGGGGAACAAGAAAGAGTGATTGGGATCAGGTGAGCGTCCAGTGACCCTCTCCATTCCCCTTTCTATGACAGACCATCAACAGCCAACGACACTGATCCTGGTGGACCATTGCTGTTCTCAGGAAAGTCTTGACGGTTTTGCTCAAAGGATGGCATCTACAATAATCATTTATATATAAGAACTGAAGTACACAAAGTCAATATGAAAGACATCAGAGGCATATTCCTGATGCTCCCAATGACCCCAGCACTCAGGATGTGGTCAAGAGACTGAGAATCAGCATTTGAGGAAGAAGATAACCAGGCTAGACCAGTAGCCCCAGGACATTCACAAGCAACAGACAAATTCTGATCGTAGAACAAGAGGCAGTCTAGGCTGCCCAGTCAATGTTTCCATGAACACTGGCTTAGTTCCTGTCATCCATCTCAACTGGGTTTGAAAACTCAGTCCAGAGCAGCTAGCTTCAAAACAGTAAGATCAATGGCATTAATAATAGTCCACACCAGGCAAGCACTGCTCTGGACACTCACATGTACTCCTTCACCTCTTCTTCACCTGCACGAGTACACTGAGCCATGCAGCAGTTCCACTACTCATGGCAAACATGGCAAAGAGGGGAGCAAGGGTTCAGTCCAGACTTCTGCTTTCCTAGGCTCCAGCATACACTCCAAGGCTACTCCTAACAAGAGCCTATTCGAACACTGAGCTCATTCCCAAAGCCTCAGTGCCAACCGGACAGTAAGGACAGAAAAGCTGACCAATCACATGCCTCCGTGCCCCACTGGAGAAAGAGAGGGAGGGAGGGAAGAAGGGAGGAGGGAAGAGGGAGAAAATGGGGAAGGAGGAGAAGGGAAGAGCAAGATCAAGAACAAAAGCAAGCCTGCAACATGAGTAAGAGAGAGAGGCGAGAACAAGAAAGAAAATATGACAGGAAGCCAGTACAGCCGGCACTTACGCTCAACTACTTACCAGGCTCAGTTTCGGGGCCATTATATTTTAACATTGCAATAACAACAGAATAGAAACACACAAAATATACACAGGTGTGTGTGTGTGTGTGTGTGTGTGTGTGTGTGTGTGTGTGTGTGTGCAGGTATGTCTATGTACATATGTATGCATACATGCTTATACATATCACTGTACATGAGTATGCATATATGTGTATATACATAATGGACTTTGTGGTAGTTTGAATAAGAATGGCCCCTATAGGCTCATAGATTTGACTGCTGGGACACCAGTGAGTGGCACTATTTGAAAGGATTAGGAGGTGTGGCCTTGTTGGAGGAAGTACATCACTGGGGGCAGGCTGTGAGGTTTTAGAAGCCCATGCCAAGCTCAGAGTCCTTCTCTCTGCCTACAGATCAGAATGTAGTTCTCAGCTGCTGCTCCAGTGTCTGCCTATATGCCCTCATGCTCCCTGCCATGATGATAATGAACTAAGCCTGTGAAACTGTAAGCAAGCCCTCAATGAAATGCTTTCTCTTCTAAGAGTTGCAGTGGTCCTGGTTTCCTTCACAGCAATAGAACAGTGACCAAGACAAACTTTTAAGAGTATATTTTATATAAAAGCTGTCAGGTTTCAAAAATGACAAGTAAATTTTCTGAGGCCCCAGAGCCTGTGGGAGTGTGGGAGCTGGTGCTGGAGTCGACGCCAACATGCTCTGATCTCACACCTCCAAAGCACCCCGACTGCACCTTCGTGATTCTTAGACCAGAAAAGTAGAGCAACACATCCAATCTCTGAAGTCTCCTTTTATGTTCAATCTCCTTTCGTGCTGTCTTTAGCACAAACAGAGCCCCATGGGCCCCAGGTGTGGCTTCCTTTTTATGTTAAGAAGTCTTAAATCATTCTCAGGAGTGTCAGCCTCTTCCCATCAGACTAGACCTTGCAAAAACAAACATTCGCTCATTGCATCACTGTGTGATCAACCACCACCGAACCAGACATGCCCATCGTGCACGTTAATGGCACCTTGGATTAACATGTCACTTCTTAAATCAAAATGCTTCCTAGATGCCGTTGATGTTTACAACAAATGCTCCGCTAATGTGACAACAGTGGTCATTAACATTCACTACACTCACACTGCCTACCAAACACTGTTCCTAGTATAATTACCTAATCCAATCCAATCATCCAACTTAATCCCCCAACAACACTTACAGGCAGCTATTATTATTCCCGTTATTAATAATTCCTTAAAATGCCATTTACGAAACCTCCGCTTCATTTCCGCTCTGCAGATCTTTCTTCTGTAAACTTTCTCAAAATGCTGAAAGATTTGCAGAGAATGCAATCTGTTCAGTCTAGTCAGAGACTCACTGTGAAAGGGGCTGAGGGTGAAAGCTCTGTGAGGCACCAAGAGGCAGGAGAAGGGCCCCTCTGCGCTTGGAGGGGGCAGGGTGTTCACACGCCTGCAGCAGGGATACCTCTCTCTCTGCATAAAAGGGAAAGAGCACTGGGCACCCGCACCCGGGGAGGAGGTGGGGGCTGCCATTTGGGCTTGCTACTTACCAGCTCTGTGTGAACTTTAAGATGGGCCTGTAGCTTATATTTATCTGGAGTCGAGTAGTCACAGCCGTCAGTGGGGCACTTCAGCAAGATGTTGCTGTGTTTCTGAATGACATGGCGTTTAAGGCAGTTTTTGGTGATGGAGGAATAGTGACACTGAGAGCAATAATACAGGTGTTCCCGGGTGTGGGTGCGGACATGCATGTCAAAATGCACTTGGTACCAAAAAAGTTTGCCTAAAAAAATATTGTCACATGAGAACAAGGAAGTTTCTTTTAGACTGAATTTGATTTTTTTTTAAATTATCATCATTTTTTTTTTAACTGCCATATTTATCTCCTTTATCTCGTATGCCCTTCACACTTTCCACCACACTTCTGTTGGGAAATTACTTTCCAAAAATGGCAGTTTTCAAGTATTAAGATACCACTACCTTGCACGTGGTGTTAGGGCTAGGAAAAGAGAAAGGAGATGTTCATTGCGAGCCAATTATGTCACACATCACTCTGCCAATGCACCGATCCAAGAGCCTCCGAGTCCTCCTGACACTCTGGGCTATGAGACAGGCTCTAGACTACCCACTTCCTGGACTGCCTGCTGTCTGGGAGCTCCTAGAGGCAAGCTTTCAACACCAGCTAGAAGGGAGCTGCTCGGGCCTCCCTCCACAGAGCTGCAGCCAGGCTCCTACCCTCTCTAGCCAATTGGAGCCCCAACTGAAAACCAGAAGAATGATTCTTCCTGGTCAGGAGATGGGTGAGGTTGTGAGCAACCCTCAACATGACCCCCAACATGGTCAGCAGTGCTGGGGAGGCTCCAAGTGTGACTTAGGACATGGGCTCACTGCTCCTGTCTATCCCAGAGGAGGGTGGCTCATTTAGGAGGTGTTCTTTGCAAACAGACATTAGCTCACATGGTACCCAAGGTGATGACAGCATGACAGGAATGGTCAGGGCTGCTGGGAAGGAAAGCTCCACTCCAAGGCACATGTGACCACCACAGCCTTCCTTACCACAGTATTCACACTCCAGTTCTCCATAGACCTTCCGGATCCTCTCGCATAGACTGATGTTCATCTGCTTCTTTTGGAGACTGTCTAGGACCTTCATGAACGCTGTGCTGCCAGGGTGGTGCTCAGAGGAGGGTTTGCAAGAGTCAGGCTGGCACATTCCAAGGTCCCCTCCATCAGCCGCTGTAGGAAGGAGGTCTGGGGCCTCCGCTGGGTTTGACCTGAGACACCCGTTGGAGTCAGATTCACTGGCTGGCAGAGTGACCGAATTCTGCCCTCCCCCTGGAGGGCCCTGGTCACTCTGGGTCTCTGGGTCTGGTTCGGCACTTTTGGCCTTGGCCAGCAGCAGTGTGACTTCTTCACCCTGAGTCTGGGCTGAGCCTCCATGCTGTGCATCCAAGGTTGTCTCGGCAGCATGAGCCTCAGCAGAGGAGGTATCATTTTTCAGTAAAAAATCATCGGAAACCACTCCAAGAGGGTTGAGGTCCGAGCAGACCACAGTGGTTCCTAGTTTGCTGGGGGACAGGGAAGGACTTTCAGTCTTGGAGGTGGTCAAGGGCACAGCCGGGGCAGTTGCTTCTCCAGGGGCCTCCAGCTCCCTTGCGCCTGCCTCAGGCTGAGCTTCCCCAGGACAAGTCTCCTCCTTGTGCCCATCTATTTCCGGGCACGCAAATTCCTCAGCTGCCAGCTGCAGCTGGTCCCCCAGGGCTTCTTGCTGGATGTCCCCACCAGGCTCCAGGAGGCAGAAGCTCTGGTTGATGGAGCTGGTGAAGACCAGGGTCTCCTGGGCTGTCCCATGCACCTCTCGGATATGGGAGCGCAGCCTGATGGAGCTGACAAACTTCTTGAGACATATAGCACAGACATAAACAAAGGGGTGCTTTCTGACATGCAGCTCCAAGGCCTGGTACTTAGTGGCCCCATGGCCACAGAGCTCACAAGCAAAGGGCCACTTGTCGCCATGGACCAGCATGTGGCGGTCCCGGTCTAGCTCGTTCTTGAACTTGCGCTCACAGATGTGGCAGTCATAGAGCAGCTGCCGCTTGCCCTCCCTCGTCATCAGGCGGAGCTCATCCAAGGCCTCCTTGACCTTCTTGTCCTGAGGGTCATGCATGTCCCGGATGTGCTTGATGAGGTTCTTGACGTCCGAGTACTTTTTCTTGCAGAAGCGGCAGTGCTGTTTGATCTTCTTGTGCACGCGCTCAATGTGCACCTTGAGGTGGCCCTTGCTGAGGCAGGTGAAGGAGCAGTAGTCGCAGGCGAACTTCTCGCCCGTGTGCTTTCGCAGGTGCACGTTGAGGTTGGCCTTGATGGCGCTGGCATAGCTGCACTGGGAGCACTTGTATGGCTTCTCGTTCGTGTGGATCCTCAGGTGCGCCTGCAGCGAGTGCTTGAACTTAAAGACCTTGTTGCAGTACTCACACGTGAAGATCTTCAGCTGGGTGGGACCTAACCTAGAGAGGGGTAATAAAGAGCACCATTAACTTCTGGCGACCTTGAAACTTTCCAACGAACCAGCTACAGGGGAGTGGGCAAAGGTGGAACAATTATTTGTTCAACAAATAAGACTTAGGGGGAAGAACATGGACAATGACGGAAGAGGGTGCTGGTCTTCAGGGAGCACAAACTCTAGCGGGAGAGAGGGGAGTCCTGCAGCGTCCCACAGCAGCACGGTAGTCATTGAAAGGAGTGTGTGAAGAGCAGAGAAAGACACCTCTAACTGAACAAAGGCTGCTGGGGAACACCAGCTATGGTAACATCTGGGTCAAAGCTTCGTCAACAGAAAAGGTGGTGGCAAGAGAAGGAAACAGGAACAAGGGGTGTGATTGACACAAGCATGGTCACCATGCATGCTCCGAAGCTTGTTTGTTCTGGGACGCCTGAACAGAAGCAAATTCAGTCTCCATGAGACTAGACCTGGTGAGCTTATTCGTAATTATTAATAATAATTTATATTATTATCCACACCTGCCTATTCATTCCACTAACTGCCAGGGCGGCTCTTGTCCTCTTTGCAAGCTTGCAGGGTGCTCCAGAGAGAAAGACTGACCCTTGTCTTTACCCATGCCTCCACTTCTTCCCAGGAAGGGAGAACACAGACGGATGGTAATGAGTTTGGAACAAGACCTGCAGTTTGCTAGACAGCAGGGGTGTGCCTGCCTGTGGTGAGCAAGAGCTAGCTAGAGCGGCATCTTCAAGCCCAGCCAGTGGTGATCCGGGTCTCAGGTAGGAGAGGCAGGTTTCTGGGCAAGCTCACAGCTGATATGAACCACACTCCTCTCTCCTGAAGCTCTTATACACAGCCGAGGACTAACTACCAACTGTCTGCCTCCACTATCAGTGGTTAGAGCTCGGATCGGGAAAACAGCACTACTATCTTCGTTAACTTCACACGCCACTGCATAAACAGTTTCCATTGATTAAACCAGGCAGCATGTCAGCGGCATGTGTCAGATTTTGCACATATGGTGGGGAATAAAAGCATGATCTGCCTCCTGGAGCCTCTTCCAATGGGGCAAGGCTGCAATGAATGAAATAGCAGCAGTTCTGACTAGTAATCAGGCGGTCCTTACAACCAACCGTGCACTGACTATTTGATCCCCACTCTCGTCAACCCATTTCACACGTAAGAAAACTAAGCATCTGCCCAACATAAACAATTGCTTAGTGACTTGAGCCCAGGAGCCCATGGCCTCTGGAGCATGCTCACCCTTCCTCAGCCTCTTTGCTGAATGAAACCCCTGTTGCACAGCAGCCCCTCCCAGCTCGACTGTGCACTTGGAGAAGGAGCTTAGAGAGGGGCTTCCTCTGCTACCAAAGTGGCAGGCCCTGAAGCACGAGACCACACAGCAGGAACAGGAACAGTGAGGGTGATCAAGGAAGCAGGATAGAATGCACCTCTGGAAGGTATAGCTAGGCAAGCCAAGAAGGATTTATGACGTGCTAATAACCATGCCATGGTATTAATTAGCACCACTGAACTGTGCCAACCACAGATACAAGGTCTGTGTTGAAGAGACAGTTCATACACTGTCTCTTTCAATTGAAAACACGTAAGTGGACTGCAGTCCATAAATACTAGAGAGTACAACTCACATGTGAAATTAAAATATTCAGATGGGAACGCTACTAGTACGCCTGCATGCTAAGCCCACGACTTCTTTAAGGGAAGCCATTTGGATCTTTCCCAAATGACAAAGACATCCAGAAGGTGATACATTTTATAAAGAAGAAAGAAGCCCTGGATTCATAACATTAATTAAATAAGCAAATCTCAGCATTTCCTCCTCTCTTGAGAGACCTAAATGGTCTTAAGAGAATCTTTCGTTCTTTGTTTTTATATTATCATCATACAAACATCTAGCAGAGCTCTGAGTGGCCTGCTTTTGGAGAAGATTCTAAGTCTGGTGCTGATGCTGAGCAGGCTCCATTTGACTTTAAGCTTGAGCCACAAATGATGACTGTGAACTAGTGCACAGAGCTGTGATGGGCACAGAATGCTTTCTGAAGCATCGTACTGCCAGTGTTTGCTATTTGGTGAGGGAGGTGCTGCTGAAGAATATCCAGAGGTCAGACACCCGACTGCAGTGAGTCTACCTCTGGGAAGCTACCTCAAAGAAACCAGGGGACAGTTGGCTGAAGGAACGAACACCTTCAATGCCTATGTTTTCATGACAGTTAAGGGCAGCAATATCCTTGAAGGGTCTCATATAGACAAATACTTGGTGTTCAGACCCTGCTTATATGTTTGTCCATTAACTTCAACAGGGCCATATCCAGCTAACACACATCTAGAAAGCAATGACTACCCCAAGCCCTGGGAGGAGGGCCAGTTTTGGATGCCCATTAGAGTTCTAAGTACTCAGTCCATGATGCAGCAATTTCACTTGGGACAATTTATATTTCAGGAAGTCCTGAAGCCTGGGAAGGTGGATATCCCAGAGTGTGAATCACTGCACTGCTATCACAGAAAGAATATGCTGATTTGACTTGGCTATGGTAGCACATGCCTGTAATCCTCACACACAGGAGGCCGAGACAAGAAAACTGTGGGTTTAAGACCAGCCTAGGCTACATAAGTAGTTTCTTTTTGTAAAAAGCTGTTTAAATTACAATAGAAACACATAAGAAGACAAATTATTTTTAATATGTACTAATATTGAAAGATTTTTCAAGGTGCAGTAAATTTTTTAAATGTAAAAAAAAATAGTAGTACATTTAGTATTTTGTATTTGAAAAAACCAAAAACATATACATATATATTAGTATACCATGAAAAAATAACAAGCATACACAGTGAACTAGCCGGGGAAGTAAAATCTAATGCAGTAGCTCTCGCCATAAGGGTTGTTTCAGTTTTTGCAATGTGCCTATGTCCCTACTGAAAGGGAGACTATCACAGGCTGGGCAAACCAGGCCCTGTTTGCACCTCTTTTAATAGTTTAATGATACATTTGACTAGATAACATGTTGTGTGCCCTGTGAAGACAAGTGAATGCTCAGTTCCTAGGGCACACTGGTCTGCCTTGGTCTCAGGAAAAACTAACTATACTAGGGCATAATGGAGGAGTGGACTCTTCAGCTAAGCTAATGAGTTAAGACCCTTTACAGATGTGGCCATGAACAGAATCCAGAGCAGCAAATGTACAGATCTTTCCTGCTCCTTGTGAATATTACTGCAGCCCACCTCTGGTTTAAGCCCATGGGACAACTCACCTGCTTGACTTCATGGGCTGCTCATACGGGGTCTGCTGAATGGCATATTCTTGGTACCCTCTCCGTGGCACCAGGTCTGCTGCAGTGGTCTCGGGAGGGGCTGCTCCTGTTTCAGGGGGCCCAGCCTCCACTGGTATAATCTTGGTAGCACCTGAGGTTGATACACAGTACACTACTTACTAAGAGGTGCTAGCAATAGCCCTGACCCTGTCCAGCAGAGTCAGCAGGTCCTGGGGACACTTTACTACAGGACTTCCATGCAACACACTGGTTTTCTTATTCAGATAACACATTTAATTTGTGAGTGTGTGTGTGTGTGTGTGTGTGTGTGTGTGTGTGTGTGTGTGTGTGTGTGTGTGTGCAGTTTTTCTAGTAGTGTGCCCAAATGTCTTCTTGAAGTACAGTTTTACTTGATCGAATTATGGAACAGGCAAATAGACGCCTATCACTTGCAAAAATTTCTACAAAGCCACAGCTGTTAAACTTAAAGCAAGTAGAAAGCTGCATCAAGGAAGCACGGGGTGGCAGAGCAGTCAACAAAAAAGGGAATGTGAGCACCCCAATGTCTCTGATTCTCTTCCTATGAACAGAAATTGAAGTTCAAAGAGAAGAACCACAGGGTCACCTTTGCTTTATTCTCTGTCATAAACTGACCCAAGACCATACAGAGCAGGTACACTTTGTCGGGGGGAATGTCTAGGTGCATATGTGTAGGTATGTGAACATGTAGGTTTCGGTATGTGTGTGGACATGAGTGTATGTGTATGTGTGTGTGAATATGAGTTTATGTGTGTGAAAGTGATTGTGTGTGAGTGTGTATGTGTGTTTGTGCATGAGTCTGTGTGAGTAGGTCATAAGTGTGTAAGGGTGCATGCACATGTGTGAGGATGAGTAGGTGTCAGAGTTGGAGGGAATGTGTGGGAGTGTGTATTAGTGTGTGTGTGTGTGCATGGGAGCGTATGAGTATGAATGCATGAATGTGAATGTATATATGTGTAAGTTTGAATTGTGTCACTGTGTAAGTGGAGTGGGGGTCAAGGGCAAGTGTGTAAAAGATTCCTCTTTAACCACTTGTGTTTCTAGAACCCCAAAGGAAAATGATTATGCTTTTACCCTCTTAGAATCTCAAAATACTACCACAATTTTTTTAAGAAAGATTGTGGAAATTTTCTCTAGCAACCACTGAGAACAGGAAACTGTCCTCTGGGATTTTCCATATCCACAATAATATTTCTGTAAAGTTGAGTAGGGCAGGTAGAGTGACTTTCCAGAAAGTTCAAGTAGCCTAATTTTATATGGCCTTTTCTCTCCTGAACACCTTACTTTGTAGTCAAGTATAAAGGAGAAAAGATACTCAGAGTTTTGAATTTGAGTGGCTCCTATCGGCCCTAAAATAGCTGCTTAAAGGGAGCAGCTCTTCTGAAAACCATGACACCGTCCTCACTGTATCGGAGCTAATACCTCCAATGCATAAAAAATTTAAAACATTCTGATAGCCTGGAATCTATCACAAACTGTTTGTGCTGGCTAGTTTTTATGTCAATTTTAATGATAGTTTGGAATCTATCACAAACTGTTTGTGCTGCCTAGTTTTTATGTCAACTTTTATGATAGTGTGAAATCTATCACAAACTGCTTATTTTACATCAACTTGACACAAGCTAGAGTCATCTGGGAAGAGGAAACCTCAGTTGAGAAAATGCCTCCATCACAATGGCCTGTGAGCAAACTCTGGAGAACTTTCTAGATCAGGGATTGAAGTGGGACAGCCTGATTCACTGTGAACAATGCCAACAATGGGCAGGTTTGTGTAAGAAAGCAGGCTGAGCCAGACATGGTAGCACATGCCTTTCATTCCAGCACTCAAGGGGCAGAGGCAGAGGCAGGTGAATCTCTGAGTTCCAGGATAGTCTGGTGCTCAGAGTGAGTTCTAGGACAACCAAGGCTACATAGGGAAAGACTGTCTCAAAAACAAAAACAAAAAACAAAACAAAACAAAAATTTAAAAAAAAAAAAAAAACGGGCGTGGTGGCGCACGCCTTTAATCCCAGCACTTGGGAGGCAGAGGCAGGCGGATCTCTGTGAGTTCGAGGCCAGCCTGGACTACCAAGTGAGCTCCAGGAAAGGCGCAAAGCTACACAGAGAAACCCTGTCTCGAAAAAACCAAAAAAAAAAAAAAAAAAAAAAAAGTAAGTAAGTAAGCAGACTGAGCAAGCCATGAGTGAGCAAGCCAGTAAGCTGCACTGCTCCATGGCTTCTGCTTCAGTTCCAGACTCCAGGTGTCTGCCTAGCGCTCCTGCCCTGACTTCCCTCTGGAATGGAGTGCCACCTGAGAGCGGCAAGCTGAAATAAATCCTTTCTTTCCCAAGCGCTTTTGTCCATGTTATTTTATCACAGAAATAGAAACTCCAAGGCACTATTTTTGTCTAAAATAGTCTTTCCTACAAGTGACCTTTTAAAAAAGAAAATATAGCATATCTACCAGCTATGTTCATGGAAAAGGAAAAATAAATAGAAACATCCAGTACTGAAAAATCCTTAGTGAATCCCATCCAAATGTGAAGAAGCTAGGCAGTGTCTGCCTGGGCCTGCAGAGCAGCTGCTGCACTTGTGTGGACTGAGTAGGCAGCTCCCACCAAGGAGGCAGTCACTGCAATACGACAGGGATGCCACCAGCTGAGGGGCTGGGGAGAGGCACAGACGGAGTCGGCTGAGGAGACAGGCATGACAGACCCTGGGGTCTGGGATCACTCTGTATGTATAGGTGACTAAATGGTGCTCCACTAAGACACCTAACACATAGGCTCTGACCCAGCCCTCCTTCCTCAGGCTGCTCCAAGGGCAGCTGAGCTCCAGGCTCTCACTGTATCATTTGCAGCCTGTCATCAGTCACCTGGAATGGCTTCATGAGCAGTTAAGACCACGCTGATGATGGGCTTCTTGGCTCCAGAAAGCTGCCCTGCCTCTTTTCCTGAAATCTTCTGGACTTTCTCTGTTTTCTGAGCCCGTGGTCTTTTTGCAGCCTTTTCTCGATCATCTTCTTTGTACTTCTTTTCTAGCTCAAGGTCTGACTCGTTACCTAGGGAGCAAATATCAAGATGGATAAGCTATCCCTTCATGCCAGCTGGGGAAGAAATATGACTCTTACTGGAGGTGATGGCAAAGAAGATGCCTCCCCTACATCCTCAGGCCCACCTCCATTCCGTCACTCTCTTCCTGGCCTACAGTGCCTGCCAGGACATTATGCTAGCTCTTGCACCATTGCTGGCTCTTTACAAACTCAATGCAAAGCATGTTCACTGTATCCAGGACACAACCAGGTACCAGGAATGCACTGCTTGACAAAGCAGCATAGACCCTGGGCTCATATTCATGAAGCATCATTGATATCAGCACTGCAGATAAAATGACCTGCGATTCACAGTCCAAGAAAGGCCTTCTCCTAACCAACTTACACTTGCCAGGCACTTTCCCTGTGCCAGGCATGATGGGCACAGGACAAGAACACACCAAGCCCTCGAGGGCCCTCTACTCCAGAACGCACAGAGTCAACAGGAGTGATCAAGAGCGGTCTCTGCTCTGTGGCCCATGAAACAAGAGTAAAAAACAGGATGGCAGAATCTACCTGAGAGGTCAGAAAGGCTTTATGGAGACGTTAGCTATGGCTGAGTGAAAAGGCGAGGGTTAATGAACCATTGGATGGGAAAGATAGAGAACCAGTCACGAGGAAGGAGCTATATGGTCTAGGAATGTGTGTGATTAAAAATGGAAGTGCCCCTGTCTAACAAAGGATGACAAAGACAGGGGATCAATACTTGGCTGAGCATCACAGTGTCCACAACTTCGTGAGAAAGGAGAGGGTGACCAAAACCGGTTTCAAGAGTAAGAGGTAAGTCCCAGCAGTCCATGAACACCATAGAAACTTCCACTCTCCTTAGGTGAGGACATGGAGCCCAGTCAACATGCATTAGATACAATGTAGACTGTGCCTGGCCTGGCCCTGCTCGGAGTTCCTGGGAGGTGCGGTGACTGTCACATCTTCTGATGGCTCAAAGGAAGATGGTAGGTCAAAGTTTTTACAGGAGCTGCTGTTTTTCAAGGTTGCTATCTGGCCTTTCTTAGGACAATGGGGAAGCCAAGCAAAACACTTAGGGCATCATAGGACCTGTTGTCTCCATGTACATCTCTGGAAGGCAAGGGTGAGCCACTGAAGCCGTCTAATCCAAGGAAGAGCTGGGTTTGCATAACGCTTTACATGTATGCCATGCTGTGGAGAACGAAATAAATGGGCTCACAAACCACTCAAATGCTTGCAGAACAAATGCATCAGTCACAGACATACAACAGCAGCCATGACAGGTCGAACCTTGGCATTAGCCTCAGGAGAAAAACAGCCTCCACATATCAGTTTAGAACAAAGGAGTTAACAACTAGACAGCAGCCCCCAGTGAGATGAAACTCAGGGAAGAAGGGGAGGGAGAGCTTTATTAGAATCACCATGTCTGACATGTCCCACCGGAGGACAGGGTCTTCAGAATGTCTGGAGAGAACACTGGGAGAGATGCCGCACATGAATGCAGGGGATAGGCAAGGGGTGTTGCTCAGGTGAACAGACAGGAAGGTGTGAGGGTGGGTTTTGGAAAGTGCAGAAATATAAGGGGTTGTCAGGGAGGTGAGACTGAAACCCAGAAACAATGAGGCAGAGGCAGTGGCGGGGAGGGGAACACACAGGGAGACGGGCAGAAACCAACCTTCAGTGCTTCCTACATCTAAGTCAGCTCCAGCCAGCCCAACACAAGGCACCAGTAAATGTACAACAGAAAACCTAGAGAGTGAATTCTTAGCAAGCCATGCTGGCTGGAGTGAAGCTAACAAAACACAATGATCAAACCAAGCATTCACATTGTGTCCCATAAACCAACACAGTGCGTGTCTGGTTCCTGGATCATCTCCAGATCTGAAGGAAACAGCCTTGGGTTACTCTTTAATAGATTAATATTAGTATTAAATATATTAACATGAAACAAAAGAGAAAGATGATAGGAGGCATCATGAATCAGAATTGCATGCTGCCCTCCAAGGTCCTAAGGCAAGGGCCAACACTAATTACCACACTAATATTGTCAGACCCCGAAAGCTACAGGATGGGAACTGCACCTGGTCTCCAAGGTTGCTGGAAGAGCCTACATAGTATGAAGTCTACTGTGCATGACACCTCACAGCAATTTTTGCCTTGTTTTATTTTTTTAGTGGCCATAACAAAAAACATTTCCAAAGGCCTACAAACTGTCTGAGTCACAGAAGTCTTTTTGTCACCTAGATATTGGTGATATGCACACATAAATACTACAGCAAGGTATTTCAGATGCTATAAAAAAAAGGTAGAACAACATTTAATGGATTTTTTTTCTGCTTGTAAAATGATGTCTCGCTCTATAACAGAGTTCACCATGGGATACAATTCAATATGTGGGTGATATGCCAAAAATAAATATGTTGACATTAACAAAAAAAAGGACCTGAGAATCTGAGTTCACCATAAGCTTATCCTGGTTAACAATATAAATCTACAATAAAACAAGGGCACACACTGTCAGCCAGGGTAAGAGATGAGGAGGTCCCACATGCTGCAGAGGATGAATGACAGCAAGCTCTGCAGTAGGCACCAAGTGTATACACTGCAGAAATGAGCGCCAGCAGTGGGTGGCCGGCAGTGGGTAAAGGTTTGGAAGCCACATCCGATTAAGAAAGAACAGAGGGACTTGAGTTGACCTAGGTAGGCAGAGAAGACACAATGAAGCCACCTCTACTGCAGCCACTCCGACTCTCTTCTTCTGGCTGCTCTGTGGACGAGCCGTCGGTATGCAATTGGGTTGGTTGTTCTCCCCATCGTTGTGGCAAAAGCCCTGATAGGCAGCTAAGGTGGGGAGATGTTTGCTTTGGCTAATAGTTCAGAAGGAACATTCCACCACAACAGGCAAAGTATGGTGACAGGGCTAGCTCTTGTACATGGCAATGGGCATGTGAGGTGGCTGGTCATATGACTGTGGTGTGGTGGTATTGTGTTCCCCAAAATATTGTGTACCTTAATAAACTTATCTGGGGTCAGAGAACAGAAAAGCCACTAGTTAGGCAGTGATAGCGCACGCCTTTAATCCTAGCATTCCAGAGGCAGAAATCCATCTGGGATCTCTGAGTTCAAGGCCACATTGGAAACAGCCAGGCATGGTGACTCTTGCCTTTAATCCCAGAAAGCAAGCCTTTAATCCTAGGGAGTGATGGTAGAAAGCAGAAAGGTATATAAGGCGTGAGGACCAGAAACTAGAAGCATTTTGGCTGGTTAAGCATTTGGCTGGTTAAGCTTCAGGCTTTCGAGCAGCAGTTCAGCTGAGAGCCATTGGGATGAGGACTCAGAGGCTTCCAGTCTGAGGAAACAGGACCAGCTGAGGAACTGGTGAGGTGAGATAGCTGTGGCTTGTTCTGTCTCTCTGACCTTCCAGTATTCACCCCAATAACTGGCCTCGGGTTTGATAAGAACTTTTAAGATTCCTGCTAAACTGTGGCAATCAGGAAGCAGAGGTCTGACCAAGAGCCATAACCATCAAAGATCACCACCAAGCAGTATCTCACCTCTGCCAGCCATGCTTCCACTCCAAGGGTCCCACAGCTAAATATCCTCAACTCCACCCTCTGTAGGAATGCACCTTCCTCTGTAGGAACTGAGAATACACTGAAGTCAGAGCTGGTATGAAGAAGATAATGGTCATTATGCTCTGAGAATGATGTCCTGGTAGGTCCCACTAGCCCAGCTCCAACTCCTGCTTCCTAAGATCACATCCAGATCAACTGCCGTAGCAACAGCTACTTCCGAAGGAATACAAGCTAAGAGACCTCCCCCAGAACTATCTCAAATGAGCACCCCTGAGTATCCTCTGTCTCCAGTTCTATATAGCCTCAGAGGAAGCAGATCAATAGTCAAGAGTAGTCACACTCTGCCTAAGAGCCTCCAGAACCTTAACACTAGGCTTTCCCATAGTTTGGGATATGATGGGCCAGGCAGTACCCTAAGCATCATGGGACATGGCTCTTGGAGATGATCACTGTATATCCCTTGAGGACACTAAAATTAATAAGGCCCTGCAGAGAACTGTCAGCACACTTGCTCTAAGGCAAGTGCCTGGGGCACTTAGAGAGTAGTGAAGAATTCAGGGAAAGACAAAAGCAAGACATGGGGGCTGGCATGGAGAGCTGGGTGTTACCGGACACACAGCCCCAAGTGTATAGGAATGCCCAGCTCTCTACCACATGCCCTGTGTATCTGTTCCTTGCAGCCCTGCACCTAGCTCAGCTGCGTGGATACCTACTTAGTATCCCCCCACTTAGTATTTCTTTGTGGAAAGCCAACAGGGAGAAAAAAGAGAAGACATTTTGATAGCAGGGTTTGTTTGTTTGTTTGTTTGTTTGTTTGTTTTGGTAGCTTTCTGCTTTCTCCGTTTGGACAACATAATTCTTTTTCCATTTGTCATGGCTGGAATATAAGATGTGTTAGAACAATTGGTCTCCAGCAAGTGGCGCTACTTGGGGAGGCTGTGAAAGCTTCAGGACAGTGGCCTAACTAGCAGAAGTAGATCTCTGTGGGCAGGTCCTGAAGGTGACATGGGCTTTTGACTCCAGCTTGAGCTCTCTGCTTCTGCCCTGAAAGTGACATGGGCTTCTGACTCCAGCCTGAGCTCTCTGTTTCCTGATTCTCACATGTCCAGCACTCCTGAGAGAACACCATGCCTTTCCTGCCATGATGTACTGTCCTCTCTTCCTTAGCTGCTTCTATCAGCAGTGAGAAAAATAACCAATACATCTCCTGACCTGGCTGTTCACGAATTTCCCAATCGTCACCTCACTCATCTCTGTGGTTCTCAGAGTTGCCTCTTCCCACTGAAACACCTCCTGGACCTAAGCTGGCAGTCATGCTGCAGGTGCTTCTTCAAGAGCCCAACATTTCCCACCTCCAGCTTATAGGCTTCATGGCCTTTCATTGGAGTGTTTTCAATCGTCTCCTGCTTCCTCTGAATTACTGACTTCGGAAACTTTTCTACGATCTCCCCCAGCCAATGCCTATATTCGCTGTAGCTTCCTTTTCTTTGGAAAATTCAGTAACTCTGTAATGGATCTGGTTCTTTGGTTCTCCCTCTCGCACATAGTTGTTGGATTTAGTTCTACTGTGTGCGCACTGCCAATGGGCTGGCATGCATAGCCAATGGTGGAGGAAAGTCAGCAGGCAAATACCACACTGTGTCTCCAGTCAGGATCATCCACAGCAGAGGGAGACTGACAATGGATGTAAGCACAAGAAATAAGTCAGTCACCCGAAGAAGGTCATCCACCAGAGGCAGTTAAGTGCAGGCCTTGGCAGGCAGTGGAGGTGAGCATTTCTAAGTGTGGGCTGTGCTCTGGGTTCTGAGGTAGCCAACACATCTCACACCAACATCCCTACTAGTAGTAGGTCAGGAAAGCTGCTGAGACTAAGCCTGTCATTGGTTTACCTCTTTCTCATCTATCTCCCTAGCCAACAGAAGCTCAGTGAGGTTGGGAGAGTTCAGCTCATTCCACAGGACAACTTCCACAGTGTCCAATACTCAGCAAAGTAGAAAGAGATACTCGACAAAGTGGAGAGAGATAGAAAAGGCTGCAAATCTCAGATGAGGAAAGTCATCCATTCCTTAAGCAAATAACAAGGTGGTTTCTCCAGGTGTCCAGTGCTACCCAGGGTACTAGGGACCCAGAAAAGGGCCAGATCTGTCGCCTATCCTCCAGCAGCTCAGAATCAACCATGGGTGATTCCAATCCTGCAGCACACTGGACCCGCCATGTGTCTGGCCCCTCAGGCCTCAAGGACGACTGCCAATGCCCTAGAGAGATCAGGAAACCACGGTGCAGCAGAGGAAGAAGTGACATAGCTGAGACTCTCCCGATACGTCAGACCAGCACCATGTGTAAGTCTGTCCGACTGCAAAGCAAGACTGTCCACTGTCCTCTCCTGCCTCTGAAATACGCGAAGGGGACAGACAGTTAGAAGAAGCGCATAGGAAGGAGTCAACTGCACGGGCAGTTCCAGGGTGGACCACGACCGTGGTCAAACAGCAAAGCCTATATAATAAAGACCTAACAGAATGCATCCGAGAGACAACAGAGGGGTCTAGTGGATGCGCCGGAACAGTGGTTCTCGACCTTCCTAGTGTTGCAACTCTTTAATACAGTTCCTCATGCTGTGCTGACCTCCAACCAGAAGATTATTCCGTTGCTACTTCATAACTGTAATTTTACTGCTGTTATGAATTGTAATGTAAGTATTTGATGTGTGACACCCCCCCCCAAGGGGGTCACGACCTGCTGGTTGAGAATCACTGCACTGGGAGGCGATTGCCACAACCATCACGGCTGTGTGTAGAAAGCTGGCCAGCTTACGGGCAGGTCATATACTGCAGCTGCTGAGCAGCCCCCTCCCCAGCCTAGTTCACTCAGACAGGCCCAGGCCATCTGTGCCTAAGGCTAATTTGGCCCGAAGAAAGACTGGCATTTGCTCTCTGTGCCTTCAGCCGAGTCTCCACAAGCAGCAAGAGGCTATTTGTTCCTAATCACTTTATGCAGATGAGCAGCCCACCTCAAGCCTGGGCAAAAGCCTGCCACGTACTCAACGGCACAGCTGGCTCCGAGAGCGACAGATGCAGTACCAGGGCCAGGCATTTGCAATACCATGAAGGCTGTCTAGGGTGTGCCCAATTCTTCTGGCTGGGCAGCCATGTTCCTTGCTATGAAGAGGCAATTCTCTGTTCAGCAGACAGGTGTTTGTTTCCCCAGCAGAGGAAGACTGAACACTTAGTACTAAAGACACTGCTAAAGGTGCCCCCCTCACTGAGATGGTGAGACACGGGGCAGAGTGGGGGACTCCCCAGCTGAAATCCAGGCTCCCTAGCTAGTGCCAACAAGAAATTTGGGACAATTACTCTTGTTCAAGAGAATGGCTGATTGACACCCTTCTCCCTCAGTATACAATAAGTACCTGATGAGGAATGGCTGAAGAGATGGCAAGCTGGTGTTTGTTTATTTGTTTGTTTGTATGGGTATGGGTGTTTTTTTTTTCTTGCATGTATGTCTGTGAACCACGAGCATGCAATGCCTGCAGAAGGCAGAAGGCAGTGGATGTCCCAATACAAGAGTTACAGATGGCTGTGAGGCCGCCATGTGGGTGCTGGGAAAAGGACCTAGGTCCTCTGGAAGAACAGCCACTGCTCTTAATGGCTAAGCCATCACTCCAGCCCCAAGCTGATGGCCTTTAAGAAACACAACCAAGTTCTAGAAGTAAATACAGCATGAGTAGATGGGGTGTGGGGAGCAGATCAAACTCCAGTTCTTCCCGATGCTCTGCTGCAGATGCGTGTGTAGTTACACAATGCTGTTTGAAGCTGCAGTGCTTCTAAAGGTCAATACCTGAAAAGCTTAGTCTCCAGCCTGTGGCACAGCGAAGGAGGAGGGACCTCTGAGAGGAGGGAGAGGTCTAGTGAAAAGTGGGGTCAGCGGGATGAGACCCAGCCCATTCTGAGTCCCTTTGCTTGCCAACACCATGAGTTAAGTAGTTTGCTCTACCAAATTCCCCTCCCCCAGCCACATGGGGTACTGTCTCATGATAGGCCCAAAAAGAGCAGAGTCAAACGACCAGGTTAAAACTCCTGAGACTATGACAAAATAAACTTTTCCTCTTTACAATCAGTTAGCACAAGTGACAGAAAGTCAGTTATCATAGTGACAGGAAAAAATCCACATTGCATATACAATTAATCCTAAGGGAGGATCATTTTCAAACTATTAAATGTTTAAAACTACTTTTCAAACAAGTTCTAGAAAAGATTCCCATCAATAGCTGAAATATATCTGAGATCCTTAAGATTTAAGACCAACTTGGGGATGTCAACCCCCTACAACCTTTTCTTGGTCCCAACTGATGAGCTGTGGCATCAGGAAGGGGCAGAAGGCAGTATCAACCTCATTGGCAGCTGTGGGGTTCACAGTCCTTTTCCTGTACTCGGTGTCACAGGAGAGAGAAAGTCACACTGCTGTGCTGATGCCTTGGTCTCTGCAGGCAGAGCACTGTCAAGAGCTGTGACCAGAACTCAACTTTATTCCTATACACATGCATGCACCTTTCTAAGCCAAACATTTCATATATCTTCCCCCCCAAGGCTTTTATAAATCCATGCTTTCAAAGAACAAGGTCCTTTGCCAAAGTCCCCTTGTCCATCAAATCCTCTATCATATTTTCAGCGTTGTGTGACTCCAGCTGTGTCTGTCAGCACACTGGGATGGTGACTTTTCAAACACTTTTTAGTAGTAGGACCTTTTAAAGTGACCTCCTCAGGCAATTTTGGGGCCATCAATCAATTCAGACATGCCAACTAAAATAGATGAAGTGGGTGGGGTTCCAACATCACCCTCTCACTGCCTCGAACATCTGTCCTTGGTCTCTGAAACTCCATCCTCTGAGCACTGCTGAAGGGCCCTGATAATAGTGTCAAAACTGCTGGTATAGGCTGTGCCGGGTACTTGGCGAAATGTCACTGGATGTAAAAGTCAGCTTTGAGAAGGCATGGCAGAGATCACCAGATACAATGTCAAGGGCATCACAGCTGAGATCCTGTTCTGCCTTTCCGCTGGAGACATTCAGAACTCTCTAAAGCTACGAGCAGCATCTTCGGAATGAGTCACGGGGAGACTCACTAGAGAACGTTCACAGTACCCTCTCACAGGGAAACAAACACACAGGGGAGGTTCTCAGGAAGTGTCTGCCACACTGCAAGTCCAGCTCAAGTCTGTGGTGAAACTCAGTCATCCCCCCACCTTGTCTAGTTCCAGTTATACATGGTCAAACACAGCCTGAAAATTATACAAATAAAGAATTCAGAAATTTAAGCCACTTTTATTACAATATTATCATGATCAGTTTATTAGTAGTGATTGTTATTAATCTTCCTGTGTCAGATTTTATTTATTTATTTGTTAGTTAGTTAGTTAGTTAATTTTACATCCCGACCTCAGCCTCCTCTCCCTCCCTGCTCCTCCCCTTCACCCACCCCCAATCCACCCCTCCTCCTTACTCAGAAGGGGCAGGCCTCCCATGGGCTTCAGCAAAGCACAGCATATCAAACTGCCATAAAACCGTAAGTCATAAACTGCCATAAGTACAGCTCCCCTTGTACTCAGGCTGGGCAAGGCCATCCAGCATGAGGAATAGGTTCCCAAGAGCCAGTCAAAGCACCAGCCCTGCCCCCATGCTAGGAGTCCCACATAGAGACCAAGCTACACAACTGTCATATACATGCAGAGGGCCTAAATTGGCCCATGCAGGCTCCCTGGTTGTTGGTTCCTATGAGCCAGGCTAGTGGTTTCTGTGGGGTTTCCTGCCATGTTCCTGACCCCCCTGTTTCCTACAATCCCTCTTCCCTCTCCTCAGTAGGCCTCCCCAAGTGCAGTGCAATGTTTGGCCATGGGTCTCCTATGTCAGATTTCTAAATCAACCCTTATCATAGCCATCTATGTTAAGGGAAAAAAAATCATCATAGCTGTGATCAGTACAGAACAACAGCATGGGCAGAGCTCAGCACCATGCAAGATAGGTTTCAGGCATCTTCTGAGGGCCTTGCAAGGTATCCCATTTGGGTAATCACTGAGTCACATCATGCCGTAATTTGCCTTGTGTTAGTGAAAGCTGTGACCCCTATGGGTCAGCTCTGGGAGTGGGAACTGGGTAGAGATTGGGTAGTACCTGTCTCACCCTGCTACCTAGTCTCCTGTACTCTCAAGACTCTGTCAACGGTAACATTTCATTTCTTGACGTCTGCCAAGTCGCTCCTCAACCCCAGCAAATTAACATAATTCTCTCTATTTCATTTCCTTTGGAGACGAAAGCATTTTCAAAAGTGATGACACTGCACAGGAGAGAGCAGACCTTGGAAAGGGAAGCAGATGTTCATGGGGGGCGTGCACACTGTGCTCCAGCCTCCCCTGCACCAGGGCCCAACACCCCTGCATGCCGTGATGTGTTCTGGCAGAATACTACAGGCAGCCTTTGCAAAGAAGCCAAGCCTGACATGGCCTTTAAGGGGAGATATGAAGAAAAGGACCCACGTATCCTGGGGTCTGCAGCAGTCCCACTGGCCTCTCTGGGCCACCCTCCACTCTTCTTTACCCAATTCCCATCCCCAGGGCTGACCCACAGAGGTCACACAACAGACACCAGAGCCGTCTGGTTTCAAACTGGGTCTGGCCACTGGAGGCACCAACAGGATATAAAAGGCAAAAAAGAGAGTAGGGTGAATATTTATTCCTCCACTCCCTTGCTGCCAACTGATCACTGAGTAACTTCATCTCTAACCCCAACTTTAACAGGATCCCAGACCTTAGCACAACTGACTCCATGATGGAAGTACCATTGAGGCCAAAAAACTCAGCATGCCAACACCACCACCTGCCAAAATGAAAACAAAGGCCTAATCCATCAAAGTCCATAGTTCTGAGAAAGTCTCTAAATGTACTAACCTTGCTTTTTTGCTTCTGTAGTTCTGTTTCTGGCTAACTGTTCTTGTTAACTTAAGTATGTCAACCCAGAGCATGGTTTCTGTGCTTAAAAGCTCACGCTAAAAAAGGTTCAGGGCTACACTAGGATCTGGGACACTCATAGTAGTTGCTGGCCAGGCTAATAAAGACTTTCTATTGGTTTAAACCTGTGTCTAAGTAGTCTCCTCTGGTGAGACTACTTACTCCATCACATAATCCCATGGAGTCCTGAGATCTCTCAACCCTAGCCCTTTACCTATTTGAGTAACATGACCCAGTGGCTCCTCTAGCCCAGCCTCATCTGGAGCTTCACTACACACCCATCCACTTCTCCACAAAGGCAAGCTTTTCTACTACATGCCTCTAGTGATCTCAGGTCCTCAGGACCTGGACCATCTTTTCACATCCTGAGCTGCTAAGGACACTGATGTTGAAGCCCTAAACCAGCATGCTGGCTCCATGCTCTGACAGAAAGTATCCTCTTACTTACTCATAATTTTCAGTCTATCAAACTTGATCTTCAACCAAAATTAACTCATTCTTTCTATCAAACCTGTTTATCATCCCTAACATCGGAGATTGGCAAGGACGATGCCCCTGTCAACTCAAGCTCCCAGGCTAAGAACAACACAGCCTCCCATCTCCTTCCCTTAGCATCTCTAAAACAGGTCCGTTCTATCAATTTTCACTGCTGAATCAGACACCTCAGGATCCCACACCAGATCCTTGTGCCTACGGAGTGTTTGCTAGCTCCTTTGTAACCGAATTTCCACCACGTCCCTCTCCCATGCTCCCCACACCTCTTCACGCTCCAAGTATCTCCACACTTCAGAACCAGATCCTCAGCTGCAGGGCAACTCCACACCGTCCTTCCAGACCTCCTGCCATACCCTACCCACCATATTAGTACAATATCTATCCAATTCTCTGAGAACTTTATGGCAAGGGCCTCTCTTTAGTGAACAGCATGTAGTCATCAACTACCAGGTAGACACACAGCAGGCACTTGATGATTCTAGGTGACAACAGGGGTTCAAACCCTCCCATTCCACGTAGCCCCTGACCTATAAGCATGCATATCCACACATTCACTTTCAACTCTACTGAGTGTCCCCCACCCTTGCACAAAGGAAGCTGTGATAGTTACTCTTCATATTCTTCGTTGTTCACTTGGTTGAATCACACAGGAAACCAATCCACCACAACCACCACCACCACCACCACCACCTCTCCCTCTCGTGTGTGTGTGTGTGTGTGTGTGTGTGTGTGTGTGTGTGTGTGTGTGTGTGTGTGGTGTATGTTTCCAAAGAGGATTAATTAAGGAAGTAGGCCCACCCTGAATGTGAGCCCTTCTGTCTCACTGGCTTGGGACCTGTACTGAATAAAAAGGGGGAAAAGAGAAAAAGAGAGCTGAGCATCACCCCTGATCACTCAGCAACCTGATGTACCCGATGTGAGCTGGCAATTCATCAGGACACCATGACAGACCATACCCTTTCAAACTGAAGGAGAAATCAATCTTCCCCACCTTGAGCTGTTCTCCATAAGATGCTCTGTTACAGCAATGAGGTAACCAATACAGAAGGATGCTAGCTGCAACACTTCTTACGTGTGTTCCTCTTGCACAGATGTCTTCCAGCTCTTTGCTCGCCACCCCTCCACTGCCACTGTGCTCCTTGTTCCCAACTCTCCACACACAGAGGGAAGGATCTGCACCCACACTTTCTATCCTTGAACTCCCCACAGCAAGTCACTGAGTGCTCTGCATGTCACATGTCTTCCAGACCAGTGCATCACAGTTTGTAGACATTAGTTTATGTGCATTCTTATATAGTTAGCATTGCACTAGTATTCTAAAGTACCTATTCTAAATTGCCCCAGAACTAATTAAATCTCAGAATGCCCCAGAGAGTCAAATATTATCAGCCACATTAACGAAAGGCCCAGAACAGTTGTCAGAACAGCCGACTGATAAGGGATTATATTCTGGGACTCTGCCACCAATTTGTTCCACCCTGCTAATACAGCAGTTTAGGAAGCTTTGCAGGCTCACAATCATTCTTGCTAACCTGCTGAATATGCATCATTCTTTCCCTCTTCCCTCGGGCTTTCTCACACCTCCCTGTCTCTCTGTGATGAGGGAAGGACAGGTGAGTCCTGCTTCCAACAGCTTCCACAGAGAGATTTCTTCAATAAAAATGAACTGAGGGAGGGCAGGGGCCTCCGTGTAGCATGCTCCTTCCCCACATCACATACTCACTGAGTGGACCTCCCAGACTTCCCCTCAGGGTGTCCACGTCCTGCTTCACCTCTGGGTTCAGCACACACCATCAAGCAGCAAATGCCTATCGGCCACTTTCACTTTCTCCCTTCATGCCACAGCATGCTGGAGACTCACAGCCCACAAACTCCTCCTCCAGGAAACCTCCAAGATGTCGTCCTCGTCCGCATCAGCGGTATGGTCCTGCTCTCCACCCGTGCTTCACCCCTCCATTGTAGCATACGTGTCTATGTCCCTGTTCTGCTCTCCAGACACTCAGCTGCTCCAAGGGTTGGGTTTGTCTAACTCAAGTTTGGTCCCCAGAGTCTGCCTGGGCACCCAGCAGCGTGAGCTCAGGGTAAACCGAGGTGAGAATGTGTGTGCCGGGGGAGCTCACTGAGTGAACGACAGCAGACTTCCTCAACATCTTGGAAGAACCAGGCCCGGGCATTTGCTAAAGAGCTGTCAGCCCTGGGCCCTCCATTCCAGGACCACTCGGCCCTGAGAGATTGCCACAGGGACACAGAGCAGTCCTTCAAATCAGGCTTACAATGCACAGCAGTTGCATGAGTCAGCTCCAAAGGAAACTCCACTCCCCCAAATTCTGGAGCCTGTTCCCCTCTACCAAAGGAGGCACTTCATCATCTCTGTCAGAAGGGACAAATGGCTATTTGTGGTACCTATTAGTATACCAAATGCATGCTGGTCTTCAGGCTCACTGGGTATCACAACTACCTGTGGTTCTCCTCAGCCTTCCTCACCCCACCCCACCCTAAACTTCTCTAGCTCACTGGCTTCTCTTCCCCCAGCTCCTCCTCATTTCCACACAACCCTGACACTTAGGCCATGTGCACTCTCTCTCGTCTTCCTCTCTTGGTCTGCTCTCTCACGCCCTTCTCTCTTGGTAATCTCCTTCTCTTCCTCTCTTGCTCTCCTGTCCTCTCTCTTCTCATGGCCTAGTCCTGTCTGCTGGCCATGTTCAGTTTTCCACTTTCTCCCTCTGCTCTGGACTCTTCCAGAGGCTTCTGGATGCACTCTTCTTCATACCTACAATAAAAAGCTTCCCCTGCCCCATACTTTGGAGTGCCCATGTCCTCAGTCTATAATCTAGTGCTGAAACCCAGTCTATACACTTGCACCTCTGCTCAATAAAGCCTAATGACAGGAGCGGCAATACACCCACCCTAGTCCTGGCCTGTCCACACCGGGAGAGAGCAGGCAGTCCCCTGAAATCCAGACAGCAACCTGGTCACTGAGCTGCTCCTGCTGCCATGATCCAGCAGGCCTCCACTACTGAGAGCCCTCAGCCTGCGGCCGGTTCTGAGATACTGACAAAGCCTTCCTTTAAAAAGTGTTAGTACAGTCTTCTGGGGCAAGGTTCAGTGAGTGTCCCAGACCCCTGAAAAGGTGCCCAAGTATCATCTGCTCCCTAAAGATTCACAAGACACCAGCAACAGACCAGGAAGGTGGGATGCAATGTCAGCCCTGCTTCTCACTAGCCGGCACATCTATTGCCAGGCTAAAATATCAACAGGACTACAGACAGGTTTGAACTTGTGGGACCCCGGGACTGGCAGGGAGGAGAATAAAGGTCAGCAATGCAGGACGCTGCCTCCCAGAGGCTGTGATCCTCATAGCAAGAGATGGATCCTGGGAGTCTCAGAAACCTAGACTCAAGTCTTCCCTTCCTTATGCATTCTTCCTTCAGCCGGCCTCAGCAAAGTTCTCTAGCCTGGCAGACCCTCCATTTCTTAACCTGAGGGAGGAGAAGGCCCTTGCCTGGCATCCAGGGGCAGAAGGAAGCAGACACATCGTACCTAGCACAGCAGCTGGCCTAGGTGAGCATTTGAAGAAGGCAGCAGTACTGTAGAACCAGCTGCACACTTCCTAACCTCCCCCCACCCCCGACCTAGGTCTCTGGAATTGCACTCAAGTGTGGGAAGCTCAGGCCTCCATCACCTCTGGAACGTCCAGAAGTATGTAAACGGAAGCCTTCCCAGTCCGATCTTCCAGGCCCATGTCTAACCCCCTAAAGCTTCCCACGTGCTCACAGCTCTAGGTGTCCGATTCCCTCTTTCTCCGAGCAACACCGAGGATAAATGTGAACTTTGTGCAAAGCATCCCAAGTCTCTGAATAATAAGCACAGCCTGCGTACCCACCGACCCTCACCCTCACCAGCACTGCCTGTGCTGCAGGCACCCTACCCCTCAGGAAGACAAGAAAAGGACAAAATAGCTGGCTAAGGGCGCTGAGAGAACTCTGCAGGAGGCAAACACTGGAATAATCTGGGGGACAACTATTAGCAAGAAAGGCAAAGAGGAAGTGAGTGGCCTGGGACAAACAGCCCAGTCTCAGAACATGGTGAGACTGGCCAGGCTAAGCAATGGTGGGACATGGGAGAAACTTCAGCAAGAAGCACAGGCCCTCTGTGTTCTGCACCATCTAGGAAGGACAGGTTCTTAGATCCAGAAGGAGAACCACAAACACAGTGATTGGTCCAAAGTCAATGTGAACTCTACAGGGAGATGACAAAAGATGGGGGGGGGAGTGTCAAAGGTCAAGACTCCAGAACTTGCTGGAAGACCCGGTCAGCAGAACCAGGAGACTGGAAGGTGTGGAAGTGAGTGAAAAGAAGAGGCTATATGGTGAGTCTGGAGTTTCTACCAGTGAGGAGTGGTAATCCTGGAAGCATGGGCTAATAGCTGACCCGTGAGACATGAAAAACTGGGGTGAAGAATGAAAGAATGTACTATCTGTAGAGCCAACGGAAGCAGCTGTGGAGCACCAGGTGTCTGCATCAGGAACCTGGCCTTGCACAAGATCCAAGCAACAGAGAGAAGGATGCACGAGAGTGGAGAGAAGGCAGGGGCTTCTGGGCAGCCCAGACTGACCACAGGAAAGAGGAGGCTGGGGCTGAGTGCAGAAGAACCAGCACGGCCCCGTGATTTAGAGATGACCAGGAGCTGGCTGGTATGGGAGAGGGCAGATGTCCTAAAGAGAAGGCCTCAATGCTGTGTCCGTGCCCCACTGGTTTGGGGGCTGCTAGAGTTCCAGGACAACGGAAGGATGAGTGGTTATTCAGAGGGGAGGAGAAAGGAGCCCCTCACACGGGAGAACAGATGGTAGCTATGGAACACTCTGAGTGTACCACACAACAGCAGCTTCAGCCTTAGGAGGATTGGTACATCCAAAAGATAAACACTGAACACCTGATGCATGACATGGCCACCAAGCAAGCAAGCTGCCGGGTCTGCTTATGTCAAAGCCATCAGGATACTGAAGAAGAAAAAGGAAGAGGAAAATCTTTTGATTTAGTCCCTGGGGAAGCAGGCCCCAGCAGAAGAGAATTCCACCTACCACGCCATAGGCGTACGGTAAACAAGCTCAGAAACTGAGGGAACACAGAGAGGAGTGTGCACAGAGGAGAGAACCCAGAAGCTTCGGGAAGCCTAGGTCGAGCACAGGAAAGGGACACTGAGGCTGAGCCTTGTGACTTAGAAATGAGCAGGAGGTGGCTGGTATAGAAGAAGGCAGGTGTCCCAAGAAAAGGCCCTAATGTTATGTCAGTGCCCCCATTGGTTTGGGGGCTGCCAAGGGGGTAAAGCAGAGGGAGGAGAAGTGTAGCAGCCAGGCCTTAACTAACCAGGCAGGTAGTACAGAGTGAACAGTCGTGGGTGTGCTGTGGGGGCTACCTTCAAGGCAGGGTCTAGGTTGCTCCATGTTCTGGAAAGACACGGTTCATTCAGGGGGAGCAACCACATCAATAGAGGAGAGAGACACACTTGAACAACCCAACTCAAACTCTGAAAGAAAAGGGAACTCCGCTTCACCCTCTGACCTTTCTACATTTTTTGTCTATTTTACAATGCCTATAACAGGCTACAGCAGTATACGCATCTGAGCCAAAGCGCTTGACTAATCACCTCGTCGAATGAGATAGGCTGTTTGCCTAAGTTTTCTCCCTGTGAAATAGAAACAGAAACAGTAAACACCCCAAGAGCGTCTATGAAAAAGAAATGAACCGGTATTTGTAGAACACTAAATATAATAGCTGGGCCATAGTAGGGACTCTGTAAATGCTTATTAACTTTAAAATTACAGCCTATTGGTAAATAGGCTGTAATTTACCATAATATATCCTCAACATTTCTGCCAGCCACTGGTGTGCACAGAGCATGGAGGGACTGGGAGGCCAGACCTGGGCTCTTACCAGAGGCTGTGGAGATAATGACGGGACCCAATCCACAAGCACAACAGAGAATGGAGCATTCCACAGGAACAGTCAGCCTCCCATGGATAGTGACAGGATGTGGCGGCTGCGGAAGGCTTGAGACATCAGGATGGTGGGGAGAGGTACCAAGATAGATGCAGAGAGAAGCTCCCCAAGAAGTTAGATGAGAGATTCTCACTACACACTGCAGAGCCCTGGTTGCCTGGACAACAGCCAAACTGAAGCGGGGCCCAGCAGGATATTCATAGGACATTGCCTCACAGATAAAGATGAACTGTGGACATGAGTAGAAGCCCTGTGTGTGGTTTTAGTAATGGTTACCAAGCAAGCATTTCCTGTTCTCTTCCATACTGGGATCATGGCTGGACTACAGGCAATATAAGATTAGTTAAGGCCATGTGATCCCTCTTGGCTGATAAACTATGTGGGAAGAAATGATACTCCTAGACGATGAAAAAAAAAAAAAAAAAAACCTCCCATGGCTCTCTCTTCCCCTCTAGTTCAATGTCAAATTCAAGATGGTGGCTGCTCACTCTGGCTGGATCCACCAACCAGAAAGCAGTTGGTGACATCAGGGCTCCTGCCATCTGGGAAGCGCTGCTCAAGAGGTGTGGCCTGATCCACACCTATGGAGAGAATTAGGCACAGTTCTGTGATGGGCAGACGAGGAAGGGATTGGAGGAGACTGTGCAGGAACCGGGGGCAGGCAGCAGAGCTGAAGAAGCTGGATCACAGGGAACTTGAACTGTGTTGGGCCATAGCAACCATGTCACTTTTGCTCTCAGACTGAAACATTCCATCCTCCAGGGAAGCTCCTTAAGTCAGAAAATACACAACTCAAAACAGCTTCAGGAAGTCCCTGAAATTGAGCAGATTCAATAGCAACCCCTCCCCCCCCCGCTTCCAAGAGGAAACAATAAAGACTGCTGGGAGTCACTCTTGGACAAGCCAAGGTACAAAGAAGACTCTCAGCAAGCCCATTTGCCAATGGTTCTCAACCTTCCTGATGCTGTGACCCTTTAATATAGTTCCTCATGTTTTGGTGACCCCCAACTATTTTCATTGCTACTTCATAACTGTAATGTTGCTACTGTTCTGAATCTCAATGTACCTATCTGTGTTTTCCGATGGTCTCAGGGGTCCCCTGTGAAAGTATCACTCGACCTCAAAGAGGTCGAGACCCATAGGTTGAGAAACCAACCTGGAAGAGGTTTAGACCAACTGAGCCACCTGGAAAGGACACTCTTCAACCTGTTGAGCTGCCTGCAGGCTGTGAAGTGAGCTCCAAATTCCCTACTTTTATGAGTTGGGCTTTGGTGATACAGCTGTCTTTGAGTCATTTCTGCTCCTGTGAATAATCCCAATAAAACTCAATGGTTCACCAAGTGGACTTTGTTGGTATCTGTCACTATGGTCTGCCATGGGCTCCCCATCTAGGGTGAGTAGATGTACGTGTGTCCCTAGGAACGTCTGTCACACAACACACAGCCTCACTCCAAGTGTACGTAAGGCTGAGCTCAGCTCGATGCCTACCAGTGTCTGTTCCCTGAGTAGTGAAGAGAAAACAAAAATCACAAATAGGCTGCAAAAAGAAACAGCCAGCAGCAACAGGCATCTTCCCAAGGAGAGAGGTGTGGCCCTCAGCAGGCTGCTGCACACATACATACCCTCTCCATTTGCAAACTCTCAACTGCAGCTCATAACCCTCTTCATCAGGTCACCAGCAGCTGTCACAATCACAGCAGAAGGCACAGAGTTGAGGTACAGCTCAGAACTCCAAGGAGAACACACGGGGTCTTTGGGATGACCTGGAAACCACGATGTGTTCTTACATGGGAGACAGCTAACGTGAGCAATGGGGGATTTTGCAATTCTCTTTGCAGGGAATGACCTCAGAAATAACCAACTTCGGAGGCTCAGAAGCCACTTTCACAAACTTGACATATTGATTTCTGTAGGCTGAAAAATGTTTTTCAAAAACACCAGCTGTTTCTCATAACAACAGGGGGAAACCATTTCTTTTCCCAGTTCCTCTTACTATTGAAATGCAGAATAAAATAAATAAATGTTGAATACATATCCAAAATGTTATTTTAACTTGCCAGGGTTCAGAGGAGAAGGGGGGTGGGGAAAGGGCCCACTTACTTTGTTTTTTTCTAATTGTTTTAACAAGCTGTGGAGTCAAGGTCAATTTCTGAAATGTCACAGAAGTGCTCTTTACAGTGAATGTACTGGAAGAATTACGTGACTGTTTTCCAATTGCGGTGTTGTGCTTGGCAGACAGGGGAGCACGGTGAAGCGGGAGGAGCGCAGCCCCAGGCAGCCGGGCATAAGGACACTTCTACATATCTGAGAGGCGTCCACGGAGACCAGGGAGGGAGAAAACCAACCAGGCCTCTACCTTCCCATGAGGTATCGGTGAAATTAAAGTCCTTTGAGGTCACCTGGATCAATGAAGGATGAAGCTATTTTCCACACGGCTTATTACTGTGTACACTGATAATCCTGTTAGGAGGACCGTGCCTGCCTGCCTTGCTGCAGTCACTGTCTAATTATCACGGAGTGGACTGCAAACAGCGGGAAGCATGCAGAGGGACTTTCATTTCTTCCCAAGGTGGATGGAACTCTCCCTGCCAGAGGCACGCGGAAGGAATGGGCTCTGCATCCCTGAGGCAGAGATAACACTGATTTGTAAGGAAAGAGTGTGGGAGCACAAGGCACAACCAGGAAGAAACGATCTTGCTCCTCACCTCTCCCCAAAAGAATGGGGGACTCTGGATAAACACCATGGCTAGGCTTAAATTCCTCAGTGACTAAATAAGGAACGGAATTTAAACACAAGGTTGTTTTGTTTTGGTTTTTGGGTTTTTTTTTTTTCATTCTTACAGGATCACATACTGTGTTGTTCAATTTACACAGCATTCTCAAAATGACAAAATCACAGACTTGGAGACCAGATCAGTGGACGCCTGTTGGGAGTACAGTGTAAAGGGGCAGCAACAGGTGAGCTCTGAGGGAACAGCGCAATTCTGCCACCTACTGGCAGAACGGCTGATAAATCTATATGGGCGACAAGTGACCTGAACCACACCAGCACACTCAGAATCTGAATACTAGTTTTGTGTGAGGGTATGGGGACAATGGGGCCATTGTGCACTGTCTTTGTAACTCCAAAGCACAATGTTTATTTGTATGGGTTTTTCAGACTTTGAACTGCAAGACCCTTGTCTTCTCTGCAGGTCTTATATTTTAATCTATTTTATTAACTAACATTTATTAAGAATTCCTTGACATGAATATATTGATCATGTGTGTATGTGTGTGCCTTACTTCCCAAGCTATGCAGAAATATAATTTCTAAATTATAATAATTTCCAAATATATGGATTGAATGAAAGCACATGATTAACTGTATTTGAGGGCATGATGACAGCTTTCTAAGTTAACAATAAAAAAGGGCAAGGAATTTAAAACAACAAAGAAATGCAAGAGACTTCAAAGGGTAAATGACAATCTGTAGGGACTATTTTAAGCACACAGTACAGTCCAGAGGCACAGTGAGTTAACGATCTGAATGATGACTACCCCAACCATATACAAACACAAATAGCCAGTTACCTAACCATACACAGAAAGAACCCATTAGTGATGAAAGAGCTGCAAATTAAAGGTGTTAGAGCATGCTTTGCATGAGAGATCAAAGGGATAACAATTTACACAATGGAGGACAAAGAGGGCAAAGGAGACTGCAGCCTGAGCTGGAGAGGAGCTGGGACCTGCACTCACAGCTCAGTCTGACCATACCTGAATGTGCTGAAATGTAAAATATTCCCTCTCTACCCAAAATTATGTGATGAGGCATTTACTTAAGTCAATAATGGCATGAAAAGACTAGTGATAAAATTGCATGTTGAAGACTGTTTTGAAAGCCAGGCGGTGGTGGCTCACACCTTTAATCCCAGCACTTGGGAGGCAGAGCCAGGCGGATCTCTGTGAGTTGGAGGTTAGCCAGGGCTACAGAGTTGAGTTCTAGGACAGGCTCCAAAACTACACAGATGAACCCTGTCTCAAAAAAACAAATTATAAACAAACAAACAAATAAATAAATAAATAAACAAATAAATAAATAAATAAATAAATAAATAAATAAATAAATAAATAAATAAATAAATAAATAAATAAAAGGACTATTTTGAAATGATCCTAACACCCACACCTACGAAGAGATGTTGTATGGTATTTAAAAATGACAACCGTTGGCATTTGCTCATTGTTTGGGGTTAGAACACCTGGCAAAACAGACACAAGAACCAGTCAGGCTGTGAATCAATCTTTTTCAAGCTGGGAGTGGTGGCATATTCCTTTTATTCCAGCACTACAGAGGCTGAGGCAGGCAGATCTCTTGGAGTTCAAGGGCAGCCTTGTCTACATATCAAGCTCCAGGCCAGTCAGGGCTATCATCAAGGTCATCAATCTTCTCTTAAGGCAAAAGAACAACGCCTTCCTCTGGAGGTTTAGAACTAAATGAGGCATTCTCTATGAAACTCTGAGAACATCCTCTGCAACCTGAGAGGTATTAGAAAACAGTTTGTATAATAATTTAAAAAAAATACAGTCTTAAAAAGTATACCTGGGAACATAGTTTTTTATAAGCTCACTTAACATACACACACATACACATTTTAACAGAATTATGCCACACAAGGTGATAATGCTCCCCTAGGAGCCGTAGAGCACCTAACAAATACCCCAGAGCCAGACAAGGGAAACCTCACTTCATGTTGTCGGTTAGGGGTCCGAGAGACCCTCTCCAAACAATAGAGGGTGCCTGCCATTGCCTTTGGCTGCCTCTCAGAACTTAAAGGTAAGTCCCTATAGATGAAGATCTCACATACTTCAGACACTGGACTTGGAGGAACAGAGCTGGATCTGACCTGGAATCCTCCCTCCTGAGGACTGGTTCTCATATTATCAGAAGGAGCTACACAAGTTGCCGAGGAAGAAAAAAAAATCAACAGTTCTACCCAGATGTTAAACCTATGCACCACAACAATGGCTGGTCTAACAAATGTTCCAATAGTGCAATAGAGGCACCTGGATCTTGGTAATAACCCACAGCTGTCTAATTGGACTTAGCGCTATTCAATAAGAGGAAATGCTTGATACTGTATACCTGGCCCATTATCCCTGGCTGGAGAGGTCACAGACTCTAGAGGAGAACAACTACCACTTCCCTAAATCAATATGGCTTCTAACTATATTCTAAACACTAATCTTTATACCATAGACAAGTGTGGCTATCACCCCTCTTCAAAGAAGCCTCATTTTGCAGCAGTTGGAGGCTACCATAGAGATAGAGAACTGATCAAAATGCAGAGTTGTAGGGAGCCGCCATTCTAAGATGGCGCTGGCTTCCTGGTAGCCTAGCTGTAAACAACTCCATATTTGGCTATGATGCACAAGTATGGTAATTGGCCTTATGTCCTCAGCCTATCCCGTGGCTCCCCGTGCTAGCATTCTGGCGGGACCCAATCACAGTACGGCACATTTGCCTGATTCCCTTTATAAGCAGCTGTAGTTTAGTCCTCAGGGCCCCTCACCTCCCGCTCTTCCTTAATCAAGAGGCGCTCCAATAAAGTGTGTTCTGAGAAGAATCCTCGCATGGTGGTCGTTCTTCCTCGCTGGTCGAGGAGCGCGCCGCACAGAGTAAGTAAATGTAGAGTAGTATAAGGTGCTTACCCTCAGAGTTGATATTTACAGTACAAATGTAGGAGGAAAATACTGTAAGAGTCAAAGGGCCAGGATGCCTGCTGCAAGATAGTATCTTCTAGACATGATAGGGATGCTGCACCATGAAATCTCAAAAATATGGCTGCCTAAAAAGACATGCATAACATCCATACTAGTTGATGTGCCAAGGCCTCACTCCTAGATAAAGAACTACAGGCAGTCAAGGGCTACTAAAAGAGAGAGGATCAACTTTCTCCAGGGACCTTCTCCCAATAGGTTATCCAATCTCAAGTGATCTGCCCTACACCCATGAATATATGAGTAACACTAAATGAACTTGATAAGTAACACACATACACACACACACACACATACCGCGAATGTAATCTATGAATACCACAAATGTGATTAATATAATGAGTGTAACTAATGAATATCATGAGTGTAATTTGAAAAAAAAAAAGAATTTTTTTAAACCACAGGCATGGTAGCACACTCTTGCAATCTCAGCACTAGAAGGCCAAGACAAGCAGATACCTGGGGCTTACTGGCCAGGCAGCTCAAAAGCCACTGAGTCAAGTAGACAGGAACCAAGGAACAATAACTGAGGATACCTTTGGCCTGTGCATGCTATCCTCACACACGTAACATATGCACACAAAAAGACAACAGAACTTATAACACCCGATGGTGCTCCCAGACAGTTTGGGACCATAAGTTGGTAGGAGCTATCTGTGGAGAAATGTAGTAGCACATACTTTCTGACTAGGCAGATCTGTGGCCAGGAATTTAACCACATGCACAGATAAATACTTGAGATTTTACTAAGTCCTTGTTTATAATTACACACAAGAAAAAATAATAACACAGATTGTCACCAACTGTGCCATGACTGACCTCAACACTGGAACATGGACACCATGGAAGATAATGCCACAATGCCACATAACAAGGTCATCTGGAGTGGAAAAAGATGAAGAACTAACATGAAGAGATAGATTTTATGCCAGCTTGATGAGAATACACTACTTTGCCTCAAAATTAAACCTAGATCTGGGAGGCAGGAAGGAAAATTCAGTACCACAAAAGAGTTGAAATCCCTAACACCAGGCATCTTCAGAAAGGTCAGAGGCATCTCAGCCATGACAGGAGAAGGCTGTGGAGAAACAGCAACCAGAACCCAATGGCAGAGAACCAGTCTGTAGAGGGACCAGGCAGAAATCAGAAAGGCTGTCTTAGTGGCCAGAGCTGCTGAAGAGGCAACAAGTATTAAGAAGGATGCGAGAGGAGAGGAGGGGTAGGTGTGTGTGCATGTGTCTGTACATACCTGCATGTGGGTGTAAAAGAGACAGTGAGACAGAAAAGCAGAGACACAGAGAACAGTAACGCCCATAACCCACATCAATGAATTACAGAGCCAGGGCTGTCTGGGTTTCAGGGTCAGAGACAGTATGGCCTGATCCTAAGCAACTGCTCTCTAAAACCCATCTTCAATTTTCCAAAAGGACTTTTGTTTCCAAGGTGAGATACAGACCCCCACTGAAATCTCACACCTCTCACACTGTGGGACAGCTGCCAGCCCACGGCCATGTCAGGATTCTGTTAGCACACGAAGTAGCAAGGGTCACATGATCACCTTTACAGCTCTTTAGGAGATTGGAAGCATGTCTTAATCAGCTGCCACAGATGCTGGCAGTGAGCCTCGGCCACCCACCTGGACGCTTGTTAAGTATAAATTGATGAATTACTTAATAATTCATCCAATCTGTGCTGGGATTTTGCATACCAACCATCCTGCTTCATCACTGGGAGACATTTACAGTAAATAAATTAAGAACAGCCATTCAGAGGATGGCCTGGGGTCAAAGGCCAGGTGCTCTTGTTACCTAACAGACACCAGGCACATGTCTTCTCTTTTCAGTGTCCAAGTGAACAGCTAGGGTGGCCCAAGTGCTGTGGCCACCTGGATACACCAGCTAACGGAGCAGTTAATGAAGACTGGATCTTCCAATACAGCAAGTGCTATGCCAAGCTCTGTGGAAGCCCTGTCTTCCATAACACTCAAGGCCCTCACATAAAATAGCAGTTTTCATTCCTGTGTTACAGGTGAAGAAACTGAAGCTAAAGCCGGCTAGCAAGGCTGGAACCGATTCAAACCCTGACCACAGGCTGGGCTCCCACGGGGCACGCTTTGCACAGCCCTGCCCACCAAGAACTCCCTCACTCTGGTGAGTCTTGAAGAGAGAAAGGAGGGCAAGGCCCAGGCACCCTTGATGTAGTACTGCATCTCCTTCCAGAAGGTCATCTATGGATCTGCAATGCTGCAGCCACTTCGCGCCATGCTTGTGGTCACCCTCAGGCCCTCTCAAAGTGCTTCAGTGTTGCACTCTAGCCAGGAACACAGCCAGAGGAAGTACATGATGTTTCTTCTTCAAGAACGCCCACCACAGTCTAGGCACCAGTCACCAGTGACCAACCAGCCTGCCACCCTTGACTCTATCCATCCACTTCAATGTCCCCCGACCCACACTCAAGCTTTATTATCTCACATTGGAATGGCTGCTCTTGATGACTGCCCTTCAACATTTTGCTTCCAACACATGAACTCACCAAGGTGGAGAGAGAGCTTGACCACTGATGCAGTCAGTCCCCACAGCTCCTCTCCCATCAAGCACCTCGGACCAGTGGGTCTCACCTGCTGCATGACATCTTCACCTCCAGGGCTATTCTCAGGAACAGTAAACAGCCCTCTTGAACCAGGCGGAGAGACCTGCGCAGGCACACATTACTTCCAAGCAACAAGCCTGAAAGCGGGTATTGGCTGGTACCGCTCTTGATGAGAACCTGGCATGCAGCACTAACCTGCATCTGCTTCCTCCTCACCCAGATTCAGCACAATGATGCAGATGTGCTTGCGCAGCTGGCGTGTGTTGGAGAACTTCCGACAGCACTTGCTACACTCCAAGCTGCTGGGCGCCAGGTCACTCCCTTCCTCCGGGGCCAGGGGACCGTCCTCACTGGGGCTCACGAGGCTCTCGACTACCTCCTCTTCAGGGCTGGGCTTCTTCGTGGAACCCTTAGGCCTGCCTCGCTTCCTCTTCATAACCAAAAACTCTGTAAAAGAAACAACAGGGCAGGAGGCAGTCACGTGAGGAGGCAGAGCAGGGCAGTTACTCGACTTCTTTGTCTAAGTATGGTCATGTTCTGTGTTTTATTAAAAATGAAAAGTCTGAGGTGGTTCCCCAAATTACCAACTGCAAATATCTTTAATGCTAATGCTACTGCATCTACTACTAATGGTAATTGATTTTGCAATATCCTGTGTCATGACTACCAACTGGTCAGAACCTTTGCACACACTCCTTCAATAAAGCTGGAAGGGGGCACAAGTTCATGCTGTGGCGATGGCTGGCAGTATACAAATCCTGCCCCTTATTAATCCTCACTTCCACTTAAATCCATTGCTCAGAAAGTGCTCCAGGACTCCTTTGCAAATGGTTTTCAGGAACTGCTGAGAGTATCACATTCCTAATGGGTTACACAACTATTCTGATTGTGTCAAAGACTCAAACTGGGTAAAAAGGAGGGGAAAAAGCTCTTACAATGTAAAGCCACAAATCAGAGGGCGAACAAGAATAGTTGCATTTTTCAAGTTGCCTAGTGACCTAGGGATTTTTAAACAGCATGATCAGAACTGTTTCCGAGTGAGTTCCAAACCACATTACAACAGCATTCTCATCCATTGGTGCTCATCATGAAAATACCTCCAGAATGAAGGTGGGATTAAGCAGGAGCAGTGGGCAGAACTGCACATACAGTCATGTGAACTGGGACTGATGTAGTTGTATGGATTGTGATATGCCTGGGAGGGACCCTAAGACGGTCTAAGCAGGGGTATGGCCCCAGCTTGGCAACACCCCAATGCCAGAGCTGGCACTGGACAACCCCTCAGGGTTGAGAGGAAGTATCCAAAGGCTTGGCCCCATCTTAAGTGAAGGCTTGGCTGTAGAATGAGCAAGACTCTTCCTGCTCTTTAAAGAGGTGAGGCTCACATAGGAAACACCAGCCACTCTATTCAGGGCTAGCACTGTGGGACCCTTTAATTATGAGGTCCCCCAAGGCACACAAGGCAGGGAGATAAGAACACAGTCTGCAGGGCAGAGCAGCAGGACTGGGGTTCTCTGGCCAACACAACCCACCTCAATGCAGGCTCCTCAAGCATTCAGAGACACGGGAGGGTAGGGATGGGCAAAATAGGACAGGAAAGTTCCTGAGAAGGGAGCACCCTAAGGGATGGAACCTCTGCAGAACTACAATGCCAAGCACAGGTCAGCACTGCCTGGGGATCTAGGCCACAGCCTTCTCTGGCCTGGGTAGGCGGCACTATTTCAGACTTTGCTCCATCTCACTAGGGCATCTCGGGTGGGTAAAAATGGGGAGAAATGGTGCTTACAGACATGAAAACACACTAAGGAACCAGACAAAGTGTTCTTTGGTCCCTTTGCCAGGATCAGATACCACCAAGGACAGAGGCTGGGTTCCAGGAGGCACTGAAGTCGCTGGGCACTGAAGGTTCAAGGAAGGAATCCAGGAATGGAATAGGAACAAAGCCTTTACGTCTAAGTCTTGAAAACTTCCTAGTACTATTCTCTAGAGCAACAAATGCAACCTGAAGGAGCCATGACTAATATCCAAGAAGCAGCCTCAGCAGAATCTACCGAACACCCACTTCACCGCCCTCAGCTGAGCTGCACAACCCAACACACGGCAGCTGACTGAAGTCTGCGGCCCAGCTCTAAGCCCGTGGGGAGCGATGCCCTGCCGTGCGGACAGAAGCTGCTCTCTGGATGCTCTGAGCGTGAAGCTGTGTAGTCAAGATGAATTTCACCTACAGAGAGGTCTGGTCCTTGCCCTGGGGGACCTTCAGGACCTGATAGGTGCGTCTGTGTCTGCCTGAAGGCTTTGGCCTAGGTGACATGTGATGGGAACTTTGCAACGTGACATAGCACCTCTGACCTCCAGAGGGACCAGAGGGGAAGGGATCGGAAGCCCCAGGAGGGTGGAGATCACACATGGGCAGTATGTCTTCCAGAACCCGGCAACAGCTGTGTGCAGTGAAAGCTGGAGAGACTCCCTGGGTCGAGCTTGATCTCATCATACACAAAGGATGGGAGGAAGTGTTGACATCCAGTACTGTGTGGGAAACACAAAGCTCCACAGAAAACCATCCTAGTCCCAGCTACAGTCATACATGTAGGACTTAGCTGAGTTCTGGAAGTTCCTCTAGCAAATTACTGAACCTGAAGAAGACCACAACAATCCTCCAAATTGCAGCTAGCCATTCAAAGAGGATGATCCTTGTGGCTAGCGTCTTGTGGAGAACTGTGCCCTTGCCTGAAGGCCTGGGAAACTCAGTGTAAAGGGTGCCCTCTGCTTTGTCCAGAGCTGTACTGTGCTGGGCTGGGCTGGGCTGATGACACACAGTGGTAGCCCAGCACAGTGAGCAGCAGGGCAAACTGTCCGTGAATCTCTGCCAATAAACTGGGGGCTCTCTGCAGCAAGAGTTCTCCCGTTTATGCTTTATATCCCTTAGCACCTAACCCAGTGGCCTGACCCCACAAAGCCAGACGAAGTAAACTAATGAGCAGTGTGGAATCCGGTGGTTAAGGAAGAAATAAAATCAGCCCCGAAAGCTTCCAACACAACAGCGACAAAACTAATCTTCCATCCCCTACATCCATAATTCAGATCCTCGAAACCAATTAGTTAGCAAAAAATGAAATATTCATAAATGATCTTGGAATAATTTAAGTTCTGAAAACAAGTTGCTGCTGTCAACTACCCACATTTCATGAAGAGCTGAGAATTCTGGGACTGGGAGGAAAACTAGGCAGCCTCAAGTCAAAGCATCAGGACAGGCAGGGCTAGGCTTCCTCCTCTGCTCCTCCCTGAATCCCTTACCTCAGTCTGTCACTGAGCTCTGGCCATTTGTCAAGTCTGTCTAGCAAGCACTCTTTCCGGTCTCAGACAACTCTGTCCACTCCTGTCTATACAAGCCTTCTCTTCTAGGGTTTTTCTGCCACTAGCCCTTACCTCTTCATCATTTCCTGGCTCTGGAATGGATAAATCTGCCCCACAATCCTCAGGCAAGGTATTGGGGAACACTGTGCACCAGGCCTGATGTATCTTTTGTCTTCTCAGAAGTGAAGCAGCTCTGATGGGTCACACTATCCAAACCCTCCTAAGATTGGGGCTGTCACCATCCCTCACAAAAGGAGGGCTGGTAAGGGCCATCAACCCTGTCTTAAGATTCTGGCCTCCCATCCTACACCAGCCTCCCAATGCACACGTCTCAGGAGGTACTAAAGTCCGAGGAAGGCAGCAGGTCAGGAGAAGGGTAGGCTCCGTCTACGCAACTGTAAGGAGGTTGTCACCCATGCAATGGGGGCACTTTTTGGTGAAGCAGCTGTTTTTACGTCATACATGCTCCTATAAGTAATCCTTCCTTTGAGCTCCTGTAAGTGAGCCCAATAAACTCACTGGGTCACCAAGACAGACCTGGATGAAATCAATTCTCTGGTCTGTCATGATTGCTCAATTTGGGGGAAACAGACATTGTTCATGTCTCCCTTGGAAAAATAACACAATTCCAGGCTTTCTCTAAGCCCTTTAGCACATGGTCCAAACACACACACACACACACAGAGAGAGGGAGGAAGGGAGGGAGGGAGGGAGGGAGGGAGGGAGGGAGAGAGAGAGAGAGAGAGAGAGAGAGAGAGAGAGAGAGAGAGAGAGAGAGAGAACAAAGCTCCACTCTCCTCTGCTTCCCCTTACACCATCCAGTACAGTTGCTCAGTTTACTGAACATGCACATACATCTTGCCTTCTTCCCCTCACCTATGTTCACTTCCTTCCCTGCAGGTCAGACCCAAATGCACATCCTAGAATATGGTCCAGTCCAAATCTTAGCACCACCTCCTTGATGCTGCCAACAGCTACTGAGGCAGGACCAGCCATGTCCTCACTTGACTTGCGTCCCACCCATACACACACACACACACACACACACACACACACACACACACACACACACACACACACGGAATGTGCACTCAACCACCACTTTGTATATCTTTTTTTTTTTTTAAAGGATCTTCTTTTTTTTTTTTTTTAAGATTTATTTAGTACATATACAGTGTTCTGCCTGCATGTATCCCTGCAGGCCAGATGAGGGCACCAGTTGTCATTACAGATGGTTGTGAGCCACTATATGGTTGCTGGGAATTGAACTCAGGACCTTTACAAGAACAGCCAGTGCTCTTAACCCCTGAGCCATCTCTCCAGCCCCACTTTGTATATCTTTTTCCTCTCCTAATATAAACCCTGATGCTTGAGCTATCTTTTAATTCCTGGGTCTCACTGGATCTTAAACAGAACTGGAGAGAAGTAAGCAGGTAAGGAAAAAATGATCACTGTATGATGTTAGCAGAAGAGGCTTTTGGAGAATGAGCTGTGTCTTCTGTTCTAAGTTGCCAACAAAAGAAAGGGGCAGAGAGAGCCCTTGAAGTCAACTCTCTTTGTCATTAAATCACCCTTGGAGATTCAAAGCCAAAACCCTGTCAAAGAACAGAAAGAATCAAGTGGAGGTTTTTACATTCAACCAAAAAAAAAAAAAAAAGCCCAACAAAATAAAAAATTTAATAATGTAAACCTTTTCTTTGTACATCACTCATTTGTGAGGCTCTTTCCCAGTTATTATCTCATCTTATTGTTATAAAAACTTTGTGAGATGTGTACACCAAACATAATTCACTCTGTAGGAAACAAACAAAAGACCCAGAGGTTCCCAAGGCTTGGCACTTTTTCCAGAGCCATTTGCTGAGCATGCAGGGCTCGAATATGGGTGTCCTTATTCTCTACCACAGACCTTCCTGCTGAAGCCCCTCAGCGCTGGCTAATGATGGTCAGCTGTAAACATCTGGATGGAGCCAGTGTGCAGAGCAGAGAAAAATGTCTTTGAGTTGGACGGCCCTGGATTCAATCCTCTCTCCCGCTCAAGTTTCTAAGCACAGAACAGTCTCTACTTTCCGGAGCCCCTGTTATAAATGTGGCCACTGCCACAGCGGGCAGTGTACTCAAGAATGACTGACAGGAAGGCAACTGTTTGTTATTCCACCATAGCCTTACCATTCTGAGGTGCCATAGCCCAGTGAAGAAATTACTACCTTCCCACCCAGGCCATCATTCAGTCACATGACTCCTAAATGTGCATGCATTCCTGTTCACTCTGACTCAATGTATGCTCTTCCTTGATTTTGATGTTTTAAAATAGCTCACACACCAGGAAACCAATGTAGAATTAAGGTCACACTGATTTTATTGTGGCTGCACCACAGATAACCAGCTTCCCAGCACTCTTTCATGGCAGCTTGGTCTCCAGTTACAACAGCTCCAGATCTTGGAAAATCTGGAAAGACTAACATTGTAGGACGCTGACAGTCAATCTTCCTGACATTTATTTCCAAAGCCCAGGAAGCAATAGAGGAGACAATGAATTATTTATCAGAACCCAGGCAGTGTAAGCCTTTTAGGTGTCTGAACAATGCCATACCCCTCTGTGGGGAAAGACTGCATCCTGTTCTACAGCACAACTGAGGCTCCAGAGGCCAAAGGCCAAAGCTGTTCTCTCCCCGTAGTTTTATCCGCTGTGCCGTGGAAATGACAGCCATAGTTAATGATGCTGATGCACGTACACCACAGGCACCATGCCGAGCACTTTGCAGGCGCTCCTTCATCCAATCCCCAGCTCTTCATCAGCACTATCCCAATTCCAGCCAAGAACGCCCAGACAAGGTGGAGAGATGGTGCAGTGGTTAAGAGCATTCATTTGCAACTTCTTACAGGGAACCCAAGTCTGTTCCCTAGCACCCCCCACATCACGTGGCTCACAACAACTTATAACTCTAGTTCCATGGGATCTGATGGCCTTTTCTGGCTTCTGCTGGTACCAGCACACATGTGGTGTACAGATATACATACAAGCAATCTCGCACACATTAATGACAAAACAGATAACATTCATGGGTTTAAAAAAAAAAAGAACATGGACACTTATTAACAACATGTTAACTTGTTAACAATAATTGGTTAATATGACCCAAGGTCACAGAACTAGTCAGTGGCAAAGGTAAGATTTGAACAGAACCGTCTTAGTCAGTGAATTTCACAACCATGTTAGAACAAAACACTTGCACATCATTCAAAATGGCCTTATCTGGTTAAAATGTCCAGAAGAGATGACAAAACAGGTCTAAAATTTTTTACATCAACTTCCCTAGAAAACCTCCTTTTACCCTCAAGCCAGAGCACAGAACACCCGCCCCCTGAGCGGACCAGGCTTAGCACCCCAAAAGCTTTCAGCCACTGCATTCACAGTACCTCTCCTCATCCACCAGCGAGGCACAGCTGACAGACACGGCACCTGGGAGCCCTCAGCACCAATCAGAGCCTCCAGGCACAAAGCAGACCCACGGCCAACGGGGAGTGGATGCAGAAGTAGAGAGGAAGGAAAGGATGAAAAGGAAAAGGAAAAGGAGAGCCTAATGGGGGTCTCCAAAGGAGGAGAAAAGGAAACAGCCTAAACAGGGCTCTTGGAAGACCTGTAAATTCTTCATCATTAAATGAGCACAATGACCCAGCTCTCTCTCCATGCACACAAACACCAACACACGTGTGTGTGTGTGTGTGTGTGTGTGTGCACACACAACAAACCATATATCACAGTCATGCTCACACACATGCACACACACACACACACACACACACACACACACACACACACACACACCACGGAGAATGAACTTGATCCACTTGTCAATTTTGTTTTCTGGATCACAGCTTGGATCACAGCCAGAGACTTGATTTGCAGGAGGGAGAAAGTGAAAGGTCATTCTGCACACCACATCCTCTGTGAGCAAAGAAGATTAAAGGGCTATCAAATAAACCAAAGGATTTAGGAACCTTCATGTTATAAAGGGAGAGAAAAACAATAAATCAATTACTACTCAGTTAAAATTTTAATTAAACTAGTTCAAGTATCTCTCAAGTTAAAATGAATTGTGAAGGTTAAACCTGAGTGGAAGACATTAGAGAGAAACTAAGGCTGGACAAGCTTCCGACTTTTCGGACCTTCACAAAGAGAAACAGAACACGGGGCCCCTAATGAAAGACTGGAAGACATTTTCTCATTGTAAGATCCTGGTTTTAATTAAAGCCTTAGAAAATACTTTTTAAAATTAAACTATACAAGCACTTAATCTTCTACTAGATACAAAAGAAAAGGACAAAATGTAGCAGAGAGTAATTGAAGTCAAAAGTAAATTATATATATATATATATATGCATATACATACATGAAATGACACAGAAAAGCAGCTCAGTGGTAAGACTCTCCGCCTGTGCTGCTGACCTTCCTCAGCACAACCAAGTTTCACTTTTCATGATCACCATTATCCATGAACAACTCTGCTCCAAACATACCAAATGAGCAACTCCAGAACCAAACAAATCCATAGCCTAATGAAATCTCGAGACATCATCACGTCCTCCAGCATATACATACTGTACATACTACCTACCTGTTAGTCATTCCGTGGCCATCTTGGTCATGAGAGTAACCACCTAGGAATCACAGTGCTTATGTTTAAGTAATCTTTATTTTACTTAATAATGGCCCCAAGTATAAGATTAGCCATGTTGGCAATTCTACTAGAGACTGTTGTCTTAATTGTTCTGTACTATTTATTGTTGCTAACCTCTCACCATGCTACATATGTAATAAACGGTGGAGACGGTGGATCCTTAGTTTGCTGGCCATCCAGCCTAACCAAAATGTTGGGCTCACAATGAGAGGCCTGCCTCAAAATAATACAACAGCAGAGTGAGAGAGGAACAAACACCATCCTGCTATGGCCTACACATACAAACACAGACACAGACAGACAGACAGACAGACAGACAGACACACACACACACACACACACACACACACACACACACACACACACACAGACTCAAAAAGTTAAAACACAGAATTATATTAACCCAGGCATTCCATTCCTAGGTATATACTCAAAAGAAATGAAAACATGTATTTATGTGCAAATCTGTGTATTAATGTTCATAGAAGCATTATTCACAGTAGCCAAAAAGTGGAAACAAGCTGGATGTCCATTAACAATGAATGAACTAACAAAGTATAATATATCCATGCTCTGAAATGCCATTCATTCATGAAAAAGAGTGAACTAGTACATGCTACCACATGGATAAATCATGAAGAAAGCACATTAAGTGAAAGGAGCCGGACACAGAAGGCCATGCTTTATGACTCCTGTTTATATGAAACATACAGAGCATGGATATCCACAGGGACACAAAGGTCAGTCAGTGAGCTCCAGGGCATAAGAGGAAAGGAAAGTATGATTGCTTAGTGGGTACAAGTGTTGGTTTAGTTTTGCTTTACAGTGATAAGAATGTTCTAGAATTAGATAACTGTAATAGTGTACACATTTTGACCATGCTTAAAACCATAGAAATTTATGTTCCACAATTGTTAATATGGTGAAATTTTATGTCAGCTTTATCTCAAAAAAAAGGTAGGTAAAAATAGAATCAGTGGATTGAAAAATAGGTCATAAAAAACTTGAAATGCATAGAAAGGGACCAAAGGATAGGAAACACTAAAATGGATATAAAGGCACAGAGAAAAGCTCACGCATGCTCAGCTTTGTAAACTTCAAGCATACACTAACGTATTATTAGCATTTCTCTGGGGTCTTTTTATGTCTGCGTGGTATTTCTTTCTACTGAAAATATACAATTCACTTAACTTTTCTGGACAGCCCATCTCTTTTCTCCAGGTTAAAGACAATGCACCATGAACACTATACTGTGTATTTATGCAGGCTCTGCTTGGACAGACAGAGGGTGTGCTCACTTAGAATTGTAAAGGGTTCTATCAGAATGCTCTCTGAAACAGATTGGTCTAGAAGCTTCTATTTTTCCACACTCACATCAACCAAGATTACTATTATATGCTTAAGAGCCTTCACCAATCTGATAATAAAAAATTTCAATTATGTGTCATTTTAACTTATATTCTGTTGGTCACTAGTGATGTTTCCTGAGAAGTGAAAGATGGAATGGAGCAGGTCCTCTAAGAGACAAAAAAAAAAAAAAAGGCAGCAAAGCCAACATCAAGAAAACAGAAGACAACCATGTCAAATGGGAACACATTCATCTGACACTTGAGTAGGAGGACTCACGGTGGACCAGGCCCTGTGCTGGGGCTCTGACCCCAAGAGAGGAATGACTCAAACCATCCTTGGGATAAGTGAGAGAAAGCACCATAAGACGCAGAGAACACACAGCCAGGGCAGGCTGATTTGAGATTCGGAGTGGGGTTCTAGAGCCCAGAGGGAGGTGCTCTGACCTGACACATGGTTAGTGCCAAGTCCCTCCAGGTCAACCCAAGCTGATTAAGGCCAAGGAATATGTAGAAGTGAGCAGGACAAAGCCATCTTTGAGGAGCTAGCTTCCCAGACAGAAGGGTGACCTCAGGTGATAAAGGGGAGAGACAGGCATGAGGGAGCTGTTGTGGGGGTCCAGGGTCAAAGACAGGTCATATCAGGGAGGGGAGAAGCTCCTGAGTGGATAATGACATCTTTTCGGTAAGGAGGGGAAGGAAGGGCAGAAGTCAGAATATACATCTCACAAAACACCCACCCACAGAACTCCCTGTAAGCACACATGGGCTTTACTACCATCTTTCCAGTCCTTGTTTATAAAAGAAACAGAAATGTACAATTGTTCTCTGTCTGACTCATGCTCCATTTCACACTGATGAACAAGAACTACACTTTGCAAAAGCTACCCTCACATGCTGGCCATGTTAACCCACTGACTGCTGCTACCAGGCAGGTGAGTTTGCTAAGGAAACCACCCATTTCCCTGAGTTCAAAGCACAGAGTCAAGGTGTTCCTTAACTGGAGCCTCTCCTGGGAGGCCTCACTCAGCAGGCTCAGCTGGGAAGTACTCCTGCAGATGGTCGCTTTCCTACTGGCTCCTCCCCAGAGGCAGGACTCCTCACCTGGCAGGGAAAAGGTGGGAACTGAGGATCCCTGTGCTAGGGAGAAACTGACCCCAGAGCCCAGGAAAGCTTTTCTCTTTCTTCAGAGTACCAACCGTTCCCTGCAGGTTGAGAGGTGACTATGGATGACTTCCCATTCATGTGCTTTTCTGGGGGGGAGAGGACAGTTTGTCCCAGAGCCCTCAGGGTGGAGGCAGGTGCGGCACAGGCACACACCAGCCGCAATGGTGATGCTGACCCAAGAGAATTCCTTCTCCTCCTCTGCCATGTCAGGTGCTGTATTTTCTTAGTTTCTCATCATGCCACGCAAACAGGAACTAGCAAAACTTTCTAGCTTCTCAACAACTTAATCATCTGTCAGACATGTTTCTCTAGCACCCTAGGCCTTGGCCAGAGGGACTTATTAACCAAACGGTTTTTGTCTGGAGTCTCCTTGTTAAAAACGTTCGACAGATGATCAATGAGCCAGACTGTTTTGAATGCCAGTCTGAATGTTCCCAGGAAGGAACAACTGTATGAGCAGAGCGGTTAATGAAGCCCTCGATGGGACATTTACCACCCAGCCTGGGCTTCTACTCAGGAGACTGGCTGCTGTCCCTCACCATATATACAGGGTTTGGTGGGGAATTTCTCTAAGCCTTGTTTGCAGCCATTCCCCCCTGTACTATATCTTTTCCTTATCGTCTGCAGGGACCTAATTACAGTGCCTGGATGGCTCCTCTAATCCTTGGCACCTGCTGCAGCTGATCTCATTCAGGAACAGAGGTACAGCAGCTGCAGACAGATGGATCTCACTTTCCCACTGACTGTGAACCTGAAGGATGCTGTGTGACGCCAAGATTCACGAGCTGAACCTTCCTCTAGGTTTATAATATGGCTTTGGAGGCACTGTTTCCAAGATTACAGATAGTAATTTATTGATAGTGTATAACACCCCCTCCCTTCCTCCTCACCTGTGCAGAACCTAGGTACAGGAGGTACCTTCTCTGACTTGATACGAATATCTGTCTCCATTTCTCAGAGAAATAAAGTGAGCATTAGAAAAGAAACTTCGTTTGCTTTAAATAAGTCAGCTGGTGGGTGCCAAAGCTGAACTCACCCCACACTTGTCTGGGGTCAGTTTCCTGTTTTTATTCCATCGGAGTCTGACTTATACATATACACACACACACACACACACACACACACATGCATACACACACACACACACACACACACACACACACACACACACACACACACACACACACACACATCACTGACCAGGTATTAGAGGGACACCTATAGAGCTACTAAGTAGGAAATTCAAAGATCTGATCTTCCACAAGATCTATATTCAGACAATTACGTGGCTCCAGGTGGATTTTCTAAGTGTCTGCTGTATCCATGAACCAGAGAGCTGGCCTCACGGTAATCTAGGGTGCTCCTGTGTCACAAGTCCCTGCCCAGCACGCCTGCTGTGCTTACCATCTCCGCTCTTGCTTGGGTTAGGGGTTTCAGGAGTATTCAGAGGCCTGAGAGGAATGATGACATCATCCACATTGACCCCCTCTTCACCATGCTTCTCAGAAACATGGGTCAGGAGTTCTGACTGATTTGGTGAGAAAAGATTACAGCATTTACACATGAAGATGGCTGTATTTTCTGTAAGGAAAAAAAAACATAAAATATTGTTATTTCTCTGTCCCATCAACAATGATTACTCCAAAGAGCCAAAAATCCAAACAAACAAACAAGAAAACCAGAGAGAGAAACCATGTGTTCACTGTCAACAGCCCCCTGCAGACTACGTTCACCTTTACCTCGGGGCCACGAGGAGAAGAAAATGGTTTTTTTTTCAGTATTTCAAGTCCTTCTCTGGAAGAGAGTAGCATGGACCTCCCTGTGACCCAAACTGACCCAAATCCACGCAGCAGCCCAGACTTCAGGACAGCACAGTCAATGGAAAGAGAGCCCTGGCCTAGAAGTTAACCCCTGGCCCGTCTCTGCTGAAGGCAGCAGCACACTGGGGATGGCTCGGCACTCCAGCCAAATTCTCTCTGACCAGATGCAAGCAAAGGTCGGCCAGGGCAACACTTGCCAAGAGCTGAGACCCTTGCCATGACTGAGCACCTGGCTCCAACGCTGATGAGACACAAAAGCTAGGAATGTGTTGCTTCAAGCCATTTAATTCCTACCTCAAATATGATCACTTTTCACAGCAAAACTAATAATCCCTCTTGTTCCTAACATTACATTAGGTAAGAAGACAGAACGAGGCAAAAGAACTCATTTTTCATTGATGAAATAATTACAAATATATATCAAATATCATATTTAGGATCCAAAAGCCATTAAGAGGCAGATTTTGTTGTTGTTGTTGTTGACATTTTACATGTTTACTGAAATGGACTGATATGATATAAAAGACCATGGTTTGCAACCAAGCAGACCCAGGTTAAGTTTCCAACTCCCATCCCTAAACACTATAAAGCAGTGTGACCTTGGAGAAGTTCAAGTACTCTCCGGGTGATTGAAGTCAGTGGGCAGAGGAGGTCAACAGCCTCCTTGGCAACAGTCACCAGGTTATCCCACCATGCTCCAAGGCCTCGTCTCACAGTTTAAGGGGCTCACAGTTCACCATGGAGGAAAACACGGGGTGGCAGGAGCTTGAGGTCACACTGCCAATCAGGAAGCTGAGAGAGATGAATACTTGGTTCACTTTCTCCTTTTCATTCAGTCTGGACCCCAGCCCATGGAATGGTTATCTCTTACAGTTAGAAGGGGTCTTCCCACTTAAATTAACAGAATCTAGATTATCCATCAGAGGCATGATCAGGTGATCCAAGACCTGTCAAATGGAGAGTATTGATCACCACAGCCTGATACCTGGTTTTGACATGGGTATGTGTGGCTAGAAACTGTGAGCAGAGCTCCACCAAGTTACAGCAAAAATACTCAGGATACCTACAGGACTAAAGCCATTCCTGTCTGAAACAAATTTAAATACACAATGCTGAACTAACATATCACCTGCAGGCCATGGACAAGCCCTGATCTGATTTGGGCAGACAAAGATGAATCTAGACCCAGACCTGCCAAGAGGTGACCCTGATACCACCATGACACAGACAACACAGAACCACTGTTTCTTACAGTTTGCAATGGTGTAACTTCCCAACCGGCCTCTATCAGTCTACTATCCTAACATTATTTCCCAGATGTTCTCAGGGGAATGAGAACTTTGTGACATTTAGCAGGGGAGAAAGTCTAGGGGCCGCAGAATTATTATAAGGCCTCTCATAGTTCAGAGGCACAGTAAACATGTGGAGATTAAATAAATTTGATGACATTTTGTATGACAGCACCAGAGAGGGCCCTGGTACCCCAGGGTGACACCTACCTCAGCCATCTGCTATTAATTAGCATGAGCTTCCCAGGTACCCACTGCATGTTTAGCTGGTGGGCAGTGGACTGTGCTTGCAATTCTGAGTGACGACAAAAATAAGTCCTGGTTTGTGACCCAGGGCCACTCACATAAATGTGGGCTCAGCCAAGCAGTGTGGCCATGAGACAGGGTTCAGTGAAGAAAACTGGACCAGAGAAGGCTGACAGGGACAGAGGCTTCTCAGCGTGGACTGCTGGGAGTCAGAACTGCAGGAGAGCAAGAGGCAGATCCCAGAAGACACCAAATAGGAAGAAGGGAACTCCCAGAAATTGAGGGGTTGAAGAAGAGAGCCAGGACAGGAACTAATATGGCTGAAAGGTCCAGCAGTGATGGCTTCGCTCTCAGAGCTGGGCCCCAGTCCCTCACTACCAAGCTGCACCCGCTCCCTGAAGTGCTGCCCACCACCCCAGTCCTCTGAGGGGGGATTTGTTCACCTACTGTACCAGAAAATAGCAACAGCCTGAGTTGCATGAGGAGACAGAGAAATGGGGGGGGGGGGGGAATGCTGGTATGATAGAGGAGGCCACTAGAGGGGTCTGTCAGGAACAGAGAAGCGATATGAGGGCCTGAGATGCAGGGCTGCAGAGAAGAAGCATACGTCAGGCACGGCATTGCTGCTGACTGGAAATGAGCAACAGAGGGCAGGTAGGTGAGGGCCTCTGCTCTGCTACTAACAACATAATTGTGTCTTCAATAACTGCCTGCCCCAGACACCCAGGACAAAGCACAGGGCAGGCCCTCTTGCACACAGGCCTCCAACACAGTGACAGGGCACTTCCTGGAGATGTTTTGAACGCCATGCACGAACAGCCAAATGTCAAAGCACATAAAAGGGGGTGCTATACCATGCTGTACCCACCACGTGTTAAGGATTATTAATACACCAAAATAATAACAGGAGAGCCACTTTTATTTCTATAGTGGCCAGATATGAAAAAGTATATCTTATATCCTGACATATAGTCGTAATTATGTTGTCAGCTAGCTCTGATAAAGATGTGATAATGTGGGTGCATCTTGGGGTCCAATTACTATGCTCTCTTCCTTAACAAAAGAACTCAGAGAAAATGACATGCTCAGCACAAGGAGACCCACAGCAGTCTGGGTTATGAGCATGCAATTCCCCGGAATTATCTGCTGGCTGGAGGCAGCTCCTCTGCACTGGGGCAGAGGAAACCCTTAAGATGCTGGCAAAAATAGTTCCTTGTTTCTAAACTCTAAGCTAAGGAGCAGCCAGGTCCTCTGTGGACCTCTGGCCTACCTGCCCTGGGGACCCTAAGATAAACAGGGGCTCTGCCCCAGCCCCCAGCCCCAGAAGGTGACCATGAACTAGACCATGAGTCTAGGGTCCCAGGGAATGATGGAGCATTAGTGGAGCTGTGGGCTGAAGTAGCAGGTTGTAATCAATGGGAAGAATATTCTGGCACCTAGCACACCATCTAACACTTTGTGCTGTTGCTCCTTGTAAGTCCGTTCAGCATGACTAGAACAAAACAAGGTTCTGGCATCTGTGGTCTCGGCCCTTACCGATCCTGCAGAGGTCATTTACTGTGGTGGTATTCTAATTGTACTGAAATGTGATTTTGATTGTATGTTAATAAATAAAGTTGCCCAGGGGTCAGAGCTATTAGAGCCATAGACAGAGTGTGGCGGTGGTGGCACACGCCTTTAATCCCATAGATCTCTGTGTGTTCAGGGATACAGCCAGCATTGGAGACATATGCCTTTAAGACCTAGGGAGCTGTACATTCAGACAGTGACGAGGCAGTCACGTGTTTGGGTTTACAACCAATGAGAAGGCAGAATGACTGGAAAATCGACTTACACACAGGAAATAGCTCTCTTTCGGGAAGCTGGGACACCGCAGGCTGAAGGGTGAGATTTTAGCTCTGAGCTCTGACCTCTTGGCTTTCTCTTTTACATTGTTTCTGTGTTTCTTATTTAATAAGACGGTTGGTTACATCTACATCTGGCGCCGGCTACGCTTTCTTGTGCGTTCTCTCTCTCTCTCTTTCCTCTCGGCCTTCTCATTGGTTGTAAACCCAAACACGTGACTGCCTCATCACTGTCTGAATGTACAGCCCCCTAGGTCTTAAAGGCATATGTCTCCAATGCTGGCTGTATCCCTGAACACACAGAGATCTATGGGATTAAAGGCATGTGCCACCACCGCCACACTCTGTCTATGGCTCTAATAGCTCTGACCCCCGGGCAACTTTATTTATTAACATACAATCAAAATCACATTTCAGTACAATTAGAATACCACCACAATTTACTGCTGAAGTAACAATATGAGTTGCTGCTCATTGTGAAACAGTCACAAACAGAATTAGAACCAATAGAATCACTGTGTGCCTGGCCCATCTCCTTTAGACCTACTGTGTATCAGAGACAGAGTCAGGCGGAGACCAGGGGAGGGTCCACCTCAGATCAGTAAGAGCCTTTCCCATCCCTTCAGGGGCCCCATGCTCACTCCAACTCCAGACATAGCATGGGGAAAGGCAGAAGAGACACTGGCTTTCATTGACATGAACAGTGGGGGTCAGGAACTCTGGCTAAAATCGCACAACACTCTTCCTTACAGAAACAGCCTTAGAGGGACTGTGACAGTCTAAGCCAGTGGTTGTCAACCTGAGTGTGTCATGACCCCGATGCAGCACAGGGCGCACATATCAGGTATTTTTAAATTATGATTCGTAACACTAGCAGAATTACACTTACCAAGTAGCAACAAAATCATTTTACGGCTGGGGGGTCAGCACGACATGAGTAACTGTAGTCAAGGGCCACAGCTTAGGAAGGTTAAGAACCACTGCTCTAAGCTATTTTGGGACATTGCTCAGGACTGGGTGGCAGGATTCCTGGGTACCCTCTGACCTCCTTTGCATCTCCGGGCAGAACCTAAATCTTTCTAACTCAACACATGAAAGGCTGAAGGCAGGTGGCCCAGAATACCTGAGTCTGTTTCATCTAGCCAGAATGTGCAGCCTGAGTAGACCAAGAGTCAGGATTCTCAGGAGGCAGACATACACATGTGCCTGGGGCAACACACAGTACATGGCCAATTTCTAAATCCTACACTCTCCTGCAGGGCACTACAAGGCCGACATGCTCCTCAGCTAGAGCCTAACAGCCTAATGAGGCCAGACTCTGACAACCCAGACCACGAGGAGAGGGTGACGGCTGCTGGCACCTTCTCAACACCCTGGACTCCGAACTCTCCTAAAATTGATTTTATCCACATGAAAGTGACTGAAAGCCAGCTGGGGGCAAGACAGGACATGGCAGGTGAGGGGCCAGGCACACTGAGGAGATGCAGAGCCTGGGGTCAGAATATGGGGAGGGGCCAAGCCAGGCATCCTACGTAGACATACACCCTTGGCCAGAGGCAGCCCAGTACATTCCTAACGTTCCAAATGGCCCCAGAAAGACGGGGTAGATGAACTTTTTCTTCTCACTAAGACCAGATAAAAGCTCAGGGCACTTCAGATGAGACAAACACAGGGAAACTCAAACTTGAAATGGGCCAGCTCATAACCACGGGACCTGGGAATCAGCACAGCAGTGACATGCTTGGGTTCCATCCTGCCTCCTGCAACTAGCCTGGAGCCGAAGAAGTCACAGAACTGGAAACTACAGCCAAAGCCTGTTTTCCACCCAAAGGACAAGTGAGGGCTCCCAAGCCAGACAGGCACCCTCTATCCCACCACAACCAAATGCCTCGGCAAACACTGGCCTGAGCCCCGTCCCACATTCAAAGGTTGAGAGGGAACCAGGACTCTCACAAGCATCCAGCCATGATGCACACGCCAGCTCTCCACTACAGTGCCCCTAGAGGAGAAGCACTGAGATCCATCAGCCCTTCTAGACCTGGCTGGCCTTGAAGCAGCAGCAGAGGTACTACACAGCCTAGCCTCTACTGTCCTACCCAGTGTTATCAGAGCCAGTATGGGTCTAGAGTCTACCAATTCACCCCAGAGTCAATGGGGGTAATGTAGAGCCTGGACTCCATCACCTAGTCTAGTGGGAGTCTAGACTCCACCGCCCAGCCACACTGGGAGCCTGGACTCCACCACACAGCCCAGTGGGAGCCTGAACTCCAACACCCAGCACACTGGGAGCCTGGATTCCAACACCCAGCATACTGGGAGCCTGGACTCCACCACACAGCCCAGTGGGAGCCTGGACTCCAACACCCATCACACTGGGAGCCTGAGCTCCAGCACCCAGCCCAGTGGGAGCCTGGACTCCACCACACAGCCCAGTGGGAGCCTGAGCTCCAACACCCAGCATACTAGGAGCATGAACTCCAGCACCCAGCACACTGGGAGCCTGGATTCCAACACCCAGCACAGAGAACCTGGACTCCAACACCCAGCACACTGGAAGCCTAAACTCTAACATCCAGTCCAGTGTCAAAAGAAGCAGCAGGAAAGATGAATTCAAGCCCACTGGAAGTAAGAGGACATCACTCTCAACCACAGCAGAGTCAAGGGAGCCAGCCAAGGCAGAAGAGCTAAATAAGACCCAGGATTTCACAGCTCAAACAGCCATGACTCAGTCACCATTCACTCCCCATGACTCTTCAAGAAGCAGGAAAATGGCGTGTGGAAGGAAAGAAGGCCATGAACAGACATCAGCAAGATGACATGACAGCAGGATGATTTGATGAGGACAAAAGCAACCACCACAAAAAAAAAGTCTTCAAAAGCAAATCCAAGTAACTGGAGTTCCTCATCTAGGAGACAGGCAGGGTAACGGAATACCTACTGGAAAGTTTAGAACAGAAAACTAAAGCAACTGCCGCCAAAAAAGGAACAGACAAAAGCCTTCAATGGCAGGCTCAAAACAAGATGAAAGGAACAGGAAGGTTGGTGATGCCGAGGACAGAGCAGCAGGACACATCAGAGGCCCAGCAATGACACTGAGCGGAGTGCAGGGACCCAGGGGCCACAGCAAAAGAGCTAAAACTGTGTCATCAGAGCCCATGGATAAGAAGAAGATGTTGAAACTGGGGAGAAAAATGTGGTAAGAAATGACAACTGAAAGCTCCTAAATTTTTAGAAAAATAAACCAATGTATTCAAGAAGCTGAGCAAATCGCAAACAGGATAAACTCCAATAAACGTATTCCAAGAAATATAATCAAACATTTGAGAACTAAAAATAAATACATAAGAATAGCAATGGAGGAACAAAACTGTTTCCTATCAGCAAATTCATTCAGGAGACAGCAGATTTCCCCCCAGACAATGGAGGCCAGGAGGAAGTGGCACAAGACATCTAATCTCAAGCACAGTGCTGGGACTTGCAGGTAGGGAGGAACACAGCTTACAGAGGTATTGTTTGCTGTTTTTTACTCTTTGCTCTTTTACTGTTTTGGCTCTTTACTCTTTGGGGGCCCACCACCCAGCTCCCAAATAAATCATGCATGGAGGCTTATTCTTAATTATAAATACCCGGCCTTAGCTTGGCTTGTTTCTTGCCAGCTTTTCTTAACTTAAATTATACCACTACCTTTTGCCTCTGGGCTTTTTCCTTTTCTTTCTTCTGTATATCTTGCTTTGTTTGTTTGTTTGTTTGTTTGTTTGTTTTACTGTATATTCTCACTCTGTAGCTGGTCCCTGATGGCCTCCACCTTGATCCCTCTTGTTCTTCTCTTCTCCTCCCAGATTTCTCTTTCTATTTATTTTCTCTGCCTGCCAGCCCCACCTATCTTTTCTCCTGCCTCTTTATCGGCTGTTCAGCTCTTTATTAGACCATCAGGTGTTTTAGACAAGCAAAGTAACACAGCTTCAGAGTTAAACAAATGCAACATAAAAGAATGCAACACATCTTTGCATTATTAAAGAAATGTTCCGGCCAGGCGGTGGTGGCACACGCCTTTAATCCCAGCACTTGGGAGGCAGAGTCAGGCGGATCTCTGTGAGTTCGAGGCCAGCCTGGGCTACCAAGTGAGTTCCAGGAAAGGCACAAAGCTACATAGAGAAACCCTGTCTTGAAAAAAAGAAAAGAAATGTTCCACAGCATAAGCAAATGAAACACATCTTAAAATAATATTCTACAACCCAAAGGCACAACCAAGGTACAGTCCATGCTAAACCCCCAGCTCTGGGAAATGGTGTAGAAACTCAGATTCTGAACTCCTAGCTGTCTATTCCATACCTCCCAGCACATTTCATGCTGCCTTCACTCGTGAGCTGTAACCACAGCCTCAATGGCCCAGCATCTTCCTCTTAGTAATAATACCAATGGAGATCCATTAAGACCCCATCAGTTAGATGAATTAATGATAGCAAAATGCTTAAGCATTAATCAATAAACACAAGAAGACAAAATGCTACACTGCTAGGTTATTAAATCACTCCATATAAAGACTGTACTTTAAAGAATCTCTCACTTCTGCTCCTTGATGAGCATAAATCACCCTCTCTGCTCTCCAACTAGCTTCTATTTGGATGTATTAACTGCCAGAGAGTTCAGCAGCCAGAGCCAAGTCCCTATTGAACTGTTTGTCTTCTGAGATGAGACGGCAAGAACACTCTTATACTTTTTGTTTTCCTGTTTTTCACTTGTCTTTAAGTTATTAAATTCATAGAGGCTAGGAGCTCCCAAATAGGAGTGGAAATATTTTAGCAACATAGAGCCAGACTTCTGTCACAGCCAACATAATGAATGAGGTCTCGGATTGTGCAGCCTTGTACACTATCACAGCCCCTCCCACCTACCGTCCTGGTGCAGCAGGCAGTGTGGCAGTCTCAGAAGTACCACCTTCCTTTACTCTTTTTTATGTGTAGAAGTGTTTTGCCTATATGTACACATGTATGTATACCACCTGCATACAGTGCCCTTGTAGGACAGAAGAGGGCCTCAGGTCCCCTGGAACTGGAATTACAGATGGTTTTGAGCTACCACACAGGTCCTGGGAACAGACCATCAGCCCTCTGAAAGAGTATCAAGCACTGTAAACTCTGGGCTGTCTCCAGTCCTTACCCTTCCTTTATCTTTATGGGAATAAAATTAGGTTAGGCTGTTCTCCTTCGCTGCATTTCCTCTGAAGAGCCTTGAACCGCCTGTGGATACATCCCATGCTATCATTATCATCACCACTATCACCAATGTCACTATCATCACAAACGCCATCACCATCACCATGGCCACTATTGCCGTCGTCGTCATGGCTACCACGACCACCATCATCACCACCATCATCACCACCATCATCACCATTGCAGTTATCAGCACTATCAGGAATACCACCTTCACCACTTCCCTCACCACCGCTGTCACCATTATCACCACCTCCATCATTACCATTTGTGGTGGTTTGGAAGAAAACGGCCCCCACAGGGAATGACACTAGTAGGAGGTGTGGCTTTGTGAGAGTGGGTGTGGCCTTGATGGAGGAAGGGTGTCACTGTGGGGGTGGGCTTTGAGATCTCCTATGCTCGAGCTACACTCGGTGTGGCACACAGTTCCTTTGCCCCTGCAGGTTGAGATGCAGAACTCTCAGCTCCTTCTCCAGCACCGTACCTGCCTGCACGCTGACATGAAGATAACAGACTGAACCTCTGAAGCTGTAAGCCAGCCCCAATTAAATGGTTTCCTTTATAAGAGTTGCCGTGGTCATGGTGTCTCTTCACAGCGACAGAAACGCTAAGACACCATCACACGTATTAAAACTTGCTGGAACTAGGATTTTAAAGGATGAAGTAGACAAGAAGGAGGCTCAAATTCACCAAGCTCTCACCATCGACAAGTACCATACAAGGCTCACACTAAGTGCACTTAATCTTCAAAGCAATCCTCTGAAAGGGGTTTTATTACTGTATTTCTCCACTGTAGGACAGCATCTATTTCAAGAAGTACTAACACCTTACATGCCACTAAAAAGACAAAAACACAGATAAATAGACTAGGATATGCTGACTTCTCATTACACCATTGAAAGATATTTCTCGGTGTTTGAGCTGCCTGCATCAATAACCAACTGTAATGTTTTCACAATTCAATGGGAGCAACGTAGGCCCAGCACAGAGTAAGTACTGGGCAGCCTGGCTGTGAACTCAGGAAAGCTGGACTCCTGCTCTTTCTTCGCCCTGTACAACCTCACGCCCCATTCTGCACACACCAGGCTGCAAGCCACTCCTTCAAGACAAGAATGGAGAAAGCTGAATAAAACAGCAGGAATTTGTCATACTACCTTGCCAAGATGCTGCCAGCCCAAAACACACCTCTTCCTTCCCTTAAGACACTATCACCTCATCAGAAAGTCACAAGAAACATTGTAACAAGTCACATTCCCTACCATGTGTAGGATTTTCATAATACAAAATGAACCTATTGTGTGAAATGAGCTGTCTTCCTTAAACACAGCACCATCTTCGCCATCATCATCATCACTGCCTTCCTGACAATCATCATCATCATCATCATCATCATCATCATCATCATCATTATACCATCACTACCATCACCTTCATCCACATTATCTCCCTCATGACCATCAGTACATCAATATTAGCACCAGCATCAGCACCATCACCATCATCACTGTCACCCTCAGGACCATAAACATCACCATCATCACTGTCACCCTCAGGACCATAAACATCACCATCATCACTGTCACCCTCAGACCATAAACATCAGCAGCATCACCATCATCACTGTCACCCTCAGGACCATAAACATCAGCAGCATCACCATCATCACTGTCATCCTCAGGACCATAAACATCAGCATCATCACTGTCACCCTCAGGACCATAAACACCACCATCAGCATCATCACTGTCACCCTCAGGACCATAAACATCAGCAGCATCACCATCATCACTGTCACCCTTAGGCCATAAACACCAGCACTACCATCATCACACTGTCACCATAATCATCACCACCAACATTACCCCCATTTACAAAAGAGAAGCCTGGGGCTGATAGACATTAATGAGCAGCCAAGGAGCTCCCATGCAGATAAGTAATAATAACAGCAAAGCTTCACCAAGACCTTCCAAGTTGACTGCCACATAGGCGACCTGCAGTGCCGGTGTGCTGTTTGATGAAATACTCATGGTGTTTGCTGTGAGGAATGCTAGTCTTGTGCCCCTAACTCATAATCAAAACGAAAAATTACAACTTGGAAGACACAGCAGATTAGAAAAGAAACTTTTTTCCTTGTGTGTTATTACTTATTACTGCAATTTATTTATTTAAGTAGCAATAAGATGGAAAACAGGAAAAAATCTTGTTGTGAATTCACCCAGACCAAATATACTTACTAATCTCACCCACTGCACAGCTTGAGAACAGACCCAAAACCAGGCAACAGTGAACCACCATTCCAGGTGGACAACCTTATAAGCAAATAAATGTGCTAACACCGCCCTCTGGTGGCCATCTATGGCAGTACAGCAAAATCAAAACAAAGCTACCACTGACTTTGCTAGACACTATTCTGCCTATCACCCTACTTAATTAACCTTTACATTCACCTCCCCAACGAGAGGCTTTTATGTCCATTTGATAATGAGAAGAGTAGGCCATGGAAGGGATTACTGGGTCCAACAGCAGGAACAATCTGAAGTCACCATTTGATCAGGCTGTTTTTCCACAGCTCTAATGGACTTGTCCTGGCAACTGAGGTGCACCTAGTCAAACTTGGCTGGTGAGTCAGGCCAGACTTAAATAACTCTAACAGACTGTCCTCACAGCCAGCCACTGCCTGGCCCATTCTTAATCTTCCGAAAAGTTACTTTCAAATCTTGGGGCTTTCTCATTACTAAGACACACAGCTCCATGCAGCAGCAACGATGCTAAGAAGACTCAGCAGAGGCGCATGCGTGCACTGATGGGAGTTTGAATACGAATGGCCTCCATAGGCTCATACATTTGAATGTTTAGTCAGCAGGCTTGGCACTATTTGAAAGGTCCAGAAGGTTTATGAAGAAGTGTGGTCTTGTTGGAGGAAGTGTGTCACTTGGGCTGAGCTTTGAGGTATCAAAAGCCCGTGCCAGGCCCAGGTTCTCTCTCTCTCTGCCTGCTGGATGTAGCTCTTGGCTATGCCCCAGAGCCTCCCTGCATGCCACCATGATGATAATGAACTAAACCTCTGAAATGCAAGCAAGGTCCCAGGGAAACACTTTCTTTCCTAAAAGTTGCCTTGGTCAGGGTGTCTCTTCACAGCACTAGAACACTGACCAAGACAGCCAGTGCCTCTGTGTAAAACAGAGCGGACTTCCCCAATGTGACTGGGGCCTCCTGCAGGAGGAGTAGATTTCCATCTCCTGATCTGCTACATGTCACTCAGCACATGATGTGACATCCATTCAGCTGCTCACTACTGTATATCCTGAGTGGGAACAGGTTCACATGTGTACCATGAGTGGTTATAGGTTCACGCAGATCTGTGTGAAGACATACAGAAGCACCTCAAGGATGAACTTTTAGCCTTTTCAGCTGCAGGGTGGATTCATCTAGGGACTGAACTGCTGCCCGCACAGAGCAAAGGACTCTTTTATCGTTTTACAAATCACACCTTTAGCGAGTCAATTCCTACACCAAAAGTCTTTGATCTAAGCCCCCAAAAGGGATAAATAATGCCAAATGCAAATTCTCAGTACAAATACCAGTTTTCTGGGTTGTTTATACTAAGTTTGCATAGGCTTTGATCCCCTGGGAAAACTCTCAGATAAGACTTTAAACAGGAGGTACAGAGATGGGGCAACAATTACAAAAGGCAGATTGTGGCCAGGTTTAACACTCCAGTGTCAAATCGGCTGGGGACAGCTTGTGGGAATTCTTCCTTCAGCTCACCTGTGTGACCTATGCTCTACCAACAAGGTATGCTTTAGTCTCAGAAGACTTAGACAGCCAACGTTAAAGGAAAGGATGCAGGAATAAATGGATATTCTGATTCAAAACAGCATAGATCTGACCCCAGCTTTGATCCACATAGCTGTTGTGACCCAGGGCATGTGTACGTAGTCTCTGTGAACTCGTTTCTCCCTCTGTCCAGAGCTGTGGAGGACAGCAGGATGCTGAGAATACAATGGACCGACCTCAGTGCCTGTAGCCAAGAGACACTACCCTACACAATACAGGAGAAAGGGCATCACTTAGGCCGGAGTCAGAGCCTCTCAGCTCACAGATGGCCCTGGTTTCTCCAGTGGCACATAAAACAGAAGTCTCGAAATCTCTTCAGGTCTCATTTTTCTCATCTGAATGACAAACAGCTCAAGCTGTTATTTGGAAATGTTTGGAAGTGGAAGCTGGTCTTAGGCTGGCCATATTCAAAGCCTGAGAAAACAAAGCCAAAGCAACGGGAGGGGACAGAGAAGACCCCAGCCTCCCCAGCCACAGAGAATCCCCACGGCACCTGCCAGCTCTGTCCTACTGATGTCTCAACGAATGCACACCTTTAATGTGTAGAATTACCAGGCATCTCCTAAGATGCTGATGTGCACGCCAACCTCTATAGCTCACAAAGTTAACATGTTTATTAAATGCTAGGGAGAAATCCCAGAGGGGCTTCTCTGCTGAAGCTGAATTAACAAAATAAAATGAGGAATGTTCAATATCCGCTATAATTATGGCTGGGACAACAGTTGCATTATAATTTTATGCGTACACATTTCTTCCACGATAAAACTTGGCATGAAATTTTTAAAGTTATTTTTCGGCTCTCTCAAAGTGAGAGTCCTGGGCAATGAAGTATGTTTACACTGAACAGGGTAATCATACTGGTGGAAAACGTGGCTCTTTCCACAGGAAACCACCAAAAATACCGAGAGAGACAAGAACAGTCCCTGACCCCAGCAGACCAGTGGGAACACAGGACCATGAGCTCCTAACACAGAAACTAATAGCACACTCCATGAGAAAATGGTTGAGGCCACCACCTATAACTCACCTGATGCCCCTGAGCAACCAAGTCTCTGCCACTATTCCCATGCTGAACGTAAAAGCAGCCAAACCTCCATTTTGCTGGTTTCTGAGAGAGAAAGAGTCATGCCCACAGATGACAGCAACGTGTTTTCAAGTGCCTAGCTTTGGTTTTCTGGTTTTGCTCATCTTTCTTCTGAAATAATGGGCTGCTTTCAAGCCATTGGCAACTGTGTCCCAAAGACGCCACAGACCACACTTCATCAGCCAGCAACATACCTGGAGCCACCTCCACTTTCTGAATATGCAGACTCAGCCTGGATACAGGAACTACAACTGCCCTCACTGACCCAACAGGGATGGCAGGGAGGGTGATGGGGAGCCATCATATGGGTGATGGAGAGCCATCATCATATAGGTGATGGGGAGCCATCATATGAGTGATGGGGAGTCATCATCATATGGGTGATGGAGAGCCATCATCATATAAGTGATGGAAAGCCATCATCATATAAGTGATGGAGAGCCATCATCATATGGGTGATGGGGAGCCATCATCATATGGGTGATGGGGAGCCATCATATGGGTGATGAAGAGCCATCATCATATGGGTGATGAAGAGCCATCATATGGGTGATGGGGGAGCCATCATCATATGGGTGATGGAGAGCCATCATATGGGTGATGGGGGAGCCATCATATATGGGTGATGGGGAGCCATCATCATATGGGTGATGGAGAGCCATCATATGGGTGATGGGGGAGCCATCATCATATGGGTGATGGGGGAGCCATCATCATATGGGTGATGGGGGAGCCATCATATAAGTGATGGGGGAGCCATCATCATATGGGTGATGGGGGAGCCATCATATGGGTGATGGGGGAGCCATCATATGGGTGATGGGGGCATGGCAGGTCAACAAAGTACTGATGCTGAAGCGAGCAGGCAGCATTTTAGATCCTAAAGTCTAGCTTGCTAGCTAATACTTCTCTGCTTGCATGCTCAGTCCTCTGAGACACACACGCACACATGTAAAGCACAAATGTGTGTGTACATGTATATCCATGCACACATACATACAAGCAAAAATGCATGCACAGACACATGGGCAAACAACACACACACACACACACACACACACACACACACACACACTCACTCACTCACTTTAGGAAAACGAAGGGCACAGGCAATTCAGAAACTAGTAAAACAAAATAGCGTCATGGTGAAACCAAGTAGAAATGGAGGCTATGACTCTTGAGGAACTGAGAAGAAGCAGGAAGAAGGGAAGAAAAGAGGTCAGGAAATGAAGGGAAGCAGAACAAGATGGCAGGTACTAGGACGACTTGTCAGAAGCCAGGGTACAGGTAAGGGGAGGAAAGTGGACCCAGCTCTGGAAGGTGAACCCAGCCTCTCCACATAGGTCCAAGTTCTGCTCACATAATCTACGCCCTGCGCCCTCAGCCCAGCAGGACAAGGAAGAAGAGTTACAGAAGGCCAACAAAGCATGGAGGAAGGACAGGACCGAAGGAGGGGCAGCCAGCCCACACAGTCTCACTGTCCTGTTTGGCTGCTGCTCTCTCATCTGGCTTAACGCTCAAGACTGAAGCAGTTTGCTTCCAAGAGGCACAAGCACTCTGGTTGCCACAGGACAGTGCTCTTGTCCCCTCCCCATGGATGCAGTCTGTAGACACACTGCTGCTTGGGAGAGGGATCCAACCAAGCAAAGCCAAGCCCTGGGAAATTCGGGCCTGACTCAACCCACTTCAATGCAGGCAACATTTCCAACCAACGAACCTGAACTTCGCATGAGTCGTGGGTAAGCTGAGTAGGAGCTGTGTAGCTTGCAAGTTAAAGAACCCACTGAGTAAACTCAGACTTGTAAGTGACCACCAGCCAGGCAGGGTGGACTCCATAGGTCCTCCGTTCCTCTAGAGTCCTGGGAAGTGTCTCTGAAGATGGTCCTGCCTGCAGGACACTGGCAGGGACGGAGTCAGAAGTGCCCTTGCAGATAGGTGAGGAGCCACGCCCATTCCAGCACAGGCACCAGTAAAAGGCCCAGGGTTTGTCTAGACAAGTGCTGCTAAATGAAATACGAGTAGCCACAGACGGGATTTGAAACTTCTAGAAGCCACATTAAAATAAAACGAAGCACCCAGGATGACTTTTAACAGCACTGTTTATTTAACCGAGTAGACCTACAACAGCATCTACCCTGTAGTCAGTCCATTTCCCAGAGCTCCATGAGAAACTCCATCCTTTCTGTACTACCTCTTCACACTCGAGAATCTTTTCCACTTCTAGCACATCCTGGTCTGGGCTGTAATACACCCAGGACCCACTGACACTGTTTCCAGAATACCTGGAATGTCTGTCACTGTACATCAGAGTCATAGCAGACATGCCTCCTTCCCTTACCCCCAGGAGGCTGGGATACAGCCTCTACCCCTCAAAAACCTTTGCAACTCAGTAAATCTAGAAAGTGGGGACACAGAGTTATTAGGAAGGTGGAAATGCATGGAATGACTACAGTGCTGGTCACACTCTGCAGGGAAAGGCAAGAGACAGAGGGACATGTTCATTGACTACTGTCACAGGTTTAAATGCCGACTGTGTGCTCAGGGCTCCAGAGGTCACAACCAAAACAGATAATAGCCTGGTAGAAGCTAGAGACAGATGTGGAAAACAAGCTAACTCAAATTCAAATTGTAAATGTCTGCTTGACTTATTATAAAAGCCTGAGATCGCTCTGTCTTATTAAGAGTCCAGGGTCTCACAATTAATTCCAGGAATAAGAACTTCCCTTTAATATTCAGACATCACTGGGGTCTTTTGCAACTCCAGAGGAGAACATTAATTTAAGGAAAACAAGTAGAGAAAGAAGTTTCCAAGCCACCACCCACCCACCTACCCTCAGCTCACCCAAACCATCCAGCTCCTTTTCCCGAAGACAAAATACGAAATAAGTCGTAGAGCTAGTCTCTAAATAACTGTGCTCTGTGGCTACCTTATACAGTGGCTTCATATTTCAGTTGTTAATGAATGCCCAGTATGTGTCACATCCTCTGCCAGGCACAATTAGAAATGAGGAAGACACAGGGCCTCCCTCCAGGAACACAAATGAGCCACTCCATTTGGCACGCACGCCAGGGTTGCTCTCTGGGGCTGGACTTTGTGGACACTTGCCACTGGTGGGAGAGAAATGCTCCACTCAACCACAGGCCAGAGTCTTTCAGGGTCAGACAGCCCTGCCTGCCCCCCTCCCCGACCCCCCACACACACCCCAGCGTCACTCTGCAGGGCAGCTGCCACCTATGTTTATACCAGCGGGAACCTCAGAGAGTCAGGCCAGCTGCCCTCGCCCCAAGGGCTCCTGGGAGTCCTGCCCCAGGAAGACACTGGCAGCCCAGCCCTCTCCCAGGCCAGGGCTGTGAGGACACAAGCGGGCAAATGAGAACTCTGGCAGGGGCAGCTAACTCCAGCTCAGGCACCTCCACAGAGAGGGAGACATGGCAGCACCTGCTCCTTGTCTCTCCAGCTTGTTCATGAATTCAGGATCTATTCTTGAAGTCTCAGACCCAGCTTTGTTCTCATAGAGAGGCTTCTGTAAGCATTTTCATCTGGGTGTCCAGAGTCCCCTATCCCTTACATACTGCCTTGGAGTATGACCACAACTTATAACAGCAGATTTAGTGGTGGGCTTATCTGATTTCCCTAATATAGTATAAGCTCTTAAAACACAAAGAGCATACAATTAAAAAAAAAATAAAGTCCTGAAAATAGAAATGTTAAACATTACCAAAGACATTCCCTCTGCACGGAGCAAGCTGCACTTCGTTTTTGGTGAGGCCAGGACACTTCCAGTCTTCACCTGAGGACCCTGAGACCGTGAACCAAGGCTTTCCTAACTCCCACTTCCTAGCAAAACAAGCAGGACCCTGAACTGAGTAAGAAGATGAGGCTCGGGGTGGGACAGCCACCCCTAGTCCCAGCAGTGAAAACAGTGACAGCCGGCCCCATCCATAATAAGAATATATGCAGTGTCTAAATGGTGGATTAAAGGGATTCATAGGAGGTGGAGGCCAAGTGCCTGGAGAGGAGATGCTCGCTGAAGGCCACCAGAGCCTAGGCAGCACAGCCCAGCTCAAACATACAGCCTTAGCTCAATTCCAACGCCATCCAGGGCGTCTATGGCTTTCCTAGAGACACACCCCATCCCTAACTCTCTGCAGGTCTCCATGTTTACAACTCACACATAGAAGAGGAAAAAGTAAAAAAAAAAAAAAAAAAAAAAAAATTCTGCTCTCTCGCTGAAATACAAGAAATATACTGCTCTAGAAATTCATATATTCAATAGAAATAAATAAAATAAACAAGTGTAGGAACCCTAAAGTGAAATCGAAGAGATGCAGTCAACTGTTCACATTTTAAAGAAATGTGTGTAATTGCACTGAACAAGAGGAGAGGCAAGATGGTCACGACAGACTTTGGAGGGTGAAATCTCTTTGGAGGAAGGAGCTCTGGTCAGCAGACATCTTTCACAGAGACACCAGTTTGGGATTCAGAAAGTACTTAGCATATTCTAGGAAAGAGCAAGCAGCCAGGCATGCTGTGGGTTCAGAAAGGCTTTCTTTCTACCAGGAAAGGAACTTATGAATGTGCCGAGTAGGGAGGAGAAAACAAGCCCTGTGGTGTTAAATTGGAATTGGGAAGTTCTATATAAAACCAACAGCCTTGCAGATCAAAACATAGATGGGAGTGTGGATGAGCATAGATGCATTATATACCATATATACAAAGAGACACCCATTTCCTAGCTGTGTTTACAGAGAGGGTTGAGACACAAAAGCCCACCAGTGACATCCCCAGTCTTCAGGTCTCCTGGAAAAAGCATCAGGTCCCAGACCTGGAATAAGGAAGAAACAGAATAAACCCAGAACATCTTGGACCAGAAAGCAATGAGGTGCTCAAGAAAAAGCAGGCATATCAGGACACAAGGCTTTAGGAGCTTCAAACAGCCTGAACAGTTAATGTGAGCATCAAAAGAAACAATGAGAAAGGAGTATAAATCCCTGGCTAAAATAAAGAGTCCTTGAGTCTCCAGTGACATAAATCAATCAACAAAAAGAAGACTTTCTTGCCTGTAGAGAATGAATGCCCACTACTGTGGTATCCCTCGAATACACATGCTACATGCAAACACCATGTGTACAGGGTACAGGTACATAGGAATAAGACAGGAATATAGGAATAAGATAGAAACATAGGATATAGAAACAAGCTTAAGGGACAGAAACTGACATTCATCAGCTTGGCCAGCAAAAATGGATTACCCTTTAACTGGGCCCTTCCATGTTTTACAATGGGCAGCTCTGTCAACAACCCAAATGTTAGTTTTCTTTTACTAAAGATTGCCCTTTGTAGCCGTGGGGTTAGCTATTCTTGAATAACCCCCTACCACTCACTACCGAAACCAAAGTTAACTTTGAATGAGTTCTGCCTGACAACCTGCCTTGTGTTGTTTTGTCGTACCCCCCCATGAGAACACAGCTATGTCAGAAGTTTCAGGTTTGGGCAAATATCAATTAACTGAGTCAGAGAGGGTTGTGTGTACACACACACACACACACACACACACATATCATTTAGCTGAACCCCTTCCAAAACCTTGTTAATGGGAAATTGTAAAAACCTAAAAACAATTTGTCTCTAAAAGCTTAACTTCAAAATTGTAACAGTTCCTTTGTCCATGCCTAGAGGTTCTCCTTTCTATAAAAAGGGGCTCATAATCCCCCTCCAGCTGCCACAGCCTCAGAATCCTGAACACTGGCTGTGGTCTCAGCTAGCTGATAAGCTTTTGTGCCCCACGGCGATATTTCCTTTTTTCTCTTTGGTTTTTGGAATGAAGTCTGCTTCTGGTTTAATGGACTTTGGTGGTCTGTCCCCCATTATTGAGTCACTGGAGACCCAACATGTGCTAACCCTAAATTCACACGGTGTTTTTTGTTTTTTGTTTGTTTATTTTTTGTTTCATGAGACAGGGTTTCTCTGTGCATCTTTGCACCTTTCCTGCAACTCACTCTGTAGACCAGGCTGGCCTCGAACTCACAGAGATCCACCTGCCTCTGCCTCCCGAGTGCTGGGATTAAAGGTGTGCGCCACCACTGCCCAGCTCACACATTGTTTATACTTTGGTGTAGTTCATATTACAGTTGGGGAGGGGGCGCTCTCTAAGAGCAAAAGAAATCATTGAGCAGGCATGGTAATGTCAGAGTTTGGCAACAATCATCCATGGAAACAGGGCAGAGAAAGGCGGTTTGAGGAAAAGATGTAGCATGACAAACAAAATCTCAAAGTATTTGCCCCGGGGCATTTAATGACAAAGGGGAAATCAGTAGCCTCAAGACAATGAACCTGACCGCCTCAAGCATGCAGCATCAGTGGCAAGGAGATGACTAGAAATCATGGGCCCACTGCAAGCAGTGCTGAGAACTCCACATCCTTCCTGTGGTAATGCCAAAAAGTGCACAACCAGGACTCGATGGTAAGGAAGCACGGTACAGAGTAAAGGAAGGGTAACCTGCCAAACAAATGGCCACACACACACCTCAACTCCCAATGCCATAACACAGAGGCAGAGGAGGAGCTCCAGCCCAGAGAGCTAAGAGACCGGATGCTGGAATGCTGTACATACACAGTATTTCCCTTTGTTATACAGGCCGTTATGGGGACAATTGATGAAATGTGAATCGTAACTGCACTGATGGGATTCTCACATTGTGACTCCAACAATGCCGTTAATGCAGGAAGGTATTCCTGTTTATAGGAAGTTAAACACTGACTAGAGTTAGAAGGAAGTAAGGGGTGTTCTGTCCACGGCTTTATCTCAAAGGGTGCAGAGACACAGACAAGTGGGAAAGACAAAGAACGTAATAAAATGCTAACACTGTCCAGGCTTGGAAGAGAGGGTATATGGGGGGTTTGATGCTCTTGGTTTCTCTGCAAGAGAATTGTATGCAAAAATAAAAGACTAAGACGGAACATATTCCGCAGGCCCAACATTTCCCTCTGAGCATCTCAAGGGGTCAGCACAAAACAGTCCGTCCCCGTCCCATCCCGTCCCGTCCCCCGTACCCCCCACCCCACCCGCCTCTCTGGCTCTTCCCCTCTCCACTGTCCACTGCTCTTTCCATCCTCCCCAGGCCACCAGATTATCTTTTACAAGCTCTCACAGCTACAGCAATCCTCACACACTGGAATTCTCACATCCAATTGGTAAAGAACAAAAGCATCAGATAGCACCAAAGAGGACAAAGTAAAAGTCTATTACTCTAGGTCTTCCTGTCCTGAAATTTGTATAAATGTTTCCATGTTCTGTATCTCAGGTTGCAAACAGTTTGAAAGTTAGTTCTCAGGAACTCTCTTTAGTATTGAAAACAAGCAAGAATGAAGTTGCCCGAGGAAAGGAAGCTTATGCCAACAAGAGCTCCCTACAGAAAACACCATTGGCAGAGAGGATACAATCTAACCCGTCAGGTATCAGAGGAGGAACCTGGGTGGGAAGCCCAGGGAGGTAGTGCTGGTTGAGAAGAATGGACTTGACATAGCCCAAGGCATCCTTGTAGAAGCTGCCCCAAGGCTAGCGGGTAAAGGAGGCATTCTTACCGCTGGCAGTACCAAAGGTGGGCCACCAGGGGATACAGCACCAGGTACCTCATAGTGAGTACATCTGCTCTTAGCTTGTCTGTAGGAGGCCTCCCACTGACATGCTGGGTACCCAGGACACCTGCTTCTTCCTGCAGTCAGTCCCTGCTGCCATGGGCTCTGACACTTGAAAAAGCCCTCAACTGGTTGTTCGAAATGGCTGCAGACTCTGCAAACACTCTTGCAGCAGTCCCTGCTCTGTAGATTGTGGGGGTGACGAGTGGCAGAGCTATCCCTAGAGTTGGTAAGAAAGCCCTCCTGCAGTAGGAGGAAGGTTAATGCAGATGCCTTAGCAGCATCTAAGAAACCAGCAAGTCCCAGAGAGATCGAGTGGAAAACCCACCGGTCTGAAGGGACACTGTTTCCTAAAATGGACTTGTAAATTTAAAGGAGAGGAGGCGTGTTGGGGGGGGGGGTCCTAAACCGATACACCAAGCTCTTCTACAGAGAACAGAACAGAAAGATGGCGGGCGCCAGCACCCTTCCCACCGTGCACGAGGATACTGCTTCTCCACGACATTTCCCTGGTGCTGCTCCTGAAACAAGGAGGCTTGATTCTACCATCTGAATAGGTCACAGGATGTGGTTTGGGGTCGACAAGTAATATGCAAATCCTGGCTTGGTCAATGGCACTGGTACCAGCCTGTGACCCAAACTCTGTCCTTCAGGCTGTCAATCAAAGACAATATCCTATTAATAGAATTGCAGTCACAGTGGGGGAAGCAATAGCTGCAGGGGTTACTCACGCATGCACGCGCGTGCACACTCACACACACACACACACACACACACACACACACACACACACATACACACACAGTTTAAAATGTAAAAAATAAAACCTCTTTGCTGTTGACAAGCATGGGTGCTGCAGCCTTGAGGCAGGGGGAGGGCCTTGGACCTGCCTCTACTGAATGTACCAGGCTCTGCTGACTCCCCATGGGAGGCCTTAGCTTCTTGTAGGAGGGAATGGGGGGTGGGTTTGGGTGGGGAAGGCTGGATGGGCAGGAGGAGGGAAAGGGGGGATCTGTGATTGGTATGTAAAATGAATGTTAAAAAAAAATCTTAATTAAAAAAAAGAAAAGAAAAAATTCACACCAAGGGGAGGGGGGGAGAACATGGGTGCTGGAAGGTTCATGCTTGATAGGGTGTAGAGGCCAGAGCAGGAGCAACACCAGGAAAGGCTGGTGCCCCACTGTGACAGCCCAGCAGCCTATGGGCTGCTCTGGGCCCTCATGGCTGAACACAATAGAGCAAACACAACAGTGGACTCTGGTATGTGTAGGGAGTAACATTCCAGGGCAGATCAAGCACCCACAGGCTGGCTGGAGGAAGTCTCAGGCACAAGAACTTTCAAGGCCGCAGCAAAATACTTAGCGGCCTCTAAGCACCAACAGGCACTTCACCTGATTGCATCCCTCAGGGAACAGAGTTCTCAGAGAACACTGCCAGCTCCAAATTTACAGCAGCGCAAAGTGGGGCTCAAAAGAGTTCCCTGTCACCCAGAGAGGCTGGGTCACAAAGCTAGGTCTCCTGGCCTGGAAGACACTGCTCTCTCCCAAGGTCTAGATCCCTCAATACTCAACCGAGCAAGAAGCAAAACTCATGAGACAGCCAGAAGCTGCCTGAGTAGATGGGGGCAAAGACTAAACAGAGCTCAGGCCATCTTGACAGGCTAAAGGCTGCCCAGTAACTCTGCCAACAGATGGCAGCTGGAGGCAGGGCAGGGACAGGCAGCGCACACTTACTCACCAGGACTGAGGTGATACAAAGACAACACACAGAGGCTAAGGTTCAACTCTTGACTGTCAATGTTCCACCCCCGGAGAAGCACTGGTCAAGCAGGTGGACATGCAGAGGCCACCCCATGCCCTTCCCCTGCTGGGTCCTTCTAGATTGGTTTTTCGGCTCAAACATCACCTAGAGGCTTTCCTGAGCCCCTCTCCAGCCCAGTAGGCAGTGATCACCTTCTGTTGTCTCCACCTTGCACACCTATGGACCACTGCACTATTCACTGAACTTCAACCCAGGACAGGAAAGTGAAGCTATCGGGACCAGTCAAGGCGCTGACCACTTCCATTGCCCTACTCAGTCCCTTCTCCTGCCAGCTTCTGCCGGAGTCTGATATCTTGAACTCACTCATGATCTTCTGGGCTATAAAGGGCTTGGGCAGACCTACCTCTCCAGCTCTGCCATCTTCAGTAAGCAAATCTCAGCAAAGCAACCACAGGTTTTTGTTTTCATTTTCTTTTTAATGTGCATGGTATAATATACATAACATAACATAAACCTTAGCATTTTAAACACTTTTAACTCTCCAGGTCAGGGCGCTAGGTACATTCATCCTGGTGTGCAGCCATCACCACTAGACATCTCCAGAAATGTTTCTTCTTCCCAAAGAGAACCTCTGTTCCCATCAGACACCATTTCTCCTGCTCCCTCCTCCCAATCCTAACAGCTACCACTAACCATTCACCAATCAGAAATCAAAAGTCTTTTGGGGGAAAAAAAAAGTATCTGTTTTAAACATGCATAGACTTTTTTTCATGTTATTAGTCCCCAAATAAACACTGAATGATTGATCTAGTTTGCTTCAATGTCACTGAATAAAACACTGACCAAAGCAAGTTGGGGAAGGAAAAGGTTTCTTTGGCTTACAGGATACAGTCTATCCATCATCAGAGGACCCAAGACAGAAACCTGTAACAAGAACTGAGGTACGGATCATGGAAGAGGCTGCTTACTGGCTTGCTTCCACAACTTGCTCATCTGTTGTTATACAACCCAGGATCACCTGCCCAGGGGTTGAACTGCTCACAGTGGCCCGGGTTCTCCTACATCAATCACTAATCAAGAAAATGCCCCCATAGAGAGGCCAATCGGATGGAGGCAGTTCCTCAATTAAGGTTCTCTCTTCCTAGGTGACTCTAGTCTGTGTCAAATTGACAAAGACTAACCAGTGTGCTGTGGATATTGTTCTGTATGCTGTGAATGTGTTGCTCTGATTTGGTTGATAAATAAAATGCTGATTGGCCAGTAGCCAGGCAGGAAGTATAGTGTAGAAGGGATAAGCAGAGAGGAGAATTCTGGGAACAGGAAGGCTGAGTTAGAAGATGCTGCCAGCCACTGCCATGAGAAGCAAGATGTAAAGATACTGGTAAGCCACGAGCCACATGGCAAGGTATAAATTTATAGAAATGGGTTAATTTAAGATGTAAGATCTAGCTAGCAAAAAGCCTGAGCCATTAGGCCATACAGTTCATAATTACTCTGTGTGTTTACTTGGGTCTGAGCAGCTGTGGGCCTGGGCGGGACTGGAGAAAACTTCAGCTACACCAGTGCACTACTTAATAGCATTAACACTGTGTTGATTGGTATTAAACAATACAAACAATCTATACATGATACAAAGCTTACAAAAGAATGTTTCTACAGTACATGTAAGTATTGCACCATTCTATATCTGGGACTCTAGCATCCACAGATCTTGGTATCACTGGAGGGTCTGGGAACCAATCTTGTTCACTGATACCAAAGGACAACTTTGTTTTCATAATCTTCCTATTTAGAAAATGTTTGTCTATGTTCTATATGTTGTGAGTCCCTTGAATACAGGCCCCTTGGCCACATGCACTCATACACAGCTCCAGGGAGAATCATCCCCACAGAGTACTATGGAAGTAAAACTATGGATTGCCCTGAAGCTCAGGCCTTGGGTGCACTTACAGTAGTCCCTGGATACTGGTGTGACAATTTGGCAGGCTCCATGGACAGCCTTTAGTAGACTGGGCGGCCTTCATGCAATTGTCCCTTCCTGCTCAAGCCTCTCCAGGTCACCAGGCCTAAAGAACTAAAGCCAAGCCTGATCTGGCCCAGGCCCAGACTCTGGAACTTGACAAGATTTCAGGAGAGTATCTAAGATGAGCCTCTTAAGGGGGTTAATGACCTGACATGGATCTCACCCTTCTGGGTACCTGGTTCTGAAGCCCACCCTGGAACCAGCCTAATGGCTCTAACTCCAGCTTCTGCTTCATCTGCAGGGCAAAGACAATAAACCCACTCTTCTGAGCTTTTGTGAAAAGATGTGAAACACCTGGCTGAGCAGGTCTACAGAATAGTGGTTATTACCAGGTCCCATTTCACTTGCCACAGCGGCATGATTTAATAAAGGGCCAGGCCACTGTACCATGCACAGTGATTTACAGTTTCAAACCACTTTCATGACACATCAAATTTCCAAGGATACTATCAAAATCCACAAGATGGGGAGGGGAAAAGAAGGGAAGCAAAAGACAAAAATGGCAGAGAACAAAGGGAACACACCGAGTGCCTGATTCTTCCCCGTGGAACTTCTTTTTTTTTTTTTAATATTTTTTAAGATTGATTTATTTATTATGTATACAGAAGAGGGTGCCAGATCTCATTATAGATGGTTGTGAGCCACCATGTGGTTGCTGGGAATTGAACTCAGGACCTCTGGGAGAGCAGTCGGTGCTCTTAACCTCTGAGTCATCTCTCCAGCCCCTCCCGTGGAACTTCTATGCCACACGGCCCAGTGCTCTGCCCGGACCGTTTTCACATGCTGTTGTCACAGGACTTTAACATAAAATGTCCCCATAGGCTTGTGTGTTTGAACAGTTGGTCCCCAGCTGGTGGCGCTGTTCAGAGAGGTTGTGGAACCTTTTGGATACAGGGACCAGATGACAGATATAAGGCCACAGGGCCGGGGGTTATGGTTGATAATGGAGGCCCGTTTAGTCAAGGTGTGTCTGCTTCCGGACCCACTGAGATGTAACAGGAAGTACGCAAGCTCCTTGTAACCATGGACAGAAGCCCAGCTGCCATGCCTCTGCCAGAAACCATGAACTAAAATAAATCCTTCCCTGTGTTGCTTCTGTCAGTTAATTAGTCACAGCACCCGCAGCAACAACAACAAAGTCACAGAAATGAGGGGGGATGATGCTCAGCAGGACTTCTCCCCTACTGGCCCCCGCCCTGGCTTTTCTCCTGCTCACTGCATTACCTGAGCCTGGCTCACCACTGAGTCCAAGAACCGCTGAAAGCTCTTAACCAAGGAGCCACGGGTCCAAAATCATTGAACATGGCTTTCTGGCCCAGCGTGTAGGAATACTAAATGTAGTTTTATTCACAGTAATCAAAAACTGGACATGGGCTCTGGTGTCAGAGAGTCCCACGCACTCCATGTCCCCAAACACGTTGCATGTTGGCATCTTAAAACAAGAGCATGCACAGTGCTACCTCATTTAACCTGCACGCATGAGCAGCAATGCTGAACACATGCTTACATCTGTTGTCTCCAGACAGAAGTTTCTTCCGTTTTTTTCCTGTCCTAAAGACTTGCATAGCTGTCTAGCAGTTGTCTCTTCTAGCTGTACATTCTGATCATGTGAACAGGTGTGACTGGCTATGTCAGGCTTCCACCCCATTAAAGGAGCTGCCTCTTTAATGTGGTAATATAACAGGCAGGACCATTGGTAAGGAACCTGTGTCTTTAAAAGCCAAACATGTCTGTAGCTGACTATGATGGTTTGAAAAGGTTAGGGCTCCCATAGACTCATGTGTTTGAATGCTTGGCCCATAGGAAGTGGCACTATTAGGAAGTGTGGCCTTGTTGGAATAAGTGCAGCCTTATTGGAAGAAGTGTGCCACTGTGAAGGCAGACTGTGAGATTTCATACATACTCAAGCTATGCCCAGTACACGGTTTTTCCTTCTGTTGCTTGTGGATCAAGATGTAAGACTCTCAGCCCCTTCTCTAGTACCACATCAGCCTGCACACCCCGGCCACAATGACAATAATGGACCAAACCTCTGAAACTGTAAGCCAGTCCAATTAAATGTTTTCCTTTATAAGAGTTACCATGGTCATGGTATCTCTTCACAGCAATAGAAACCCTAACTAAGACATCAACAAACTAGCAACTCCACAATCACCAGGTACTTACTGCCCATGAGAAATGGAGATAAACATCCACAAAAGGCTTACAAGACCATTCAATGCAGCTTTGTTCACAGAAATAAAAAAGCGGAAACATGCACTTGGCTGCACGCTTTAATCCCAGTACTTAAGAGGGCAGAGACAGAGGGATCCCTGAGTTCAAGGCCAGCCAAACCTACATAGCAAGACCCTACTCAAAAAACAAAAACCAGCAGACAAAAGAACCCAAAACGGGAAACATGAGAACAGCTCAGGTATTTATTAAGAAAGAAACATGCAAACAAACTGTGGTGGTTTCCAGGCACTGGAGTAACATTAAGCAATAAAAACAAACAAATAAAAAAACAAAACAACTGGATTTCTGAAACTTCATGCTGAGTTAAAAAAAAAAAAAGCTAGCACAAAAGAATTATGTGACATTTTACAAAAAGCAAATGTAACTTATGAAGACAGCAAAATTAGGGGTTGTTTGGGCTGACAGATAACGACTGGATGGAAAAGGGCAAAAGAGAATTGTCTGGGGTAATTAAAAAAAATCCTATATATCATTAGAGCCTTGGCTTACCTGGGTACTGGCTATACAAAAGATCTGCGTGTTTCTGTGTATTAAATCACAACTACAAAATGCCTCCTGCGAGGCACCAAAGAGCTCTTTCCCAAGGGCGGGTCAGCAGGCACTGTTCTCCCGGTTCTTAACGCACTTAACGCTTTTGTGCCAAACTCCCAACAGTTCCCACTCCTCAGTCTCAGTGTACAGGCCTTCAGCCCTAATGCCCCTGCCCCCAGCACAATGCACAGGGCACATCTGCTGTGATGTGAACAGAACTTCTCAAAAGAAGTTGCATCTGGCTATTAATTAAAACTCACAAAAGATATGTTGTCTGCAGAGACTGACTGGCTAATTAGAATTTCAGCACCGCGGACAGATTGGAATGTTGCAGGTCCAGAAACTAATTACTTTATCTTGGGCTAAGTTCTGGCCCTCCCCTCCAGAACAGCCATTCATTGGGCCCCTACATACACAAGCACGCATGTACACACACACATGTCAGAACTAACATCTGTGACAAGTGATTAAAAACCATTTACAATCTATTGACTTAGCAGGCAACTAGATTCTAGCAATCCAAAAACTCAGAACGTCATCAGATAGCTTCTCGAGCCAAGAGCAAAGCTTCCCCTTCATGATATTCCCACCTCTCTCATGTGCCCACCCATGTATTCTAAACTTGCTTTGACTTATGACTTTCTCTGTTCTGCAAAACTATAAAAATTTCCTGAAACTGCTTCCACATTGGAACATGGAATTTGGAGTGACCTAAATCTGTGCTCCCAGGCCAGGGTCATTCAAAATAACTCCAGAATAAACCATCTCTAATTCCTTTGAAGATGAGAGCTTTGGTTTTTGCGTCACACCTGTCCTAGCACCCACCTTTCCATTTTTGGTGGGTGGCTGATCACTCTGCAAGACCCAACTCCAGTACCCCATACTTCTGGAAGTCTCCCCAGAACCCCTACATGGAGCCCACTGACATCTTCAATATTTAGGGCTCACATCTATCATGGCTCCTTACACCAGCTGGCTTTCCACTGCTAGGTCTATGTGACACCCTCATGAGGAAAGGGCCCAGTCCAGAGTTTGGCAAACATCTGAGTGCTGGCGATCTCACTGCGAAAGAGTAAGAACAGCCTTAAAGTCATGAGAAACGGTGGCAGCTCATGACGGCCCATCGGCAGCAATGAAGCAACAAGAACACCAAGAATCTGACCAGCTGGAGACCGCAGGAAACTGGGGCCTGAGTTGTGCCAGACACCCCAAGTTCCTTATGTTCCTTGGCTCCAGGTCCCTCACCTCATTGTGGGATGATGTCACCTTCCAACCCAGAGGGCTGGCAGCTCCTTCCACCATCCTCTGATGCCAAGACCCCACCTACCCATCTTGGCCTCTGTCCAGACAGGTTGGAACACAAAGGCACCAGATTCCAAAGGCCAGTGTGTTGCAGGGCCAGTTGTCACAGAGATAAAGGAATGAGAATAGTCTAAAGCAATGAGCAAAGGGACATCTGCACTGCCATGTTTGTCAAAAAAAAAAAAAAAACTAGTAAAGAGAGCCAAAGTAGAGTCAACGGGGTGTCTGTCAGCAGGTGAATGAAGACAATGCATAATGTAAGCAGATACAATGGACTATGACTCCACCTTCAAAAGGGGGGGAAATGCCTTTGCAATTAGACAAGGGAAACAACGGATCTGGAAGATGTATAGGGAACAGAGTGGGGTTCCCAGAAGCTGCAGGGAGATATGGGAGGTGGGGCATGAGCCAAACGGGGAAGCCTCTATTGGCAGGAGTAACCGTTAGGATTCGGCAACCACTCCAGCTGCATGACCACACATGCACAGTTCAACAGCTAAGCAAGGGGTCTTAGGTCTTATGTCATCCGTGTGCTGCATGATTGTGCAAATCCTCTCTCCTCCCCCCACTATCTCTATCTCTCTCTGCTCTCTGCCTGTGCTTCTTCCCCAGGCCTGGTTCTTTTGTCGTCATCCCCCCACTTCCTCCTAATAAAACTCTGATACTGGGTTTTGTCGTGGTCCGTGCCTCATGACGTTTCTGCACTGTATCCAGAGTCGTAACCAGTGTCGATTATCATTTTTAAAACAACATTGGTGCTGTGACTCAACAGGCTCTCTCTGCGCTCTATGTCCGGGGACTCGGTGTCCAGGACCCTGTACAGAGGTTTACTGGACCTACAACTGCCTGCTCCGCTTTTTTCATTTACCCAGCCGCCAGGACCACTACGTACAACACATCGGCCGCCAAGATTGGTGAGTTTTTCCCTTTCTGATCCTCTACCATTTCCCACGACTGTAGCCTAAGATATATTTCTCATGCCAGACCCCCGGGGGTATGACGACACATTCTCTCTTGACAAAATACTGAATGCTATCTGGACTCCCAGGGAGTCCTCCAGTATGTACGCCGCCGCCGCCCCCCCCCCCCCCAGTCCTTACCCTTCTCGTGATGATGATTGGGGTAACTTGTGCTGTTAATTTATACTGATCCGCAGACTACCTATCCTCAGGGACACTTGAGATGGGGGTCTGGGATCCCTTTTGTTATTTTAATTTTTTATTTTTTTTCTCTCGACTGCAGTCATGGGACATGGAGGCATCCTCTTCTTGGTTCCACTCCTCCTTTGAAAAATGCCTTAAATATCCCCAGATACCAGTAAATTTGGCCGTGCAACAGCTTCTTGAATCCCAATATTTCATGAGAATTATCTAACTTCTGCCAGCAAACAGGCAAAAGAAAAGAGTTACCTTATCCCCATGCTTTTAACTAAGCTCTGAACCCTCACATTCCCAAACGTAAGGAATCTCTCACTCCAAAGAACCTTATCTTATCTGTTCTCTGCTCTGTTCTCTGGTACCAGGCGGGCTGCTAAGCATGGACAGGTCTGGAAGCATGCTAGGATGCATGCAAATAAGTTTACAATCAGGACCCACATTGGGATCAAAATAATCCAGATGGCTCTCTAGCCAGAGATTGGTTTACAGCCTGCCTCCTGGTGGGTCTTCCTAAAGCTGTCCTCAAATCACTAAACTATCAAAAAAAAAAAAAAAAAAATTCAAGACATGGAATAAAATCCATCTCGTCTCCCTGACATTAGGGCTAAAAACTTAAGCATCTGGAGAGCAAGGCTTCTGACCCCACAGGTGGAAGTTTCAGCTGTGGCATTTAAGGTGCCATGGGAGAGATGAGAATGCCCGTGAACAGAATTGCCAGGTGCTGGCACACACCATCTAAGCAGCTGCATAAGGGCTTCCAGGTCCCTGTTTTAGATATGTGCTACAAAAGGCCATGTAGACTAGTGCATGTCCTGCCGGGCCATCAACTGAGCCTTGTTCAAAGTGCCACCTAGAGAGAGAACTGGTCAGCTGACTGCCCCTGTGCACCCAGGGGCATGGGGACATCAAACTAAGACCTCTAGTAGACCTCCTAGGCTTGGCCATGGGCTCACAGGGAACCCAGGATGCAGCATGGGGCAATCCATTTCCTTCCTGTTGGACACGGAGCCACTTAATCAGTCCGGAGGAAGTTTTGGGGTCCCACCTCTCCTTCTCATTTCCCTATTGTCGGGGTAGGGGGGACAGCCTTACCCACCTCACCAGACTTAATTGTACTTTAAGGGTTATTTGATGGGAAGAGATTTTCCAGGTAAGATAGGAGCTTTCATTTCATTTGCTCCCTCCATGTGGCTCACTCCAGACCTGTCAGCAGGGCTTCTCCGGCACAGGGACACAGACAGGGCCATGCTCTCTCTCTCTCTCTCAAGTTTCAGAGGACACCAGGATCCACTGCCTTGTCACCAATTCCAGAAGAATGAGGTCTCACCCCACAAGCTTTTCTCTTCCTGGTTCCCTCTTCTAATTAACTATTCAGCTAATTATTACAGGATCACCATAGAGCTGGAGTCCAAAGACCATCAGATATACCCAGGTGGTACGGAACAGTAACAAGTAAAAGTTGTTTACACCCCCAGACCAAAAAGGGTCTGGGCTCTGCAAAAAACAGACCTTAATATAACAACCTATTACTGTTAGATGCTCTCAACAATTGATCACCTGTGTATCCTCAATGCTAAACTAATAAAGGAAACAGGGGCCTTAAAATAATCTGTCTCTAATAAGGCTTATCTCAGGTAAAAATTAAAAACATATCCTAAATCTCTCTCTCTCTCTCACTAACATTAACCAGCAGAGTACTAAACACTACAATGGTCACTAGCCCAAGACTTTAATTTTCTCATGGCTGCTTCTTAATATATTCAAAATTTTTCTGAGCTCCAGAAAATCCACCCGGACAGGTCAGCGAGCTCCGGAACCGGCTTGAATCCACCTAGACAGCACCTTGTCAGATGATTTCCAAGGCAGCAGATGACCCCAGGAGTCTACCTCAGAAGCCCCCTTCTCCACGCCCCCCAAGAGTCAACCAACACCCACCAAGTCAGCTGGAAGCAGTTTTTTCCAGGAGAAACGATGCCCCTATTCCTATTCACCCACTTTTTATAATAAACAAACATATTGGAATGTTAGGATTCTGCCACCAATCCAGGGGCATGACTGTACATGTGCAGTTCAGCAGCTAAGTAAAGGGTCTTAAATCTTACATCATCTGTGAGCTGCATGATTGCGCAAACGTGCGCATGTGCAGCGTGGTCACGCAATCACCGCATCTGTGGTGTAGCTCTGTAAGCCTACCTGCGCATGTGCATGGGAATCCTCCCCTCTCTCCTCTCTGTTCTCTCCTCCCCCTACTATCTCTCTTCTCTCCTCTTCTCTCCTTTCCTCCCCTCTCCTCCCCTCCTCTCCCCTCCCCTCCCCTCCCCCCCCCCCTCTCTCTTCCCTGCACATGCTTCTTCCCCAGGCCTGGTTCTTCCCCCCCCCTCCCTCCTAATAAAGCTCTGATACTGGGTTTTGTCATGGCTCAAGCCTCATGACCTTTCTGCACCGTACCCAGCACCTTTTAAAACAGTAACTATGCTCTCACTTTGTGTGTGATATGCTGCATATCATAGTGACAGGGATAAGTAATATATTTCTCACTTCAAAATCACTAAAAGAACACATTTCAAATGTTCTCATCTCAAGAAATGTTCGACACTTGGGGTGATAGACTGGAATAAGTATGCACCGCTATAATTTTCAGCTTATGCTTTTTAAAACTTCAAAAAGAACAAAGACAATTCTACTCAACATTAAGGCCCTGTTGTACATTAACACATTAGATATGCTAAGCATTATCTTCTCATAAGCAAATTCACTTTTCTATATATTTTACATTCTTTTTGTAGAAGCCAACTTTGAATCTACAATAGATGTCTAACATGTTCACTTTTCTTCACTCAAAAATTACTTTTTTCCCTTCTTTAGGAAAAAAATCATAATCGTGCTGGGTGTGGTGGCACATGCCTTTTGGAAAACTTTGTCTCCAAAAAAAAAAAAAAATCAAATTCTACCCTACCTTTCCATCCACAAACACTTCCCAAAACACGTGGACAGTGACAGTGTGTGGTAATAAACATCATGTGGAGTGAGTGCCACCAACATGCACAACTTAGGGGCACACCATGTGGCACTCAGCAAGGACATGGGCTGGGACCCCTGACCTCAGGAATCCCAGGAGCACATCCCCCCAGCAAAGCCTGTGCTCTTACAGCCCTATGCCCGGTGACAGCCCCTGACGGAAATACCTGCTCTTGCAAAGCTTCACACTCTGAAAGCTGAACAGCCAAAAAGGTAGCAAGGGACAAACGTTACTCTAGGCTAAATCCTCCTCCTCAATTAAATTGGCCCATCCTGATACAGAGCTTTTCAGGGGCAGCATTCATGAACCATCTATAAAAGGAAATGCAATTAGGGGAATCTGTTTAATACACCGAAGAAGTTTGACTGGGCCTGGCCAGGGCAGCCACTAAATTCTACTTAGGAACGGGGTGATAGCTGAAAGGCTGTTACATAAATTAGGGGGGGGGGGGGCAAAAAACTTTGCACCAGAAGAGGCAAATGAGATACCGTGAAAAGAACAAGACAGAGCAGAGCTCTAACTGGGCCAACGACCACCCCAGTTTGTTTACCACCCAAGGCTGCCCTTCCATCTCCTTATCTATGGCTCTGCCTCTCCTAAGTTAAGGACACCGAAACGGGAAATTTCCCAGAAGTTAAGCAGCCCGTGAGTTGACAGAAGTACATTTTGTTCAAACTGTGACCCTTCTTGGTCTGTCATGGCTGCACACGGGGAGATAGCACATGCTCGGGGCTTGCTTTTGTGTCTCTTTGACCTACATCCATTCTGCAGCAGCACCAACAGACACATTGATTCTAGATGCTTCCAAAGATAAAAGTGACAGGTTCTGAAGATAAGGGCTGAAGAGAGGCAGTGGTGGAGGGTAAGCCCCAGGGACGAGATGTTTCTGTTCCCTATGGGCACGGGCTCCAGCACTGAACAGGCTGGAGTGAGCACACGCGCGTCTTCACTCCGCTGTTCAGTATACAGTGGCCCCTACTAAAAGCCTGTTGGAGTTCACAATATATCCCAAGCTGGAAGACGTCTAATTTCTTTAAGCCTCAGCTCTTAGGAATCTGACCTCTCTCAACTTTTCTGTTCTTCAGTAAATGACCAGCAATTAAGAGCAATCGGGAGAACTGAGCAGCGACCTTGAAGAGTCTAAGTCGAAATTGGTGTCAATCATAGCCAGGGGCCCCCAAGCTTAAGGTTGGATAGGGGCATCGGGGTTAAGTGGGAAGTCCACCCTTCCAATCAGTCCAGCCAAAAGAGCTGCTTCCAGCTAGAGAGCCAGAAGGATTGCCTGGAGGAGGTGGCCCTGGAGCCATTTCATGTAAGAGCATGTGGAGCCATTTCATGTAGGAGCATGCGGGCAATGGCCAACAGAGCTGGACTAAAGACAGAAGGTAAATTATTAGTTGCATGGGGCAGGGTCATCCAATCTCTCTCGTTTACTGCTCCCTCCCAGGGTCAGTAGGAAACTTCCCCTCAGAAGGCTAGACCTTCAAAACGTCCTGGCCAAGAACACGGAGCTGATAACTGGGAGGAGGGAAGACGTCTACTTTACAAAGCCTCAAGCGAAGCTCGCCAAGCAGCTGGAGACGACGGGATTCGAACCCCTGCCCCAACCAGACCTGCACGGCTCATCACCGGCTGGCGCCCTAGCACCGCCCCCTGCCCTGGAAAGGGCTGGCACACGCACGCACGGCACAACCCTCGCTTGCCCTCCGCTGGTTCCCTTTTTTTTTTCGCTCTCTCTCTCTGCGGCAGGATAAAGCCGGCTACTGAACGTGGACCGCAGGACACCGCGACGTCCGCGCTCCGCCCGCCCGCCCGCCCGCCGGCCCGCGGATCCCTCCGCCGCCCCGAGCCTGCGCGCGCGGCCTCCCTCCCCCCCACCCCCCCCCAGCACACCACGAGCGGTTTCCCGCGCGGCGCCGCGCCCCACCCCCACCCCGTCGCGCCCCAACCCCCACCCCAGCTCACCTGCCGCCTGCGTCTCCATGGCAACGCCCCCTCGGCGGAGGGGGGGGTGAAAAAAAAAAAGCCTCGGGCTCCTCCTGGGCTCCCTCCCGCGCCAAGCGAGAAGGCCGGGCACCCTGAGGAAACTTGGCTCTTGATTTTTTTAATTTTTTTAGGGAAAGAGCCCGAGAGGTTATGGCGAATCTGCGGCATCCAACATGGCGGATGGAGTCTTCGACCTCCTCCCCACGGGGGATCCGACGCCTGCGTAGCGACGTCCGCCGCGGGGATCCGCCCCCCGGCTCCCAAGACACACTGCGCATGCTCGAGGCTAGCTTTCCCCACCACCACCACTCCCCCTCCCCTCCCCATTTGGTCCCGGCATGCCGCGCGCTGTTTTGAGCCACGCCCGGGAAGGGACGCTCTGATCCCGGAACGTGGGTGCGGGGATTGGGAGCGTCCTGAGTCCGTCTCCGCTGGGGGGACGGCTGCGCGGGACGAGCTGGCAGGCTGCTTAGTGCACTCTTTTGCGCACTAACTTCCCCTGGGCTCAGGTTCCTAAACTTGCCCATCGGGCTGCTTGGCAGCAGCGTGTAGCGGTGATGCCGTCCCCGGGACGCCCTGCCGAGGTGTGGTTGGCACCGGTTGTCGGGGCGTGCAGCCCCACGTGAGGATGCGGCGCCCCTCCAGTTCTCGAGCAGAGCCCGGTTGGGTGTGAGCGTGCCTTGCACATCATTTCCCTGGAAGCGCAGTGAACCAAACCACCTTTCGGTTTTTCCTATTGGGAGGTTACAGCCCCCTCGGAACCCTGTAGAAGTGTCTGTCCCAAGTAACTTTAGTAGAATCGGTTCCTGCTAACGTTCAAGTCGCTCGTCTCTGTCTTGGTCACCCCGTTAGCATTCGAAACTGGGAATGAGTTTAAATGGGCGAATAAACATGTATATAATAGTAACAAGCGCATTTGTACTAATAAAGCTGGCTTTTTAAAATAAGAGTTTCTTTTTAATTAACCATTGTAAAGAAAACGCCACACATGCAGAAACAAAACAAAAATATTAATTAAAAAAAAAAAAGCAGGCGCAAAGCTACACAGAGAAACCCTGTCTCGAAAAACCAAAAAAAAAAAAATCAGAACGGAAATGATCGGAGTCTGAGGAACACTGATTTGTTATTACAGCGCCCCTGAAATACTGTTTTTCGGGAATAACCCATGCGTTCTGTTGAACCTGAAATATTCATCAGACAGCCCTAGGCTCCTGCCTCTACCCACAGAGGTCAGGGTCATGTGTTCCTTACTCTCTCCCCACATCCAGGTTCATCTACCTGTTTGCACAGCCCTCTCTGCCATGGACTGAGTTTGCTGAGCAGAGAAAAGTCATGTAGCAAAGGCCCCTGGGTCTTTCAAATCTTTATCTTTCCACCGTAGGTTGCATAGTAATACTACTGAATGGACTCATTCATTTTGGTCATCACTTTTTTTTTTTTCTTTTTTTTAGCCATTGAAGTGCCTTTGGGCAGTGAGCCTTTAGCATGATGACTGGTCGAATGCTCTGTTCTTTCTTCAATTAAGCACTGTTCCAAAACATCCCTCTCCTTTATTTCAAAGGACAGGTGAGAGAAGGACAGGTGTTCAGGAGGGTTGTATAGCTTTCTGAGATCACACAGCCAGCCTGTGGCGTGTGTGGACCCACCTCTCCACGCCCCTTGCCTTTCCCACTTGACCACATGGCCTTCCAGACTGTACCCAATAGGTGCATTGTGAGGAGAACCATGAAGTTGTTGCCTCACGCCCCACCCTCCACCACCACTAAATTCTGCATCTCAGGTGGCTGGGAGGTTGGGGGGGGGGGCACGACAATGACATTTTTGATTTGAAAATGAACTGTCCAGAGGCTGCATTGGTGTGCTTTCCTTCTTAGAGCTACAAATATTTACAATCACTCCTGTCAGGAATCAATTTCTGTCAGGAAATGAGAGTTGTTCTGGTTGCTGACGATATTGGTTTTCTGCTGGGCTGCCTTTCTTAAAGCAGCATGGAAATGTTATTTATTGATTAACAGGTGGTTCGATTGCTCCTGAATGTTGTGACCAAAACAAGTTTGGAAATGAAGCAATTTAAAATATATCTCAAAACTCAATTGCTTCAGAAGATTAAAGCCAAATTTAAAAAGGAAACTGGACTGTAGATGGTAGTCTTCGGGGTTGTGGGGGTAGCTATGACTTTCTCCATTATTCCTTCCTTAAATCTATTCATCATTCAGAAAAGACTTACTGGACATCTGTTCCTCAGAACTGGGTTGGCCCCAGGCAGCTAGAAATTAATAAGGGAAGGTAGAGAACCCAGTTTTGTGAGTGGAGACATGAGTGCACATTTGGCTTCTAGCCTTCCTGGGTGATTTACACACTTCATGTGGGGTGGGGGGTCCATAAGTGTGTACACTGAAGCCAGAGGCTGGCTTTAGGTCTCTTCCTCTATTACTGACTACCTCATTTTTTGAGAGTCTTGATGAACCTAAAGCTCGTTTGGCCAGACTGGCTGGCCAGTGAACCCCTAGGATCCCCCTGACTCTCTCTACACTAAGATTACAAGCCCATCACACCTAGCTTTATATGTAGGTGCTGAGGATCCACACTCAGGGCCTCATGCTTACGCAGCAAGCCACTGAGCCTTCTCCTCAGCCCTGACTGACATTTCAGTCTTTGCATTTACAGATGCCTTCAATTAGTAGAGAAACATCAGTGGAATTAAATGTTAATCACTGAGAATTTCATAATGAATAGTGTCCTGCTCCAATGGTTCCTAGAGATCAGTCCCAGCCTGCCCACTGATGTGGCATTCCACCTTACAGGGTAGCTCAGGAAGGAATTTGTGTCACATCTATGGATATGAGATGGTATTTAGCTACATGAGAAATGGAGTTGACTTGCATAATTAATATATTTGTGTCAGTTTAATAACTATATCAGTAGCTGGCAAATGCATTTGAATGAAAACATAGTTTAGGCACTTAATTTTATAAGGTGCTGATTGAAAGTTTTGATGAAGGATACATAGGACCTTAACATATGGGTTTTGAGACATACAACTATTAAAAGCCAAGGAAAGAAAGAACAGTTTTAGTTAACATGTTAAAAACCTAAATAAGGGTATTGTTGAAATGCATTTAAAATTATATAAAAGGGACTGAGGCTTAGCTTGATGTGTGCAAGCCTCTGGGTTGGTTGCCCAGTACCACCGAGACAGTCACACCAGAACAGGATGAGCCATTAGTATCAACATGATTGTGACCTTAGAAAGCAGTAAGGGCCACCGAGTGCCATTTCCTCATATCTCCACGTCTCATCCCTAGATGTTAATGTAATTTTCTTTATAGGCCTTAGTCAGAACCCAGTCAAAGAAGCTGATTCCAATATGGGCAAGAAAGGAAAGTCAGGATGGCCTGGAAGTTCTGTCATCCTCCAAAAACAGGATGCTGTGAAAATTCCGAGCCTGCAGCAAAGACAAAGGAGCCAGCTGAAAAAGAAATAGGATCCTCTTTGAGGTGCTGATTTGCATGTTACAAGTCCAACTGCAGTCAGTAGTTGTTGGTCCTTTTTTTTTTTTTCTTTTTTTCTTTTTCTTTTTTCAAGACAGGGTTTCTCTGTGTAGCTTTGCGCCTTTTCTGGGACTCACTTGGTAGCCCAGGCTGGCCTCAAACTCAACAGAGATCTGCCTGGCTCTGCCACCCGAGTGCTTGGATTAAAGGCGTGCACCACCACTGCCCGGCAGTTGTTAGTCTTTTAAGTACAAGATGTCTCTGAAAAGCCATGAGTTCTTGAAAATTGGTCGGGGGGGGGGGGGGGGGGGGAGGGCTCGTGTGCCCACATGTGTACATGTGAAGGCTAGAGGTTGATGTGGAGTGTCTTCCCCTATCACTCACTCTCCACCGTATTTTTTGAGACAGGGTCCCACTGAACCTGAAGCTTGCCCTTGAAGCTATGCCAGCTGGGCAGTGAGCCTCAATGTTCCTTCTGTCATCCACCTCATTCCACCTCTCAGGGCTGAGTGTCAACACAGGCTGTTGAGCCTAACTTGTCCGTTAGGGCTGGGGAATCTTAACTCAGGTCCTCCAGCTTGTACATCCGGTTGTTTACTCAGTGAGCCATCTTGATGATAGGGCTGATGGTGTAGGTGCCCTGGTAGATTACATGCTTACCATGAATAACGTCCTAGAGTTGATCCCCAGCGCGCGCACACATGTACACACACACACACACACACACACACACACACACACACACAAGTCCTATAGACAAAAACTGCACTTGCTACTTTAATTACTAAGCTAACCATATGTAACAGATAGAAATTAGATGTTTTAGCCAAGAGGTAAGTTTGGTATATGTAAGGTTTAATGCTTGAAGTTCTGTGTGTCCCTCTACAAAATGGTACATGTAGTTATGATTATTATTAAGAGATTTCCAGAAAATCTTGGAACTGGGAAAAGAAAGAATGCAGGTTGGGGCCATACATAACCAAGTGGGAAAGGTTTGGAAATTTGTGTTACAAGTGAATGGGTTAGAAGAATAGCTGAGAGATCAAATCATATGCCCCAAATGTAATGTGCATAAATGTGGGTGGTGCAGGAGATTTGAGTGTTGTAGTACCTTTGCAGCCCTTTTGTGCATGTCCCAGGAACCTAAAATGCTGGGCACTCACAGACATCAAAGACTGACCTTGGACAGTGACTCCAAGTTCGTTGCTAAGGAAGATTAATGATGCTGACTCTTGTGGGAGTCTGGAAAGTAGAATGAGCAATTAAGGAAAGTGAGAGACCCTCCAAAAATGGGAAGGGTGTTCAATATTGGGAAAAAAAGCTGTTGGATGTACTTTGTCTAGGGTTATTTGTGTTTTTGTTTTAACATTCATTTACTTGGAGGAGGGCTGGACTGAGCCTGTATGTGGAGGATAGTAGACCACTTGAGGAAGTTTTCTCCTCCTACGATGTGGGTTCTGGGACTCAAATGTCAGATCATTAGGTTCAGCAGCAAGCACCTTCAACCACTGAGGCATCCCACCAGCCTTGGCTAGGTGTTTTATAGCACAATAGCAAAAACTGCACAAAGACTGAGGAATTCTCAGAGTGGTTAATTCTCCAAGCTATAATGGACTACACCAAGGGAGGTCCCATATGCTCTGTATATGTCCCCTTGACCCAACCAGGCAGTTGATCACACACTGCTCACCAGTTAGGAGTGGCTGGAGCCCTTCTCTGTCGGTCTCTGATTCCATCTTTGACCTTGACTGGCTGCTAGCTATTAATCACTAGCCAGTGTTACTGCCCTCCAACTTTGCAGGTGTTTCAAGTACTGTTAGTTATACTGAGCTCTCTTTTCTTACATATGAGCGGTCAGTTTGTAGCTTCTCCATGGCAGGGAGTTAGCTCTATCCCAGCTAACGGATGCATGTGCAATCTTTCTTGGCTACCTCATATTTAGCTCCTTGTGTATCTATAGGGTGGTCTGCAGTCGCTCCTGAAGTTGGTACAGACTTGCTAGTAGATATCATTATCATTCGGTCTGTTTGAATTAGCTGTATTAGAAACAAGGACATGTGGAAAGACAAGAGTGCCTTCCATGTGTTCCTCAAGGGTTTGGAGTGGCCTGCTATCACTGGCCCTGAGCCCTATTCCTCTTCTTATCTAGCTTGGTTATCTCTTACCCAGTTACAAGCCCTCTTACCTTCAGTGCTCCAAACTGTCATTTTAACCCTTAATCTTCCTTTCTCCCCAGCCTGTTCACACTGAAACATGTATGAGCAACATGGGATTGTCACAGTGGGCCCTTTTCCCTCAGTACCTACCGAGAGCAACTCCTACCTCAAGAGCATTGGGAGAATTTGTCCTGAATCATATTGACATAGTGATTGAACTTGGTTTGAAGTAGAACCAATCAGCAAATGGAAGCTTCCCTTTAAGTCACCTTGGAGCTGGGTGGAGTAGTACAAGCCTATAATCCCAACTACTCAGGAGGCTGAAGCAATGGTATCAAAAGAGCAATGTAGCAAAACATGGTCTCAAAAGAAAGAGGGACGGGGGAGAGTAGCTGGGACTGTAGTCCAGTGTTCCAGCATTATCCTGGCAAGTACAAGGTCCCGGATTCAATCCCCTGTTCAAGAGAGCAGGAGTCACCTTGAAGGACTCTGTTCTAGGAATCTATCAGCCAGTGGCCCAGAGGCTATGAATTTAACTCACCTGGGAAGAAGATAATCCTCTTTGGGGTCTAATAAGTGCACTTCTGGAAAAGTACAAAAATGAGTTTTGCAGAGATAAACAGCAGTGCTTCTTACAAATTTAGGTATACACAGGGGAAAAACTTGTGCTCTTAACATGCCCAAAGCATGTAGGAGCAGTTACATTAGACTTGGTTGAAACTGGATTATTTGACTGTTAATGTTTAAGACATTCTGATTTAAAAGGCTTTAAGTTTTGTCTCATCAGTTGTGTTTAATTAAGGGAATATGACAACACCTATAGTTGTTAAATTTATTTCAGGAGCAAGCGAACCATGGAAAGTAAAGCAGGGGAATGGTCCTGGATCCCAGCTACAAGGAAGGAAATAGGAGACCTCCCAGGGCCTGGATGGATGCCAGGCCCATAACCAGGACCCAGTAAACACTTGCTGAAGAAAGGGATAGGTAAGATTTATTTCAAGAGTGAAGCCAGTAAGAGAAGGAAAGGGAAAAGCAACATGATTAGACATTTATTTTGTAACGTGTAAACAGCACTGTTTTAGGTGTCAGACTAGAGAACAGATGGGGAGGGGCTTCATCGTGTGGTATCTAGACACATTTAATGAGCAATTCACCCCCCCATGGAAATAACCATGCAGCTATTGGAAAGATTTAGATGACCCGTATGGAGATGAGTTGTCCATCCACCTCTCTGGGGCATGGGCAGGGTTAAGCACTGTTCAAAATCACTGTCAGAGTGAATGGTGAGCTCCTTACATTCTTATTCTAAGCCCCATTCATGTTCATTCATATTTATGTAAATGAGCAAGAGTGACAAGCGATGGAGCAGTTTGACGCCCTGATTGGCATGTGTTTGCCTCGCCTGCGTTGCCCTAGCTGCCTTAAGCAACAAGACTGTCAGTCATATGGCCAGCTAAGTCTACCCTTCGGCCCATACCAGCCACCCCGAGTATCTAGGAATCTCTTTAAGAAAGCTCCAGGAAGATTGCAGTTGATGGCTCTGCCTTCTGAGAACGCGGCCTCAGCCAGGGCCGGTGAAGCAGTGTGTGCCGCAGCATTTACCTGTCCGAGGCTTCAGTGAACTAATTATTCCGCAGCCGTTTCTACCTGGCCAGAGCAGGAGCACTTACCCAAAGGCCTACTGTGACGGGTGCTAGAGGCCAGGGCTGTGACAAGCCCGTTGTCCAAGCTCTTTTGACGCATCCACTGGGAGACACTCCTGGGCTGCCTTCCCTGGTGTTGCGATAAAAGCTGCACTCTCTCAGGCGGTCATTTTTTCCCCCACCATCTTTCAGTAGTACAGCCAAGCTGGTGACATGAAATAAGGGGGGGGGGGGGGCGGCAGATTGGTAATAAGAGCAACAGCTGAGCAGTAGGCAAGCCAAGCTGCAGGCATGGCAAGCCATTCGATACATTGGCAGGCAGAGAAGCAGCTGAAAAGGTCAAGGGACGAGGGCCGGGAGGAGTGCCTGTTAACAGAGGCAGCAGAGAAGGTGGAGAGCTGAGAGCAAAGCAGGACAAAAGCTCTAATGAGCCAGAGGAGAGAAATCACAAACCATAGTCAACCAGGAGGGCACCAGATTGCTGAGAGATCTTCAGAACCAGTGGTCTTCTCAGCTATAAAACTGACCAGTTGTAAGGGCTGAGAAGAAGTACTGGCCTCCTGGGCCTGGACAATAGATAGAACACTGGCTGATGTTAAAGGCTCAGGAGTCCTAGCTTCCAAGGTCCACACAAGAGCTGTAATACTTGTGCAACCAACAGCCCTGATACCCAGAGCTCTGTCACACTAGAGAGCGAGTACCTTCTAGAGCTGCTCAGACCTGCCTCTTGCTGCAAACCATGGAAGGAAACCAAGTCTGTGCATGAGCTCCTTGCCTACCCACCATTCCTATTTCAGTAAAGCAAAAGAAACACAACCAGTGAGTTGTTAACAGATGTAGGGCATGTGTCAGGCTCCATGTGTGAATGAAAAATCAGGGTGCAAGTAATTGTGTGAAACACCCTTCTAGTGGCGAACTATGTTTATAGGAATTTCATGAATGTGGGTTCTAGGTGCACAAGGAACATGGAAATTTAGGGACAGTCAAGGTCTTCTAGAAGACTCTGTTCCACTTAATTCATTTGTGCAACTCACACCACATAGAACATGTGGAGCACTGGAGACCACTGGGGTGTGAGGGAGCCTTGTTACTGCCAAAGTGGGGAGAAATGACATGGGATAAAATAACCAACCAAGGTCATGTCAGCCAAGCTCCTGGGGTTTTCTATGCTGTTTGGTATCTAACAGCCTTCACACTACTGTGAGGTAAGGACATACAGACCAAAGAGTTGACCTGACGGTCACAGGTGACAGTAAAGTCATCTCTAGCAGAATGCAAGCCTCGGGAAAATAATCCCTATGCATTTTTCCATCCCCTGTATCACCTGGTTGTCTGGGGAATGACCTCAAAGAAAGCTTGGTGGTGAGGGGGCATTCTCTGGTCACATGCCAAATGACCATCCTTCCCACCTTCTACAGATGTAAGGTGGGGGAGAAGACTTTCTATCATAAAAATTTTCACACATTCCTTTCTAGCCAAGGAGCTCACAGCATAGTGGGAGATGCAGACAGAGGTAAGAAGACATGAATGTTCAACTCCACTCAGTTGTTATAGGACATACACACCCAGGCTTCATCTCAAACAAGACAAGTTGTAGTCACCTGACAGCTCACCATCTCTCAAAGATACCAGACTGTGGGGGCCCACAGGGGCTCCCCAGTAAGACTTTACTCAAGGACAGAGAATCTGAGTATGTTTACCAGGTGTTTTGAAGGGTCTACACTTGGCTCTATGTTGTGCTTTGATCTTGAAAGGGGAAGGTCTTTTGCCTTGCCCCTTAACACTGGATGAAAAGCCTTTGGAATAAACCTTAAGGTAACTGGGTATTGACCCAGGACCCTCCCAAAGCTATCCTGTGTCTCCGTCTTTCTTAACATCTCCATCTATATTTCTATCCAATTCTTCCTCATTCCTCTCTCCTCCTCTCAAGGACCCTTCGATAGGTCGGAGCTGGACTCTCAGACCAGACCCTTTTATACCTGAAGATTTCCCCACCACTTTTCTGATTGACGGACTCCTTCACCATCCTTTAAAACCCCAGACCAAGTGACCCCCACTCTGAAGTCTGACCTCCCAAGCAGTCTAATGACTCTCACAGCCCCTTTTAGTATTTTTACATCTGTGCCATACCTGTTAACATACCTCTCTCTTCCTGCTTAACAGGAGGCTTCTGTGGGCCCACAACAAAACCAGCTCACTTCTCTATGACCTCTCCCCAGATGATCAGAATCTGATGTCTCAAGAACATGCTAGTCAACTGCTACCTTGGTGTAAGGAAGAAAAACAACCATTGTTCTGAAAACTGAATAATTCTGGGGAGCAATTCATTATGAAGAGGGAGCCAACTTGCTCAATCATTCCTTCATCATTTATGGAAGGTCGACCATGGGTCAAAACCATTCTAAATATAGAGGGCACAGGATCTGTATTTTTTTAACCTATGTGCTCAAAAGAAAATGAGGCCTAAAATGATGAGTGTGGGACAATGTACCATGCATGAGAGAGAAAAGCAGGAAAGACACATCTGTGCTGAAGAGTCAGGAGGACAGCTGGAGGCTAACTCAAGGGGGCTGGTGGTCCTACAGAGACAGGACACATTGGTCCAAGATCCAGAAGCAGGACAGAGAAAACCAGACTCAGGTTTGTTTAGTCATCAGAGGAGGCAGAAACAAAAGGATCACCCTAACATTGAAAGGAGCATTCAAAGGCTGCTTTCCTTGGCCAACAGCATTTAAGTGGCTCTTTGGTATCATTCCCAGAGTCCAGACCTACAACAAATGAAGCCTAATTCAATAAGACTTGTCTTTCTAGAACAAATTTTAGGACACAGACATGAAAAAAGGCCATGGGAGGACACAAGAGATGAGATGGCCATTTACAATCTAAAACAAGGCCTCAGAGTAAAACCAAGCCTGCAGATGCCCTGGGCTTTGGCTTCTAGACTAGGACTTCTTGAACTGTGGAGTAATGGAGGCCTGCTAGTTAGGACAGCCATTCTGATATCTGCTATGTTGCCCTTAGCCAACTGATAGATAAGCTTTGAGAAACAGACATGAATGCTACTTGTTAGAATGTAGGATAATGTGGATTCTGATAAGCTAAGTGGTCAACCCTCCGTGGGTCACATTTCATCTCCATTCCTCCAAAGAACACCTTGAATATTCCTTGTATCATGTTGCTAAATGGTGTGGCTCCTTGGCAGGTAGACCTCTGGCAGGAAGCAGATGGCACCTCAAACTAGGCAATCTAAGCAGAATAAAGAGACTAAGCAAAGATGTATTTAGGTTTAAAGAAGCAGAAAAGAGCTAATGTAATACCTACCAGCTTTCCCCCTCACTCTAGGCCTGCAGGGAAGGAACTATGTCCTGTGATGTGGAGCCTGGAAAGCAACATGCTACCAGCCCTTATACTTAGCCAAGGACACTGGGGAACAAATGTCCAGATATTGCAGTCTTCCCAAATCCTTGGCCTCCTTCCCTAGCCTCCCTTTGAGCTGAGGCCAATCTATATACAAGTCCCATTGCACTGGGAGGGCCATGGGCCATGGAGCCACCCCTTGGGATCAACTGTCTCCTATGTTTCACACATAAGGGACAGTCCCAACAAAAACATATTTCAACCTGGGAGAGTAGACAGTCAAGGCCTGTCATCAGAAGCACCTACACATTCAGGTTCTACAGGATCTAGCTCAGAGAGAAATACCGTAGCGGCCGAAAGAACGTGTGTGAGAAACCTTGAGAGAGAAGTGTTCATGGAAATTGCATTCATCACCAAGTGTTTAAAAAAACAGTTTGGCAGAGAAGAAGGACCTGCTTTGTCTTTTCACCATCTCCTCTCAATGTCCAAGTAGATTGAAGGGCTTTCGCCATTTGCTCCTTGATTTCATTTATTTACTTCCTGGGAGTTGTAGAATTGCTTTTGGTATATCTTGGTTGGTACAGAATCTTCTGCAAGTTGGCATAAGTAATCTCACGTCACCATTCGCAATACAAGAGTTCAGGAGAGTGACTGGGGTAACTTTAGTGTGTTCAACTCTCTGCAGCTGCCACACCTCCCACCTGTCCCTAGAAAGTGATGGCAGCCCTCCTGCTAATTCTTGGGTAGCCACCTGGAGGCGGGAGATGGAGTGAGCTCCAAACCAATTTTGTTAGTCATTTTTCCCAGTACTGTTGCAGAACACATAACAAAAGCCGCCTAGGAAGAACTGACTTTGGCTCCTGGACAGAGCACATATAGCCCGTCACAGTAGAGAAAGTGTGATGGCAGGTGGTTCCTTGACAACAGGAGTGTGGGGCTGGGTGTCCTCGACACATATCTCCGTGGAGCAGGAAGCAGTGACTGGAATACCAGCACAGCTTTCCTCCTTTTTAGGCTTACTTAGGGTGTATCTTCAGCTCGCAGGATGCTGCCACTCATATTCATAATTGTGGATCTTTCTAGAAATGCCCTCCCAAGCATACCCAGATTGTATCTGCCAGTGATTCTAAATTCAGTCACACTGATAAGATGATTACATCCAGTCTCCAGTCTAAGACAACAAAAGGACACTGAGAATGGTAACCAAGGGGCCTTTTGTTCATAAGTGCAGCACAGATGCTGACTGAGCAGAATCCTCTGTTGGATCAAGCAAGACCCTGGGCCAGTGGCTGGGCTGGAAAGGGGCTGTCCGTGTCACTGGGATCTCATCCTGGCTTAACCTTGACTCGCTGGTATTTGCCATCTCCTTTGAAAGGATTAAGACACAGAGAATGTAGTGTAGAATATGGAAAAAATTTATTAGAGTAAAATGTGGCAACCTCAAGAAGTAAGGGTAGACAATGGCCAGGGAGACCATAATGCAGGGCACACTCTTTAGAAGTGAGAATGGCCAATGGCCAAGGGAGTCCTTGTGCCAAGTTATATTTTAAAGCAGCCTTTGTACTCCTTTTTGATTTTTTTTTGGGGGGGCAGGCCCATTGGATTGACTCTTCAGAGAGAGGAAAATGGTATGTCTTTGTGTTGTTTTTTTTTCCAGAAAGCCCCTGGCTAGATAGTGATCATATGATCTTTGGGGCAGTTTAGAATGTTAACTTCTCTACCCAGGACCAGAGTGGGACCCAGAGCCCACTCTTCTGACCAGTTGTCAAAGTCCTGCAGATTTAGTTTCTGATATCATAAGCTGCTGGTTATGAGGGAGGGGGTTTCATCCTCACTGACTTTCCTACTAATAGCTGACTAACTCCCTGTGGTGCTTTAAATAGTTATGGCCCCCAGAAACTCATGTGTTTATTCATAGGGAATAGCACTATTAGGAAGTATGGCCTTGTTGGAGTAGGTTTGGACTTGCTAGAGGAAGTGTGTCATTGTGGGGGTGGACTTTGAAATCTCCTATGCTCAGGCTACACTTAGTGTGGTTCACAGTTCACTTCCTGTTGTCTGTAGAATAAGATTTAGAACTCTCAGCTCCTTCTCCAGCACCATGTCTGCCTGCATGCTGCCATGCTTCTCACCATGACGATAACAGACTAAACTTCTGAAACTGTAAGCCAGCCCCAACTAAATATTTTCCTTTATAAGTGTTGGTGTAGTCATGGTGTCTCTTCACAGCAACAGAAACCCAAACTACCTCAGGACACAGGGAAGGGACTGTGGCAGCCATTGTTATTAAAGCAGTAAATATGTAAACATCTTGCTATGGTAGTTAATACTGTGATCATACCTGTGTCTACAGATTGACTGGCAGCTTTCTTGTCATGGTAACTACTTTGGTCCCATATAGTTTGGGACATTGTTTTAGGTCTGGGTTTTAGTGCTGCATATCCCAGGTTCCAAGATTCTTATTAGTACTACCCACAATATTATTGCAGTAGCTGTGTTATCTATAGGTGAGGTCACCCAGCAGGGGCTGGAGGCCTTCACAGGTAAAGGCAAAGAAGTCCTCTGAGCTCCTCAGATAAAATTCTGCTCTCCTGGTAACTCATACCTACAAGCTTCTCAGTATCCTGGCTCACTCTCTTCATGGCACTCTCCTACCCAGCTCCAATCAGATCTGTGCATGTTCATTAAAAGGTTACCATGCTCTCTACTGGAGAAAAGTCTTCCATTTGTTACTACATGCTCACCTTTGTCTGTTTTTTGTTTTTTGAGACACGATTTCTCTGTGTAGTTTTGTCCTGGAACTCACTTTGTAGACCAGGCTAGCCTCGAACTCACAGAGATCTGCCTGACTCTGCCTCCTGAGTGCTGGGATTAAAGGCATGTGCCACCACCGCCTGGCCTGTCTGGTTATTTTTAATCTCATCGTCCATGCCTGTGTATGGTGTTCACCTATTCAGAGAAGATTTTCTGACCTAAGCAGGTGGATGAAGGCTAATGTCCTGCATCTTTCCTGGGCATGCATTGCTGAATATCCTAAATATTTCCTGGGCATGCATTGCTGAATATCCTAAATACTGTTATCATCTGCCTAATGATTTTCTCCCTAGATCTGTAAATGTCCTCAGGGCACAAGTTCCAGTGACTGACAGAGAATGGGCATCCCACCGATTTTAAAGGAATCAAATAGCTAGACAGAAGCCAATGGATATAGGTAAGCTTGGCCCTTCTGATGTGCTAAGAAAACTACATATCACCTCCAGCTTGGTATTTGTCCCTCCATCCTGTATGAAGAGAAAAGCCCTAATTTGAGCTTTCCATTGTGAGGCAAGGCCTAGTGCTGAGACAAGCAGAAGTCTAAAACTCAATAATTACCATGTGGCTGCTAATTATGCACTTATCCACTTCTTTATTTAATGAATGGAATTACTTAATTAATTAATTTTATTCATTCCATTAGCCGATCATTCCATTAATACCCTGTTTTCCTTTGAGACCGATGATGTGCCTGGACCAGTCCAGCCACTGGGGATACAGACCATGAAGAATGAGATGGACAAGGGCCACCCTTATCGTGGGGTATGGGATGACATTCGCTAACCAAGCACAGAGAACTTCATCTCAGGATCAAGTGGCACACTGGCAAAAAAAATAAAATAAAATAAAATAAAATAAAATAAAATAAAATAAAATAAAATAAAATAAGGATAGTGTTTCTAGAGTGTTTGTGGAGGATGAAGGGAAATGAGTCTTTGGAATGAGTGGTCTGGAAAAATCTCTGCATGGAGGTGATAACCAAAGCTGAAGCCTGAGTGATGAAAAAAATACAGCAAGTTGGAAATTTCCACACAGAGGAAATGGCTGGCACAGAAGTCCTGAGGCCAGAAGAAAGCTCCTGTGCTTGAGGAGCAAAAGGCAGGGTGCTCTGCAAGAAGTGGAAGAATGAGCCCTACTGATGTTCCTCTCTGCTCTGGGTCGGTGTTATCAGAGACATTTGCTCCTCTTCTTTTATGGAAATACCCTCTTTTGGACACTATACCCCTTGAAATATATAACCCAAATTTCCAAAAACTACAAAGGAAACTTTTCTTTTTTCTTTTTTTCTTTTTTTTTTTTTTTTTTTTTTTTTTTTTGGTTTTTTGAGACAGGGTTTCTCTGTGCAGTTTTGCGCCTTTCCTGGAACTCACTTGGTAGACCAGGCTGGCCTCGAACTCACAGAGATCCGCCTGCCTCTGCCTCCCAAGTGCTGGGACTAAAGGCGTGCGCCACCAACGCCCAGCAGAAACTTTTCTTTTAATGTTCTTCTTATTTAGAAACATGAGCCAACTTTGTAACTACAAACTAAACCTACCTAATGATCTCAAAGGTGAGCCTCTATTTTTTTCTATGAAAAGCCAGATAGTGTAAATATTTTTCATTTTGCAGACTACAAGATACCTGCTGAGAGTACTCCACTCTTCCTTGTGGAAGTGGTCAAAGGTAACTTGTGAATGAATGGATTATGGCTGTGTCCCAATAAAACTTTATTTACAAAAACAAACAGCAAGTAGGATTTGGCCCTTAGACTGGAGTTGGTCACTCATAGCCAATTTCTAATGATAATTATTATTTTAAAAGATTTCATTTTTGCTAATTTAGTACTTACCAGGGCCAAGAAAAACAAGGCCTTTGGGGAGTATTCCTGTGATCTGGAATTGGGCAGATGCACTGAACCAGGCATTTCCATGAGGGCGCCCTGGATGGAACTTCAGTGACTATTTGTGATACTATTCTACTGAGATGTTTTTCAGACTGCAATATCATTATTGTTCTGTTTGTTATTTTAAGACAGAGTCTCAAGATGTATTCTGCTCTGGCCTGGAACTCACTGTGTAGCCCATCTGGCTTCAAACTTGCAGCCTTTTTCCTGTCTCTGCCTCCCAAGTTCTGTGGACCACCACAACCAGCTCAGTTATTTAAATTATCACATGTTTTTTTTCTACTGCCAAGCCAAAGCCATTTTTTTTTTTACCCTTTGCAGTGGACTGGTAGCCTTCTACCGTCATAAGTAGCCATACCACGTACCATGAAAGGGAGAGCAAACCTCAGATGGAATTATGCACAACATGTATACGCCAGCAAGTGTAGGCATGGGCATGCAAGCTTTTCCTGAAAGTCTGCAAGATCCTGCTTTTAACTCCTGTGAAGGTCAGTCTTGATTGTCAGTTTGATTGACTCTGTAAACACCTAGGGAACTGCTGGAGAGGTGGCTTGGCAGCTAAAAGCACTGGCTGTTCTTCCAGAGGACCCAACTCTAAGCCTAAAAACATGGTAGCTCACAACTGTCTGTAACTCCAGTTCCAAGGGATCTGGCGCCCTCTTCTGGCCTCCATGATCACTGCACACAGGTTGTGTATAAACATATACAGACAAAATAACCATACCTATAACATAACATAAACTTTTCAAAAAAATATTCAAAAGAAGCATCTAGGAAAGTAGTTAAACATGCTGGGGGTGTTACCTGTGAAGCATTCTCAAAGAGAACTAACTAGGGAAGGCATAGCTGCCCTGAATGGGAATGCTACCATGCCATAGGCGGGGAGCCTGGAATCAAAGGAAGAGGAGAAATCCAGTGAGGATGGGCATTCTGTGTGTGTCTGTTTCCTGGCCGACAAATATTGACTGCTCTGCTTTACCATGTCTCATACCATAATAGGTTGAAACCACAAGCCCAAATAAATCTCCTAAGTTGTTCATTTAGGTATTTTCCACAAGTTGATGTCTAAGTCACTTAGACTAGACAGCAGCTCAAGAAAAGTTCCTATGAAGCAGATTCCCAGGGATCCCACAGTAGGGCTTAGCTTTTTCTGTCCGGGGTAGCAGCAAAGCCCTGCAGTGAGCCCAGGGCACCATGATGAAAGGGGTAAGGATTCATGCTCACTGACTTCCTACGTCCACCACACAGGGCAAGTAGGTCTGCATAAAATGCATGCCCATTCCAAGGTTCTCAAGTGCCTTCTACTAGTGAAAATATAAGGCCATGACTTAATAAAAAGTTTCATAGCTTATAGCAGCATTCCTGAAGTTTGCATTCCTGAACAGAGCTTTTGCATGTTGACATTTTAGTGCTGTGCTAAAAGCAACCTACATGTGTACATTAGGGTGTGTATTGAGATATTTTAAATTACACAAAGTACAATGCACTTCTCTTCTCTTGTAATTAATCACATTTTTTTTTCAGTTTCTTGTTCTGGACCTCTTAAGTTGAGAGTACAGAGTAAATTTTATGACTTTAGTTTTAATTTGGATATTGTGTCAATATATTATAATTAATTATTATATTCCAAAGTCTAAAACAAACCTTAACTGTTCTTCTTACAACTGAATTATTAAAAAAAAAAAAACCAAAAAAAAAAAAAAACCAAAACTTTACCTTAGTAAGTAGTTCCACCAAACTAATCCTATATGACAGGTGATGGTCTGTAACACAGGCATGCCCAAGCCAAACACAGGAGATGCACTGACCTCATAAAATCCTTCAAGCATGAAAATTTGGGACATGGCTTTCATCCAAATGTAGGACATGTGAAAATTAAAAATAAAAAAATAACTTCCTGTTTCAAACTTAGCAGGTGAGGGTGCTTGCTGCCAAGGCTGATGATCTGAGTTCAATCCCTGGGACCCACATGGTTAAAGGAGACAGCTGACTCCTGTAAGTAATCCCTGGCCCTCCCCACAGAGTGTACATGAGACACACACACACACACACACACACACACACACACACACACACACACACAAAATCAATATGTAATGAGACAACCTAAAAAAACCAGCCAAGATACGAATGTTAATTTATTGAACTGGACAGATTCTAAAAGTACTCAGCAAAAGAGGCATAAAGTTAGCTCTGCTGCATATAAACTGCCAACACTGTCTTTCAACAACCGTTCGATTATAATAGCTCCATGGGGGTTGGCTGTGGGTCAGCTGATCTGGGTTGGGTTCAGCCAAGCTTGCCTCCAGTGCAGGTTGAATGGAGACTCTGTTACAGGCTGAGCTCAGCTGGGCTGTTTGCTGTGGCAACTCTGCTCCATGTAGCTTTCATCTTCCTGCTATGGGGGAGGGAGGGTTAGACTTGGTTTGCCTTTCTTTTCAGGATGGCAGGCACAAAAGGGAGCAAAAGGAAGTCCCCAGTGCTCCCCAAGTCTCACCTAATACATTGGCCAAAGCAGCAATAATTGGCCACCTCAGAATCAAGGGGCTGGGAAATGGGTGTGTTCTGCTTTTGACAGGGAGAAGCTACAAAGTGATAGACCTATAGGGCAGTGAAAACGTGGGATCATCGGTGCCTTGTACTGTGTTTACCATCATTTGTCTTCCGCTCAGCTGCTGGTGTCATATTTGTCGGGAAAGACACGAGCGAACCTTGCACTGGTTCAGCAGAAAGAAGAGTCCAAGGAATCACAGGCTCTGTGGTAAGCTAGACGTGAGTCCACATTTGATTCCCACTCCCCATATCGGCAGTTTGGGAGACTTGGATGCCCTCCAGAGTGAATGCCTATTCTTCTCTCCTACTTAGCATCCTTTGCCCCTCCTGATGACAGCAAACTGCTGTAAGGGAATCTCCCCTCCCTCATGGAATGATTATCCATATCCCTATTGGTAGCACTGCCGGTAAGTCCCATGGCCTTGGGACCACCCCATCCCTGGTCTCTAAAATCAGGGGATGGCTAGATTTGTTCCCACTGCATTTCACCCGGCTCACTATTCTAGCACAGACAGACAACTAACTGGCCCCTGCCCAATTCTGACCTGTAGTCGACAGTCTCCTGGACATATGAAGCTTTCTGGTATCACACCTACAGTGGCATCATGCATCCAGGCGGGGACTCTGCAGTTTGGAGGCCTGAGTAGGAAGCACAGCTCCAACCTCGCCCGTCTCAAACTTCCCAGCAGTAGAATAAGGATGATAGTATCCACTGTATGGAGCAAGTGTAGGGCTGACATTAATCAACACTTAAGAGCTGTGCTTTCTTTGAAGATATTCAAAGTTTTATTCCCCTGTGGAATTGACTAGCTTACAGGCCTAGTCGTTCCTTTTTCTGTATCCACCCCACTTTTGCATTTTGGCACAGTCTGGGTCAGTTAAGCAAGACCTGTCTCTGTCCAGCTCAGACATCAGAGGAGCACCTGTCACCTGGACTTGGTGACCTGTCTCCTGGTCATACACACTGCTCACACTTGTGCCAGAGGAAAGCCAAAGGTGAAGTCTATCCTGGGAATTACTTTTTTATAAATGCGGTGTATCCTGAAAATGTTCAGGGTAAAGCTGGCACTCGCCTGTCATCCAAGGGAGCAACGCGGCAGGCCAGAGCCCCGATGACAGGACAAAAGCTAAGCCCACTCCTCCCTAGCTGGCCACTCAGCCTGCGGCCTCCTGTGATGTTCATTGGCCTCGACATTTCCCATAACTCTTGCCCTTTTAAGATGCATTTGGCACAGTTACAGCTTCCCATGGATGCCACAGCATCCCCCAGGCACACAGTCCACTTCCTCTCCTGCTTCCTGCCAGCACAGTGTTTCTCATAAGAGAGACCTCCAGCAGGCTGATCGTCTTGAGCTAAGGGCTGCTCCAGGAACATCCTGGTCACACAGGAACTGCTGATGAAGGAGCGTGTCTGTTCTCCACTGTCGGTGGACAAAGAGAGTGACAGGAATACTTGAGGGATGCAGCCGTCCCCTGTTTAGAGATACATGAGGAATGTCTTCAAGAGTTCCCTATGCTAACATTTACGCAGAATGATGGGATTTAACCCTAAGGTTCTTGGCACTGAAACTCCTCACTTCACACAGGGGGACCTGAAGTCCAGAAATGCTGCCTATGTTCGTGTGCCTGCCAGGATGACAAAGATGTGTGAGTCCATGTAACTGAGCAATGTTGAAGAAGCTGGGACTACTTAGGGTTCCTTCCCCAGGGATGGAGGTATCAAGTCTCAAAATAAGCACTAAGTTTTAAATATCTGAAGGGTTACTGTATTTTTTTTTTAAAAAAAGAGCTTTCTAAGAGATTAGCAAGATCCAGGATGAAACGGTTGCCTCTAGAAGCTTGAACGCTGTCTCTGGAGTATCCAGTCACAACCAGATACGAAGAGGAAGCAGAAACATGAAGGCTGAGGAAACGACTAGAATAATAAACACTGGAAATGGCAAGTATTAAAGAACAGGAGCAACTGGAAGTGTCCCTGACCCCTACTTGGAGCGGGACAGTAGAGCCAGCATGGAGATGGGCAGTTACGGTAGGGTTAGCCTAGGTCTTCCCTGTCTTCAAGCAATTCTATTCCTAGGACCAGACACAGAATTGCATACGGAAGCTTTGTCAAGGACATTCATGAGTTATTCCTGCTGACTATTCCTAGCAGCCCAAAGGGGAGACCCAGGGCCCAAGAGCAGAATGGATCAAGAAAGGCAAGTATATTCACACAGTGGCTTACTACTCAGGATTCAAGGTTTTCTTTGTGAAGACCACATAGCATTTGCAGCCTCGCACACCATATGTCTCCACTTGAGCTGCTCAGTTCTGTCAGTGTTGGGCAAGAGCAGCTATATACAGAAATACATGGGCATAGATCTTTCAGGAAAACTTTTCAAAGCAGATGGCATACATGGTGTGTTCCCCTTTTTGAAAAGTCTTTAAGGTGCAGGGTTATGATGTATGTGTATATGCAAAGATTTACAGTTGTTTAAAGCAGATCTTTAAAGCTGATCATGGTGGTGTACAGCTACAGTCTGAACCTTAGGGAAGCTCAGGTAAGAAGATTGTAAGTTTGAGGCCAGCCTAGGCTATACACTGAGCTCCAGGCTAGTCTAGTTCATAGCTATTCTAGGCTGTAGGGCAAGCCCTGCCTCAAAGAATTCAAACAAGCCAAAAATAGTTCATAACAAGTTTTTAAATAAATAAGGACTGAGAATTGGCCTGAGAGATTACTATGGTTTAATGACTAGTTTCAAAGATAACATCATACTGGAGCTGAGCCTCCTTCTGGTAAGAAAATTCGTAACTAGTGAGCAGTTCCTGTGTGCAAGGCACTCCCAATACCTGCTCTTCATAAGAACCAAGAGAAGTAATTGTTATATGCATTTTTTATAGATTAGAAGTGGAAGCCAAGAGAAGTAAACTTAGCCAGGATCACTAGTCAGCAGAAACAGTGGTACTGTTTGAGCCCAGATCAGTCTGATATTGACCCGATTCTCAAGCTGCCTCCACAGGCTTTAAATGCAAACATGGGATCTTATATCAGCGGTATAAAAATAAACCATAAGCTCCACCCCAAGAAATACTATCCATCTATCACTGGGTTCTTCTGCTAACAGCCAAATCTGCCTAGGCTGTGCCTACTGCCTGTTGTAAACACTGGCACAGCTCGGACACAGGCTAGTCACTGACTTTACTCTTCGAAGCAAGCATGGGAAGGGTCTGGAGAGAGCAGAACAGAACAGGATCCTGAGCAATGCCATTTCCACAGTTGGTCAGAGCAGAAAGGCAGGTATGCTGAAGTGGAGGAGCCTGTCATATGAGGCCAGTCCAGAAGGGGCCCCCAAACACATCCCTTTGGGAGTCACCTGCCATTCAGTAACATTACCTCTTGGACTCACTCCCTCACTTCCCCTTCTTGCTCCCAACACCTCTATTCTTATAAGATAGAGGTATCTTCCTCATTGAAGGGGACCCCCAAACAGTGGGGCTTCCTCCTGGACCCTGGATGAAAAACAAACCACACCCAAACACCTGTTTTCACAGAGAGATTCTTTGTTAAGTGGGAAAGAAAAGTTAAAGTGACTGCTTTCTGACTCAGGCAGAAAGCAGCCAAAATGACATTGCAGGTGTAATGTTTAAGAAGAGGAGAAGGGGAGGTTAGAATGGGCTAGGATGCGGTGGTAAAGGAGATAGGGGAGAAGGGGGACAAAAGAAAGGGGGAGAGGGTATTTGTCCCAGAGGAACAAAGGACTGCCTCTGGACAGAGGGGAGGCAGACATGGCGGGCACATAGGCAAATGGAGGTTTATAAAGGTAAAGAGGGAAACCTGTGTTACAACGAGATTTTTTTATTTTAATTGAGGATGTTAGTTAGGTGAACCAAAGGGGTTTTTGATTGCTGGACTTTGGCAGTCAGCCTCAGAAGAAGGTAGTGGCCAAATAAGGGAATAGACCTTGGTGGCTAGCTTTAGGAATGTAATCTGTTTTTGTTTTTTTGTTTTTTTAGTGTTCTGCTTGCATGTATGCCTGCAGGCCAGAAGAGGGCACCAGATCTCATTACAGATGGTTGTGAGCCACCATATGGTCGCTGGGAATTGAACTCAGGACCTCTGGAAGAGGAGCCAGTGCTCTTAACCTCTGAGCCATCTCTCCAGCTGTAATCCAATAGTTTTTAGCAAGGGAGAGGGAATGGGGGAGAAGGGCAAGGCCTGCCAAAGCCACATGCTTGAGTGGGCTAGTGTCCCTTCGCCCATGTAATTCAGAGAACTGCATAGGTTGAAGGTCTGCCTTGTTGGGTTTGGAGACTGTTGTGTGACAAAATTTTTTCTGGGGAGACACCTCACACACACACACACCTGCTCACCCCAAATAGAGAACCCATGACAGATACTATCAAAGTCCAACTTGGTGAACCAATGAGTTTTACTGGGGTCATTTAGAGGAGTATGGGTGAGGGGTTACTTCCAGGAGCAGAAGTGGCTCAGGCATCTGCATCAACAAAGCCTGCCCCAGCTTTAGTGACAGCTCACAAAACTGGAAACCTGGAGCACACTGCACAGCTTGCAGGCAGCTCAGTAGGTTGGAGAGTGTCCTTTCCAAGTGAGTATTCAGCTTGGCTGCTGCTATCTGCTAATTCCAGGCAGCTGTTCTGGTTTCAGACTCTTTTTCAGTTTAGCTTGGCTTGCTTACTCTGGGAAGGAGGGGCCTAGTTAATCTGGTCAGTTTCAGGGACTTCCTGAAGCTATTTTGAGTAGTTTGCCTTCCCTGCAGGAGGAAATGTTTCAAGCTTGGAGGAAACTGTTACACAACAGGGCAAATTTCAGTGAGTTATCAGTGGTTTAAAACCAGAAGATTTGTTCATCATAGTGGTGTATGCCTTTAACCCCAGCACTAGGGAGGCAGAGGCAGGAGAATCTGAGTTCTAGGTCAGCCTGGTCTGCAGAACATGTTCCAGAACAGCAAGGGCTACACAGAGAAACCCTGTCTCAACCCCTCCCCCCTGAAACAGGAGATTTACATTAATACATGTATACTACTAAGTGAAAAAAGCGAGTCTGAAAGACTACATGTTATGTGGCCCAAACTACACCTGATTTTCTCAATCCTATGGTGGTACAAAGTGGTAGATATTCAGTAGATCTCTATTTCTAATTCTGATCTTTTCCTAGACTGGTAAGATTTGTTTAAGCGCTTCTGATACTTGGCAGTAGCAGCAAGCCATGGTGGTTGTGTGATTCTGAAGGCGAACAACCTACACTCAGTGTTGGGGAGATGGCCCTACGGGTAAAGTCTTCGCTGTGTAACGTGAGGACATGAGTTCCACTCCTGCAAGGCCCTTGTTAAAAGCTGGGCACATGTGTAATCCAAGAATTAGGAGACAGGAGGATCCCTCAAACTTATCCAGCTAGAAGATAAGCTCTAGATTCAATGAGAGATCCTGACTCAGAAAAGAAGACAGAGAGTCAACACTGACCTGAGACCTCTGTATGTGCGACTGTATACACAGTCACACACCCACATACACCTACACAAACAGCTACAGGCACCACACACACATGGGGGGGGGATGGAAAATATTAATGCTAAGCTAGGGAATATGGAAGCTTGGATTATTAAATAAACTTTCTAATTACAATGCTTTTAACTTATGACAGATTTGCTGCAGATAACGCTGTGGAGAGGAAAAAATATACAACAGGCAAGATATCAGGGCAGTCAAGTATTTGTGGCTGGTAGAGGCTACAGAGAGAATAGGTAGAGTCCAATGCAGTGAAACCTTCTATAGGATATTGTTATAGGTATAGGTTCTCCCACATTTGTAAAAGTCTTCTAAAATACAATCCAAAGAGTAAAACCAAATGTGAACCATGGACTTCCACTAGTACCACACTAACTTTTCAATAACAGGAAACTCTGGGGCAGAGAAGGAATATCTAAGAACTTCCTTATTTATTTTTAATTTTTCTGGAATCCTAAAGCTATTCTTTAAAGTAGTCATATCTGTATATATGTATATACATATACACACTAATTATATATATGTATAAATATATAATTTGAATTCACCAAAAACAAACAAACAAAAACTTGATCTCTGGCTTCATTGGGAAAGTCTAACTATGAATTTGGGTTCATGTTCCTAGACTATCTGGAATTCAACAGACTCACTTTACCCCTCTAGAAGTATATCTTCTCCTATGGGGGCTCCCTCCAGTAGAACAATCCTGTTTTGTCATTGCCCACGTGTATTACTCTCTAGTGTCTCCATCTAGCCTTTGGAGTTTGGGATCCTGGGGGTAAAGTATGTAATTCACTGTGGTGCTCTTCAAGGGATCTAGCAGCTCTCAATGTTCCTTAGTGACCTCCCTGCTCCTGGGGTATCACCTGGGCCTGAACATGGGCAGAGCTGTGGGACCCTGCAGGTCACATCTGGACTTCCTGGATATGATTTATTTCAGTAATGTGGTTTGTGGGTGACATACCTGTACAAATTAGTCTAATGCCTTCCTGTAACAGAGATGGAAAACTGAGGCTCAGAAAGCAACCAAAGGAGGTTGCTATGAGGTGGAGCTTATGCTGTTTCTTACCCTTCTGAAGTTCTACCAGACACCTGGCGTTCCTTTATTTCTAGTTCTTAGTCCAGAGAATTACCATGTCCAATGCAATGACAGTGTGAAAGAGGGTCCTGTTATGGAACACCCTTATTTTATTTTTTTTTATTTAATGTGCATTGTTTTGACTGCATGTATGTCTGTGTGAGGGTGTTGGATCCCCTGGAACTAGAGTTACAGACAGTTGTGAGCTGCCACGTGGTTGCTGGGAACTGAACCCAGGTCCTCTGAAGAGCAGCCAGTTCTCTTAATCACTGAGCTATCTCTCCAGCCCTAGAACACCCCTTTTCATCTGCTCAGGACTACCTGTCCTTCTACCCTGCTTCTCCAAGAGGCCATTGATTCTCAGTCAAGGCCACAAAAGAGTTCTAATTAAAAGGAAGGGCAAGTGTGAGGCATGAGTAACATTAGTCCATGGATGCCATTGCATAAAATTCCACTTTGAGAGTGCTCAGCCTTGCCGTGGATGTGAGGCGCTCCTTCCTGTTCTGAAATGCCATCGAGGGCTCTTGCCGCAGGGCCACTTTCAGTGTTTAGCCTGTGGTGCAGAGCATTCAGTCTGTCAGAGGTGTCACCCCCTCTAAGCTCTCCAGGTACTTCTGCTCCCAACTCACCAGCAGCTATCTCCTCTTCAGTTTCTCCTGTCACATCAGTTTCGTCCCCTAGGGCGAGGTGCTCCTCCCACTCCCGGCTGCTCCTAAACTCTGACTAGGGTGTTTTCTATCATCTCAGTCCCTTTACTTTTCAATTGGTTATTTTTTGAGAATTTCATGCATGTGTACCATATTTACATCATTTCTTTTCTTCCTCTCCTCCCTCTAATTCCTCCCATGTCCCTTCCACCACTTCTCAATTCATGGACTCATGTAGGTATGTGCATACATATATACATGTGTATGCATGTATTGCATGCATGCATCTATTTGGAGCTGACTGAATGGGATTAAATAACCTATCAGATAGCTCACTCCAGAGAAGACTGGTTCTCTCTCTCCCAACAGCCATTAATTACCTTCTTCATGAGACTTCTCCCACCCACAGTGGCATGTCAACTGAGAAGGTCATTAATTCATGTCTGGTTCAGGTATCTGTATGGTTGCAGTTTCATGGTGTAGCTTTCCTGTCCATTTCTAGGAGACATTCTTACAGCACACAAGGGACTATACTCCTGGAACCTTAGGTGGAGGACTTAGGTTGCAGATGGACAATTGGGGCTGGGCACTCCACAGCCAGTTCTCTGTATTCTGACCAGGTGTGGCTTTCTGGAACGGTTTCCGTCTGCTGCAAAAAGAAGCTTCCTTGACGAGGGATGAGAGCTGTACTCTTGTGTGGGTATAAGGCTATGTATATAGAGTGCAGTTAGGGATTCTTCTGGTTTAGGGAAGTGGCAGTGCTTGGTTCTCCTCTAAGCTGAACTGTGCCACAGAGCCCTCTCAGCATCCCACAAAGGTTTATAATCAGTCCTATCCAAACGCTGCAGGGAGCTGGCCTTCATCTTGGTAGGGGAAAAAAATGCTAAGACAGGCAGGCATAGTGCCAGGCCACACAGGAGGGAGCAGCAAAAGCTACCCCAGAATTAGGTTGGCAATTCAAAGGAGCTATCACTTGACCCCAGTCTTGCATATCAACTACCTCCTTGATGGGAGGGGCATGTTCTCCATGGAGGGCACAGCATGGCACAGGCAGAGTATGACAGAACACTGTGTGGTCGAGGGAAGACTGCCGGCTTAAGGGTGCTGGCGTGCAGCTAGGCCCTGGACAGAGAGACATTTTCTAACTGAGAAAGAACAAGCTCATGCAGCTGCTCAGTGGCAGGCATCGGGAAAGGGGGAGGGCAGCCTAGTAACCCAATCCTCTTAGCAGATCAGCCAGCTCTGTGCCACCTCCACTTCTCTGTCCCCAAGTCAGTAGCAACTCAGCAGTCAGGTCATGTGAAACACACCTGCCATTTGTCCTGTGCTCAGCTCATGCTGGCAGACATGAGATCACATGGGTACAAGTCTCTGTTTGTCACCTGCTCCTACTGTTGCTTGATTTGGATGGGCTGTCTGACTTCTGAGCCTTTTATACAATCCCGTGTGGCTTGGGCTCTTGTGATCATTTTGAGTTAGAGGCAGGGTTGGAAAAACTTTAGAGCAGGCTTTGGGGTGTTGTTTATTTCTGTTTTATTTTTTTTTTTTTTTTGGTTTTTTCGAGACAGGGTTTCTCTGCGTAGCTTTGCGCCTTTCCTGGAACTCACTTGGTAGCCCAGGCTGGCCTCGAACTCGCAGAGATCCGCCTGCCTCTGCCTCCCGAGTGCTGGGATTAAAGGCGTGCGCCACCACCGCCCGGCAATTTCTGTTTTATTTTTAACCAAGGCCCATGGCCTGAGGAATATGTGAGCATCTCAAAAACTACGTAAAACTCTTGCTTCTATGGGTGTTTTCTGGGGAAAAGGCTCCCTAGCTTTCCTCCAATCCTCCAAAGTACATGTAACCCTTTAAATTAGAGACATTGCCAAACAGTTCTCTCCCACAAAGAGACACGGTATCTTTTGCCAAAGAGCACCAGCAGTGGGAAGCTGTCAACCTGTGTCAGCAGGCCAAGACTCACTTAGAAACAGACAAGACCTACTGTGGGCTACAGCATAAGATGGAACCAAGCTTTGATCCTTGACAGAACAGAAATTGTAGCTAGAGTTTTCCTGCCTTGCCCACAGTCAGGACAAATCTTTGTCACCCGCCAGTCCCACAGCCGCTCAGACCCAACCAAGTAAACACAGAGACTTATATTGCTTACAAACTGTATGGCCGTGGCAGGCTTCTTGCTAACTGTTCTTATTGCTTAAATTAGTCCATTTCTATAAATCTATACCTTGCCACGTGGCTGGTGGCTTACCGGCGTCTTCACATGCTGCTGGTCATGGCGGCGGCTGCAGTGTCTCTCTGCCTCAGCCTTCTGCTTCCCAGAATTCTCCTCTCTCCTTGTCCCACCTACTTCCTGCCTGGCCACTGGCCAACCAGTGTTTTATTTATTGACCAATCAGAGCAATTTGACATAGAGACCGTCCCACAGCAAGAAATACTTAGTTGAGCCATTGTGATAAGGAATCTAATGGGCTTTTCTCAAGCATTCTCTCTCTCTCTCTCTCTCTCTCTCTCTCTCTCTCTCTCTCTCTCTCTCTCTCTCTCTCTCTCTGTGTGTGTGTGTGTGTGTGTGTGTGTGTGTGTGTGTGTGTGGTTTTTCTCTAGTCCTAGAGTCTGGAAATGAAATACTAAGAAACTAGGGTAACCTGAGGAGTTGTTATAAAGTGAAATCAATAAATCACTCACGGTGCCTCTGGTGGATTAGATGCATATTGTGTCATTCCTATCAAAGTAAAGCTAACCCCAGGATCTCAAGAAGGAAGAACATGTTTTTCACAGAAGCCATGATTATGCCAAATAAAGCACAGATTGGGATCTTTAAAAGTAAACTAAAACTATGCCTAACATCACTGAATAGGCTACATGTAAGTCCCTCAATGATAAACACACTTTATGACCATTTCAGACATTCATTCATTCTAAAGAGGCCATCAGGCAAGATCAGGACCTGGCCACCCATCTTAGAAGGAAACTGGAGTCCCAGGCAACCTTAACACAAGGCAGAGGAGAAGAGACTGAGGTCCAGCAGTTCCCAAATGTGGAAACTGAAGTCCATGGAAAAGGCTGTCATGTGATTGGAATGTTGGGGAGAAGAGGGTCTCATGAGGCTCTCTTGAGGGCCTTATAGTCCCATGAGCTCCCCTGATACATTCACACAAAGGAATGCTACTCTAGCCAAGCTTGGATAGGTCTCCTACTGGTCATCATACCCACTCTGCTTCAAGAAAACAAGTAGTCAGGTCTCACCTGAAGGGAACAGCTACGTGATCTGATCAACAATTTCATCCTTCGATGGATATATAATTTGATGACATTATTGTATGTGATGTCGACTAAGTTAGGAAGGAAGTGGATCAGTACAGGACTGCTTTTGAAAGGTCCCCAGCCCTTCTTTCTGTCTCTGTGCTTCTGGCTTGTGTAAGGTAAGCAGGCTTGTTCCACCACATGTGCCCAGCCATGACAGTTTAGTTTTGCTTCAGATCCACAGGAATGGAGCCAGCCAGCCATGGACTGAGATGTGAACCCAAAAAAACCCTCCTTCCCTTGTTTTCTCAGGTACTTTGTCACAGTGACAGAAAATTGACCAAGAGGAAACATAAATCCTTGAGGAACACATGCCAGCTATACGGAGCATGAGATAATAAGGAAGCACTGGGCCTCATGGGATCATAGATTGAGGCAAACTGTAGCTCTACCTCCAGACTCCCAGTTCATCCAGCTGCAGACAACTCACGTCCTTGCCTGCAGTTTGCTCTACCAATAGAGCCAACTCTGCCTTGAAGGCTGGGAAAGAAGAGGAGTGTATGCCCTCCTAAATGGCTGTCAACCGTGGGTGCAGGGATACATCAACACCAAGATTCTCCATGCTTTGGGTAGGGAATTCTGAGCTGAGTGGCCACCTTCTTTCTCAGAATCCTCCTTGCCTGTCTTCCAGATACCCACATGATGAGGTGCTCAGTCACACTTCTTGACTAAGCTCTGCTCCTTGATCTATCTGCTAGTCCCTCACCAGCACTTCCTCAGATGATTTGCTAATGAGCTCAAGAATCAAGATCATTCCTTGTCTTACAGAAACACTGGACAATGACAGGTTCCTAATCCCTCCAAGGGTAGTGGATGAGAAAGAATCTCTGGCAAGAGTGAAACATGGACAGAGCTTGGGGAAGCCTGTGGGGTTTTATGCTGGACACCTGGTAGGAGGCAACATGAGCATCATCACTACAAGGAGGATAACACTGTGACTCAGATTATGGCCCTGAAACCAGTGCAAGTCACTCAACAGTATCCGAGAACGTTAGTGTCAATCTTCATGTTCAAAATTAAACACAGACAAAGCTGTAGTAAAGATGACTAGCACTCCTGACAAACACCTAGTTCTTAACTGACTGCTTCCTGTTTGTTGTATCCAAAAGCTGAATAAACTTTTGCATTGTCTCCAGCCTTTTCCAGGATAAGTCAGCTCGGCCAAAGTACCAGGGCCCCACATGTAGAATCCAACTTCAGGCCTATAGAATTGCAATGTTCGAGTCTCTGGAAGATCCCTTCTCTCAGTTATCCAAGGCCTCAAGATTCAGATATTGGGAGCTACATCAAAAACTCCTCACTGCCTTCAGTATAGTCAACAGCAAGCTCAGGGGAGCTAATTAGTTAAACAGCATCAGAGGAAAGGGCTAGGGTACATTATCTACCAGATCTGATTTAACACAGCTCTGCATACATTTCTAAGAGTACACTGGATAGTCATTAAACTTGATGTACATCTTGTCTTCCCTCCTCCCTCCTTCCGTTATGAGAACCAGCTTAGTCCGCATCTTACAAATGGTCAGTGCATCAGAAGGTTGTTTTTTTTAATGACTAAATGAAAAAGATAGGACTTGGTATGTAACCCCCTTGATAGGATGCTTACTTAGCACGAACAAATCCATGGGTTCAACCCGTAGCACTGCATAAGTAGGGTGTGGTGGCAAAGGTCTCCACTCCCAGCCAGCAAGAGGTGGAAGCAGTGGGATCAGAAGTTCAAGGTCATCCTTGGCTACATCGCAAGTTTGAGGCAATCCTAGGATATATGATAACCTATTCAGAGGGGCAGAGGGCACTATTAGGTGGTGTGTCCATGTTCAACCCCGATCTTCTCCACTGTTGGCTGTTCTTTATACCAAGCTCCTTTGGAAACACTGTTAACAGACACAGCCTAAAGTGAACTGCTAATTTTCTAGGTATCCTTTAACCCAGTCAAGTGGAAAACCAAAATTAACCATCCATTTGTCCTATTCAGTCCAGCCTTTCTTCCTAGCTCTGGATAATAAGCCATGCCTACTGGTCTATTCCACCAGCAGCTCCAAAATGAATAGCCCAAATAATAATGAAGTATCTTCTCCAGCCTTGCTTTTCATGCTCTGGCTCCAAAGCCAGTGGATAGAAGCACAACGTACCAGATACTCGAGAAATAAATAAGAGTAGTATATTTTGTCTCCTTCTGCTTCGTCAACCCCCTCTTCTCACCCAGTCATTCAACATAAGCTATTCATTGAGATAAGAAGCCAAATTCTGCCCCCATGGTTTGATGCCTCATAGGTCTTAGATTCAAGGTCTCATGGAATGAATTGAGTTCCTTAATGGTAACCTGTCAGAAAATGGTCCAAATATGGAATCAAATGAGGACATTTCTGAGTACTTGTGCTAAAACTCCAGGAAACCAAGATGAGAGTCTTGTGACCTCACTTTTTTCAAAACCATGGAATTGTCCTTGGATCATGCTTTTGTGCCCCTCCCAGGTATAGTAGATTGGAGTGAGTTTACTTCAGATTATTGATTACAATTGGCTATTGTTATTTGTTTATATGCCTATATGGCAAACACATTTCTGCCATGTGCAGCTTGTCTGCCAACGTGAGGGGCACCCTTGTGATTGTACACCATTTTACTCATGTGACTCTTCTTAACCTTCAGCATATAACCTCACTGATGCTTTGAACAAAGTTGACTATTGATGAGACTTTAGGCCAGCTCATTTGTGGGCTCCATTCTTCCAGGCCCTCATGCCTCTGGGGCAGTAAACAGTTACCAATAACAGCTTTACTTCATTTGTCACAAAAATGTCCTGTGAGGCTAAGGGTACAGTTCAGTTGGTAGATTGTTGGCCTAGAATGCAAGATATTGTGGATCCAATCCCCAGCATTACATGAAATAGGCATGATGGTATAGGCCTCCCATCTCAGAATTTGGAAGATGGAGACAAGAGGATCAAAAGTTCAAGCTCATCATTAGCTATTTGTTGAATTTGAGGATAGCCTGCATTATATAAAATCATATCTCAAACAAATAACCACCAACAACAGCGAAAAGGCCTTTGAGGTGCATATATTACCATTATTTTTCCTACTTTACACATAAGGTAACTAAAACTCAGAAAGGTTACATAACTCATAACTTCCCCAAGTCATAGACCTATGTAGTGCTGGAAAGTACACTGAAGGATTTGGCTGCAGTACTGGCTGCCTCCAAGGCCTCTGCTGGATTCCATTTGTGATGATCCACCATTTCCTTACCCCAACCCCTTTGCATGCAATCTTCCTTCTCTTTGAAAGTCTTTTGCCTGCTATTTTAAGTGGAAGACTATTCCAGATTTCACTGACTTTGATAGAAATTTCTTAATTTGAAATTCATCACTCTGAATTTCATCTTAATTCTGCTTCTTTTGAAAATATAGAAGTGATCTGCCAGCCCGTCAATGAAAAAACCTTCTTCTGGTATCCATTTAAATATACAACAACAACTCTCTTATTCTAAGAGTGTCTTTCTTTCTTTTTTTAAGATTGAGTTTATTCTGTAACTAAATATGAGCAACCATAGCTCAGCCCAGGGATACAGGTTCAGGCTATCTCAAATATCATATTACAATGTGTTACAGCTTTATGAAGTTGTTATAATAGCAGAACTTAGAAAGTCCTGAATCAAAAGGCCTTAAAAATATATTGGAAAATCAGATAGGCTCATAGAGTAGATCACAGACATCTCAGATACTACCTGATGGCATTCTTAGCCTTTGAGTTAGAAGCTAGGGGTCTGTTTGTACATTCCTAAAGGATTTATCTAATAATCAAAGGGATGTTAGTTAGATCGTGTCTGTAAAGAGACATCATGACCATAGCAACTCTTCTTTTTCCCATCTATTTATTTTACATCCCAGCAGCAGCCTCCCCATTCTCCCCTACTACCCCCAATCCCCTTCTCGTCCATCTCCATCCAAGAAAGGGCAGGTCTTCTGTGAGTATCAATAAAACATGGCATATCATTGCAGTAAGACTAAGCACTTCCCATGTATTAAGGGCAGGAAAGGTGACCCCGTATCAGAAGTAGGGTCCCAAAAGCCAGTAAAATAATCAGAGACAGCCCCTGTTCCCTCTGATGGGAGTCCCATAAGAGGACCAAGCTATATATGCAGAGTGCCTAGGTCAGTCTCATGCAGGCTTCCTGGTTGTTGATTCAGTCTCTGCAAGCCCCCATGAGCCCAGGTTAGTTGATTATGTGAGCCTTCCCATGGTGTTCTTGATCCCTTTGGCTCCTACACTCCCTTTTCTTCCTCCACAGATTTCCAAACTCTGCCTAATATTTGGCTGTGGGTCCCTGTATCTGCCTCCATCAGTTGCTGGATGACGCCTCTCTGATGACAATTGGGCCAGGTACTAATCTGATCACAGGAGATGGCCAGATCAGGCTACTTATCCACTATTGCTAGCAGTCTAAGCTGGGGTCCTCTCCGTAGATTCCTGGGAGATTCCCCTGCACCAAGCTTCCACCCAACCCCAAAATGCAACACCCCAGCAGTCCCCCTCAGCACTCTCCCCGTCTGGGCCCCCCAAACCTTATCACTCATATTCCCATACCCACCTACCTTTAATCCACTCACTAAATCTCTTCTACATCCCCTTCCCAGGGAGATCTGGATGTCCCCCACGGAACTCTCCTAGTCTCTTTGGGTCTGTGGACTGTAGCATAATTATCCATTATTTTACAGCTAATATCTACTTATGAGTGAATACATACCATGCTTTTCTTTCTCAGTCTGGATTACCTCACCCAGGATGATTTTTTTCTAGTTCCACCCATTTCATAGCAACTCTTATAAAGGAAAACATTTAATTGAGGTGGTGGCTTACAGTTTCAGAGGTTCAGTACATTATCATCATGGTGGGACATGGCAGCATGCAGGCAGACATGTGCTGGAGAAGTACCTGAGAGTTCTACATCTTGCAGGCAACAGGAAGTGAACTGAGATACTGGGTGTGTCTTGAGCATATATGAGACCTCAAAGCCTACCCCCACAGAGATACACTTCCTCCAACAAGGCCACACCCACTCCAACAAAACCATACCTCCTAGTAGTGCCTTTATCTTTTTTCTTTCTCTTACAATTCTAATTGGTGCTGTCCATATACTCATGGGTATGAGACCATCCACTGAACCTACCAGCAGCCACACTCTTAAAGAAAACTGATTCTCCCTCACTCCAAATCTACCACTTGCCTATAGTTCCTCAGGTAGTGGAGGAGGCTCACAAGCCCCTGCCTTTTCCATGCTAGGATGTTCATTGGCTTGATTTTATGCAGGTCTTATACAGGCAGACACAGCTATTGTGAGTTCATTCATGCAATGGGCCTGTCTTCCATGACCACTACTAGCTCTTACAATCTATCTAGCCCTTCTTACCTGACAGTCACAGAGCCTTATGGGTGGGGCAAGGTAATATAGAAGTTTGGGGCTAAGCACTCCCAAGACATTCATTCTCTGTCCTTTGATCAGTTGTTTCTGTGTTGAATGCCATTCACTGCATAAAGAAACTTCTCAGATGAGATTTGAGAGTTGTTCTAATCTATAGATAGAGTGATACAAATTTAGAGGGCAGTTTCATCCTATGTCCATTTAGCAGAATTGTTGGAGTAGTTTCACCCCAGGGACCCATGAGCTATCCAGCTATGAGTTCTTGACCAGATCTGCAATCCTAGGCATGTGTTTCCTTCTGTGGACCCTAAGTCCCACCAGAAAGTGACTGGTCCCCCCATAACATTCATGCCACCATTGCACTCATGGTATATTTTATCACTGTGGTTAGTGTTGTAGTTCACAGGTGGATAAGACTATTAATGACTTCCCTACCCAGTAGCCTATATAGGACTTTCCAATATGAAAAGCAGTCTCCATAAAGGAAGCTTCCTGTTCAGTACCAACCTGATTTCTCTGTGTCCTCTGACCAAAGTGCATGGTATCTTTAGCAATAGATCATATAGTTCTGGGGGAAAAAAGTGCTGTGACAAGAGCCTGTGTTATTTTCAGGAGGGTCTCCAGAACACCCCTGCCTGTGGTCTGTCTTTAACTCCTTTATCGGTAAAATACCCCAAATTGAGGAGGGTTCTACCATCTTTTAACAGGTTCAGAATACTGAAAGACCAACACTTACTTGATATGAACAATAGGTTTATGGTAGGCACCCTAAAAATCCTATTAGTTTTTAAAGGGCTATATCACACTACTGTTTCATATTCATGTTGGAATTAGCTAAATTATAGGTCTTTCACAACTGCATTAATGCCAGGGTGAGCCTTACAATATTGTTTAACTTCTTTTAGTTCATTCATTATTTCATTCTTATTTTAGAACATGTTTTAATCCTAGAAAGTCAGAGTCTGTGATGTAATATATCAGCTGTTTGTCCAGTTTTCCCTTTCTTTATCCACACATCAATCAATGCTTATAATACACAAGCTAAAGATTGGAGATTTTTTTTTTAGTTTGATTTACCAAGTTCAATAACCTAAGAGTTTTAAAAAAAAATCATTAAGCCCTTAACTGCACTAGTATCTAGACTTTACAAAAAAATAGGATATGACACCTATAGCATTTTCTGTATTTATTAAACTCAACAATTCTCTTTAAATGGAAATGAAATTAATGATAATCTGTTCCTAGCAAAGCCACTCTGATTCTAACTCATTATGAATGATCACAACCATCTGCTACAAATCATTGTCTACTATGTTGAGAGGGGTTGAAGCATGTATATTTTATGTTACTATAACAAGATTCCTGAGACTGGATATTTTATAAAGAAAAAAGGTTAATTAGCTCAAGTTCTTGATGTAGCTCAGGAAAACAAAGGGCTATTACCAGCAAAGATTTTTGTAAGGGCCTCATGATGAGGAGGGACTAAGTGGGGGAAGAAGAGAGGAAGGGATATAGGTAGGTGGGTAAGTAGGCAGAGAGAGAGAGAGAGAGAGAGAGAGAGAGAGAGAGAGAGAGAGAGAGAAGATAGATAGATAGATAGATAGATAGATAGATAGATAGATAGATAGATAGATAGATAGATAGATAGATAGATAGATAGATAGATCACCCCCATAGACTCATATTTGGATGCTTAGGGAGTATCATTAAGAAGTATGGCCTTGTTGGAGTAGGTATGGCCTTGTTGGAGGAAGTGTGTCACTGGGGGTGGGATTTGGGGTTTCAAATGTCCAAGTCAGGCCTAGTGGCTCTACATTTTCCTTCTATATTGCTGCCTCAGGGACCAGCCTCTAAGGCAGCACTCAGGGTTCGAAGAGAAATCTACAGCATTAGTGCCTACTGGATCTTTTCAATCTGAGAGGGTGAGGAAAAAGATATTCACACATTCTCTTGATCATTTCCTTCTTTATTCATCAGCTTCTTCTGATGGACTGACTGGGCTGGACTCAGCTGGCTTGGGTTTGGCTGGCTTGGGGGAACAGCCGTAAAGGCTTATTTTACAGATTGTTAACATAAAGTATTTCCTCATACCAAGGTCCCTAACCTTAATTTACATGTCTTACTGAAGGGGAGCATCACATGCTTCCATGACTCTAGTCCTTCATTATGCATTGTGTGTAATACACAATAATACAAGAGCCCCAGGTATGTCTAAAGTGTCTTGTGACCAAGGTCATGGGATGGCCGCAAGGCCCCCTCAGCAAAACAATCATTGTTTTCCCACAAGGATTCTTTAAGGTCAATGTACTTCTAAAAAAGATCTGTTTATTCTAATCTCTAAAGTGATTTTGCTAAATTCCTACAGAGTACAGGTAACATGTTTTTCATCTCCCTTACATGATTAGAAACAAAGCCATCTCAATATCCCATATACATTTATGTCTAAGTAACTTATTGCAGATCAACAGAATGTAAGCAGACAGAAAGCATCTTTTCACAGACAACTCCCTTGCTGGCAGGGCATATACCAGGCTACCAAGAATTCAGTCTATATTGAAAGTTAATCTTACAAGGAATCACAAACCTAAACTTTTGTACATAAAAGACAATCAGTCAATTGTGCTCATTATCCTCAGGGTGTATACCCATCTATCACTAGTTTCTTTTATCAGGGGATTGACAGCAGGAATGGGTACAAGGAGTTAATCACCACCTTTGATCAACAACCAACCTTAACAATTGGGCTGCCTTTGTAACCTGAGCTATATATCCTTATGGACATTAGGTTGTTCTCTGTAGTTTTTTCATCTTAAAGTTATTGTCAAAACATCTGATCTAACCTGAACTTATTACAAAGCTTGTTTCAGCCAAATGATGCATACGAAGATCTGCAACTGTATCTTTCTAGCATTAAGAGAGCTAAGGCCAGTCTGGCTTCCAGAGAATTCAATTGTTCTGTGATCACTAAGTTGAGATGTTATCTAAAGCAGCTTCTAAGGTGGAACTGAAAGGTCTTGGTGAGGTAAACACATTACCTTACAGCCAGTGGGGAATTTCCCCATACCCAATTCAACCATGCCTGATATCAGACTGATATCAGAGACAGACAACAATGGCAAGCACTCAAAGACGCAGCAGGAGCAAAAGACATTCCTGCCCCGCCCCCTGCCTGACTGGGGTGGGGGTTGTCCTTGCTTACCTGAGAACCATTCACCAAGGGGTTGCTTCCTGGTGGGCCAACACTCTGAACCTCAATTGTCTCCTGCTGCTGCCCCCCACCCCCACCCCGACATAGCTACCAGCACTTCTGCCTGTGGCTCTTCTCCAGTACCATGTCTGCCTACCATGCTTCCAACTACAATGACAATAGATTAAGTCTCTGAACTGTAATCCAGCCCCAGGGAATTGTTATCCTTTATAGAAGTTATCATGGTCATGGGTGTCTCTTCACAGCAATAGAAACTCCAACCAAGACAAGACAGACTGACAGACAAGAGAGAGAGAGAATAAGAACACTAGTTAAGAGAAAAAAGGAACTGAGGACCTGAACTTCTTTAACAATAACCTACTCTTGAAATAACCAACCCCATAACAAGGGACAAAACACATTTCTAAAAGATGGACATCAATCCTTTCCAAGGATGGTTACCCCAGTGACCTAATCAGTTTCCGTTCCTAAATGGTCCTACCACATAGAGATATCATTATAATGGGACCAAGACTGCAGCACATGAGCCTTGGGGGAAAACCATATTTATGACACAGCATGCTATAATTTCCTCCTGAAATGTACAGTATCTTCTTTCCAGAGATCTTTGGAATGATGGGAAGCCTTGTTGAGATATCTGTCTGTCTGTCTATTGATCTATCTATCTATCTATCGATATATTTGCATTTATAGTCCAAGAGTGCGTGTGTTTCTAGGGTGGCATCATAGGAAAGTGGTGTAATCTTTAATATTTAGAACACTGTAGGAGGTCCTCATGTCACTCAGGGTATTCTCTTGAAGCAAAGAGTTGGACTGTGCTGGCTAGTTTTATGTCAACTTGACACAAGCTAGAGTCATTTGGGAAGAGGGGACCTCAATTATGAAATAATCCCATCAGATTGGCCTGTTAGCAATCCTGTGGATCATTTTCTTTCTTTTTTTTTTTCCTTTTAATTTATTTTACAATACCATTCAGTTCTACATATCAGCCACGGATTCCCTTGTTCTGGATCATTTTCTTAATTAGTGACTGATGTGGAAGGGCCCAGGCCACTGTGGGTTATGCCACTCCTGGGCAGTTGGTGCCAGGATGTATAAGAAAGCAGGCTGAGCAAGCCTTGGGAAGTAAGCTAGTAACCAGCACTCCTCCATATCCTCTTCTTCACTCCTTACCTCCAGGTTCTTGCTTTGACTTCCCATTTTGACTACCCTGTGATAGAGTATGACTAACACGGAAATCATGGGCCATTTTTTTCTGTTTCTCTCTTTGCTACCTAGCCAACCAGTTATGGTTTGTGACTTCCAAAACTGTGAATTAAAAGAAAGCTTTTCTCATTGTAAGTTACTTATCTTCAGTATTTTGGTACAGCAATGGGCCCAGGGATGGTGAGATGGATGGATGAAGGACCTTGCTATCAAGCCTGACAATCTGAGTTCAATCCCTAGAACTCACATGATGAAAGGAGAGAACCTATGCCTGAAAGTTGTCCTCTGAACTACACACACACACACACACACACACACACACACACACACACACATACACACACACAAAGCATGTGTGCATATACACATAGAATATGATAAAATAAAGCACACCTTTTTAAATATCCTGAGTGAGTAGTTATATATACATATCTTAATAGATTTTAAAACACAATACTATTCTATTTAATTCAAAACAACAAATCCACAAGGTCCTGAGGATGTTTTGAACCACTATTAATTGTAACTTACATGCTGTCTTAGTGTTTCTGTTGCTTTGATTATACACCATTACCAAAAGCAACATGGGAATGAAAGGATTTATTTCAGTTTACAACTCTCATCATACACCATCAATGAAGGAAACCAGGAAGGAACTCAAAGCAGGAACAAGAGGCAGGAGCTGTTATAGAAGTCATTGTCTTAGTGAGGGTTTCTATTGCTGTGAAGAGACACCTTGACCATAGCAACTCTTATAAAGGAAAACATTTAACTGAGGTGGTGTCTCGCTTACAGTTCAGAGGTTTAGTCCATTATCATCATGGTGGGGAGCACGACATTGTGCAGGCAGATACCTTGCTGGCTACATCTTGTTCAGAAGGCAACAGGAAGTGAACGCTCAATGTCACACTGAGTGAAGCTTGAGCAAAGGAGACCTCAAAGTCTGCCCCACAGTGACACACTTCCTCCAACAAGGCCACTCCTCCTGACAGTGTCACTCCCTTTGGGTGTCATTTCAAACCACCACAATCGTGGGAAAGTGTTACTTACCAGCTTACTCAGTTTGCTTTTTTATACCCTACTCCTGGTACCAATTTCTGTCTTAGAGTTTCTACTGCTGTGATGAAACATCATGACCAGAAGCAATAAACTTGTGAAGGAATGGGTTTATTTTTGCTTACAGTTCCACAGCACAATCCATCATTGAAGGACAGCAGGGCAGCAACTCAAGGCATGAATCTGAAAGCAGGGACTGAAGCAGAAGCCTTGTTTCTCATGGCTTGCTCGGCCTTCTTTCTTATACAATTCAGGACCATATACCTAGGGGTGGCATCATCCACAATGGACCAAGCCCTCCCACATCAATAATTAATTGAGAAAATGTACAACAGGCTTATCTACAGGGCAGTCTGGTGGGTACATTTTCTCAACTGAGGTTCCCTTCTCCATAGCTTGAGTCAAGCTGACATAAAACTAGCCAGTACACACACTTTCAGATTTATTTGTTTTAAGTGTATGAGTGTTTTGCCTGCATGTACTTATGTATAATATGTATATTCATACCCAGTGTCCTCAGAGGCTTGAAGAAGGCATCAGATCCCCTGGGACTGAGTTACAAATAGTTTTCAGCCACCATGTGGGTGCTGGGAACCAAATCCAGGTCCTCTGCAAGAGCAGCAAGTGCTCTTAACTGGTGAGCCATTTCTCTATCCCCTGAACACATACTTTCAAAATATACCCAGATACATCAATCTTTGAAAGAAAGGAATGAAGGTTAAAATTATGAAGAACAAATTTGGGTAGATTATGAATTGTCAACTTCCATTATGGAATCTAGGCCACTTGATTTTCATAAGTTTCCCTCAACTTTTTTGAGGTGCTGTAATTTTGTTTTGGATCCATTCTTTTTTATAATGAAGCATTGTCATTATATTGAGGTCTAGGTAGACCACTGGAGATGTGAATTTATTCTATTTTCAGATGCTGGCTGATGGCCACTTAGGCTTTGGTATGATGAAGTTCAGAGCTAATGACATGTGAATAACAAGAGTTATTTCAATATAACAAAAGCTTATTTCTTATTATAAATATCCAGAATCTGTTCAGCAGGATCTCTCTCTTCCATCATCAATATATCCACTCTGTCTCAGAAATGCCTGGGGTTTGTGTAGTTTTTTTTTTTTAATGTTTTAAATTAAAAAATCTGTTATGCAGATAAATGCATAGAATGTGTCTTTCCAGTTTGATGTGTGGTTATTAAGTTAATATGCATGCTATCTAGAGAAGTCCCCTCTTACCCTCACCTATAACACCCACTGCCCCCAGAAGTGACCAGTGTCATTTTATGGTAATAATTTCCTTGCTTTGCATTGTACACTTATTTTCTGTAGATGAATTCCTAAACCACACATATCAGTTTTAACCTGCTTCTGGATTATTGAAATGGAACTCTGCTGTACTACATTTATGATGCATTTCCTCTTGACATTGTAAAATTCATCACATTGCTGCACGGAACTGAATATTTATTTCCTTGCTGTATAGTGATGCATATAAAAAATGTTGCTGCGGGCATTAATGTTCATTGTCTTAATCTATGTAAAAAAGTATATCTCAAAGATCAATGGAATGTCCACCTAAATTCAGTAATAAGACAGCAATGACTTTATTGTCTCACATTCTTATCATCAAGCATTTATATCTATCCATGGCCTGTCCCATATGTGACAGTGCTTGGTGTTTTCATTTTTGCCAAACATTTGAGAATATTGTATCTTGTATCTAATTCTGATTCTGATTTAATTTCTCTAATTGACTAAGAGGCTGAGCACTTTTCATATGCCCATTAGTCCTCTGGACATCACTTTCTGTGGAGAATATTCATTTTTTTTTTCTATCATGATGTATTTGAAAGAACGATCAAGTGGTGTATCAGGAGGGGGTACTTAGAAGGTAGTGTGACCTGAAACTTGGATCCCTAGAAGAGACTTAGGCATGGTTTGAAGCTCAGAAGGAGAGACACTGAGTGTGGCTCCATCAGAGTACCTATGTCTTCCCAGAAAAAAAGTTGCATTCTTCCTAAGTGCAGTGCTAGACAATATTATGGCCCACAGAGATCCATGCTGAAGTCTGGAGTTAGCCAGTTTTCTAACATATCCAATTATGCATCACCTCATCTCTCACCTCCTCTTATTTACATAACTTCATCCTATACCTTCAGTACATAGTTTAAGAAATACATTGAGCATCTGCCACTGTATCATCCACAGTGGCTACAAAGCTATCCTTAGAATACCTCTCTTTCTTCAGTGAAGTCCCCTCTCTCCCTTTGTAGACAATCATTTGCCAGAATAGCACAGCTTTATCTATGTCTGGAGCTGGTCCAGCTTCTGCAAATCTCATGTACAGTGTCAGAAAAGCTGTACTAAGCTTTGAGTCAACTTCTTCTATCCAAAGTCACTCCACTGAAGATGCCTTTCTTTCTCTTCTGTCCAAAAGGAGGATTTGAGGAGGATTTGGGGAGAAGATGGGAAAATATCTTAAATAGCCCCTGCCATACTTTGTCAAAAATGACAGTGAAATGCAGAAAGATGATTAGACACCTGGTCTCCATGGTGAATCGGTGCCTCCTTTTGGTTCTCATTTACATTGGCTTCTGTGTCTTTGGAAGTGGTGCACTATGCCATACTATCCCATGCAAGTAAGAAGCACTCAACTACTACAGAGAATTCAGAATTAGGTTCCCAACTTCAAATTGTAGTTCCAACTTCTAACACATGTGTTACTGTGGGCTTCTCCAGAGTTCAAACGCCCTGCCATCCACTTTGGTAAAGACTAATGTAATGGCACAAACAAAGAATGGTTTGTCCATTTCCTACAGGATCTTCTCTCTTCCCCTTTAAATTCTTCACAAAAATCTTGACTAGATAGAGATGGTGACATGGGGACTGTGTGGTGTGGTCAGGATACTTAACTAAATAACTGACAAGTGGCCAGGCGTAGTGGTGTGTGACTCTAATCCCCACACAGAGGAACATTGAAAAGTCAAAGCTGCCCTTGGCAAGACCTTGTCTAAAAACAAGAGCAAGAATGGTGAAAACAATTTGACCTTCATCCTTGCCAAGACATTGTTTATTGGAAGACAGTTTTTTTCATACTTTCAAAATTAATTAAGCTAGCTATAGTGTTGGTTGGTTTGTTTTTTGTGGTGCTGGGGATGGAGCCCAGGGCCTTGTGTATGGTACATAATGAATCTACCACTGAGGTATACCCTCAGCCTATGGTGGTATTTTATAAGAGAAATTACTGTTTATTGTTATAATATACTAATATAAAGTACTTAAATGAGAACAATGTTACTGTTGATATAATCATTTGACAGCAATTAAGCTATCAGATTGTGTGCACAGAGTTACAGATGGTAGGCCTGCCCCATGGGAGTCTCTCTTCTGATAAACAAATTGGCAAACAGTGACCAGATAACACTGCTATACCTTGAGGCAGACATCTGAGGCAGCCCTGGCAGATGGATGGATGCCCTATGCCTAAGCCTTGGTCTACCAGTTAGCAGCACTTTGACCTCAGTGAGCTCTGAGCATCACCTCCTCTGCAGCACAGGGAAGTGACTGTAGTTAATTTGAAAATATCCTTCTTGCTTAATAGACTATGAACACCAAACCAGTTCCTTGTACATTAGCAAATCTATCCCTGCTGCTTTACAGTGTGCTTGGTTCACAGGGAGTGCACTGTTGAAGGATCTGAAGTGCTGTGGACATTTCTTTACATTCTCTGATCATTTGCTTATACTCTAAAGCCCTCCCTTAACTTCATCATTCTTCATGCCTATGCCTTGCATTCTTGCATTCCATTGACACGCACTTTGGTAAGTCTCCTAGCTGGGATTCCTACTTCCAGCCCCCACATTCCTGTCAGAGTTATCTCTAGAATGTGAATTTGATTGCATTCCTCCCCCACTCCCTGAAGCTTTCCAACCAGGAGCCTCAGTAGGCTAAAGGCCAAGCCCATGAACTTGGCATAGAAGGCCTTTAACTCTTGGGCCTCCAGAGTCCTCTTATCAATCCAGTGACTTCCTTCACACTGTACCAATCATTTTCAGGTCATCTTGAGTTCTCCAAATGTGTCAGTAGATGTTTATTATTTTAGCTAATGGGCATATTTTCAAGGCTGTCATAAAAAGTAAAATACAGCCAGGCAGTAGTGGTGCATGCCTTTAATGCCAGCACTTGGGAGGCAGAGGCAGGCAGACCTCTGTGAGTTTGAGGCCAGTCTAGTCTACAAAGTAGGTTCCAAGAAAGGCTCCAAAGCTACATTGAGAAACCCTGTCTCGAAAAAAACCAAAAAAAAAAAAAAAAAAAAAAAAAAAGAGAGAGAGAGAGAGAGAGAGAGAGAGAGAATTTCTTAACCTATACATAATTGATCAGTCACTGTTACCATTATTATGAACATCTTGTTGTGCCCAGATCGTGACCCCCAGAGAGACCACCAAAGATGAGCATGCCGGAATGCAAAAGCAAGGTTTAATTCTGGATATCCAAAAGCAATACAAGCCTAGGCAGGGACTTCGTCCAATACATCCAACGCAGTGGAGGCTGGAGGAAGCGCCCACCTGTCTGCAAGCTCAGTTTTTAAAGGGAAAAGTCACAAGGTTACATCATTTAGGGGTGCTAGTACGGGTACAATTCTGATTGGCTCGCTTCTAGGGACTTCTAGAAATTACTTCTAAGGGAGTGATTGCCCGCCACCATTTCTCATTGGCTGCCCTCAGGTGGGGGCATTTCTGTGATCAGTTACCCTGGAAACCAGGGAGAGGACATTCCATAGTCTGGCAGGCATTACCTTGTGACTATCTTGTGACTCTGTACTTCTACACTTCCTGGTTTCTGGAATCTGAACTGACTGGTTTCAGTAGCTAATCGCCTATTCCTAAAAGGAGAAATCTTAGGCCTTAGTTTTAGGGTGAAAGCATTTTGGTCTTATTTCTAAGATGGCTCATTTTGGTCTCACAATCTGAGCATTGCCAGAGTAACCCACAAAAAATTTTTAAAAAAGTAAAAATACAGTGAAAAATACAGAAACATAATAAATTATAAATCAGTCTATTAGCCATTCAATTATCTATTTATATTATAAATGTTCAGTCCTGCTTGTATAATTAGTTTGAGTTGCCCTAACAATGTCATAGACTGAGTAGCTTAAAAACAATGACTCAGTGCCAGCCCTACATCATTACTTAAGGCCACTGTGACATCTCACTAGCAGCCAATGCAGCACATTTCCACTATGGCAGTGGTCAGTTGTGTGTATGCTCCGTACTCCCCTATAAAGTCTGAGCCATCACAGTCCTCTCACTCTCTCTTATCCCCCACTCAGAGGTGGCCTTTGGTGTGCTCATTCCCAATAAACCTCTTGCTGTGGGGTCTGTTTCATGGTGTGATCTTTTCAGCATTCCTTGGCCCAGCAATCACTGCAAAAACACACTCCCCCCAAGGTGGGTTCAAGAGGTCAGTGTTGGACATGGGGAAGAAAAGGCTTTTATAGTTTGGGGTAGGGGGTTTCCAAATGTGGGATTTGGCTGACAGATTGGCAGAATTTAACAAAGTGGTTATAACAACAGGTGGTCATAACAACTTTCTGAAAGAAAAGCAGGGTTGCAAGACGGTCATAACAACTTTTTGTTTGTTTGTTTTGTTTTTTGTTTTTCGAGACAGGGTTTCTCTTTGTAGCTTTGTGCCTTTCCTGGAACTCACTCTATAGCCCAGGCTAGCCTCGAACTCACAAAAATCTGCCTGTCTCTGCTTCCCAAGTGCTGGGATTAAAGGCGTGTGCCACCACCGTCCAGCCATAACAACTTTTTGAAACAAAGACTTGATTGCTGTTTCCTGGAACAGGCAGTACAGAACCTGTTAAGGTTACAGGTGGGGCATAGCCCAATCTTTTAAGAAACAGAGATTTAATCACAAACAAGAATGAACCCAGTTTGCCTTTAGTATAAGACAGCTTTCAAGCCAAAGATGGAGGCAGGCTGGTTATCACCTCCTGTGGTCCTGTCTCTAAAAGTCATCTGTACATTGGGCTAGGGGACATAATATAATTCATAGCACTCAGTAGGGGTTGTCAACAGTTTTGTGACTTGTAATGGTGTATCCAACATCCTGCTTAGTACAGCAGGATAACAGGAATTTCATGTTCAAGGAAGGCATTCTACATTTAAAAAAAACATTTAATTAGAGTAGAAATCAAAAAAGTAGAAAGTTGAAAAGTGATGAGAAATTAGAAAGAAAAGACAGTCAAAAGTTTATTTTGGGGGTGGCTCTGTATTTGCCAATGAAAATAAGAATTTTATCTCACAAATGATGAAGATGGTATGGGAACTGATATTCACCCACAGGTTTGGCCATTAGTTTTAGGAGCTACTAAGATATTCATTTTACTGATCTTATGTATGAGAATTCATGTTAAGAGAATGATCCAAAAGTCAAGAGAGGTAAGTGTATACAGATATGGTTTATATTATGATAATAATAGTATCTGTACATTATTTATAATCAATATTATTGACTATATTTAGTATGTTGTTTAATATAATTATAATACTATTTATGATAAACCTGGAAGTAATTCACAGAGGAATAATCAAATAGATGTTAAGTAAGGTTTGTTAGATGGACCAACACTTATTTTTATAATTTAAAGCAATTAAAAGTAATAGGAAAGAGCTGGCTCAGTAGTTAAGAGCATGTACTAGTCTGGCAGAAGATCCAAGTTCAGTTCCCAGTGCCCCTGTTAAGTGGCTCACATATAACTACAGCTGCAGAGGTTTTGTTATCCTCTTTTGGACTCCATGGGCCCCTGCACTTATGTATGTATACAAACTCACACACACACATACACAAATAATTTTAAAAAATAGTAAAAAATAAGTCTTAAGTATATGGTGATGATAACTGAAAAATCTTTGAATAAACAAAACGTAAAGCTACAGTCTGCTACACACAGCCTTGTAATCATATAAACACAATGCCAAAGTTACACAGAACTAGAGGACAGTAAGAATTAAAGAGATTACAGACAATTTGTCAGGTAATGAAATGATATTTCACCAACATATTATATTTAAAAGACACTGGCAGTTTCAAAATAAAAAACCGGCCAATCAAAGGTGATCTAGCTGCAGCTACGGCTTCACAACACAGCCTTTGTCTGGTGTTGGCCTGAATAAACACTTGGTTTTCAGTGACACAAGTAAAGTGACAAAATATTTGGGTCAATATAGTGGAAGGACGTGTTTGTTTCATAATCAAGTGGAGAACAATGGTGGCTAGGAGAAGCACTCGTGAAGGAGGAAGCAGACCTGAGCTGTTAACTGAACTAAATGCTCCAGTCAAAGGTACCCATTCTAGTGTGAGGCAGCGAAGCCGTATGAAAGACCAAGCTGAAGGGACCCTCAGCAGGGAGGACAGCATTCATACCCAGCTTCTTCTCACTTGTAGCACATGCAGAAAAGCATGAGAACTAGATGTTGACAAGTTTTGACATTACTGGAATTCACTCGGATACATTTTGTTTAGCAGTGAGTTTGTGGAAGGCTCGGGGGAGAAGAGATGACAGAGGTTAAAAGGTGTCAGTTTCCAGGTCAAGGACATGCACTCACCATCTGACATAATGAAGTCCCAGTCTTGAGAGTCAAGCAGACCCGCTATCAAACACAGACAAAACTCTGCATCTTGGTTGTGCAGAGTTTGTGTCCTGAGTAAGTCACTCAGTCTTGCTCTGTACCAGCTTTCTCCTATCCAAAGTGTGTGCTAGGGCTCAAATGAGTTAGTTGCCTGTGGTGGTTGCTGCCCAGTGTCTGTCCCTTTACCATCCCTCTTCACAGCAGCCTCAGAATGCTGTATCTGTCTAACCCTCAGACCACACTCCAGGACATGGGCCTTTCTTCAGAGAAGAAAGCTGCAACGGAACCTCCATTATGGTCGACACAGGTAGACTGAGAGCAAGGCCAGAGCCATGGGAAGGAGAGAATGGAGAACTGAGGTCTTAAGAGACATCCAAGGAGGCCAGAGAATGAAGAACTGAGGTCTTCAGAGACATTCAGGAAGGCCAAGAATCAGACAACATCTATTGATGGTCAGCCAATCAATCAAAACTGTTGATTACTATTAAAAACACCACACTATTATGAACACCAAATATGGGTTCCCTGTTGGATTTTCTATGTAAAAGGAATTAGATAAATGTAGCATTTATTAGATAATAGGTGCACAGCTTGAAGGGGGTACACTCACTCAGTGAAGCCCTGCCCTCCACAGGCAATCAGTCAGATGTAACTGGTGAACATCTTCATGTCCAAATACTCCTTTTAAAAAAGGGTATGTTGTTTCACATGCATTTAAATGACATGCCACTGCTCTCTAAACCTGACTCTGCTTTTACCTTGCTTTTCACTCTGCTTCCCAGTCCACGGTCCAGGTTGCACGCTGTCCGCTCTTTCCAGTGCTGCATGGCCTGGCAGGGCCCAAACTCACTTTACATGTCCATCACTGACGCTTTAGCACGGGAGATGTGGAACTCCGTGTGCACTGCCCATTGGAAGGCAGACTGGCAAAGCCAACCTAGAGAAGAATCAGAACACTTGATCACATTCCAGGCTCACATTCTGTGGTATGTGTTTGTATCATGTGTTTAGGAAATCCAAGACCTAGAGATAGGCAGGCAGTCTGTGGGAACTAGATATAAAACTTCAGGGAGCCAACATCCACTTTCATGTATTTCTCAAGAAGGATTATACATACTCCATTTAAAATATCAAATTATATGAACTTAAATAACTGCTAGCTTTCCACTACTATGACAAAATACCTGAGATAAACAATTTCAAAAGAGGAAATATTTAATGTGACTCACCGCATCAGAGAGTTCAGCCCATAGTCACTTGGCTCTGTAGTTTCTTGGCCTATGTTGGGGCAAAGCAACATGGTGGAGAGAATGCATAGAACCTGGGGGGAAGGTACACCTGGACACTAAATACATTCTTCAAGGACCTGTCCCAAATAACCTACTTCCTCTATGAGGTGCCACCTCCCAAATTTCTACCCCCTCTTAATAGCTCATCAGGCTATGAATTCATTTATCAGTTAATCTGCTGATGATCATCTGCTGATGATCCAATCAACTGTCTGAACACTGCTGTGGTGAAAATGAAGCCTTGAGTACATGAGACTTAAGGAGTTGTTTTAGATCCAAACCATACCGATGTATACTAAGAACAAATGTAGTAATCATGATGCATTGCTTCCTAGATCCTAGTTCCTAGCTCTGACTATTGTCTCCTGGGCTGACTGAGGCCCAGTGCATCTCATGGGTGGAAATGTTATGACCCTGTCACTCATTGCTTTGCAGTTCTGTGCTCAGGGACATCCCACCGGTAGCCTGAAATAAACCACCAAGGGAAGGAACTATACTGTAGAAATTAGCACACCCTATAAATTTGGGTTTTCTTGCTATAAACATTTACCAGTTCACCAGAGACCAGCATTAACTCTGCTTTGCAAATGGAATAACAGAGCTCCAGCAGCTTAGACACCTGCCAAATATAAGACAATCTGAAACTAGAAGAAATTGGATTCAGCCTCAGGACTACCTCAGATCTTATGCTTTACTTGGATGAAAATGAGTTAGATTGTTAAAACTAAAAGTCTCCTGTCTTTATCACCACCATTGACTGTATTTAGTTTTTTGTTAAAAAAAAAAAAATCTGTTGTCTGCTAGCACTCGAGTCCAGTGTGAGTCAAGGAATGGCACAGTTTTGAGAAACTTCTGATCACCTATTGCGCTTCATTAGTTCCTCATGAATGAGCTTTGTTCTGAGATGTGGGTGCTGTTGCTAACAGCATGTATGAGAAAAGAATAAGCACAGCTTTTAGCTGGGCACCACAAGGTTACACAGAGTAACTACTGTACATGACAGCCAAGGTATTTTAGGTATTGTTAAAGCAGAAAGACCTCTTAATACATGCGTCCATTTGCAGGCTGGAGGCTCTGATTGTGTCTGTTTGTGCCACAACTCCCATGTTTGTTTAGACCAGAGTTATTCCCTATTTTTTACTTGAAATTTAGCCACAGTTTATACTAATTGTCAAATATCACCTCTTTTTTTACCCCTTCAGTCACCTATAAACATTTATAATGTGCCCATTTTAGAATCAATAATTTTGATAAGATTAGTTCTAATGTGACTTCTTTACTCAAATATTTTATGAATCAAATACTTTCTAATATAGAAATATGAGCCAAACATAATTTTATATTCTTACTAGTCCCCAGCCTCCTAGACTCCTAACGTGATAAAATACAAGGCTAGACTAAATGAGGGTAGACAGGTATGAAACTATCAGATTTCCTAGGCCGACATTTTTTTAAAAAGCTATTTCTAAAAAGAGAAGACTGAAATGTTTGTAAGGACTACCAAGCTCCTCCTCTCATGGCCTTGTGGCTCATCATGATTCATCATTTCTCCATCCTTAGTCCCAGGGAATTCCAATTATTTAACTTTTTATATACTAAACCCAGTTATGTTCATCTCCTCTATTCTTCAAAAACAAGCAGACATTTGGGTATTATATGGATGTTTGATGCTACTTGTCATGACTCATTTTATTAATTTAACCATGCTATCTTCCAAAGACCCCAGGCTGTAGGCCACTACTAGTCCATAGAAGAAGAACTAAGAAATGGAGGCTCCACCATGGCTGGGATTCCAACAGTTTATACTCATTGTCAAATATCACCTTTTTTTTTTTTTTTAAAAAAAAAAAAAAACCTTCAGTCACCTATAAACATTTATAATGTGCCCATTTTAGAATCAATAATTTTGATACTGGTTCCAAGTACTATGTTTCTTCCCAGGACACGATAGCTAGTACTCAGGAGCTATGTGCTCCATAGAACACTAGATAACTCCCTAGAGCTTCTGCCTTCCAATTCAACCAATAGGGGGCTTTCCTTCACTCACTCCTCCCTTGGTCCCATGCTCCCAATGGTCATAGAATTTCGCTTCAGTGACATGTTCTACCATGAATATGATTTTGCAATGTTGGATTATTCTCCTCCTTTCTTTTCTTATTTCAACTACTCCCAGTGAAATTTTCACATGTCTGGGAACTGAGTTCTTCTTAGAGCACGTCATTAAAATAGTATATTAAAAAGTATCTCATCTCATATTGCTTTGTTTGGGCATTTTTGTCTTACTGGTCTTTTGCTTATATGTTGTACTTTTTTATTTTGTTTTTGAGAGTTTTGTTTCTTGTTTTTATTTATTTTTTTAGTGAATATATCTGAGAGTTTCTTTGTTTGGTTTTATTTTGTTTTGCTTGCCTGTTTGTTTTCTAAAGAGAGGAAAAAAAGGGTATTGAGTTGGGTGGGAAGGGAGGATCTGGGAAGAGTTGTGGGAGGGGGAAGTGTGATCATAATATAATGTATGATTTTTTTCAATGAAAAAATTAAAATAAATTTAAAAAGAGACAAAGTAAAAATAAATAAATCTATTTAGTAATATTTTAAAAGTACAAAGTTTCTAAACAAGACTATAATTTTCCAAAGAGCATTTGTACTTTTCAAATCCTATCCTAATAAAAACAGGTTCCTATACACTTTAGTTCCCTTTTTAATGGTAATAATCAAACACAGTCCGTTAGACAGGCATTGTTAACTAGACTGACAAAAGAAAAATTTAGACATAAAAATGTCCTATTTCCTGGGCTGCTCTGGACATAAGTGACAATAATGACTTAACCTATTGACCTCTAAGCCTGAATTTCTTTGTTGAAAAATTAAGATCTTCCTTTCTCTGGTAAGAGCCATGGAGTGGAAAGAAAATAACAACAAAACAAGCATACAAACACACCTCATTCCCCAAGCAAAGGCATCTTGTGGAATCCTGAGTGGAATGGCAAGTTAGTCAGTAAGAATCACATTAACATAGGTATAGAAAGAAAAACAGTTGGCAGGTGGCAGCAAGTCATACAGCAGTGACTGGCTGCAAATGTCCTGACAGTAGCCGCATTTCATCGTGCTCTATTAGGGACTGACATCATTTTGAATCAATAATTCAGGAGCCTAATGGGCTATCTCCCTATGAGTCATTGGTCAAGGAGGCCCCAGAGGTACCCAAAACAAAGGCTTTTTGCTGTTTTTCTTCACCGCCCATCGTAACTGCATAGTAAGACCCTATTGCTGAAGACAACACATACTTTAGATGGAAGACATAGAAAAATCAACCCGAACTGACCAGGCAACTCTCTCCCCTTCATGGCTAGCTTATATAGTACCAGAAGGTGTTATACAGTCTGCCAGGGAAGAAAATATATCAATCTTCTCACCTGCACTGGAACCTGCATACTGACTTTCTGGAAAAGATCTGCCCACTGGTGCCGCAGTGGCATGATGGCTATGGGGGTAACCAACTTCTTTCTGACTGGATATGAGGCCTGATCCATAAGAGGGATTTCATGCATAGTACTGTCAGACTGTGGAGACCACAGGCTCTAAGGGAACTTCTGTTGTTATTACAAATACTTTGTTAATATTCACAGATTTGTGTTACTCTCAACTTCAGTCCCATAACCTTTTTGCATGGAGTGGCAGTTAATGCACGGATTCTTATCTGGCCAAAGTGCCAAATGACAGTAACTGCTCAGCTGTGGATGAATCATCTGTATTAACTTCTGCCCATCCAAGGTTCTGGTAGCATTTTGGAAGAATGGGCAGAAAGAATACAAGAGCTAACAGATGAGAAGGAGATATTTCAGGACATGGTTGTTGCACACATCAATTCACAGGACCTGTGGCTACCTGTCCAAGATTTGCACATGATCAAGCTAGTAAAAATCTCAGCATAAATGAGGGAGGGGCCCTCAAGAATATACCCTCAGTAGAGAGCTATTAATGGTTCATAGTTGCTGAGGAGGAAGAGCCACTCTCCCTTGGGACCATGTCTGATGGTAGGTTGTCCATGCCTCCTGTGCATGGGCCCATACACATGGAGTAATTGGACTCTAAGGGTTATTGACAACAAAAAGAGGACATAAAATTAGGTGGGTGACAGAGTGGGAGCTGGAGGGAAGTAAAGGTAGATGGATGTGATCAAAACATATTATGCAAATGTATGAAGAATTGAAATAATAAAGTATTAATTTTAAAAAGAACTCAGGAGCCTAGTGAGCAGAGAGTCATACAAATTCTCACAAGTGTCCCCTCACCATTGACAAATGCATGCTCAAATTTCTCTGTAGGCAGAAGCAGGAAGATTGAGGTCTGTGATTGGTCCTTGCTCTGCATGGTTATATTTGCATATTACAATGATCACAGGCATCTTGATTTTAATCCTTTTTGTCCTTGTTTCTGCCAGGTGTGTTGTTACAGTGAGAACAAAACTACTATAGAAAATTATTAAAGGAATGGGGTCATGGCAGTGACTAAACCTGACCATATAGTTTTTAGGCTTTTGGAATTGGTTTGTAGGAAGAATTTTGAAGAGTTTCAACAAGTAGGTTAAAGAACATCTAAAATCCTCCATGAAGAGATCAATAGATGATTCTACTAAAAACTAAGATAACCAGAAAGCTGACAAAAATGTGGACAGTAAATACTGTGCTCCTGAGGTTTCAGATGAAGTTCTAACAGGAATTGGGCTATAGGTCATTTATGTTACAATTTGACAAAGAATTTATCTACATTTTGTCCATGTTCTGAAGATTTATAGAAGGCTGAGTTTAAAGGTGACAAACTAATTAGTATAATTTGTCAGAGAAAATTTCATAATTCAAGGGGAAGCATAGTTACTCCTGGTTGCTATTAGCCAGATTTGTAGTAAGAATCTGGGGCAAAAAGCAGAATAGATTTTTTTTTTAAACTTGTGGTCTTTAGTGAAAAGGACTAAACTATAAGTTGTTGAGAAGGAGGGCATGACTATTAAAGAGATTAGTGTCATTACAAAGAAGCAAAGCACTTTGCTTTGAGATCATCTCAGGAATTGGGAAAATCCTATTGAAGGATCTAGGGTGTAAAATTGTAAACTCATTTGGCAGATTTTTTTCTAACTAAAAGAGAATGTTCAGGGACTCCTACTCACAGAGGACCACCTAAAAAAATGATTTCTCGGGTTTAGTCACCCAGGAGGCTGTGGCAAGCATGACCCAAGGAGGTCTGGCTATGACTCGAGCTAGTAAAAGACCTTGGCATCATCCATGTGGTGCTGGGTTTTCAAACATATGAGATGTGTAGACGAATTTCTAAAGTCATATTAAATAAGAAACACAGAGTCAAATACAGAGTTAAAGCAAAAGAGATCAGAGCAAGAGCCACCTCGCTTTAGCTTACCACCAGAAGTAGCTTCCCCCAAGACAGAGACCTTCTAATGTCTGACGTGTTTTTATTGCTTTCCTGTTCTGCTTTCTCATTGGCTCTAGGCCCAGCCACATGACTTCCTCGTCACTGCCTGTCTATACAGACCTCCTGGTCTCTATGGTTGGTACTGGGATTAAAGGTTCGTGTCACCACACTTGGCTGTGTCCTTAACCACACAGAGACTCTGCCTGCCATGTGATTGGATTAAGGGTGCGGGCTACCACTGCCTGACTGCTGTCCATGGCTCGCTATGACCTCTGATCTCCAGGCAAACTTTATTTAACATACAAATGAAACCACATTTCAGCACAATTAAAATATTACCACAGAGATGTAAGCAATACTGATTTGTTCTATAACACTTTTGCTGAGATTTTAAAGAAAGGTCTAAAACGCAGGCAATGCATATCGTGTATGGGTTCCCTACATGGACTCTTGAGAGGGCAACACATGAAGCTGTGGAAGTGAACCCTGAGATGCAGTAGAGACTTTGGATTACTGGGAATGCCAGGAATATAGAGCATATGCTGAGGTAAGCAATAGAGAATGAATGGGACTAGTCCAAGTGAGAGACAATGTGGGTGGCAAATGACAAGGCAGGGATAATGACATCTTTAAAGTTTATCGTGTCATTATGTTTCACAGACATAGTATTTTAAAGCAAGGTCCTGAAGGATGCACAGTGTGAACCAGCTTTGGAGCTGCTGTAAAGAATCCCGGGAAGGCAATGCATGAAGCTATGAGGGTTAAACCTAAGCTGCAGTGGAAGAATGCAGCAATCTGATTTAAAGGCTGCCCTTGCTGAGTTTTGCTCCTGATTTGGTCTCATTCCCACCCCCTTTGCTACCATTTCACTTTCTGGTGGTGAAGCTGTCTAAACTGTGCCATTATATATTGGAAGTACCTAATTTAAAAATACTTAATTTTACAAAATCAGCTAAAAGTTGCATTCCTTCTCAGAGGAACCTTTGGACTTTTGAACAGTCAATATTATTGACTGTTCACTATTGGCAGTCGGAGTCTTTTTAATTGGGTTCATTTTGCACTATGAAATAGATACAAGGCTTTGAGTAGTGGGGGTAGAACATTGTGGGTTAAAGTGATGTACTTGGGTGTCAGGTTGAATTTGTGATGATTCACGTTCATTGTCAACTAGACAAGATTAAGTACCACTTAGAAAGATTGGTGAGGCAAACCCATCCCTGTGTCTGTGAGCATGCTTCCACAGATGATTAGCTAAGGGGAGACGACTCATACTGAGAATGGCACCATCACAGGAGCTATGATCCTGGATAGAATAAAAGGAAAAGAAGAAAGCAAGCCTAGTACAGGCATTTCTCTTTTTCTTGCTTTCGGTCAACGATGAAGTGAAGAATACCTCTATACAATCTTTCTGCCGCTATGTTAAGGCTAAGCATATGGGGCCAGACAACAGCAGACTAAATTGGCTGAAATCATGAGCCAAAAGGAAATGCTTCCTCTCATAAACTCAGTGGGTCTTTTGTCTTAGGAAAAGTAAAGCAAACTGTGTAGCCAATGAATAGTAGAGCCAAGATTTAAATGCATCTCTGAATCCTTTGTGCAGTTCTACAGAGTGGAAACTCTTATTTGAACTATTTACCAATTCTTGAAAGTTGAATTGCTGCCATCTCCAGGTGCAAAGGGTCAGATGCAATATGTAATCAACATCCCATTTAGGTAATTGGGTGGCCTCTTCAAGGGATGAAGTCATACTAATGGCTAAGTATTGGTCTCTGCCACAGGCATTTTCTAGCCTTTGATAAAGGGAACCCAGGCATAGCTACCACTCTTGTTACCAGGGACACTATGCAACATCACCATGGTAGCTGAGGAAGAAGTTGGCTGCTATCTTAAAGATCCATCCTTTGGTTCTTGAGCATGTCTTTGGTATATACCTCTGTCAAACAATATTGGACACAGCAATCCTCTTTGAATTTACTCCCATAGGGCTGTCTCTTGGGCTTTTTCCTAGACATTCTGATCTCTTTCAGTCTTGTCTTTTCTAGGTTCTGGACTGCTACATTGTTCACCACAGCATCAATGACCATATCCTAAGCCACATACTTCATACAGGAGGGACTGATCATACAATAGACAGCTGGGAGGGTTCTTCATAACCACTGTTTTTTATTTACAGAGAGCAATAGTGTGATAGCAGTATTTTCATGGGAAGCTAACATGTTTTCTTCTTATATTGCTTGGTTGCGGAGAGGTAGAAATAGAACTTAGAATAAACAGTCTCCAATGAAGGGCCTACATCAAGTTGGCAGGATCTTCTTGCAGGTAAGACTTTTCTCTAGGAAGCAAGTAGATATTGCTGCAGCTTCTGGTGTTCTAAGGAAGCAGGAGTCAACATCCCGAGTATCAGGTTCTACTATTTCTTTATCTACATCCTGACCATGACAGTTCTTCTGGTTAACTGTTAGGTTCTCAGTTGGAAACCTGTGATGAGTTCCAGCAGCCTCTGTGTCAGAGGGTAGGCAGGAATCGCTATTGTAACTGGGGGTGCTTTCAGTATTCTTTGAGGTCAACAGTTGGCAAACCTCAGTCTGCCATTTTATTTCCTTCTTTAAAACTTCTAAAGATCATAAACCACAGTCAGATGCTTCTATATTCCTTAAAATTAACACTGACAGCACAGTGCAAGTGTTTCCAAGAGCACATAAGCCAGGGTCTTATTTTAGACCTTCTTCATTCAGTTCACCACCAGTGAAAAACTCATTAATTGTAATACTACTGCATGTGAGTGGGAATTTCCACCACTCCACTTTTTAAATGCAATAAGGTCATCATCACTCTCTGATTAGTCCAATATGGACTCTTGATGAAAAATTCTGTTTGTTGCCTATTTGTAGCAGCAGATGTCTCACCCAAAGAAGCATGACTGAGAAAGGTATGTGCAAGCAATAATTTATTTTGGAATCTAGTCCCAGCAAAAAATCATAATAGGTAAAAAGGGCAACCGAGACTCTGGGTAACTGACTGAGCTGATCACTGCTGAGAGGGACTTCTACTGGAGGCCCTAGGGTTGTATCTATATTGCCAGAAAATTACTTGTATAGTTTGAAGCATGGTGTGATTTCTATTGCTACTGTTAGATACATTGGGTGACTTGCATAGTTCTAGATTTCCTTGGTCATTCATTTGACTTGAAATTTAGCTAAATAGATTTATTTAACTAGTTTATTTCTGGCTCCCCTTTGTTCTGAACATGTTAACTGTTGAGCCAAAGTAGGAATTTTCAAGGAGGGTAGAGACTTCCTATGATTTTTCCTTTGTCATCTGTCTCTTTAGCTCTAGCATACAAGAAGTGACAGCTCTCTCTTTAGCTTGCAAGTGCCACCAACACGAAGAGGTGGTAAATGCTGGTCGTCTTGTTCAAATTTTGCACCTTTCCTCAGATCCCATATAGCATTTTCCATCTCATTCTTTTCTCTTTTTTTGGTTTAACCATTATTTAGTAGTTTTTAGTTTTTTTTTTTTTTTTTTTTTTTTAATGAGATGCTTGATCTAAATGGAGTATTTCGGTACCCCAAAGAGAAAAATCTTGTGATTGTTTTCTCTAAGGCCTATAAATGTGCAAAAATTATAGCTAGACTAAGGAACAATTCTTTACATTCATAAAGAAACTGTACATTAAATATGCATGTTCAATATTAAAGGCAACATAGACAGGTTCAATATTAAAGGCAACATAGACAGATTTTTAAATCACTATAAAATAGTCTGGAAGAAAGATGAAGGATGCTAGGTTTTAAGATTCAACTGTTTCTGCCATCTTCAGCACTACTTGAAGTAGCAAGAGCTGTAACACTGAAAGCAGTATGCTTAAATTTATTTTCATGAGTAACAATGTTGATCAAATGTTTCACCAACCCTTCTTTGCTGCTGATAGTTCATGTTTCAGAAATCCTCACTCAGAATCAAGTTCCTCTGTCCACATATCCTCTCTCTTGACTCACTGAAGAGGGTTATGGGATTCTATAGTGCTGGATTTGGATAAGAAAAACTTAAGAGATGTAGACAGTCTGATCCCAGGTTCTGTAATCCAAATCAAATATTCTTCCTGTTCTGCCATTTCACCTGGTGAGTTTGGGCAAATCATCTGAAAGTCATCCTTCTTCCCTTTGCTGTTTTCTTAAAGTTAAACGAGAAAATTTAAAAAAGTATATCTCTACAGTTCTCCTCCAGGCTCTGGCATCTCTAGAAAACAAATGGGCTTAGGTAACTGATGAACCTACAAACTTAGTAAGAGGTCTCAGTGAGGGCTGGCAGCCTCCAGCCCCATCAGTGTTGGGTTTCTAATCTGCTTTTCTATACTGTGCTGAAGACCACTGTCATATAATTTAGAATGAATAATGATGCTCTAACCACTTTCTTATGTTCCCAGTGCTCATCTGTGGAATCATTCAAGATGTAGATTGATACCAGAGGATATGGTGACAATTATGAACACCTAATAAATTTCATGCCTTAGAAAGCTTTCCTCAAGAGAAAAAACAACAGCATATTGAAGAGTGAAACCCTCTTCCTTAGGGGGAAAAAAGCACACATTCTCACTTGTGGATGCAATGGGAACATTATGTGAAATCAGCAATTCTAGATTTAGTTGAAAGCCATATGACTTTGGGTAAGTCACTAACCTAACTAGATTTTAATTTTAGTCAAATGGAGATGAAATACAATGTTTCAAATTTTGTGAAGTCTGCAATGCAATTGATCCCAATGCAAATGATCATCTTTAACTGACATCAATCTGGGTACTGAATACATCAATGGAGGGGCCAGTGGGATGTTTAGTTTTGCTTACCTGCTCCAAAGGAGAATGAATAAGGGAGCTACAGAGGAAATTAACATCTTAGAGTGCTTAAAGTTTCTCACAACATGGTCTTTGGAACACAGAACTATTTTAGAAAAAAATGGAGGCTTAAGTCACATGTACCTGCAATACTCCTTAGCTGTGCCACATGTTGTGTGGGTGGGAAAGTTGCTTAACCTCCCAAGACTATTTCTTCCTCTATAAAATGGTAATTATGAAGATTTCCAAAGGCACTTCATGAAAAAGTAAAGAATGGTGTTTTGGATATATTAGGTATTCAACAAATATAAGTTCCTTTTTCTTTCATGTATAGGAATTGCTAGTTTTGAATTTTGTACTCTTAACTTTTTGGGGGGAAGATTTACCAAGACTCATCAATAGAATTGCTTATAGAAAGGAAAACTTACAGATCCCTTCTTATGACACTGGTCTGTTATCAGATCAGTATCTAGGAACAATAATGTGTCAACTAGGCTAAAAAGAAACTAAACATTGTCTAAGAGAGATTTTGAAAAGTATGTTATGCAACAAATAACACATTAACTGGAACAGCTACCATTCACTGTATTCCTCTTAGTTGATCCCAACCATCATGCAGCACTCAAATGAACAGCACTCTCCTTCCAAGAGTATGGTGAGGTACTTAAAAGAAAAAGAGCAGACAACTATCACTGTGGGCTTTCACATCATCATCACTAGGTCCACAAACAGCCTAAAGGGCTACATCTTCCACCTGAAACCTTAGCACAAATGTTTCTAAAACTTCATAGCTGAGTTGTCATTTGCAAGCTTCATAAAAATTAATTATTAAAGCCCTTTCCATTAGTGTTTTGTTTGGCCTTCATAAAACCATTTTTCTTTTGCAGCTTAACAAATAAAAAAAACCACTGCATTAGCTATAAATATATGGCACCAGATATGGAGGAAAGGTTATGACTCATGCTAGACCATTCCCTATGGCCAGCTCTGCATTCTGGGAAATATGCTGGGTCTACTCTTCACACATAGGCAAATTCAAAACCAGCTGGCCATATGAAAAGGACTTTCTTGTCAGGAACCAACTCTTGTCAGTTCTTCCTACTCACGTAGGTAAAGGTACTGTGTCATTCACTAGGTCAAGAAATCCTTCCTTTCTTCCTTCCTTCCTCCCTCCCTCCTTCATTCTCTCTCCTTCCCTCCCTTCCTTCCTTCATTACTAACCTCCTTACTAACGCATGCTTGACATTAAAGGTAGAATATCAACTAGAAATACACTCCAAACACAACACAATTACAATGTGGGGGAGTCAGACAACAAATATATATATATAATGTATACACACACACACACACACACACACACACACACACACACACACACACACATATATATATATATATATATATACATACATATTTCAGTGAACACAGAGGAATGAATGCACAGGAAACTCAGGCAAAGACAACGGAGCAGATTTTTAGAAGATGATTTTTATCAGGGACAATTAAATGCCATCAAATCAGTAACAGTGAAGCAGATCAGGGAGAGCCCTGATTCCCCACCATTTCTCACCTAATGCAAACTCCATTAAAAACTTTCTTCTGTCAATGACAAGGTTCAAGAGCAGCTGTATCTTTCTCTCCCTAAACTTTTCTACTACCCATTCTCAACCCCAGACATATTCAATATGCCTGAACTTGACAGGATGATGACCTCACTGATATGGTAGTAGGTGCCCTTATCTTTGTGAGCTGAGCAGTCAAACCCAACATGCAGAGCCAATGAGCCTATTACCATGCCAAAAGCAATTCTTGTGAAGAACAAGACAGGAGCTGCAGATACCCTGAGATCATGTGCAATGGCTCACTGTGAAAGTGGGAGCCTGCCCATTGTCTCTATGACCTTTCCTCCTCGTGGCTGCAAGGAACTACTCTTGGAATACCTTACCTGGGTATTGGCTCCCTAGTGCTCCGCATATGCCCCCAACTGGGTGTTACTACCTCTTCATGAAGTGAAAGAATTCAAGGTTGAGTAGGTAACACTAGGAGCTGAGAGCCAGTAACCATGCAAGCTGCCAAGACTAATAAGAGAGGAAGGATGGTGGACATTCATTGTGGGAAAATAGCAAACTCGAAGACACTGGGTTACAGGTAGGATGCTTTGGAAGAACTATATATGGCAAGTTTGTTTCAGAGATAAGGATAACAGAAGATGGGCTCCTGCAGTGGTCATCTGTGTTTTTCAGATGCTGCTAGGGAGGGAGATCAAGAAAAGTAGTTAGTTGACATGTATATTTATGTGCCATATTTATTGGGGGTTGGCAAAATGGTGCTTTTGTGAATTATTAAATTTAAATTTTGTAGTAGGGCTAAAGGAATCTAACCCAGAGTTTCACTAATGCATTGTAGCCACACTCCACCATTAAATTATATTCCTAGCACTAAAAAAATCTAAAGAACAGATGCCATTACAAAAAAATAATATTTAGAAAATATTGGCCAGATAATTGTGTGCTGAGGATTCTAAACCCATTCCTGAAATCAACACTAAATAGACAGTATGAAAAAGTCTGTTTGTTCTTGCCTCATTCACCACAGGACAGAGGGTTTCTAGAGGAGTAATGAGGGTAGCTCTGAAAAACACAATCACAAATCTATATTATAAAATATTAACAATACATACTAAAGGAAACAAAATCTGTCAAAACTGGCTGGTAGAGTCTGAGTTAAAAATGTTACAAAACTGCCAAGCAGGTAATGGTAGCATAGCATGAACCACATGCTTATGTGAAGACTTAGATCCCTTCCTGACTGGTTATTATAGGAGGCTATGCACATGGAGATTCACTGTGCCTAACTCTTACAAAAGTATTTAATACATGAAAATTGAAGTTACAATTGCCTTATTTTTATTTTATTTTTTGAGACAGGGTCTCAAAATGTAGCCTTGGCTGGCCTAGAACTCAGCTATCTGCCTGCTTCTACCTCCTGTGTGCTGGGATAAAGGCATGTGCTGCCACTCGCGGTACAACTGTCTTATTTTCAAAATGAGACTTCTGTCATTCAGTCTTCTTCCTCTTATTTGGGAAATTTGGCGAAAGGTATGATTTATTTCTCTTTAAAGATCATCACCCAAGGAAGAAATTGACAAAGATAAATCTTATGAATCAGAAAGTCTTTAAAACCACATCAGAAAACAGAAAAAAAAAATTGTGCTAATCTTTCACAGGCACAATGTCAGTGCTATTTAAAAATAAAACCTGACATCTACACCAATTAAGAATTTCTCAGTGTTCTGATATACATTTGTATCCACAACCTAAAATAATGTGGAGACTGGCTGTAACATTCACATTAATATATATACTCAGAAATCAGATGGAAAGGGACAAAGTCCAAGTCAACTGAATTCCATCCCAGTGTTTCAAGCCCCAGCTTTCTGCTGCCTTATACTACCTAGTACAATAAAAAGGGTTTAAAATTATCAGTTGCTATCTATAGAATGTACCATTTTCCTACATGGTGTATCTATAAAGTTAAAGATATGGTGTATAGCATTATTCTAACATTTAAGTATGCTTTAAGTATGCTCTGGAATAATCTTCAATCATTTCCAGGTATCTTCATTCCTCTAGTCTGTATCACTAACCACTCCAACCCGTATTTCTAGTCCTGGAATCAAATGTTGCCAGAGCCAGAACATTTATAAAGGTGAGATTTTGTTTAGTATTTGGATGCTATCTCCCATTTGATTTTCCTACTAACTCCCAGAATTATTAAGCTTTGTATTCTAGAAAGGTATTAAAATTTACAAAGCATTTCCTTGATTACTTAAGACTACAATACTTAAAATCTAGTGCCCTTAAAAATTTTACCATTACAAGTAGACACTCAACTTGGGGTTATCTCTGCTAACACAACAAAAGTTTTTTGTTTTGTTTTTTTTCAAGACAGAGTTTCTCTGTGTAGCTTTGCGCCTTTCCTGGATCTCACTCTGTAGACCAGGCTGGCCTCAAACTCACAAAGATCCACCTGCCTCTGTCTCCTGAGTGCTGAGATTAAAGGCATGCACCACCACCACCTGGCAACAGGTTTTTAAAAGAAAATACAAATCAGGATATTGCTTCTCTTGTAAATCTGGGATGAATTTAATGGCTTGCTGCCAAAATAAAGAGAGTTAACTTCTGTTTGTAGAAAAGCTGTAAAAAATAATTCCCTTCTTCCCTGTTTAGGTAGTATCTCCACAACTCTTCAATCTATAACTTAGTGGTTCTAGCCTCATTGTTTTCTTCCCCTTTTATTGAAAATATATTCTTTTCTTGTGTAACCTTTTTGCAGTTTCCCCTCCCTCTACTCCTCCCAGTTCCTCCCCCCTCCCATCTGGATCCACCCCCTTTCTGTCTCTCATTAGAAAAGAACAGGCTTCTAAGAGATAATAAAATATAACAAAAACCTTCATATTGTAGTTGGACAAGATAGACAAGAGCCCAAGAGAAGGCACATGACTCAGAGACCCACTTGTTCACATACCCAGGAACCCCATAAAAAACACTAAACTGGAAGCCATAATATATAAACAGAGGACCTGATATAGACCCATGTAAGGCCTGTGCATTCTGTTCCAGTATCTGCAAGTTCATGAGCTTTGATTATGTTGATTTAGAGGGTCTTGTTTCTTTGGTGTCCTCTGTTCCCTCTGGCTCTTATACTCTTTCTATCTCCTCTTCTGCAGGGTTCCCTGAACTCTGAAGGGAGAGATTTGATGGAGATATGCCATTTAGGGATGAGTGTTACAAAGCTTCTCACTCTCTGCATAGTGTTTGAATATGGGTCTCTATGTTTCCATCTGCAGAAAGTTGCTTCTCTGATAATGGCTGAGCAAGGTACTGATCTGAGTATAGTAGAATAGTTTAGTCATTTTATCACTACAGTTTGTTGTTTAGAACAATAGTATTTAGTTTTATTCTAGGTCCCTGGGATATCTAGTATCTGATTCTTGGTCACCCCATCCATCCACAATTATCTATTCTATTTTCCTTTCTTAATTAGATCTGTAGCTTCTAGTCCCTTACACTATACCTACTTCTTGTAGTTCTGTTATCCTTATTTTTTTCATTCCAAAGATCAACCTCTAAGTGTCCACAGGTTAAGTAACTAATCCTATCAACAGTAAAGTATTTCTGGTAGGAAGGTGTCTTCAATTAAGACAAGAATTTCACATGACTTTGGGCAAGTCACTTACCAAGGCCTGTTTTTAGCCTTAAAAAATAGTTTGAGCAGCTGAGAGTTTTAGCACAATCATTATAACTTCTAAGGTAAGCTGACTTAAATAAATATATTTAAATGCTAACCTTTTTGTTTCAAGGTCTAATCTTACTTCTTTCATGTTTGAATTTATTTTCAAATCTTTGTTTGTGTGCATACATGGATGATGTGAGTGGGCATGAGTGCCATGGAGATCAGAAGACAACTCTGTGGAGTTGGTGTTCTCCTTCTACCTTTATGTGTTTGGAGGATGGGACTCAGGTTCTCACGCCGGTACAACAAGCAGTTTGCCTCCCTTAGCCATCAGACCAGCCCTGACACTTCAGAGGAACTTTTCTATATTACTTTTTCTTTGTTGCTGTGACAAACTACTTGAACAAAGCAATTTTAGGAAGTTTTTATCCTTGTGCACAGCTAGATGGTACAGTCCATCACAGTAGGAGGGTCGTGGTGGCAGGAGCTTGAGGCAGCAGATTACATTGTACCCAGTCAGAAGGCTGAGTGAGCAGAAATGGGACGAGTTATTGTTGATTATTTTTTTGTTTTACTCTTTGCTCTGTTGGGGAGCAAATAATTACACAGAGACTTATTCTTTCTTATGAATGCCCTATCTTAGCTTGGCTTGTTTCTAGCCAGCTTTTCTTAAATTAGCTCATCTACCTTTTCCCTCTGGGCTTCTACCTTTTTCTATTTGTTTTCTACTTATATCTGTATATCTTTTCTTTACTTCTTACTCTGTGTCTAGTTGTGTGACTGGCCCTAGGCACCTCTTCTCTTTTTTCTCCTCCCTTTCTCTTCACCTTCTATGTATTCTCTCTGCCTGGCAGCTCCACCTATCCCTCTCCTGCCTAGCTATTGGCCATTCAGCTCTTTATTAGACCAATCAGGTGACTTAGAAAGGCAAAGTAACACAGCCTCAGCCTCAGAGTCAAACAAATGTAACACATATTTGCATCATTGAACAAATCTTCAATATTCTACAACAGGCTATAAAATCTTTAGGCCACTCTTAGTGACCCACTTTTTCCAACATAGCTCTACCTCCTAACTGTTTCACAACCTTCTGAAACAAGCCACCAGCTGGGGACCAAGTGTTCAAACTTTTGCAAAGCCAGACAGCAGATATTTTGGATTTTCAGGCCACATACGACTTGTTGTTCATCAAACAGTTCAAGTAGTCCTACCAGCGTTCTCAGTATCGCTGTCTAGGTCACCAGCTCATTGAAGTTGGGCATATGGTAACACTGCCAGTTGCAGTTTATTACTGTAGAATATGATACCTTATACCAGCAAAGGGGACTATGACAAACCCAGAAAAGACCAGGTGCAATACTTAACATGTTTGTTCAGATAAATGTGTATAATTAATCATCCCAAAATGATGTAGGACATTACAGAACACGGTCAATCAGGAAGCTGTAGTTTGATGTTCCCCAAGTTTTCAAGTTCCCCTGGACTGTGTAACTCTACTCATGCTTGTGAGGTTACATCTTCCATGGCTTTGGCTTGGTCTATCCAGTTTCCTTGCATTATGCCATGCCCCATCTCTTGTGGTTAAACTCCCAAAGCACGTGGTAAGGTGCACAGCCCTTACATGCCCTGGGTCAGTGTAGATTTCACTTCAAGGTGTCATTTCCCTTTCCTTCTTTGTAATTGGTTGTGTACTTATCTGACATCTGAACCTGGAGCTATAAGACTATGTGGTCAGATAATCTGTTCATTTAGTTGGCCACACCACCCTCCTGAACACCAGCACCATAGTGCTCACACCAGTGCCAGGCCCATCCCACCAAATACCCACTTACCTTGATGTTCTTCTCTTCTAGGAAATTTTCTAAGCTGCAAGACACAGACCAAACTGCTGAGAGTGACAACGTCTAGGAAGAGAATTGTTTCTTGGCCTTCACAGCAGCCAATAGACAGCCATATGAAGCGTTGTGGCAAATGAGACAAGGCAGGGAGTTTCTGAAGACTGCCTTTGTGACAGGAGCAGTAAGCTTTCTGGCTCCATATCTTTCTTAAAGATATAATGATAGTAACAACCAAAGCTAGCTTAGCAACTCTATGTAAGAGTTAAAAAAAAAAATGCCCTGTTCAAGCTACTGTTTGGGGATTCAATTGCTAACTGCTAATTGGCAAAACGGATCAAAATGAAAACACAAAACAAGGTCGGAAGAAAATGTTTATTTAGTAAAATGATATGGAGTCTGTAGGAATCATGCAGAGGATTTTTAAGAAGTTTTTTGAAAATACAGTCATTAAGAAATCATTTGAACAAAACTCCTGTAAGTAATAAACGTGTATATTACATAACCACAAATTTAAAAGCATGTAATGGTTGATTTTGATTCAGGAGTCATTGTTTCCCCACATCCACCTCTCATAGAGAAAATTAAATCACAAGATTCTGATGGCTTCTAAGGTTTTCCATACATTTCTCAAGTTTTCAGTGACTCAACTGCACAGGCATAAAGAGAGCACTGCTATCTTCTGTAATTATCTAAACTTAATTTTCAGATACACCATTTGTGTACAATCAATGTCTGCTATTTTTTGCACCAAGAGCATGATGGGAGAAAAATGGCTTGGTGGCCAGTTAGTATTTTAGCTGTTTTCTAGGTATACACAAAGATACCAAATATTTTAAAGGCTACAATTGGGTGTATGTGGTAAAATAAGTTGACTTTTCTCAGGCTTTAATGCATTAAATGAAACAAGATCCACTCAAGAACTATTTGAACATCTCCTATTCTTCAGACACAGTTAATATTGTATGAACATTATCTCATGTGAATCATTCCTATCAAATAGGTATAAACCTTACTTTGTAGATCAAATAGGTAACATAGCTTGATTATAGCATAGTTACAAAATAGCAATAGCAGACCATCCTATGAATCTATAACTTTTAATTCCAACACTGACATTTTTATGGTATCATTAATGCTGCTTTCATACGATTTTTGGATAAGAGCACTTTTTAATTCACACTGTATGTGGACTGTTTTCTTTACTTAGCATTTTATTATTTTAATTTTTAGTATTTGGAGAAAATGTATGATGAATGAAATGATAGTAAAATGATTCAAGAACATGATTTTTCTATTTTTTTAAAGGAAATTTCTGTTGTAACCTTTGTTCCAGGGTTACCTTTTATTAAGAAAGGGAACAGCGGGGCTGGAGAGATGGCTCAGTGTTTAAGAGTACTGGGTGCTCTTCCAGAAGACAAGGGTTCAATTCCCAGCACCCACATGTGACTCACAACCATCTGTAAGTCTTATTCCAGGGGATTAATTTGATACCTTCTCTTCAGGCCTTCCCTGAGAACCAGATACTAATGAGGTACACAGACCTATATGCATGCAAAATACCCATCCATGCACATAGAAGGAAAGGAATGAAGGACAGAAAGAAGGGAGGGAGGGAGACTCAATGCTGGCCATTATTATGCATATAGACATATTAACAACACCAAATTAGTACTGGCGAATATAGACACACGTGATACAAAGAAAAGGTCAACTTTACCGAGGAGGTCCAAATCAAGCTACTATTAAAACATAAGCTGAGTTTTGAATGCAGCTTTTCCTGGGTGCTTAATGGGGTTGTATGCTATGTAATTTAACTGATTTACATAATCGAATAATCACTACATTTTAGAAGACAAGTAACTCTACTTTACAAATGAGCCCAGGCATTTAACCTAGAACTCACCCTGTTGAATGTGACAGATAAATACATATTAAGTAACTGGATGGAGTCACAGGAAAACAAACAAACAGAATACTTTCATTTACATACAAGGAACACAAGGTCAGATATATTTACATTTTGCAAAGGTCACTTAGTGAAGACAGAGTGTGGCGATATTTTCTTTGTGCACTCCAATAAAGCTTATCTGAGGATCAGAGGGAAAAAAAGCCAGCCACTATATTAAACATAGAAGTGGGGCAAGGGTAGCAAACACCCTTAATCCTAGCATTCAGAGGCAGAGATTCATCTGGATCTCTGAGTTCAAGGCCACATTGGGAACAAAGCCAGGCATGGTGTCACACGCCTTTAAATTCCAAAACTAGCTAACCATAAAGGTATGGAGATCTGTACAGACACACAGAAAGTGACAGAGCTGGGCAGAAAAAGGAAATGATGTAGCTGGCAGAGAGAGGAAGTGAGATGGCAGGGACAGAAAGGATATAGGCATGAGTATATAGGAAGTGGCTCTCTCTTGGGCCAAGGATTTCCTAGGATAAGAACTTATGGCTGTGGCTTGTTCTGTTCCTCTGATCTCTCAGCTTTCACCCCAATATCTGGCTCCGGGGTTTTTTTTTTTTTTTATTATTAAGACCGTTTAGCAATTCGTCTTACAAAAGAGATTTAATTTAATCTACTCCAGGCCCATCTGTTGAATGATTGCTTTGTCCTAAAAATGTTATTCTCGTTTTTAACTCTTTCAAATTCATTAGCACTAAATTAAAAGCTATTTTGAATCAAATACCAGTTTATAGTCATTGAATGATGGCAGCACAGAGATACACAATTTAACACAATTAGCTACTATTTAAAATAAGATATTTACTATAAATATGTGGTTTATAGACAGTGTTCTGGAAAAATTTAACTGGTAAAACAAGTTGGCCAACTTCTAGGAATACTGCTCCTTAAACACAACCTGTTAGACATGGAAATAAACATAAGAGATTAACTCAAATCCCAGGATATCCAACATGGCTTAGCAAAGACTTCTCTAACAAAATCAGCCTGGGTATCTCCAAAGTACATCTAACCTTCATACTTACTGTTCCAAAATCCCAGTATGGCCTGGTCCACATTGTGGTATCTAGGCATTCTAGGAAGTCTTTTCTAATGTCAGTCCTTGGGATTGTTCTGAGATGCCTATGATATGTTTATAATCATATTTTACACATAACTAAACAAAATACACACCACTGATATTATTTGCCCAGTTTGAAGCTAAAGATGTGCATTTATCTCAAAACTTTTTTGACTTTCTTAGGATCATAACATTATTTAAAATTTAAAAACATACCTTAAAGTTCAGTTAGCACTTTTAGGTGCTGGCTAGGATACATGTTAATGTTTGGAGACAGATACTGAGGGAGCCCATGGGAGAAAAAGGCATTTACTGAGCACCTATGTTGCCAACATTGTATGGTTTCTTCACTTAGTGCTCTTATCTAATCTTTAGTCCTCATACCAACCAGATAGTTTCACTGTTTTCCTTTTGTTTGTACTGAGATAGAGGTTGAACAATTTGTTCAAGGTCACCCAGATGTCAGGCTATGGAACCCAGATTAGATCAGGGCTCTAATTCCCAAGAGTATGTTTTTAACACTGAAATACTGGGTATTCATACCCGTTGAAAACCCTTAGAAACTCTTCAGTACTGAATGGCTGCGTATGCTAGCAAGATGACTGGTGCCCAGAGCTTCTATCTAGCTTCAGGATGGGCATAGTCACCAGAAAGTCTAAGGTACGATTAGAGACTTTCAGCCTATCCACCAACTTGCAAGGTCACCAGTGGCCAATAATGTAGTCAATTAAGTCCTGTGTAAGGAAGTCTCCACAAACTCAGTAGGACAGGGTTTGGATGAGTTCCCAACAGCTAAATATGTAAAGGCTCCTGGAGGGTGGCAAGTTTGGTAGCTCTCTGTTCTTTACAATGTATCCTATGTATCTTTAGTACTTGGCTATTCATCTGTAGCTTTTGCAATCCTTTATAATGAGTCAAGGTGAGTAAAACTTTGCTGATTCCTCCAAAGCCATTTGGCACAGTAATCACGTGAGGAGGGGTTGTAAGAATACTCATCCTCAGTTTACAGATGGTTCATCAGAAGTACAGGTCACACACATGCTTACAATTACCATCTGATGTGGGTGCAGTTTTGTGGTACCTAACCCATAACCTGTGGGATCTAAAATAGGTAGGTCTCAAAACTCAATGAAATTGGGAGAATACCCAGTTGGTATCCACTGTGGAATCTTCTTGTTAAGAATTTCTTTGACTATGGGTAGGAATAAACTGCCACATATAAGTGTTGTAAGGAATGTAAAAGAAGGAAAAAGTACTTCTTTCCTTTTCCTAGATGGCTAGTAATATTCCTTCCATTTCACTGAGCACCCTGCTCAAGAACCTGTGCTTTTAACATCTGTCAACTGATTAATTGTGGTGCAGATGGCATTTAAGACAAATGAAAAACATAGGAAAACATTTACAATTCAGTTTGGCAATACAAATGAACAGTAGGCAATCATTCTTGACAACTGTTTCTACTTTAGGTACAATTACTATGACACATGAAGATTCTTCATATCTCAATAAATACATAGGCACAAGTATATTTCACTTAATGTTACAGGTTACTCTAATATTAATTTCTATGTTCAATGTTTATTAATCTTATAATAGAGACTTCCAAGTATGTAATCATAAGACTATCATATTTGGCAATACAGATTGATCATTTCTTAAAAACAGATATGGAGAAGGGTATCTTAAGATATTACATTTGGAACTCAAACTCTATCATTTATTCACACTCATACTTATAGCCGCAAATAACCCAGTATTTTGACCAATACTGACTATGATATGAACTATAATAGGAGATTTGTACATTTGTGTATATATTACTGACTACACAGGAGGTAATTTTAAATAAGTGCTTGTTAAATATAAACTAAGATTCCTAAAACAAAAATTTTTAGATAATCTATAGCAGTGGTTCTCAACATTCCTAATGTTGCAACCCTTCAATATAGTTCCTCATGTTGTGGTGACCCCATCTTAGTTTGGGTTTTTATTACTGTGAAGAGACACCATGACACAGCAACTCTTATTAAAAAAAAAACAAACATTTAATTGGGATGGCTCTCTTACAGTTCAGGGTTTCAGTCTATTATCATGATGACAGGGATCATGACGGCATGCAGGCAGATGTGGTGCTGGAGTTGCTGAGAGCTCTACATCTTGCAGGCAACAGGAAGTCGACTGACAAGTCACACTGAGGAAGCTTGAGCAAAAGAGACCTCAAAGCCTGCCCCAACAGTGACACACTTCCTCCAATAAGGCCACACCTCCTAATAGTGCCACTCCCTTTGGGGGCCATTTTCTTTCAAACCAGCACACTGCCAACCATAAAATTATTTTTATTGCTACTTCATAACTGTAGCTTTGTTAGCTATGAATTGTAATGTAAATATCCGAAAAAAAATGATATCTGATATGCAACCCCCATGAAAGGGTCGTTTGACCCCCAGAGGGTTTGCAACCCACAAGTTGAGTGTCACTGATCTATAGGATGAGGAATGCTTCTAATGCTCAAATTACTGGGCTACATAAGGCAACTGTAAATGTTTAGGCATTTTACTTTTAGAAAACAAACAACCTCCCTCCGCAACAAGAATATCAAAATTACCCTTACAAAAGTACCAGCTCACTTTCACCTAGAGGAATTACAAGTTCTTATGAAATCTGCATAAAGATCAAGTGACAATAGAACTTTCTCAAGCTACTTTAAAAAGCAAAACAGCCTAAATACTTTTTGGACAGGAAGGACAAATGCTGAACAGTCTTCAAAGAACCATTCTGAAGTAAGAACTCAAGGAAGAACTTTGCAACTAGTTATGACTGTACATGGACAATCTCCAGATAGATAAGCAGCTGAACAGGTTCTCCAGCTAAGATGCTGATTCACGGAATTGTTTTATACAGCCTCATAGATAAAATGTATATTAAATTACAAAAATACCTGAGACTTGTTCTTTTTCATAAAATTAAGGGACATTATGGATGAAATAAAAATAACTTGGTATCTAGACATAAAAAATCTTAAATAGGAAATTGCTCTTGGATTCATCATACACTGGCAGCTTTGTGAAGAATTAAAATTAAAAAAATAAAAACATCTTCCATTTTAATGTGAAACTTTGAAATAGTATTTCTATTCAAAACAAAGCTTTCAACATGTTTTTAGCAATGAACAGAGGCCACACAGTTGCTTATTATAATTTTGCATACTATTTTACTGTATAAATGCTTTCAGATTTACCAGCTAAAATATCTATTTTAAAAACTGAAAATACAAATAAAAGGTAAACTGTTACACATCATAGATTACCTCACCATAAAAGACTATCACTGACGACCACAGGAGATATTACTACCATAGACTTCTTCTATTGGGAATTGCAATGGGAAAGCCAAAACAAACAAGTGAGAAACTATACGTATAATGTGTGTGTCAATGTCCAGCAAATAACCATGAGAAGTGATAACTAATCTTCCAACTTAATTGCAGGATATATCTGCAATATTCATCCCTAAGATACGAAAGAAAAGTAGTTTCTATATACTAAAGTTCAAAGGCAAATTGATGGTAAATTCCTAAATATGCTTAATTTGATAAAGACACTTTATAAAGCTACTCTTAGATTACATCCCTTTGTGATCCTTTATAATTTTTGTTGAAGTATATGTAAATTATTACACACTGTAAGTATTCAACAAAGTTCAAATAAATATAAAAGTCTGAGGTTTCTTAATTCAAGTGCATAACTAGCTTCCTCTTAATAGAAAAGGAAATAAAGTATTTAGGTTTATTCAACAACAAAAACTAGAAAAACAGGACTTACTTCCATCAACAAACCTTTATGTCATTTTTGTTTTGTTTTGGCTGTTGTTTGAGATAGGGTCTCACTATGCAGTCTTGGCAGGCCTGAAGCTTACTAAGTACACCAGGCTGGCTTGAACTCACAGAGATTTGTCTGCCTGCCTCTGCCTAGTAGTGTTGAGACAAAGGGCCTCCACCACCATGCTTTACTTAACATCTTAATTTAATTATGAATTTCTCACTCAAGTGTAGACAGCATCCACAGAAGAAACATTAAATGTGAATAAGTATGGACAGAGGTCCGGCAGGAGCTTGCATACACATGCTTAGCTGCTACAATATCCTTTATGTAGTTCTGTGGTTTTTGCTTTGGTTGCTTTTTACCTATAGAGAATGTGAATGTGTCACCAAATATTGAAAAGGCTTATTTCATAGAACTGAAAAACAAAACTATAAAAGTAAGTATTTTAAAGAAAGGTACAAATATGGAAATAGAATTTAGACAATACACTGATCAGGTGTTAGCTTCTCCACCTTTATGGTGTTTAGAAACATGGCACAATTACATGTGAAAAAAAGTAAGGGATGGAAAAGTTTTAAAATAGTAACAATGATAACTATCCTATGTCAAGAACACTTCAAGGACATTAACTTACTTCATCTCAACAATCCTGTCATATACTATGATAATGTAATTCAGCAGACTAAGGAAGGCATGGAGACCCAGGAAAATTAATACTTTCCTTAATTATCACAGCTGGCAAGTGGCAGGAGAGTCAGAAGCTAGGCTTCAAGACTATTGAGCATTAAACTACAGTGATATATAAGATTCAAACTCTTCTTTTAAGTCAAAATATTGGAATTACCTATAGTAAGGTAAGTATCTATTTGAAACAGTACAGGAAGCATTTATTTATTGAGTATCTGAATGTAAATAGCATTTATAATAAGTGGCCTTTAGCTGGGCATGGTGGTATACTCCTGTAATCCCAGTTAAGTTCTTTATCAATATATTAACTGGTGGATACTCCAAGACAGCTGACGTAAACATCCACATCCCAGCCAACTCATGTATGACAGCTGAGTGTAGGATGTTTACATGAACTGAAACTTGGCTTAGAGAGGGATTTGTGAACTCTTTACTATGTTTATATCTGGCTTTTTACTTGAGGCTCAGACAACTTTATAGAATCTGTTGAAAAAAGAATAGGCACAGTAATCCATATAATGAGGACAAAATCAACTTGAAAGATGTTTTCACATTAATCCAATGAATGAAGTTTCAACAAAAGAGAAATCCAAGTTAGAACATGCTGATGCAACAGGGGAGACGTTCTGGGTTAGAGGTCTATGGCCCTTTCTTAATCACACCAATACTATGGTTGTGCAGAGAAGTGGACTTGGGACCACAGAGACAGCATTCAACCAAAAATGTATTTATTTCTACGAACATTTTCTAAACAGGATTTGTACAATGTACTCAGACTTGATAGAACTTTCACAATTGTTTGCTGACAAAGCAATTCCTAAAGCATACAATGAGGGATAATATCATTTGCAGAATGGTTGAGAACTACTTTTACACTTAATACTAGGTGGACTAAAACCAACAAATATAGGAACAAACTTAAATAGTAAAATAATGTCTGAGCTTTCTAAATTCTGTCAAAATTTACATTTTCCCCAAAAATCCTAAATTAAAGGCTGAGAAAACAAACTGTTCTAGTTTACTGGAAAACAAAGACAACCCAAGTTTTGTGGCTCAATCAACTGTCAACCTTGCAGGCCAATAAGAAATTTGTGGTTCTTTTAAGTTAAAACATAAATAAGTTATCTGCAAATGACTAAAAGGCTGTGCTTAAATACACAGAACCAAGGACATTGAGGATTCAAGCTGACACGGTCTCTGATTTTCCTTTATTAGGGCAGAATAACACATGACGAATGTTCCATAACAGACTGCCATTAACCCGGAAGCATCCAGGGATAACTAGACTTGGTAACCAGAGGATGGCAACTTTCTGCAGAATGGTCACCCCTCTTTTAGCTTAGGTTTGACTTACCATTTTAAAAATCACTTCAAATTCAAATCATTTGCAAATAAGTAGACCATATAGTTTTAAATTCACTACACACCCCCCTTGAATTTTAAAGCTATACATCAAGGTTTTACAGAAAATAACCATTGCCACCTGGTTACTCTATTAGAAATAGAATTAATAGAAAGTAATTCTATTACCAGAGGACACATACCACTCCACCCATCAGGAAACACTTTGTGGGCTCTTAGCAATATCTCTTACCAAAATGATGTTGCATACAGGTTAACCATTAAGCCTTTAAGTACAAGAGGAAAGACTATATATATCTGAAACAACTAAGCCCTTCTCCCAAATTAGTCTTGTCCACTACCTTTCTAACACAGCAGTACTTAAACAGATATATAATAAAAGCTGGAGGTGCAGTTCAGTGCTAGGCCCTTCGCATAACATGCTCAAGAACACTGGGTTCAATCTCCAGCACCAATAAACAAATAAATGGAAAAAATATACTGTCGCAATAAAATAGAATGCTGTATGTCAATATAAATATATTGATGCATATGAACTTATAAAGACATAATATCCATGGCTCTAGAAAGGTTATAATCTAATCCAAGAGAAGCATGTAAGAAACTAGACTGTCAGGAACTGTATTTTTTGTTTTAAGTCTATACTGAACCTAATTCAGCTTAATTATGATGATAAAATATCAATATCTGCTGGGTGTAGTGGTGTGCACCTTTAATGCCAGCACTAAGCAGGTAGAAGGTTGGTGGATCTCTAAGAGTTACAGGCCAACCAGGGCTAAGTAATGAGACCCTCTCTCAAACAAACAATTGCCTTGAGATAATTTTTAATAAAATTAGAAATTACCAGTAATCCAAAGAAAAATATAAAAGAGAAAACATTTAAAATTAAAAAAAAAAATCCCAACCAACCAACCCAAAACCCTAACATGTTAAGAAACTACACATTGGTTCCCACTGATTATCATCTATGTTAGAAGGCCTAGATAATTTAGTAATGTGGGGAGAGACAAAAACGGAAACATAATACAACTACTTCCAAGGCAGCTGGGAGCCACAGAATAACTTGAAACAATCACGGAAGCTTTACTTAATCCACAAAGACATATAGAACCATTAGCAAATGTTGCAAAGAGGTTTAGTCGTTTGAAATCTTGCAGATTTTGAGAACAACATTCTGATTAAGATTAGTAACACCGCTAAGGGTAAAGAGAGTAAGTAGGAGGAAGCAAAAGTTTACATATAAATCTCTTAAGTACAGGGAAAACTGAAATTCCTAGGTTGTAGACTGCTGGGTGGTAGAGATGAATAACCGCTGGAGAATTTATAGGGGAGAAAGTCTGTTTTCTGGACTGCTAAGAAGTTAAACTTCCGGAAAGGCTATCAAAAATACACTTTTACTGATAGGGCAAAAATAGGAATTAAAAAAGTGTTTTAAACAAATCCTCTAAGGCCCAGCAGAAGCATGTTCAGTCAGTCCCCTACACTGGAAGCTGCCAGCCTAAGTAAGCAGGAAAGGAACAGCCCTCAAGGTTCCTGATGTGCCCCATGCACTTCAGGGCCCCCTCGGCTCCAATCCTTAGTCCAGATTGTCCGCAAAGATGCATGGGAAGAGCCGGTAGCAGCAAACATCTGACTGAAAGCTTGGCTGTGGCTTACAGCTTCCAGTCGGGGATGTTTACAGACACAGGCTTTCTGACAGCAAGCTAGCAGAGGAACAGAGCAAATGGCAGTCACTGTTTCTGCTAATGACTTTCCCAACTGCAGAGCTGAATGACAACTGTGACATCTTGAGAAAAAAAGGACAAACAAGCAACAACACTAATTAACAAGGGAAGAGAGTAATTTCTCTTGAATTAGCTAATCAGAAAAGATTCATTACAAGCTTATCTATTATTCCATATGAAGATACGTTTTTCTACTAGATTTAAAAATGGATTTTCTTCTCCATGAACACAGAATTTCAAAATAGTAAATAACAATCTGAAGATTACAGTGACCATACATCTCAGTTTCCCTAAGTAGTATTATTAAGTGGTAGTATTATTAAAAGTGACAACTCTCATGAACAAATCTGCCCTAATTTAGATAATAAATACAACAGTTCTATTGGCAGTAGATCTATGCTGAGAAAGAGTCTAACATTTTCTCCCTATCCTCAGCTGAACTAGGTTAGGAATGTAGTCCATGGAAATGAACTAAGTGGGTAAGAAAAGGAACACCCACCTTGGCTTTGCTTACAAAACAACACTGAAACATTTTGTTTCTTCTATTTGCTGAAAGAGAAAAGAAAGATTATGTGAGAATAATAAATTTGTATTTTACAGATTAACTTTACTCTGAGACACATACAATAACTTAAAAATATTAAAGCCCATTAAGGCAATTATGTTTACAAAAAATCACAGTGATTTCCAAGAAATGAATATACAGTCATACACAAGTATCCACAGCACAAGGGATTAAACACTCAGTAAGCCAAGGTACTACAGAGTGCAAAATTCCAACCACTGAACTGCCCTGCAATAATACTGAATGTTCTCTGAAACTCTTCTTCATTCACAGATTACACATAATTCTATTTATTACAGAAAGAATGAGGAAGGTGCATTTGGTCTCTAAGGATACAAGCTGATCCTTATTTTTAAAGACAAATACTTACAACAAAATACTTTAAAGACAAATATTTACAACAAAGAGTATTCAGAAAGTTATCCTACAATTCAAACTTTCCAGATTTAATTTAGGAATAAACAGTTATGCCTAGATAGGCACATGCTATTTGGCTGGGAGCAATGGGCCACTATTACAATTCTCTTTAAACAACGTCTCCCTCTATTTTCAGTTCAATTTTTTTAAATCAATTAAGAAAAACTTGTCAGACGATCTTTTCTTTAGAGTTATGAAGGAATCTTGCCACAGTTCTACCTTTGTAAAATGTAAAAAGTTTATCTGAACAAAGCTTATAGTAGCACTATTTTTTGGTGATGAATAACTATTTAAAAGACATTTTTATGTGTGTTTCATGTCCATTTAGCACAAAAGCAGTATCTTCCCCTGTATGACCTTCCAAGCATGGTCTTTTAACCAGGTTTACGTAACATATATGAATTCCCTCCTGTGGAATAAGCATCAATCAAATCCAATCAGAAAGCAACTGGTTACTCCCATAACAGATTTGCAACTATTAAACAAGAAGGCTCATCTTGCCTGGTTGGTTGGTATTGCTGCACACAGGGTTCACATCTGAGCAAGAATGTTGATGACCATTCTTCCCCAGTGGCCTGTGCAGTACCTTTCAGCACCATGAAGGCTAGCAAGCAGGACGTTTCCAGCCAAGTTCCAGATTGATTTCTCTCTGTCCTATGACCAAAGCATGTGGTGTCTTCAGCAGCAATAGTGTCTTACCTATTTCTGGAAGGTAACCAACAGCAGTGGTGACTGCCTGCAATGTTTGGGGTCACCGGGCTTCCCCGAATAACAGTGTATTACCCTTCTTGATGTCAGCATTAGCACTTTACTTTTCTGCTTACCAGTATTTTACAAAAATGGCAAAATGTACAGGCATGCATGCCCAAACAAAAATGTCCAGTTGAACCGGACTGCTGTGCAATTAACTGGAGGTTTTCATAAACTCAGCCTGTCAAAACACTCACATGGGTATATACTAAACATCTGCTTTAATCTCCTTTGGACAATACTGAAAACAAGTCGGATAGCTCAATAGAACTAACATGACACTCCATAAAGAACATTCTCAACAACATTGTCAAAAGGAACTGCTATGGTTTCAATATGCCCGCCCTCAAAGTTAATGTTTGAAAACTCCCCACAGCAGTAGAGTTGAGAGGCCCTTTAAGAGGTGACAGGTAACAACAGTGTCTTTCCTTAATGAATGGAATAATGCTTACATAGAGGAAGTGGGTGGATTAGGTGGGAAGTATTCTTGATACAGTATCAATTTATCTCTTCTCGCCACTGTATGCTGTCCACCACCCTTCTGCTTACAGCCTGCTGTACACCTGTTCTTTTGCTCTGCCATCAGATGATGCACTATGAACTTTTACCAGATGCTGGTCCTTTGACTCACAACTTTGCAACTTCTAGAACTATGAGAAGTAATGACATATTATAGAAAGGGCTCTAAGACACTATGGTAGGGGGATAATGTCACCTAACTACTAGAGGGAGGTAAAACATGGGGAAAGGAAAAAAAAATTAATCTGGTAAGATCAGGATGGTATTTGAATGGGGGCAAAATATCTAAGTAATTACCAATTCACCGGTAGTTTCAAAAAAGACAATATTACAAATTGCTACAGGATGGAAGGAATAAACAGCAACAGAATGAAGACGATCCTAAGTACATTTCAAACGAACCTCACAAACATGAAACCATTATGTTTGAAGATTGGGAACAAAATTGCAAACATGCCTCTCATGTAGGGAGCTGCAAAGGGCACTCACACAGAATCAATTCCATACAGCACAAAGGTGTGAAAACTTGGAAGTCCACTGTATCAAGTAGGATACTGCTGGGAAATCTGTGTCATTTCTAGCAAGGAAAATAGTACAAACTTCAATAACTAAAGTACCCTTATTCCAGTTAAAAAACAAAACAAAACAAAACAACAACAACAACCACAACAAAACCCCCAAGAACTCTCCTGCTGACAGAATGGCAGGGCAGCAATGTTTTCAGAAAAGACAGGCCTGTGTTATAAGTCTCTTTTAGCTTCCTAAAATGACAACCAAAGCCACAGCCAGAGATTCTCAAAGTAGTGATGTGGACATGAACACACACATTGTAATAGTCTAGATCTTTTAATGGGGAGATCTTTTGAAAGTCTGCTCTTTAGAAGGCAGTATTCTATAGGTGGTAATTAAGAACCTGAGTTTTACAATCTGACAGAACTAGGCCAAACATTTAACTCTAGGACTTTGGGAAAATGACTTCTTCTGTGACTGACTCCTTTCCTATTTGTAAAGTCCCATTTAAAGTACCTATCTTACTGGGTTATTGCCAGAACTGACTAAGATAATGTTAAGCTCAGTGACAGGTAAATGGCTAATATGCAATAAATGGAAAGAAACATCATTCTTTACTTCATTCTAACTTTGTTCATGTGATTCTTACAATTTTGAATTGTTGGTATCTCACTTTTTAAAGTCTTTCAAAAAGATCTAGTTCAAATGCCAAATTCTCTATGAAAACTTCACTACAACAAGCAACCTGAAAGGTATCACAGGCATATACCCTTACATAAGGCTTACTAGCTTTGTATACATTAATTCACTCAATCCCCATGACAACACTGTGACATAGGAATTGTATCATTCTTTTTTGTTTAAAAAAAAAAGCAGTCGTTCCAGAGATTGCACACAGTGCCTGGTTCCAGAGTCTGCTCTTGAACCACTGCTATGCTATCTATACTGTTAATTGAGAAGGATGATTAATTATTGCAGGGAGATGTTCAATGACCTAGCAGTTTCAAGTGTCGTGCAGCTGGAGATATCTTCAACAGACTCCAATCTTCCCTTTAGATACCTTATGTGCCCTTTCATAGAAAGTACATCCACAGTTCTGTTCCTTGGTTTGCAGGAAGTAGAGGGAAATAGTCACACTCACAATTTGGGTCCAATATTCTCAGTTAAAATTCCAAAATTCTAGCTTTCTTCTTCATAAGACCCAGGAGAGAGACCAAGATGAATAGCTTTATCCTTACATGACCCCAGAGAAGGATAATGTCAGATCACCTGCCACATTAGACTGTCAAAAATGGCTGTCATCTAATATTTTGTGCAGATGTAATACAGTTGTCAGGAATCAACTAATATTCTCAACAATGTATGCCATATTTACAGATTTTGGTCTTACGGATACATAAATTCTGACAGTCTTTTGTAGATAAAAGATATTCTTTAAACAAAGGCAGGCTCTGGGGTATGGAAATGAGTTCTAAAAACCCAGAAATATGAACATTCTTTGTGTGGAAGACAAAAAGTATCTTTCCTTTCAATTCAGACTTTATAAAACAGAATTAAGAGCTAAAATAAAATACACCTGGCCATGAGATAATGTTTAGATTTTATAGAAAATTATAAGCCCTTGAAAGTGAAAGGCTTAAAAGGAAGCTATGGCTTCTCCCTAATTACATAAGTGTTCCTTTATCATTTGGTTTCTGAATGCATTTCTCGTGTCTTAAGATTCTGAATACAAACCAATAATGAACTTCATGTACTAGTGCCTTCAGGATCAGGCATGCCATAAAGTTAAACAGCACATATTAACAAGCAAAAAGATCATTGTTCCTCAGCTACCTTTTGAAGTTATTTAAAAAATGGAGAATTAGTTGGATCTGCTGGCATGTGCCTGTAATCATAACTACTTGGCAGGCTGAGTGTGTGTGTGAGTGTGAGTGTGTGTGTGTGTGTGTGTGTGTGTGTGTGTGTGTGTTAGGGATGAAACCCATAGTCTTATGCATGCTATTCAAGTGCTCTACCACTTAGCTACACCTATTGGCTTTTAACTGGATTTCTATTTTAAAAAAATACATGTTGCCATTACAGTGGCTGTCTAGACAAGTACTGTTGGTTAGATACAGATTAACCCACCAGGTCTGACACATGGGCTTCAAACTAGGATGTTTAGCTATGGGACATTGCAGGGAGGCTAGACAACACAATTAAGTTCAAATAGCAAAGGCAATGTAATATATCACTGAAGATAGTCTAAGCACATCCAAGTCTATGTGGAAACAGATGTTAAACTTAAAGCTATTGAACAGACATGCTTCTACAACAATCTAAGCTTGCCTTTATCACAGTATTTAACTTACACAGCAATCATTTACTTACATGTTTTGACACTAACTGTGTGACTCTATGACTTAACCTAGTGTCTTAAGTCCAAAGATAAGCATAAATAGTAGAGGTGTCAAACAGAAGACCAACACTGCAGAATGCAGTAGATATAGCAAATGGATGCTCCTGGCTCCATATTTTCCTCAAGAATCTCTTTACCTGACAGCTAAGAAGATACTCCAAACCAGGTCTGTGTTTTGGTTAAGGTTTATGTAATGTATACCACTTACTTTCTTTGGATCAAATTTCTTTTATCTATAAAAGAAAGACTAATTTTTTAAGGTCCATTCATCTCAGCAATCTCAAGATTCTACAATGAAATCATGCACTAATAACCAACATTTGTACATATTTACTGAAGACCACTGCATCCCCATGGTTAGTTACTACGCTCCTATGTGAAACCAAAGCTATACTCTTAATTATTCAGCTGGTTGACTGGCATGAGAACTTCAAAAAGAAAAGCCACAAATATTGTTTCAGAAATCATATGTAAGTACATAACAAGTCCTAGTAAATTTTAAGAGAAGTAGTAAGTCTTTTCTCTAGATAGTCCACACTTGGATTTCCTGGAGTCTGGCTGGGCTTTCTGGATCAGCGGAAATCAGTCTTTTGCTCTAAAGCAGTGGTTCTCAACCTTTCTAATGCTGAGATCCTTTAATAAAGTTCTTCATGTTGTGGTGACCCCCCCAACCATAAAATTATTTTTGCTGCTACTTCATAACTGTAATTTTGTTAGTTATGAATCACAATCTAAATGTCTGATATGTGACCCCTGTGAAAGGGTTGTTCAAATGGGTCATGATCCACAAGTTGAAAAGCACTACTCTAATGCTTCCTAGACTACTAGCAATTCACCCTACTGAATTCTCAGTTTGCTGATGTCTCACTGATAGGTTGCCATTTCCAAAAGTCCCTGGCAATACACAGCAACATCTATGATTATGACATTTCCATTTCCTCAGCATTAAGAATGCAATCCTATCTTCTCATTCTGGCTCAAGAAACCCCCGACTACTACAATTTATCTGTATCTTTGGGCTGTTTAAACATTCTCTTAGTTTGCCTAGTTTCCCTACTCTAGAAGCTGGTTTTACACAGCACTTGCCATGCAGGGCTCCTTCAAATACTGAGGTTTCTACTTTCATCTTACCTATTCTCTGCCCTAATGACACACACTCAAGTCGGCACCCACTCCAATGATTCTTTCCCACAGCTCCCTCTTTGATTCCGTACTTATCACAACCTAAAATGATGCAGCTTATTCCATTCCATATTTTATCCTAGTGTGGTATGACTCCGTCACAGCACACTAGGATAAAAGTTCGATGAAAGCAGGATGCTTGCCTGATGTTTTTACTCCTCTAATCTCATAATCTAGGAAATAACAGGCACACAGTGTATATCATTTGTTGACTGAAACAACAAATAAAATGGGAACTATATCCATATAACATCACTCACTATTCTAGGCTCCTTATAAAATTCCATTTCAGTCCGCTTTACTGTAGCTCCATAAAAAGGGTATTATTTTACTTCACAGATGAGAAACTAGCACTCAAGAAAATTATGTGACTTGAGTGAAGGAAGAGAGAATAAAGACGATATTTACAATATGAACTTAGGTTTTTTTTTTAAACATTTTCAATATTTTCTTTTTAGGTTACAGCAAATAATTCCACCAATTATCTAGGCTTTAGGTTCCAAATCACCTACATTGTAAATTTATAAAATATTTAAATATTATGGTAATCTTGTATTGAAAAAATAAGACTCAAACAAGACTAGATTCTTAAAACAATGAGTTTGCCCCTTCTGTCAGACAGTTCCAATAAATAAGGAAAAAGACAGGTTAAATAACATCTGGACCTTTTTAAAAAGATGTCTTATTTTTTAAGGAAAGTATGCTAAAAAAAACAGAGGATAATCCTAATATAGGGTGAAGAATAGTAAAAAGAGCTAAGAGAAACTAAAGTACTCCTGTATAGAGTGCTTATACCAAGGTCATGAGTCAGAAGGCTCATTGTGTTTAAGATATTGATTCTTCTTCTTTTTGTTGTTCTTCTTGTTGTTGTTCTTCTCCTCCTCCTCCTCCTCCTCCTCCTCCTCTTCTTTTTTTTGAGACACAGTTTCTCTGTGTAGCTTTGTGTCTTTCCTGGAACTCACTTGGTAGCCCAGGCTGGCCATGAACTTACAGAGATCTGCCTGGCTCTAAATATTGATTCTTTTCAAAGTGATCTACAGATCTGATGGAGCCCTACTCAAAATCTCTATTGGCCTTTTATTCTCCCTTAAGACAGTTTCACTTCAGAGTCTTATCTAGAATTTGTTATGTAGCCCTGGCTAGCCTCAAACTACTGTTCCTGTACCTTAGGCCTCCCCAATGGTGGGATTAAAGGCATGAGTCTCCATGCCTCATTTCTCATTTAGAATGAAAACTCATTCTAAAATTCATTAAATAGAAAGAATCTAGACTAGCAAAAACAGTTTGGAAAAAGAATTAAAGTGAAGAACTAACACTGCATGACATCAACACTCATTATATTTAACACAAATTTTATATTTAGTCACCACGATCATGAAGTACAGGAATCAAAACCAACAAACACTTCAAATGGACAGAATAGACTCTGAAAACAGAAATACACACACACACACACACAGAGAGAGAGAGAGAGAGAGAGAGAGAGAGAGAGAGAGAGAGAGAGAGAGAACTGATTGTTGACAAATATGTAAAGGCAATTCAATGTAAACAAGTCTGATTTCCAACAAATGACAATTGCCACTACAACAATACTTTTATTCCATTTTTTCTATATATAAAATTTAGCCCAAAATATACCACTGACCTACATATAAGCCTAAAACCTTTGTGACCTTGTATTAGGGGAAAAATGGATATAACACTAAAAGCATAGTCCACAGAATCATAAACTGGTAACTAGATTTACCAACATTAAAAACTGCTACTCTTCAAAAGAGACACTATCTGCTAAGAAATAATGGACTAGAGAAATGGCTCAGTGAGGAAGAGCAAGTACTGCTCTTTCAGACCACCGAGTTCAGTTCCCAGACCTCTGTCGGACAACTAACAACCACCTATAACTCCAGCTCTAGGGAACCCAATGCCCACTTCTGTCCTCTGCAGTCACCTTGTATTTGTTTGTGTATGGGTATACACAAATAGTTATACACACACAGGGGTGGGGAGAATGAGTATGAAGACACAAATGACAGACTAACAAAAATATCTCTAAGTCAAATCTAATAAATGATTATTTAGAACATATGAAGAATCTTTAAAATCTAAGGGAACAATCCAATTTAAAAAAAATGGATAAATGATTCAAACAAATGCCTCATAAAAGATACAGAATGAAAAATAAACATGAAAAAATACCAAATATTCATGAGTTAAACTTATATTTATCAAATGAGTTAGCCATTCTACTCAAAATCATGAGTTCATATACATATAAAGACATATTCATGGGTGCTCACGTACTCTTTACTTTTGAAAGTCAACAATTAGAAAAACACACAAGTCTATCAGCAGTTGAATGGATATACAAATTATTGCCATACCCACAACAGAACATTACTTATCAATAAAGGAGCAACCATTGATATATGAAAAAATACAGCATGAAGAAATCTCAAAATAATCATGATGCATAAAGAAGTTAGCACAAAAGAAGAGAGAGTAGTTTATGCTAAGACATATAAATAAATGCAAAGTGAAAGAAAACAAAGAGTGGTTGCCTAGGAATTAGGCAAGGATTTAAATGACTACCAGAAAACCTGGGGGTGGGATATATTCAGTACCTTGACTCTGATGGTGGTTTCAGGGGAATCAACATGTCAAAGCTTATCAAATCTTTTGCTTTTCAATTCATGCAGTTATTGTATGTTTAAATGCTAATAAATTTGTTTAAAGAAAAACATACCTAAAAAATATATGTGGTGGTTCATATCTGTAATCCCAGCATTCAGGAGGCTAAATAAATAGGACTGCTATGAATCTGACGTCAGCCTAGGGTATAGAATGAGTTCTAAAACAGCCTGGGCTATGGAGTGAGACCTTACCTCAAAACAAAATCAACAAACAATAGTACAAGAAAGAAAGAGAGACAAGACAGACTTGCCATAAGTATTAAGAAAATCAAATTACTTAAAATATAATCGTAGCAAAAATACAAATAAAGGACAGGTTAGTTCTCTGGACATGTTTACCAGATGACTTACAGGACTGTTTCTCTCGAGTCAGTATTTTTTTTTTTTTTTTTTTTTTTGGTTTTTCGAGACAGGGTTTCTCTGCGTAGTTTTGCGCCTTTCCTGGAGCTCACTTGGTAGCCCAGGCTGGCCTCGAACTCACAGCGATCCGCCTGGCTCTGCCTCCCGAGTGCTGGGATTAAAGGCGTGCGCCACCACCGCCCGGCTTCGAGTCAGTATTTTAAACATAAGAACAGTCTTTAAATGGGGGAGATAAATAAGAAAGGATGAAATAGAAAAAGGGAAAGACAAACAAACAAAAAACTGAAGCCCAAGACAGAAAGAAGACCATAAAAACGAAGTTCCTTTAGATCATATTTATAGATTGTATTGGTTACTTTTCTCTTGCTGTGATAAAACACTACAACCATGGCATCTTTTAGAAGACAGGGTTTATTTTGGGCTTCTAGTTCCAGAGGGTTATGAGTCCATCACCATAACAAAGAAGAATCATGGAAGCGAGAACCAGGCATGGCAGAACAGCAAGAATGAACTGGGGACAGCAGGAGGCTTTTAAACCATTAAGTCTGCCCCCAGTGACATATGCCCTTCAGCAAGGCTATATATAAACCTCCCCAACACCATTACCAACTGCAGACCAAGTATCTGTTTGACCATATGGGGGAACATCTTATTCATACTACCAAGCAGATCAAGTAAAAAATATTGTAAGGCACCAATGGCATGTACAGATTTGATCATTTGCAAGGAATAAGAAAGAAGTGCTGAGAATTTCATATTGAAATGAAACACAACAACTTGAGTAACTAGGAACTAGCTCCTTTTGGTATTCTATTTCCCCTGGTCATACGTTTCCTAGTTTCTTTCCATTCCTGACTCCCGTCCTTAAACGCAGGAGTTTTCCACATTCGTGTCTACATTTAGTCTCACTCTGTGTCAGGGCTACAGGTCTCACAGGGGCTGATGATTCCTTTTGATAATGTGATGAATGTTTGAGGACAAGACAATGGATAGTCACATAAAACTTCATGTCATTGTTCTAAAGGCTTGAAATACTCTAACAAAAAGCCAGGCATAATAGTAATGGCACACATCTATAATCGCAGAATCCTAGCAATCCTAGGAGGCAGAGGCCGGTGTATCTCTATTAGGTTCAAGGTCAGTCTGGTCTATATAGCAAGTTCCAGGCCAGCCAAGGTTACATAGTGAGACCTGTCTCAAACCAAACCACACCAAACCAAAAAACAACCTCTCCTGAAACCTAGCCAAGTGTTTTCTCCCTCACTTCTCAGGTTAAGGAAATAAATTCTTTATATAAATCCAACCTAGCTTGTCTTTAAAAGATCAAATGCAAAACAAGGTGTACAGACAGCGACCACAATGGGAAATTTGAAAATCACGAGTAACTGCATGGATTAGGACTTTAAAATTTCTAGACATACTGCATAAACAGTTCAGCTGGATAGATTCCTACCTTATATAGTGAATTCTGACCTCAGGTTTATGAAGCAGGTGTTTAATAAGCATTTTGGATTAGTACATCCTGTTAAATAGTTGTTCTGATGGACTGGGTAGATGGCTCAGCAGTTAAGAACACTTGCTGCTCTCCCAGATCAGGATTTGATTCTAATGCCCACATGGTATTTCACAACTGCCTGTGTAACTCTAATCCCAGGGTAACCTACACCCTCTCTTGTCTCTGCAAGCACTGCATACATGTGGTACATATACATACACGCAGATAGGCAAAATACACACAAAAAAATAAATTTAAAAGACTAAAAAACAAACTTGTTCTTCAAAGGTGATTTGAATGAGGACATAGAAACATGTCTAATGATTTTTCAGGTTCTAAGAGGTTCTGACAGTGAGTTGCTGGTTTACACAAAATTAGTTGATGTCTTCAGACAGTCAAATTGGAGGAAGCTTGATAAAGATAAATCTGGGTAGACTTTTATAATAATAATATATGAAATATCCTGTACTTTCAAAGGATTAACTGGCAAGTAAAATAGAGAAAAATTAATTAAAACAGCTCACATGATGAAGAGGCAACATTTTAGTTGACCATAAGCTCAATATGATCAAAGGGTAATACTGCTGCCAAAAAATGTAATGCAAATTTCAAGCTGCATTCATACAAGAGCCAGATAATAGCTTCATTGTATTCTGTAATAAGTCATACCACATCTAAAGCAGTCAGTTCAGTTTTGGCCTCCGTATTTTAAGAGGTACAGTGACAAAAAGACTTTGTCATGAGTTCAGAAGTGTGGATGGGATAAGGTCTGTAAACTATGCCATGTCCTTGAAGCTTGAAAATTGGGGACTCCCCCCCCCCACCTTATTTTGAAAAAAAAAAAAAAAAAAGACTCAAGTAGGATGTAACATTCATTCTCAAATACATAATCCCTGTTTGCTAAGGACCAGTAAGTGAAAGTTAGAGGGGAATCAGTTCTCACTAAGATGCAACCACTACCATTCAGAAACCTAAAAGTAAGGAAGCACAGAACTGCTACTAAGGAGACGAAACCAGGTTGGATCCTATAAACCTAAGTCACTTCCCTATGCAACCCAACATTCGCGGCGCTGCAAAGCTTCTAAACAGCATGGGTCTTTCCTCCTTAAAACTCAAACAAGAACAACAGCGGCACGAACAAGAACTGAGCTAAGAAGTGAACCACAAAGTTGTCTGGCCTTACAAGCATGCAGAGACATGCTGTTGAAGGGAAACGAAATTTTAAGGCTAGATTAGCATTAAACACAAACTCAGTGTCTTGGATTTTACGGAGGAAATGGGTAGTTTAGTCAAAATTATATTTATTCTAGAAGTGTTTTTCCCTTAGTATGATCTAATGTATATCACTGACAGAAAAAGTTGAAAATGGCCACTGAGAAAAAATGCTGACATTAAAAATTTATTCAAACCACAAGACTATATTAATGTAGTGATCAATTTGCATAAGCATTTAAAATTTCTTATGATAAACTATTACACAGCATGTCACTGTCATTAAAAAGCTATCACTTGCTGATGTTTTTGTCTTCTTATACTATTCAAATTCCATCATCTTCCAGTCTCATTCTCAGCTTGCAAATTCCTATATAGTTTCTATATATTCAAGTCCATGGTTCAAGGTCATGAACAATGCATAAAGTCCTGGGGTATCTCGGCATCCCAGCTGCTTATTTTCAACACACTCAGCTAGCACAAAATGCTAAATATTGTTTTTAATTTGTATCCAAAATGTGAAGATTTATCAGAATATCACAGAATGCAGTCCAGACAAATTATTAAAGTCTAACCTGCTTTTTTTCACTTCAAGTAAAAATCCTTTAAAAAAATTTTTTTTTTCAAAACTCAGTAGCCTCACTTGTAAAACTGAATGTGCCTGTATTTTTTTTTTCTGGAACAAATAAAACTCGGAGTCAAAACAAACAAAAATTTGAAAAGCTACTTACATGCTCTCTACTACCTTATGCAAGTTTAGGACTTGTTTAGGAAAGTCAGGACTCACTCAAGCTTGTTTAAGTACTTGTCACTGCAAATACCAGCACTAAGGAGGGGAAGTGGACACTAATTCCCAAAATTATTTGTAACTGATACCAGCTAAGAAAGGGAAAGTCAGTTTTCTCCAATGGAGTGCCACTGGGTATATCAACCACACTCCAGGGGAGGGCTCATGCCCAGGAGTAGTGGACCAACACAACACAGAGTCCAGGGTTTTGTTTTCAATTTATTTTTATTTTTTATTTTTTGGTTTTTGAAGACAAGGTTCCTCTGTGTAACAGCCCTAGCTGTCCTGGAACTAGCTCTGTACACCAGGATGGCCTGGAACTCACTGAGATCCACTTGCCTCTGCCTCCTGAGTGCTGGGATTAAAGGCATGTGCCACCACCACCCGGCTGTTTTGTTATTCTCTTATAGATTTTCTTTTCTTTCAGTTTGTCTGTTTTGATTTCTGTTTTTTTTTTTTTTTTTTTTTTTTTTTTGAGAATGAGAAAGAAAAAACACAAAGTTAGGTGGGAGGATCTGAGAGGAGTAAGGGGAGGGGAGAAAACAGAATCAAAATATATTGTATGAAAAAAAAATTCTAATTAGCAAAACTACTTGCACTGGATACCTAAACTCACAACTTTTTTCCATCCTTTCTGTGGGTTCTACAAAGAACTACAGGGGTCAGGCTGCAGAAATCAGGGCAACATAGTTTCAAATCCTCTAGGCCAATCCATCTAAAAGGAATAATCTATAGTCCACTCAAGAGGCGAGAAATGAGTCAGTGAAGAGCTTTGTTTTGGATATGCTAAAACAGGAGTTTTATTTTCAAGGAGTATGTTCCAAGACTCTGAATGGATACTTACAAAAAATACTGCATCTTATATATACTATGTTGTCCTCTCTGCATACATACCAATGATGTTTAATTTATAGATCAGGGACAGCACAGATTAATGGTAAAAACTAATAATATCATTACAGCAATACTTGATAATACAATGTACATGAAGGCAGTCTCACAAAGTATCTTTTTGTGCTGTACTATTCTTTTTATCTTGTGATATGCGATCACAATGACTATATAACAATATGGAGTAAGTGATAGTGCCCAGCTAAGTACTGCAATAGTGGACAGGTGACTAGACAGCCACACTGTAGTAGGTAGCAGATAGAGCACAGATACATTGCTGAATAAAAGGATAATTCACACCCTGCTTAGTACAGTGTAAGACTTTATTATGCTACAGAATAGCCTATAACTTAAAACTTAAATTGTCTATTTCTGGAATTTTCAATTTAATATTTTCAGACTACAGCTAACTGGGAAACTAAAAGTAAAACCCTGAATGAGGAACTGCTACAAAATGTATATATGTAGTTAACTTGTATGGAGTATTTTTTTATGATACACTTAACTTGCAATAATTCATACATACTCTCCACAAATTAACAGCCTTATCTTCATTTTACAATTGAGAAAAAGGAAGCACAGAATGATCAAATAACTTGCCCATATCACATAGCTAATGATAGGTAGGGGAAGACTTGAATTTAGATGGATTGCTTCAGGGCCCCTTTTTAACCTTTATGAGTGTGGATATTATATACCTTGACACTTGAATTCCCTTTTGAGCCTGTTAGCTTTAATCACATATGAAGAACTACTTCACAGGCAGCTAAAGCAGTATAGAATTATTAAAGTGCTTTCACAATCAAATTTTAAGATAAGATGACCGAATCTAGGACATCTCAGAAACCTCTAATACTTAATCAAATCTACTTTTCCAAATAATATATCTCTTGGCTTTATTATACTTTGTAAGTACAAGTAAGTGCCTTTTTTATGTTTAGCATAATGCCTGACACTTGATAACTCCTTTGCACGGCCTCAATGTTGGGATGTTTTATTCACATGAGTATACATTAAAGCAATTCCACTACCATCAAATTCTGAACATAACCATTCAATAGATATCTGAATACTGAATGAACACCAAGCAGTATGGAGACAAGGTATACAAATGGTCTGTGCTCTCGAGAGGTCATAGTTATAAAATAATGTAAGATTTTTCTAGAAATATATACAAAATTCCAAAGGATTAGAGAACTCTCTGGCTAACGGTGAATGGTGGCAATCTGGTGTGCAAAGGAATAGGTGCTTTTTTTTCCCTTCAGAGAGCAGAAAACAATTTATGTAGGACTAGAATCCAGAGTTTACATGGAAAGGAAGCAAGAGCGACTAAGAGATGAAGAGTGATTTAAACAGGAGCTGGGTAAAGAAAAGTCTTATTAACAGTGAAAACAACAATAATAAATAAGATCACATTATAATGAGATGTAGCAGGAGAGTGGTTAGATCAAACTTAGGAACAACAGTGGTTATCACTTTTAAAAAGCAGAATCCAGGTCTCAAATGGAATCTCATACAAAGTTCCACACTTAAAATTAATCAAAAATAAGCCAGGCAGTGGTGGCACACACCTTTAATCCCAGCACTTGGAGGCAGAGCCAGGCAGATCTCTGTGAGTTCGAGGCCAGCCTGGTCTACAGACTGACTTCCAGGAAAGGCGCCAAAGCTACAACAGAGAAACCCTGTCTCAAATAAATAAATAAAAATATCAAGAATAGAAATGCACTGGCTGGACTAAAGAATACATTCTAAAGCACAGTGTAAAAAACAGCTTTAGAAGACAGAAACAAAACAAAAAGCAGAGCAAATATCTAGGTCTCTTTATTTCACACCTTTCATGAAGTCTAACTTCTTAGGTGTCAAGATTCATTCTGGTAGTTTTTCATTAACTACAGAACTAGGTATATACAGAATATGCAATATTGTATCTTTAAGATTAATGACAAAATTTATAATATACAAAAGGAAAATAAAGATTAGTCTCAAACTTTTTATAAGTACTTTTCTTTTTCACTTGAGTGAACGTTACAATTTAAATGATGACAGTTTCTACCCTCAAAATGAGAGTTCATAGTTGGGGAAATACCAGTGTTTTTAAAGCCACAGAACTGGTACACTGCTGGAGCACAGAGAATCTGATAACAGTTATTAAGTTCTTTTCAAGATTAGTCAACTTGAGATTTTTAAACAACAATTTTATGTCTAAAGACCTACAGCTTAAGCATTTATTCTTCCTTATAAAATTTCCAATTCTAAATGTGATCAGTAAAAAACAACCACCAGTCAATGACATGAAAAATAAATGCTTCCTATTGTCTTATAACCTCTATGTTCCATCAGTAACATTTAAAAATGGCTGAAGATAACCTATGTCTAACAACTCACCATTATTTACTCTATAGTAAGGAAGGCTCTAGGTTATAGTCCCAGAGAAAAGAGATACAGTGGTTCATTGAAAGTTTTATATCAAAGCACTTAAAACTCATTGGGACAACCTAATATAGTCCCTACCAACGTTCTCTCTCCCTTTGACTTCCCACATTCCTAGTACTAACATTTGTGGGGAACATAAGTAAACAGTCTAAGATTTTTTTTTAAAGAATCACATACTTTATAAATAATAAGCTAAAACCAAACATTAAAAAACAATGTTTAACATATAATAAGAATTACAGAACAAGCCTACAATTAATATTTTTTTCCTTCAGATACTCTGGACTACTGGAGCATGGGTTAAAAGTTCTTTTGGAGTATGTGACTAGTAGCTACTATCAACAGCTATTGAAAGAAGACAGAGAAGCACAGGGAATCAATTAAATCCTTCAGTACATCATCTGGTCAACGTTTCCAATTATTACTATATTATACTACAATATAATTTCTGAACTGTTACATTTCCAGTAGACTATAAAGAAACTACAAAATTCTGTGTAGCAGACTGGCACACAGGTTTTATTACACATTTTATGCTTAGGAAGTCTAGCAAGTATTACTCAAATATCTTAGTTTACATAACTTACACAGACACACAGAGACAGAGAGACATATATACATACCCTTAATCAGAAACAATATAAATATTATCATAACAAAAATATTTTAGCATCAACTAACTAGCTCATTTCCGGGCACACTCTAGGCTTCCTAAATGTGTGTGTGTGTGCGCGCGCACACACACACACACACACACACACACACACACACACACACACACACACACACATGATTTCATTATAAATTTATTTGGGACAAAGATAACTTTCTACATAATAGTAAAAAGAAATTACCTTACATGTTCCAATGAATTACCCATTGTAGGCAAACAGCTTAATAAATTACTCTTTTCCACTTCCTTCAAATATAAAAGTCTAAGGACTAACATAATCATTAAGGACAAAATAATTTGCTCTCTTAGAGAAGTTTCTGTTTATGAATCAAACTAAAAGCATATTTTGAAAACAGTACCACAGAATCAGAATACAAAAATCCCTCACATGTAGAATAAAAACAAGGTGATACTGGCTTCACACACTAAATATTCGACTACGTTTCACAGAAAAACTTCTATCCCTTTAAGCTCAAGTTTTTGGGGTCCTTCTGAAAACGATTCCAAAGACAAAATTTATCTGAAGTTTGTGGAACTTGCAATAACCTCTCAATTTAGAGTATTTTCTAAATAAACTATATTAATACTTAAAACTGAAGCCATCTTCCAGAGGGAATGACTGGGAGAAAAATGAAGAAGACAGCTGCTTTTTTAAAATTAACTTTCCACTGACAGTATAGACAGGGTGACCTGATGAGCAGAGTTTGGAAATATAGACATTTAATAGTGAAAGAAAACTGTTAGAAAGAAAACATGATTTACACAATTACTCATGACAATACCGCTGAATTGTCAGATTTCTGTAGAGCATAAAGAAATTAAAAATTCTGTATCGTGAATTGGCCCATAAGTTCGTATAAAACATTTTATGCTTAGGAAGTCTTAGCAACTGTTATTCAACTATTTGAGTTTACATGAATTGTTTTGAACCTTTGATTATATTTTCCAGAAAAACCACACTGGGAAACTGAAAAATTATGTGACATTTTAAAAGTGACAATGAATTAAATGATTCATTTGAGAACATAAGTTAGTCTTAATTTCCAATTAAAATTTCTAATCATTACTGCTATTCTCACACATCATGGCACATTTTTTTTTTAGATGAAGCAATATTCTTACTTTATTTGCTTGTATTAAAAAAATCATGTTCTCCCTAGCCCTAAATCCAATGTGTTATTTATGTTCTGAAATTAATGATCTGTATTCATAAAACAACAACAATAACAATGGTATATCATTCACGCTGTTCCTTCAACTTTATAATATTCAAGTAGGCTAAGAGGACTGAAACTGTGCCCAGTATCCCAAAGGTGAGCTGTGGATTCAAATGCAGCATTAAAATAATTTACTTTCTGATGCACATACAGAAACGAGACCGAGTGCTCTCAAAGCACTTCTACGTTTAGCATACGCCTATGCTTAGTTCATTCACCCTTCAGTCCCCTTCTAATAAGAGTGCTCTAACACGGCAGAGTGAAGAGGGGTCCACGCCAGCACGCACAGTCTAAGGTAAACTGAACTGCGTGGGTTATCTTCAGGGAAGTTCATGGCTACTTCCTCTTCTTGCTGCTTTTCCCAACATAACGTCTGAGCTAACCTGAAAGTCAAATCTAGCTAGATTAGTTCTTTTTAAAGATGTTTACATAACCAAAGCAAAATGGTATCGGAATTGAACTCCCCGTGCTATTGCAACCCTCCTCTTGCCATGCTAAATCAATGCAAGGCACCAATACAAAGGAAAAAAGGAAGGAGGAGGAAAGAAAGAAATGCATTCCCTAAAAATTTCAAAATGGCTTGGGAAAATCAAGCCTCTAATTCTGAAGATTTGCACCCAGGGGAAATGTCAAGGTTACAATTTTTACTGTGTGTGGACCTTCAACCGAATCTATTTATTTTGACTTTGCTGATGTCTGGGTGTAACTACTGGTTGGCCTATGCTACAGGACCCAGCTCCTAGTCAGTCTGACAACAAGGCGCTGACAGGAACTACCTTTGCTGGGATTCTTGTCAAACCCTGGGTAAAAGCTTACTCAATGGTGAAACCTTTAACTAGGTTTCAATGTACTCCTTAAATGGTACAGCATAAATCAGATGACAAATTTTCCACTCATTAATTCATGTACGAAAATATGGGACAATGAATTGAACTTTGTCCCCAGGTAATTTGGGACAGCCACAATTCAAGGAAACATCCATAAGCCCCTACAGATGCCAAGAGTGTCTTACTAAATTGTACATGAAACAAATTTCATAAGTCAAACCACATTTATTAAGTACTATTGAAAAAGATTCAAATGTATCCTATTCTGTAAAATTCTCATTGAACTAACCACTAATTAACTTGTTTTGTAACTTTAAACTTTGAAATATCAAATTTCTTAAAGTGGAGGACAGCTGCTCTCCTCAGCCAAAACAAAACAAAAAACACAAACAAAACCCCACCTCATCCCAACATTACTATTTTTCTCTCTATTTCCCCTCAAGCAAGCTCTAAAAATGTTAGCCCCAAACCTGTGTAGCTCCTGTGTAGTAGAATATGGAAGCAACACTAGCAAATCTAAAATAATTGATTTTAAAGTACAAAACATAAACGCACTTTATAACAAGGGTCAACAAATTACTTTACTTTTGGCATTGTTCATAATAAACACTCTGTAAGCTGATTTTTAAAAAACGGAGACATGAAGCCAGGTGGTGGTAGCACACCCCTTTAATCCCAGGACTTGGGAGGCACAGGTAGAAGGATCTCTGTGAGTTTGAGGCCAGCCTGGTCTACAAATCGAGTTCCAGGACAGCCAGGACTGTTACACAGAGAAACCCTGTCTCAAAAAGAGCAGAAAAAAAAAAAAAAAAAAAATGGAGACATGAATATCTCAAGTTACTTCCCCATGAGTCCTTATCACGTGGACTAAAATGCCTAAGAACTGTTTAATTTCGTAAACACATGACCTCTGTGATGTCAGCAAGGTCAACAAACCTATGAGAGGGGGGTAAGCTGAGTAAGTGCTCATTTGCCCATTTCTATCTACAGTTTCCTTTAAGAAAAGGCAGGAAAAACAAAATTATCTATCACAGAAACTGTTTTAAGGTGTTGTAATGAGTAACAATCCAACTATAAGATACATGTCAGTAATGGCCAGTGGAAGCAAGATCAAGAACAGGTACAAAAGTGACTGCTGAGGAAGAAGGAACAAGATCTCCAACTAAGCTTCCCTTCCATCTCACTGAGAACCTCCAGTGCTGGGCTCCATGCCACAGGGACTCAATTTCAGAGTGAGTGATCTCGGCTGCGAGAACTTTTTCAAAGGGATACATAATCAAATATCCAGAATCAACAGGGAAAGTAGTCATGCATCAGAAACGCCCAGGGTGAGACAAGCTCGGATTTTCTAAGCCTTCCAATTGACATCAAATATACAGATTGTTCTGGTGTCCTTGGAGCGTTCCTGCACTATCATCCATTACACCTCTCACAAACCAGGGAGTCTTCCTGGATTAGATTTAAATTTTAACACACTTGGCACCTGTTTAGACTGGTTTATGCTGTGGGGGAAGAGGGATCTCTATCAATCCGAACACACTACACTGGAAATTTCCAAACTTCCAAATAAAGACACAGCAGGTCCGAGCGGTACCTGGTAATCTCAAAGTGATTTCGAGGACAGCAGTTCACTTAGACAATTCACTTTAATGTCTGACAAGGAAGCAGGATCCATGCGCATATTATGACCCTGCTAAACTAAAAAGAAAAAAAAAAAAACAACTCCAGGTTAGCGACCGACAGTCCGCAAAGACCTGGGCTGGAACATTCTGCGGAGTTTCTCTGAGGGAAGCTGTACACTGCTGGGTGGCACTGGGTCAACGTGATTACTTAACCTTGCCAGCCAAAACTTTTAACTCCGCTTTGACCAGCACCAAAGCGTCTAACCAACGACTGCTTCTACAGCACATCAAGTACGTCGGTGTCCTTCGAGTTTTCCTCCCGTGGACGTGGAGGCTGCACCTGAAACTTCACACAAACGCTACCCGTCTTTCGGGGCTTTTGCATTTATTTTTAAAGTGCCACCGGCACGAATCAGTGGTCGGCGTGCGAGAGTGCGAGATTAACCTATTTCCTGCACACACAGGAAAAGAACGCATGACAATTCAAGCAGTTCCCTGTCTTCCAAGTAACTTTTTGGTAACCATTCGCCCTAAAATAACCAGAAGAAACAAACACTGAGCACTGGTCTGACAACGATCAGCAGGCATGGCGGGTCCCCCTCACCTCCGCCCCCCAGGCGGGGTTCCTGGGTCGCTGTCCCGGTCCAGCCCTGAGCTGCGTCCCCCCCCCCCCCCGCCCCCAGCCCCGTGTCCCGGCTGCGCGCGACTTTGGCGGGGAAAGAAGCAATGCACTTCGCCGGGCCGGAGGGGCGGGCGGTTCGGCGAGGGCCAGAGTTTCCGAAGTGTCCCGAGCCCTTCCCGTGGCTTCGGCGACTCCCGGCTGTGACCGCCCGGGGGCCCACCTGCCCCAGGGCCGCGGGGCCGAGCCGCAGCCGAACCCGAGGGGCGGCGCCGCCCCCCGCCGGCCGAGCGCCTGTCAGCCGCGCCGCCGAGGCCGCGCCTCGCCCCGCACGCGCCCGGTGCCCCGCCGCACTCACCTGGCCGCCCGCACCGACCGGCCGCGCGAGGCCGGAGACGCGCGAGGCGAGGCCGCCGCCCGTCGCCGGCCCGCCCGCCCGCCCGCGGAGTCCACCTCCCGCCCGCGCGCGCCCTTGCGCCCGTCGCGCGCCCGGAGCTGCCTGGGAGGCGGGGGGGGGGCTGGGGTGGGGGGGTTCCGCGAGCACGCGCGGGCGAGGGGCGCGGGCGGCGGCCGCGGGGGAAGCCGGCTCGGCCGCGTCCGTCAGTCATGGCGCGCGGCGCGGCGGCCGCCGCTCGCTGCGTTCTCCCCGCTCGCTCGCCTTTAGTTTGACCTTTCCCTCCAGTGTGTCGGAGGAGAGCGGCCGTGCGCGCGCGTGTGCATGGCTCGGGGTGTGCGCGCGCGCGCGCGTGTGGGGAAGGGGCCGGGTTCGTTCCCCGACGCCTGACGTCACTACCATGGCAACGGCAGCCTCCACCCCATCTCTTCCCGCTTCCTGTACCCGCCCCTCCGGCGCGTTAGGAGTTGGGGAGCTCACGTGCTCGCTGAGCGCGCGTGCGCACGCATCCCCCCGGCGTGCAGCGCTGGGTGGTAACTGGGTGGCCTGGAAACTCCTCCTCCTCCTCCACGCCGCCAATTGGGCCAATCCGGAGAGGAGGATCGAGGGGCGGGCGCACTTGGTTGCTAGGCTGTGTGAAAACTCTCCCGAGGTAGCGCGAAAACTCTCCCTCAGTCACTGCGCATGCCTGGGGCAAGGGGGCGTGTGAGCCAGAGTTGGGCGAGGTGGAGGAGGAGGTTTAGATAGTTAGGAGGAAGAGGCTGGAATTCCATCCACCTTAGGACAGGTCAGTGGGTGTGGAACCGGGACCACGTGGCTGCCTTCGAGTCATCCTTTCCATCTCCCCGTGTGACTGTGGGCTTGCAAGTTAAACACTGAACCGAATGTCCCTGCTAAAATGGGAAAATATGTCACACGATGTTCATTAGGACTAAAAGCATTTGCGAAATGACTCACCTGGTGCCTCGTCAACACTAAACATCTGGCTGCTATTATGAAGTGCATGACCTAAGAATTTTGCCGGTGGGAACAAGGGTTTTTCTTTATTTATTTTCTTTTTTTTTTGAGACAGGGTCTCACTATGTAGCCTTCTCTGTCTTGGAACTCGTAATGTAGAGCAGGCTAGCCTAGAACTGAGAGCTGTGCCTGGTGGGATTAAAAGCATGTGCCACCTTCCCCAGAGCGATGTGGGACTCCTAATAAGACGTGAAATGACTCTGAAGGTCAGTTACTGTCATAGCCTTCAAGTTGGAGGGTAGCTTCTGAGGCCACCTTTTCAGGCAGCGGAGAAGGAAACATTGCCGAGAACTAGCCTCCTGTTTTTAAGATCTTCGCTTGTGACTGTGGGGTTACTTCTTAATCTCACCTCTCCTCATTCCCGCAGAGGTTTACAATTCAGAGTGTAAGGGTTGGACAGCTAAAGATTACTTTGTAGGGACTGGGGGTTACTTCTGTAGCATCCACAAAGTCAACAAAATTTGCCATTTCCTCCATTTCTTCAAAGTGTGTAAATTTACTATAAGCTTTCTTTAAAGGTGCTGCTCAAATGTCTAGGTATATGAAGAAAAGATAATTCAGTTAACCAACATGTTCTAGTGGTCAGGTGGGCAAGAAGGCCTACCCGTCCTGCAAGCATCCAATGACCTGATCTGGGAAAGGCCGACTCCTTAGAATTCAGACAGGTTGGTTACCTCCTCAGTCCTCAAACCTCGGGTTCAAACCCTTTAAAGTTACCCCTTAATCACGGTCTGCCTCCTAGGGTCTTTTGGCTCTCGCAGTACCATTTCTACAGTTGCTGTTTCTGCCTTTTAACCCCAAACCTAAACCTGGCCTTAATAGAGTGCATCACCCGAGCTCCTTAGATACACTCTGGAGTTTTCCACTCTCTTCTAAGAGTAGTAGTATTTATGTGCCCTTTCCAAATTCCCAAAAGGTTGCCCGAATTACTCAGTTGGAATGCATCAGTCTTTTTTTCCAGAGCAGCTCTCTTTGGACACAGTTGCTCACAGACTTCATATTCTGGTACCTGCAAAAGGCCGCTGTGAACATCCATGCATGGTTCAGTATATCACTAAATATCCATTTATTTAAACTTACATATTTGCCTTCTTCCTTTGTCTATAAAACTGTAACGGAAGGAAACATGTCCAGTCCAACTTGGCTATATCCTGCCTGTTCCTCATACCACCCACGGGACCACTCAAGCAGCTACCTAGCAAACGACTGGGTAGGCTCTCTGCCTGTAACATTCTTAGAAGCAGACTTTACCAAAACCAGTGACAAGTTAAGATGCCTAATACATCTTGGACTACTCTCAAAAGTAACAGATATTTCAAGGTTATGCCCCTGAAGTAGAATAAAGTTCTGGCAGTAGCACAAATTACTGGTCAGAACAAGAAATAAAGGGACTAGTGAGGATCAGCTGCTTCTGTAGCCTGGGATTTTCAGGTGTTGTTAAGGATGGGATAACCAGTAGGCAACACACTCAAGGTCTGTCAGTGGTGTTTCTCCCAGGAAAGAGAGAACTTACATGCAAGGGGAAATGCCCATGTCAATCAGAGTCTATTGTTGGACCAGAAGCACCTGGCCCTGCATCTGATTTGGCACAGTTATCTGAAGCCCAGTGGCATTCTTATGTCTACTCTTGTGTTCCTTTGCGATGCTGTTTAATCTCGCGAATAAATCCTCCCTAAACTGAGTCCTCCTACTGCTCACTGTGCTCCCGGAACTGCCAGGCACACAACAGCACAGCCTCAGAGTCGTCGTCAGTTTCCCCTACATCCATTCTGTCCCTTATGTCTGCTAAAAGTATTCCTTTCTGTGGTAGAGGTCAACCATGAACTGTTCATCCCAGTCAGTGTCCACTGTCTTGATATGAGCCGTCTTCCTTTTTCTTTAGATTCTTCTCAAACCTTCTAACTGGTTGTTTTGTCTTGCCTCGGGACCATCCAGTCCCAATGTGTGCTTATACACTAGACTTCAAAGACCATTCTGAAAGCTGAAGACAGTACATCTTATCAGCTAGCTTAAAAGTCCTCAGGGTTCCTACTCACTGGCCAAACTTCTTGTGTGTCTTTTGAGGCAGTTTTCCTCAGCCATGTCTTCCACTCCTTCTGCAAGGCTTGTTTAGTTCTGTCGATGCTAAAAGTGTTCATCTCCTCTGTATCGTGTTCTTTGTAAAAAGATCCACCTACCTAGGATTCTCTGCTCTGGTCCCTCTACCATGATAACCTTATCTGTGACTTTGAAGTTTGTGGGAATTGCCCATGTGGTGTCCCTCTGGGGTTACTTCCTTTGTAAACACCTTAAATATTTTTAGGTCTTTTCTTCTGAATCAGAATATGAGAATCCAGAGCTCATGAGCCCTCGGGTCACCTCGTTCATGTGATGTATGTACCTCTGGCACCAACTGACTACCTGGTACATAATAGATATTTCATAATTGTATATCGAATAAATGAATATATCGAGCCCTGTACTGCTAGACAACCAGGAAGATGGAATGTCAACTGAAAGATTGCCTGCATCAAATTGTCCTATGGTCATGTGGGGCATTTTCTTGATTAATGATTAATATGAGAGAGCCCAGCCCACTGTGGATAGTTCCACCCTTGGGCAGGTGGTTGTATAAGAAAGCAAGCTGGCACAAGATATAGGGAGCAGTTTTATAGGCAGTGTTCCTTAACATCCACAGTGATGGACTTCATATGGAAGTATAAGATGAAATAAACCCTTTTCTCCTCCAGGTTGCTTGGTTCAATGTTTGATCACAGTAACAGAGATGCAAACTAGGTTAAGCTTTATTAAGGGGGGAAAAACAAAAATGAAAATTATTGTACTTATTTCAGTTCTTCATCAAGCTAAGTCTGGTATTATAGGAGTAATCCACAGGTAATACAAGAATGGAAGTGTTAGAATTAAGTACTATAAGCCTGTATCAGAGAGTATCTTAGGGTTTTATTGCTGTGACTAGATGCTGTGACCACAGCAGCTCTTAAAGAGGAAAACATTTCATTGGGGTGGCTCACTTACAGTTCAGAAGTTTAGTCCATTACAGTCACAACAGGAAGGATGGTGGCATACAGACAGACATGGTGAGAGTTCTGCATCCAGATCCACAGGCAGCAGGAAGAAAGAGCAGACACTGGGCCTGGCTTGAGCTTCTGAAATCGCAAAGCACATTCCCAGTGACACACTTCCTCCAACAAGGCTACACCTGCTAATAGTGCCATTCCCTATGGGCCTCTGAGGGCTATTTTCATTCAAACCACCACAGGGAGTAAACAGTTCTATGGGCTAGCTCAGTCTCCAACAGTCTTTTGCAGTAGGCAATGCTATCCTCATTCTGTAGACGGGGAAATCAATGAGAGCGAGAAGTGACTGGGCCATAGTCGTGCTTGATTGTGGGAGAGAAGGATTTGATTCTGGAAACAGGCCGTGCAGTGTCGCTGCCCTCCTGCATGGCACTGGTGGTGGTAATGATGACCACGTTCCCATTTCCTCTTTCTCTTGACTGTTTTGTCACAACCAAAAGCTTGCTCCGTTTTGTTAGAGAAATTCCTGCTCTCCTGCTAACATGAAGAGAAGTGATTGCTTTACACACGATGAACATGTGCAAGTCAAACCAAATGCCTTCTCTCTTTAGAGTCATTTATCTGTAATTGGGTTTAAATTACAGTTTTAAGGCCAGGCATGGACGTGCATGCCTTTAATCCCAGCACTTAGAAGATAGAAGTAGGCAGATCTCTGTGAGTTTGGGGCCAGCCAGGGCTATGTAATGAGACCCTGTCTTAATAAGTAAAATTACAAAGTTTTAGAAAAATAGATGCTGAGGAGCGTGTAAGGGTCTGAAGGACCCAGCTAATTAAGTCCCCTACCCCTTGACTCTTTTCCTTTCTTCCTTATTTTTCCTTTTTGTCTCCCCACCCCTTCACTCCTTCTTTTTTTAACCCTTTCCCACTTTTTATCACAGGCTATGAAAACATTTTCTGATTCACAATATTGCTACTTACCAGAGAGAGAGCTGACTTATGTCTTGATATTTAAAAGGCAGCTCAGAAAAAGTTAGGTATTAAAGCTGCTGCACGTGTGTTTACCTCATTAGAAAGAAAGAACATTTGGTTCCTGTCTTGAGGGACTCCCTTGCTCCAAGATCGCTGGGAGGGTGGTGGAGCCTGCCTGGGCTGCAGTAAGGTCTAAGCACCCCCTTGACTGGAGGGCACTCTCCCTTGTGGGAACACTTAACCTTTTTGCCACAGCAGGAACTTGAATGGTGACACGGGGAACACAGTGCTGGAGACCTGGTGAAATGAGGACCCACCTCTGCCTAGTTAGCCAGTCAGTTCATTCTGTCCAGTTTATGGCCCTTGTGAATCAGCTCTTCAGGCCCCCTGTCCCTTTAGATGGATGTAAATAAGGCAGTGGTATGCATGGTAGAACACCAAGGCAGCAATTTGCATGAACAATATCCTTAGGGTTATACTTGTGCTCCACCTTAATAACATATGTAGTATGTTATTAAGTATGATCATCCATGTCTCTCCACTTTAGCAATTTAAATGATTATTCATCGATGATAAGAATATTTACAGAATACCCACTAATTATCCCCTTGCAAACACCAAATGGATTTCATTGCACAAACTGCTATGTAAAGACATGTGCCTATTTCAAGGTGCTTATTAGATTGATGTCATTATCATTAATTTGTTTATTCTGTAAAACAGAAGTTGAGCATCTGCTAAATTTAGACACAATGCAAGATAACAAATGTATTGAACACCAATTACACATCATAGACAAACTATTTAACTGATTCCTTCAAAAACTTTCCATTTTATGCCATGTTGTAATAATATAAAAATGTTTTTGCAGATCCTCTTTATTTCAGTGACATCTAGTAAACCCTGAGGGTGACATTTGGTTCATCTGTTTCAAACAATCCAATCTGGAAGGGTGCACTAGTGAATATAAAGTTTTAATGCAATGCTATTTTTTCCTACCTGTATCAAAAGAGGTGTCTGGAAGGTAATTTGGCTTGCCTAAGGGTCTCCTGGGAACACTGGGACAAACAATCCTTATTGGAGGAATCTAGCAACCCATTATTCAAGGAAGAGAGGGCCATCAGGCTTGGATCCCCAAGGATCCTTGGAGCTGTGGGGAAGCTTTTCTCCAACCAGAGTCTAGATTTGGACTCTTATGTAAGCAAGAAATCACTGAAAATATCTGGATTTGTTGTTCCTGCTGTTGTTATAATAGCAAGCTTCCCTCCGTGAATTAATGGGAAAAGGAAATAAATAACCACATTTGCACCCCAAGTGTGTGAAGATGCTCATACAAGAAATGGTAAGTCTTCACTTTGAAATAGCTAATTAAGTAAGCTTCTGCCTCCTTACTCATCGCTTTAAAGTCTTCCAAGTCCTTCGGTATGTGAGTATTACTTCTGAAAAATTATGTCAGTATCTGAAGCTGATACATTCTTTGCAAAGAATAAGAGAGAGAGAGAGAGAGAGAGAGAGAGAGAGAGAGAGAGAGAGAGAGACAGAGACAGAGAGAGAGAGAGAGAGAGAGAGAGAGAGAGAGAGAGAGAGAGAGAGAGAGAACACTCTGAAGAACCACTATACCATATATGCTTTTAAGAGTCACCCACATCTACAAATAGACACACAACAGAGAAGCGGGCTACCAAGCCTGAGCAACTCTCAATTTTTTCAGTTATCATCATCAGTATTAATATATTCCCCATCATTATTTTCTTAGTCAAGATGCATAAATGGCCTGAAATTATGATCTTGTCTGTTCCTAACAACTCAGGAAGAACAAATGACTTCCTCCAGGGAGCTGGTGGGCTCCCTTTTGCGAGTGCTCAGCTTGTCTCTCTGTAATGTCTGTCTAGGACACTGTGAAGTGGGCAATGTTACATTGGTCACCTGTGTTTTCATGGTCTTCTGCATCAGCCATGAGCACAGAGGTGGCATTTCCTGATGTTTTGTGACAAAAGCAGGAGAGATGTCTGTGGCATGGCTGAGTGAGCTTTCCTTTCTCCCTGGGCATGGGATGTAGGGTCCTCCCTACAGACATCTTAGCTGCTCTAAGCAGAGCTTTCAGTCTTTGTACTGGCCTTGTCATTGGAGCCAAGCTATGTAATGCACTAATGAACAGAGAGCAGTTTTGTTAACTGACAATAATGTCCATGCTTCCAGGGGAGCTGCCGAAGTTATCTTTTCCTGTGCTCTTGAAGTCATAGCTTGCCATGTGCACTGAGGCCCTTGAATAAGGCCTTACTTACACTAATTTAAATAGTTCCTTGAGCACCTTTAGTCCTGTGCCCCAGTAATAATCATAACTCTAACCAGTGCCCTTAGCTGAGAATGGTGATGATTCTTTATGAGTAACTACCATATGTAAGGTACTTTGACAAATGTTTTAAGCATGTCAGGTATTTAAACTTCATGATGGCTTTGTGATGTAGGCTTAGGACCCCACCCTAAAGATGGGGAAACAAAAATTCAGAGCATGTAAGCAGCTTCCCCAGCATCGTCAGAGGAATGAATCTTTTAAAATTCATCCTTGTGTCCTTTGACAATAGAACTTGAGTCTTGGGGCATGTGAGAGACGGTTCCAAATTCAGGAACATTTTAAGTAAGATTTTCATTGGAGAATTGCAAACATGAAAAAAATAGAGACATATTCTCATCAAGCAACTCCTACCAGGAATAATTTGGAATTAAAGGTCTTTGAACGATTCCTATGTTATTTTTGTTGGAGGGGAGCCAAGTTCTTAATAAGCATCTTGCTAAAAGAGGAACCTGGGGCTAAATCTTATTTATAGAGGCAAAAGATTATTTTTACTTCAACCTCACATCCTTACTCTCTGGTTGAATGTGCCAGTTTAGACAAAAGTAGCAAAGAACAGGAAGACTGAATTTGGACTGTTCAGTGTTCATCCCTGCTACACATACTCATCTCAAGCAAGAGGCAGATTTTTGCTGAGTACAATCTCCTCCCTTGCAGTCATCTGCAGCAAGACTGCAGATGTGCTCCATAGTGGGGGAACAGGTACAGACCAGTGTATGGTTTGTGAATGACTAATTAAGAATTTGGTAGCATCACAACATGCTGTAATCTGTTCACACTGGCTCATCAGAGCTGACCACACATTTCTTCCCAATTTTGCACATAATCACACTGGCAACTGGAAATGGACCACAGTGGACAATGGTGAAGGTTGTACATCAGGACTGTTCTTTCCCAGAGAGGCAGTTATTAAATGTTTACTAGCACATTGCTGGGGAGATTAAATAACTGTCTCCAAAATATCTGCTCAACATCATTTTGGGTGGATTCCCCACTGCTCCTCTCTGTGAGAAGGAGAAACCTTTTCACCCATTTTTATTAGTGTTGATATTGGGAATAACTTTGGTCCATGGAGCATAGCTGGAAATATGCCTGTCATTTCCAAGCAGAGCATATTTGCCAGCTTTTTGTTACTACAAGAAATATCTGAGATAAGGAAGTTATATGGAGAAAGGGTTTATTTTTGTGTACTTTATTTTATAGTTCTTGAGGTTTCAGGATTGGATGACCCGGTGTTCTGGTCCTCTGGAAAACACAGCATACAGAGGAGTGTGCCGTAGAACAAACCTACTCACCATATGAACCAAAGAGCACAAGAAGGAAGAGACCGTGGTCCGACAATGTCTTGTAAGGACACACCTCCTGTGACCTGTGACACTCCCATGAAGCCTTGCACCCTAAAGCACCTCCCAGTAGCATGTCCCTGGGGCCCAGGGGCCTTTAGAGGACATTCAGCATCCAGATTACTGAAAAGTAAATGCCCGGTTTCCTCTCTTTCTCTGCCACCACATAATATGATCCAGATCTGAAGGGAAGGAAAATGTTGGAAAATGACAGCCAACTTGTGAACCACAAGGAATAAGTCTTACTAGTTTTGGCTTCTTACTGCAGCATTCATTAGGCTAAACTGATCCAATCAGTAGTAGGGACTTAACTGAAGTGCCGCTGTGGTTATCTAAAGTGTGTGGTGTTAATTCTGGAAGTCGGAATTTTTTTTTTTTAAAGTGGCAATTTCCATTATGGAGTAGCCATCTACTTGATAACATTGTCAGCAGCCATCACTATAGAAACAGGCAATGTGTTAAATGAACTTTTGCCTCTAAGAGGTCATAAGACAGAATGTTACTCAAATACCTGAGTTGCTATGGACTGGACATAATAAGACGAGAAGAGAATTGAACTTGGGAAAGTAGTCTGTTGTGAAGAGATCAAAGAGCAAACAGAGGCCCCAGGAATTTGAGGACTACAGGATGTAACTGATTCTGATTCCTAAACAGGAAAAGATACCTATGGGAAGGCCTTTTAAGGGACAAAGGCTGTAATTAATATTTCATCTCATGGCAAGGACCAGTAGTGGGTATGTCCCTGTGTTCCGGTTTGCTTTCTATTGTTGTGATTGGCAGTAAGGAGCACTATGACCCAAAGCTACTTTGGGGAGGAAAGGGTTTATTTGACTTGATGGACGTACAGCCCGTCATTGAGGGAAGAAGGTAAGGCAGGAACTGAAACAGAGACCACAGAAATTGGCTGCTTATGGGCTTGCTCCCAGGCCGACATCCAGGTCCTCTGAGCTTAGAATGTGGGACGCTGTTACGATTGGAATCTGAAATGTCCCCCACAAGCTCATGTGTTAGTACATTTGGTTCCCAGCAGTGCTGTTTGGAGGAGGTTATGAAGATTTTGGGACATGGGGTTTGGCTCACAGAAGTAAATTACTAGGAGTAGATCTTTGACGTTCACCAACCTTGGGTTCTAGGATAGAACTTTCTATTTCCTGATCTGCCAACATGTGAGAAGTGGTAGCCATGAGCTAAGGAAGCAAACTACTCTACCGTCTGATAGTGTGTGCTGAATGAAACTTCTCCTCACTTCAGTTGTCTCTGTCAGGTCTGTGGTTGCAATGATGAGATAAACAACTAACGTGAAGACTAAGGACCCAATCCACCTGCAACCTGACATTTGGCCACATTATTTGGTCACGTGAAGGAACAGCCATCTGTTCTGGAGGTTGTGTCTTGTGAGCGACTCCAGCTCAGGGAAAAGTTCACTCACCACCACCAGAGAGGACAAGAGGCCATGTTGACATTGGAAAGAGAATCTGGGAGTCGTGCTCTGTTTGCTCCCTTACGTCCCTAATGTTCCTGTGTTACAGATGTTTGGTGCTGTTCATGTCTGAGCTTCTTGTCTTCACCCAAACTGGGGACACCTTGCAGGCCATAACTATATTTTGACCTCATCTGTTTCCCCAGAACCTGGGATATGTCAGCAGTCAGTAAATACTCAACAAATGTTCTCTTCAATCTGTGGAGATTTGGGGAAGTGAAAAGAAGGCTAGAAAATGAGGATGAGATATATCAATTAAGAACATTTCAGGTGAAGTCTACAAACCAGGATGAAGCTCAAACAATCTGACCCTGAGGGTTCTTTTAGAGTAAAAACACTCATACAGCTGAGACAATTCTTTCTGTTTCTGGGGCAATGAGAGGCATAAGCTAAATATGAATAGCTTATCCTGACTCTTTGAACTTCAATCCCCCTCCTAATTTGAAAACTTTGAGGATCTCTTTAAATACAATTTTTTAACACATGGGACAAATTGATAACTTTTTAAAAAGATGAGTCCAAACTCTTGGTTTGTTCTGTAAAGAATCGTTTGCCCTTCTTTCATATCTTGGCTTTCAGGAGTTGATGATATATGGAGGCCTGTTTTGATTTTCAAGGTGTCAAAGCCAGATGCTTCTGGTTCAGCAAGTCTTTGAACTAGAGTTTTATCTTTGCCATGGAAGCTTGATGATAAACTGTGTGGTGGTAGATGGTGGTGTGCTTACATGTCCTGGTTTACAGCCTCTACATTTTTATACAAATTGAGTCATTGATTTCATGTCAAATTCTTTTGTAAACACATATACTATGCTATTCCAAGAATTGAAATAGGCAAGAAAGCCTAAGATATCAGAATTTTCACACTGTATGGAATGTTTGCAGATGTCCTTGACTATCAAGGCATTGCTTGGCTATGCAAAGGAGGGCTATGTAAAGATTTTCTGACAGCCATTTTGCCTACCACATAGAAAAAGAATAAAACCCAGGAAAAGCAAAAGGGATGTAATCCTGCTGGACTTCTGGGAGCCCTCAGATGTGTGTAAATGGAAGCAAGATGTAGTAGTTTTGTTATGACAAAAATATCTGACAACGGCAGGGAAAAGCATTTATTTTGACTTACAGTCTGAGGACACAGTCCATCACCAGGGCAAGTCTTAGAGGCAAAAGTGTGAGGAGGCTGGTTACAGTATATCTGCAATCTACAGTCAGGAGTCAGAAAGATGTGTGTGTGTGTGTGTGTGTGTGTGTGTGTGTGTGTGTGTGTGTGTGTGTGTGTGTAGAGAGAGACAGAGACAGAGACAGACAGACACAGAGGGAGGGAAAGAGACAGAAACAGAGGGAGACAGAAAGACAGAGATAGACACAGAAGGATAGAGAGAGAGAGACAGACAGACAAAGAGAACCTATCAACTCTGATGGTCTTCTGGCTTTTTATTTTTTTAAATGTAGGACCCTAGTGGAATTTACCTCCTGTATTAGTTAGGATTCTCCAGAAAGAACTTATAGAATGAATCTCTCTCTCTCTGTCTCTCTCTCTCTGTCTCTCTCTGTCTCTGTCTCTCTCTCTCTCTCTCTCTCTCTCTCTCTCACACACACACACACACACACACACACACACACACACACAAGGGGATTTATTGGAATGATTTACAGGCTATAGTCCAGCTAATCCAACAATGGCTGGCTGTGAATGGAAAGTCCACGAATCCTTGTGGCTCAGGTCACAAGGCTGGATGTCTGAGCTGTTCTTTTGTATATGCTGGAATTCCAAATAGGTAAGCTCCAATGCCAGTGAAGGAGTGAATGTGCTAGCAAGGGAGGTCAAGTAGGCAAAGAGCAAAAGCTTCCTTATTCTATATTCTTATATAAACTTCCAGGAGAAGGTTTAGACCAGATCAAAGGCACATGTTTTCCTGCCCCAAAGGTCCAGACTAAAGGTGGATTCACCCACTTCAAACCAAGCAAAATATCTCTCACTTGGGTCCTCCATTGTATTGTGGATTATAGTTCTTTCCAGATGTAGTCAAGTTGACAACCAAAAACATCCATCACACTTCCTCAGATAAACCTCTCCAGAAACTCACATAGAAGCCCAGAGGGCTCTGTCCTATGGGACTTTAAATCCAGTCAGGTTGACACTGAAGATTAACAAGGTAAGATAATCAGGTGTCAGCCCTGATGCCTCTACTGAGATCATTGAATTCGGCTGTGCCTGAAGTCCCTGCACTCTTTGTCCCCATTTATATCCTTCTGTGAAATAAGCTGCTTCCTCTCTTGGCTTGCCTTTAATAGTTTGAGCTAGGACTCAATCATCTGTAACTAAAAACCTTTTTTGTTGTTGATATAAACTGCCTATCATGGTTATTGTCAGGGTAAATTGAGATGTGCACATGGAGCATTTCTTGGTACACTGTTAAATGTTCAATTATACAGGAGTAACTCATAACTAATATAGGCCAGAGGAGTGACCAAGAAAGCCCAGAGCAGTGTTGAGGAGAACTGGATGGTAGAGTGATATAGAGGTGAGCTTGAGCTCTAGTCTTGTTCCTTGAATGAAGCTGGGCTGAGTGTCCAATAATCCCACTTCTCTATTCCCTCATTTCTAAAGCAGGGACACTATCTCCTTGTAATGATTAAAAGAAATAAGTGATAAGGTGTGTACCATCCCCCTTGCCACCAGCTGCTGCCTCCTCCTGATGTACCTGCTACTACCACCACTGCATGTGCGTGTCTCCCTCTGCCTCTAACCCCTTGGCATAGAGTAGCTTGTTGTAGAGAGTGGGAAGGGCAGTGTCCAGAGTGCTTTTCCTGCAATATCCTTAATGGTACAGGAGGCTGTTGAGTGGTTGTAAAGGGGGTTTGATTGGTTTAGATCCCAAGTGTGTTTCTAGTGAGTGTTTTATATTTTCCCTACTGCAGGATGTGGAACACTTGTTGAGATTTCCTTGTTTTGCCTGAACAAGAAGCAAAAAGCTTCAAGATCACTGACTGTAACTTGGAACTTGGCAGGGGGAGGGGGCTCACCATAGGATGGAGCCAGGGGCTAAGGACAATAAAACTAGGAAGAAGCTGGTGTCTCTGGTCACACCTCTGATCATCTCTGGGTGATCACATGGCTCCGTGCATCTTTCTCTTTTCGGGTCATAAGTGAGGGAATGGATTTCCTTACTCTTGTGAAAATCAATTTCTTTGGAAAGCATTTTCTAACAAGAATGTGCTGGCTAGTTTTATGTCAACTTGACACAAGCTAGAGTTATCTGAGAGGAGGGAACCTCAATTGAGAAATTATCTCCATAAGATCTGGTTGTAGGGAATTTTCTTAATTAATGACTGTTGGGGGAGGGCCCAGAACATTATGGGTGGTGCTATCCCTGGGCTAGTGGTCCTGGGTCCTATAAGAAAGCAGGCTGAGCCAGGCGGTAGGGGCACACGCCTTTAATCCCAGCACTCGGGAGGCAGAGCCAGGCGGATCTCGGTGAGTTCGAGGCCAGCCTGGGCTACCAAGTGAGTTCCAGGAAAGAAAGCAGGCTGAGCAAGCCAGTAAGCAACACCCCTCCACAGTCTCTGCATCAGCTACAGATTCCAGGTTCTTGCCCTGCTTGAGTTCCTACCCTCAGTGCATTTGATGATGAACTGTTTTATGGAACTGTGAGTGAAACAAACCCTTTCCTCCCAACTTGCTTTTGACCATGGTGTTTCATCACAGCAATAGTAACCTTAACTAAGACAGGTAGCATCAGAGGATAGCGTGTGCGAGGGCACTGGAAGGTCGTTGAACCATCTGGATTCAGATCCTGCTCTTACCTTTAGCTAGTCGTGTGACTCTGGGAATCTTACTCAGCTTGCCACTGCTTCTGTTTCTGTGTCTGAGCTGTGATAATAGTAGAGTGGCCACTGTGAGGTTCCTGGCAGTCAGTAAGCCTCTGTTACAGCTGACTCGTGATGTCCAAAATCCAAACCTATAGACTGGTTTGAACTGGACTCCTAGGTTTCCTCTTGTCTGTCTTTGACTCTGTGCCTCTTTATTACACCAAGTTTCTTTTCCTCTTCTCATTTCCCAGGCTTCTCTCCTCCCACTTCTTTAGCTAGCCATAATTAAGATTGGTCCATAGCTTTATTTAGCCATGCTTTAATATATGTAATTTTATATTTCTTCTTTTTAATTTAAGAAGTCAAAGAGTAGGACATTTTATATTTCCTTCAATAAAGAAAGGACGTTTTGATTTGCTTTTTTATACGCTCCCATTAAATTTCATCTGCTTGGCTCTCACCCAGTGTTCCACACTGTCAAAATCATTTTAAATCCTGACACTGTCAGTTATTGGCTTTACTTTCCTCTCTGGTTTCATTACATCTGCCTTTTAAGCCTTCACCAGCCCTTGACAAAACCTGCAATTTGGGACTACTCTATCACTTATCATCAGGTTAGATGTACGTGCTGGAAAACTGAATCAGTGGCACGAGCATCATGTGCAGCTTTTGAAAACAGCTTTACAAACTCCTCCCCTGAAATTCCCACCCAGGAGGTGGTGTGTGTGTGTGTGTGTGTGTGTGTGTGTGTGTGTGTGTGTGTGTGTGTGTTGGGAGGCATCCCTACTTCTAACAGGCTCCTAAGAGATGCTGAGTTGTGAGTGCCATGAGAACTAATGGCTCAGGCAAGTCAGTATTTCATTTTTTCTCAATTTGAAGAAAGGCCACTGGAGGGTACACCAGGGTTTCAGAACCTAGATTCTGTCTGTCTTATTCCTTTTATACATGACAGGCTTCCTATTCATGGTTATTTGACTTCCTGCCATCATGACCATACTCAAAACAGTAAGGACAAGGAAGAGGAAAGGGGTGTCTTCTCTAATTTTCAGAACTGTGTCTCCAAAGCTGTGTTCGGCACTTTGGCTAACTTTCATCTCCTTGGCTCAAATAGTCTCGCAAATCACACTAACTGCAAAGAAATTTGGGGACTCCATCTTCATTTTGAATGTCATATGCCCAGCTAAAAATCCACATGAAGATACTACATTCCTGACACTACAATGTTATTACAATGGATGCTTTTCTCTAACTTTCTAGCTGGGAGTGTGTATCTAAACCCCACTGTATGTTAGACAGTTGATATAAAACTGAATTTCAAATATCATCTTGCCTATGGTAGCTATTATTTCTTTTCATTTCACAGTTCAGGAAATGTAGTCTTAGAGCAGTTTTCATGAGACTCTGTAGAAACTATATCCCCAAATTCAGTTCTGCAAAGCCCAGACTCCTGGTGTATCATTTACCTGTATCTGTGGATGAGCCTTCATTCAGTGTGTACTATGCATAACATGTAACTGCAAAGGTCTTCATCAGAGACGTAGATGTTTATTTTACTCCCATGTGTGCAGGTCTGCTGGTGATACCTTCTCTCTGCAGGTGGATCTGGGTCTGTCCCATGCTTCACTCATCTTTGCAACCTCAGGCTCATTGAGGTGTAGCCTTCCCAGGCCCAAGGCAGAAGATGCACATGGCACCACTGCTTTAGCAGGTCCATTGTCACTACTTTACTAAAGGAAGACAGGCTAAGCCCTTCACTGTCAGGCAATCCACTTTTCCCAGGAGAGAGCCAGCATCTGGAATGTATACCCCTGGTGTTCAGGCATTGCCTGAAAAACACCATAGGAGCTGAGAGTCTTCTCTCGTCTCGGGCATGAAAGACGTGTGTGACTTTGTGCAAAGGACATGCTCTTTCAGGGCCTTGGATCTGTTCTCTGGATCTCTTAAGATCTATTTCGACAGGCCCCTGAGAAATCGTGGTATACAAAATATCAGAGGCTGAAGGGCTGGCTCAATGGTTAAGGTGCCTGCAACGTAAACATGAGGAGGACCTGAGTTCCTATTCCCAGCACCCACATCAATCTGAGGCAGGTGGTTCCAGCCTCTGACTTTCACATGCATAGGCTGATGCACCCCCCCCACCACCACCACCACGCACACATGTACATATACTCCCCTGCCACACACAATTTTTTAAAAGTTTGTGTAACCAGGGTTTCTCAAGCTCCTCTGACTGGAGAGTAGACTTGTTCTGAGCAGATAGGTGTATGCATACATGGACACTACACCCACCTTCTGAACCTTTAGGTCAAGATTCATGACTGCTAATTATCATAATGGAGCACAGAGCAGCTGGTCTTCCTGCTCATTGGATGGGTTTGGGGAAAAAATTGGAACCACTGAAAGGCCATTGATGCTATGACCTTCTGCTTACACAGGGTGAATGCAGGCTGTTCCTCTACTTACACAGGTGAGCTTCACTCTGATGATTTATGATAATGCTTCTGAGTGTGCAGGTAAACATGCCACAGTTTATTTTGCAGAATTAATGAAGTCTGTTTAATCTCCCAGTTCCCAGCAGATTCTGTTCTAAGAAATGGAGCGAGACTGCCAGGCTTGTGTGTGAGTTATAGAGGGACGGCTAATGGTATGGAAATCACCTAGAAGCCTCACAGCCTGGTCTTTTGAATCCCATGGATCTTTTGGCTGAATTCTGTGCCTTTGGGGTAGATGGCTGCGGGCCGTGGCAAGATGCTGTAGCAACTTAGTATGTGGTACAGCAATAGCAGCTGAAGTCTGCTGAGCTTTGCCTCATGTCAGGGACTCCACCTTTCCCTATAGCTAGAGTTTTCCTGCATGGCCCATGGTCAGGACAAATCTCTCTCACCCTCCAGTCCCGCAGCCGCTCAGACCCAGCCAAATAAATACACAGGGATTTATATTGTTTACAAACTGTATGGCCATGGCAGACTTCTTGCTAACTGTTCTTATATCTTAAATTAACCCATTTCTATTAATCTATAAGTTGCCACGTGGTTCGTGGCTTACCAGTATCTTAACACCTTCTCATGGTGGCGGCTGGCAGTGTCTCTCTGCCTCAGCCTTCCACTTCTTAGAATTCTCCTCTCTCCTTGTCCAGCCTATACTTCCTGCCTGACTACTGGCCAATCAGTATTTTATTTATTAACCAATCAGAGCAACACATTTAACATACAGAACATCCCACAGCATTTTCCTTCACAGGCACCAGTGTGCAAGAATACCAGTCGACACCACGTCGTTGAATCCTTGCCTCGTAATTTCGACACCATGTCGTCGAATCCTTGCCTCATAGTTTATGAACTGACTCTGCTGGCTATAAAAGGTGAGCCAGGAAAAGCTAAGTGGCTCCACTCTTGGGCTCTTGGTTCCCTCCTGTCAAGTGGGATCCATAGTGCTTGCTCTGCCTAGTGCACTAGTCTGAAAAACTCAGTTTTTATTTGGCTCCGTTTCACAGAGAAACTGAGGATAGAAATGTAGGAGGCAAAGCAGAAAACCCGGTCCCTTCATTCTCTAACTCATCTTGCCTTAAGTGTTTTCTTGACCTGTTTTGCTCCTATTACGCTGGTCTTTGGTCTTTCCTTTGAATAAACCAGATTTGTTCCCATCTCAAGGCTTTTGTCTTTGCCTTTGCTGGTTCTTAGTAGTGTTCCTCTTCTACTTTCTTGTGTTCTTCAAGGAACTATTGGCCTTTCTGGCTATGCAGGTCTCATGGAAATACTATTTCCTCCCATGGGCCTTCCATGCTCTCTCATTAAAGGTGGTCCCTTTCCAGGGTTGCCCTTGGCTCATCACCACGTTATATTTTTGCATATCCTATTTTGTCTTCTTCTTATTATTATTATTAATATTGTTACTTGTAGAGTTATTTGTTGACTTGTCCATTATCTCCCACTGCTGTTTCTATTTGAGAAGACTCCATGTGTCTTGCTTTCTGCTTATGTTGTCAATATGCAGAACAGAATTTATATTGTGGGCACATATTAAATATATCTTTTGAATGAATGAGCTGGTTTAGATAAATCTAACTTTGTTTTGAATGTCTTTATCGCATGCTTCATGGATGTGCCAAAATTCATCTAACCAAATTTTTAGAAACTGATACTCCCTTTGCTTTTTTAAAAAAAAATTTCTGCTTTTACTTTTTAAAAAATGTTCCTGCTTTAGCAAACAAATTAGCCTAAACTGTGTATACTGCTTTAATTCTGCCCCTAGAACAACTCCTTAGCAGTGCCTATCCCGGATCAAAGGGTATTGATGTTTTCACATTGTGATATATATTCTCAAATTTCCCTGTAAACAGTTCCATCAGCCTGCACCACCACCTTTCTCTCTGTGGCCCTCACCAAGAGCTCAGTACTGTCGGGAAGCAGTTGCTGATTTCCAACATGTCCTTCAAGTGCTCTACCTATCTCCTCATTACCAAAGGCGGGCGAGTGTGTGCGTGTGACGCATGCGCACAAGCTGTGCTCTACTTCTCTGAGGTCTAAGGTCCTTTGTGGTTCTCTCATTCTCTGTTTGGGCTATATTCTCTAGTGTGCTGTGGCAAACTCAGGGACATTTAAAGCACGTGGTATTATCCATGAACTTTTGACTTTTTTTTTTTTTTGGGTCCATTTTACCCTTCTTCCCCATCTTCATGAGAGGAAAGTACTGTCTCTACTCTCTGATTTTGATGTCAATCATGTGATTTTGGTGTCAGTTCCTGCCCAACAGGATTTTTAACAAATGTGATGTGCGCAGAGGTTTAAAATATGCTAGAGGGTCAGACTTGTCTTTCTGTCCATTGCCCTAAGATTAACCACCTTATCTCTTAGACCAAACATGTGACACATGTGAACTCAAGTTGCCTTTGGAGCTAAACCTGGAGGATTTGGGCCCAGATCAGTTGAACACCAGCTCTCTTGTGGCTGTGTAAGAATTTTGTCAGAGTCCAGTGAGGTTTTTCATCTTATTTGTTATACAGAAAAAAAAAAAAAAAGAAAAAAAAAGCCAATCGATACAAAGGCCAAGGTAAAGTGGAAACTCTCATTTCAGGCTAATAACCCAGTCAAGTGTCAAGCACGTCAAACTCCAAATGCCAAACATCCTGTAAGGCAGCCATGAAAGAATATTGGGATCCAAATACATCTACCTTCTGTGGGTTTCATTGTTGAATATTAAGTGCCAAGCATGCCAAGTCAAACATCCCCTCAGGCTGAGATAGCAGAGGTACATTTGAAACCCAACACATTCACTTTTGTGTAGACTGTGTTGAGCCTTGAAGAATATAGAGGCAGAGATGAGTCCTTGGTGGAGTGAGAAAGCACTGGTGCTGCTAGAAGAGCAAGAGCAGAGTAGAAGAAAGAACAGAGAGGCTCACTGTGGGGCAGAGCACGCTAGTGTATGTACCAGGCTTTTTCTTTTGGGCCACCAACCAGCTCTCAAATCATGACACAAGACTTCTTACTAGTTTTGAATGCTCAGCCGAGCTTAGGCTTGTTTCTGACTAGCTCTTTTAACTTAACTGTTTATCTACCTTTTGCCTGGGGGCTTTTTACTTTCTTTCCTTCTGTATATCTTATGTTCTGTATATCTTATGCTTCTCATGTCTGCCTGGATTCTGGCCCCAGGTGCCTCCCTTGTTCTCTCCTCTCTTCTTTTTCATTCCTTTCCTTGAGCCTAGATTTCTCCTCTTATTTATTCTCTCTGCCCACCGGCCCTACCTATCCTTTCTCTGCCTAGCTATGGGCCATTCAGCTTTTTATTAGATTAATCAGGTGCCTTAGGCAGGTAAGGTCAAAAAAATGCAACACATCTATACATAATTAAACAAGTGTAGCATAATGAAAAGCAACACACCTTTGCATAGTTAAAGTAATATTCCACAGCATAAATAAATCTAACATATCTTTGCCCAGTTAAAATAATATTCCACAACAAGTGTACATGGTGTTGAGTTTGGGAAGGGGGCAAAGCTTCAGTAAAGAAAGGACCTGAGGAAGCTACTTTGAAATGTAAGCCAAGGGAACCGTGGGTGTCAAACACATGGTGAGATAGATTAGAGCCTAAGACCAGGCTGGCTGTGGCAGCTAGAAAAGACTGGCCAGCTATTCCATTCCTTACTTCATTTGTTTCCATTTAGAACATTGTTATCAATTAAGCTCTGTTTAATATATGTATATATATTTCCAGGCTGCGTTTTTACTCCTTTAAATATGTTGTCTTCTGGTTGTTTGGCTCGAACTCTTTGGGGGCCACTTAGGCAGGGGGATCCGGATCTGTCCCTGGTCTATGGGCAGGCTTCTGGGAATCCAGTGCCTGTGGTGTGATGCCTTGCACAGCCTTGGTGCAATGGGAAGGGGCTTGGACCTCCCTAGGCTCAGTGTGCCAGGCTCTGCTGACTCCCCATGGGAGCTTCCCCAAGTCAAGAAGCTTGATTTGGGGCATGTGGGGTGGCTTGGGAAAGAGGGCTGGGGAGTGGGAGGAGGGAGGAGGTGAGATCTTTGGGTGGTATGTAGAGTGAGTAGAAAATTTCTTGATAAAGAAAAATGAAAAAAATTTTATCTTCACATAAAGCAGATATTGATGATACAACTCGACTTCACGAATGTGGCCTCATGGTTATATAATTTCTAGGCCACACTTCTATACAATTATCTTTGTGAGCATTTTTTTTTTTGTATTTCATTTATCCATTATGCCAACATTCACTCATTCATCTTAAAATATTTTGGGTCATAAAAAGTCAAGTAAGAGGGAGTTTGGATTCTAGACATTCCAATAACTAACTGTGTGACCTTGAAGAAACAACTTTAGTTACACAAGAGTCAATATCTTTTTCTTTTAAATACTTGAATGTTATTGTACCACTTTACCCCTTCCGTGTCCTCCTCCAATCCCTCTAATCCCCCCCATCCTCTTTTAAGTTAATGGCCTCTAATGACTGCTAAAAGAGGGAGAATTAGCCTTTCCCAGGGATAAGCCCCTAGTTGGTTATCAAATACAAAGTGATCAGCTCTGAAATCATGGACACACAAGTCACAGTAAATGTACTCAGCAGGACACACACACACACACACACACACACACACACACACACACATTCAGTTTTGTATCTGAGACTCAACATCTTCACCTGAAAAACAAATCAAAGCTATTAAGTAAGGTTATTCAATGATAAAGTTAGTGCATAAAGAGCATTAGCTTTGTCTCCCCCTACCCAAAGAAGGACCTAGTAAATGCTCTATCCTGTTACTCAGTTCAGCATATTTTGAGAAATGATAGACAGCTGTGAGGCAGATACAAAATGAGGCACAGTGAGAGAGACAAGATCTTGTCACCCAAATCTGAGAACCCAGGGACAAACAACCCAAGACTGACTAAATGGCAGTGAGATATGCAGTAGGGAACATAGGCCCTGCCTATGTGCTGTATTCTTACAGCTCCCTTGGGGTGACTGATCCAAGGGTGGGCACTGGCTGTAACTCGGTCACTGAGCAATTTTCTGGAATGTTGCTCAGATTCTAGACGGCAAGCAGACTCTGCAGACTGTCAATATTGATAAAAACATTGTTAAAAATTTTGAGGTTTGCCTTACAGGTGCTTTATCCACACTCTAATACAGAAAGGAGTCTTTCCCCCTTCCCCGACTATGTTCCTCCTTGGGATGGAACTGCATTCATTGCTCGAGCGTGGAGTAGAGTCTCACTGGGTTACTTGACTGTACACTGATGATATAGATTGGGTTTCAACTTCCTCTTTCCACTTCCATTTTCCTACAGGAGCCGGTTGGGCAAACCGACCTCCATTGACTGTCTGAGATAGCCCACTCTTTTCTACCATGCTCTCTTGTGTCCCCTGTCACTCTGATTCCATAGAGCTTCCTGTAGTAAGGGGGCCTGTGCACCTGTGCTGTCCACAGTCATAGCCGCTGGTCGTGTGCATATTAGAAACTTGAGATACGATTGGTGGTTTTAGTTAAATGAAGGCCAACTAATTAATCTCATCTGAATGAATGTAAGGTCAAATGTAAATAATTATGGCAGCAGAGAGCCTCTTTGTGTCCAATAGGAAGGGAGAGCAGACATTTATTATTTTCACTTAGGGCGTCAAAATTAAGTAAGCCATGTCTAACTTCATGCCAGTCCCATTTTTATTTATTTATTTATTTATTTATTTATTTATTTATTTATTTATTTATTTATTTATTTATTTATCTATCTATCTATCTATCTATCTATTTATTTATTTAATGTGTGTGAGTGTTTTGTTTGCATGTATGTATGTATGTATTCCATGTGTGTGCCTGCTGCCCATGGAGGTTACAAAAGAACATTGGCTCTCCTAGAACTGGAGTTACAGATGGTTGTGGGCTGCTGTTGTGGGATATTTGCTTACACTGTGTGAAGATGTGTCTGTGTTTTGCCTCACCTGCCTAAGGCACCTGATTGGTTTAATAAAGAGCTGAATGGTCAAGAGCTAGGCAGGAAGATTATTGGCAGGACTTCTGGGGAGAGAGGAACTCAGGGAAGAGGAGAGGTGGGATTTTTCCAGCCAGACGCAGAGGGAGTCCATTGTAAAGAATGGAGGAGAGGTAAAGAGCCATGTAGCAGAACATAGATTGATTAATAGAAACAGATTAATTTAAGTTGTAAGAGATAATTGAGAACAGACCTAAACTAAAGCCAAGCTTTCATAATTATTAAGAAGTCTCCGTGTCATTTTTGGGGGACTGGTGGTCCAAGGAAAGCCCAAGAAGAAGGTTAAACTACAAGGTGCCATGTGTGTACTAAGAACTGAACCCAGGTCCTGTGTAAGAGCAGGAAGTTGACTACCAAGCTGTTACTCCAGCTCCCAGGCCCAGAATCTTGCTTCTGAAATATGGAGGAGAGAGACAAGATGATGTTTTTCCTTCTTTCCTTCCTTCCTTCCTTCCTTCCTTCCTTCCTTCCTTCCTTCCTTCCTTCCTTCCTTCCTTCCTTCCTTCCTCCCTCCCTCCCTCCCTCCCTCCCTCCCTCCCTCCCTCCCTTCCTTCCTTCCCCCCTCCCCCCTTTCCTCCCCTCTCTTGTGCTAGGGTTGGAACTCAAGGCTTCACACATGCTCAGAGAGCTGTGTATATAAACAACACATCACAGCCCTTGATATTGGTTTCTTAGACTGTCCTTAGCACTTTTCTTAGTTGCTTTCTGTATTTCTTCTATTTAATGTGATGAAAGTTTGAGGGCCTCTCCACACACAAGTCCCTCTATAGTATGAGTCTGGATTTCTTATATTAACCTCTATATTACCATTGCCTTGGAGCTCTGTGAGTGAACCCAGATTTCCAAATGGAGAGTCTCTCCCCGTCTGCTTGAAATGAAGCAGACCCAAGAGCCCTTGCTGGCTTTGCTGCTAGTGAGCTGAGGCATGTAGATTGTTGAACACTCTGAGTCTCTCCGGTGACATGTGGACAAATGACATCCAGCCACCCAACAATGGTGCTGTGGGAGTCAAATGCCACCAGACAGGTGCAATACCGGGGGAGGTGCCTGGCATGTGGCAGGCACTTAACAAGTGAAAATGTAGCTATAATTGTGACATTTATCATAGCACTTTCATTAGAAATAGAAATTAACCTGTCTCCTGTCATTTGACTAGTCATTATTTGACATAATTTTGTCCACCCCACCTTTGTTCTTTGTCCTTGAAATTCCTAAATGTTAAGTATAGAGCTTGGGGCATGGAGGCGATTAGTAAACATTACCTAAGCTGATGCATACCACAGTTCCTGTACTGGGTGGAGAATGGAATGGCAATAGAGTCAGTCAATTCACAGAGGACAAGGTGAAACAACATAGTGACTGTATTTCTTCAGAAAGCTATGGGTGTGGACTTATCTATATACTGCATCCCTTACAATGAATTTTTGTAAATATACTTGAATGCCTTACATTCCCTAAAGGAGACTTTCAAACATGTGCAAACACTTGACTGAATCTTCTAAAGGAACTGTTTATTTAATCTGAGAGACAGAGAATGAGGTGCTAAGAGTTTGGATGCAGAGCTACTGATGATTCCGTTCTGTTATCCGTGAAATGCAACACTTCCTTTGATGGATGTTTCATTATTTTATACAAGAAATGCATCGATTCTCATGGCAGGTACCATGGTTTTTTGTTTTTTTTTTTTTTTTTTTTTTTTTTCCCCAAGCTTGTTTCTTGCACCATGCCTGGGTGGAGTAAGCTAGTAAGCTAGTAAGAATGTTATGTAAGGTATCATTTAATATCTATTAATACAGATCAGACATTGGGGTTGACTGTGTATGTTCATCTTTATTTTTCACATTGTAAGCAGGAATTTCTTTCCCTAACTTCACATTTGGTTCTTCTAGGGAATGTTTTGAAACTGTTGGTTTTCAAGCTGCATCTGCAGGCATTCTGTGTTATCTAGTCTAGGGAGAGTTTGAGCCTGCAATGGTCAGCTGCATGCAAAGTATACAGCAGTTATGGTCAGTTGGCTATAACGGTTAGTGACATGCATTGGTCAGGGGCACATGATGGTTAACTATATGAAATGGTCTGTTGCATGTGAGTCAGTGTCATTTGAGAATTGGCTCCATGTGGGGGTCACCTGCATATGATGATCAATTGCATGCAAAGGGTAGTAGCATGTGTTAGCAGCATGCTATGGCAATTGGCATGATAGCTACTTGGGAGGATCAACAGCATGTGATGGTTAGCTGAATGTAATGGTTAGGAACATGCGTTGGTCAGTGGCACAATGATAATCAGTGTATGATATGGTTAGCTCCATATGCATGCAGTGATCAGCTTCCTGTGAAGATCTATGGCATGAGATGATCAGCAGGCATGTGATGGCAATTCCCCAGAAATTCTACTTGTAGTGGTACAGTTGGAATCTGCTAGTGAGGAAGAGAACCTGCAGATACAGATTGTGGTCAAGTCTTTGTTCCAATTGGTGAATGACATGGAGGGAGCTAGTCACTCATTCCTTGCATCTTGGATTTCTCATCTAAAACTAGGTTAGACCAGTAGGTTAGAATATTAGGCTAGAGTAGCAGTTTTAATCTTTTGAATTAAGGAACCCATTAGGAAGACTGATCTTCCAGGAACACAAGTCTGTGTTTTATATAAAATCTTCATAATATTTCAAGGGAGTCACATTATCTGGTTTGGTTAAGATTCTTCTGCTCACAAGTAGAGTGGAGTAGAAAATATGGTTTTCATACATCCAGGAGTTCAGGGGATGCTAGAGTGTTGTGGGATAATGCTTTTGTACACTGGTTTAATAAAACACTGATTGGCCAGTAGCCAGGCAGGAAATATAGGCGGGATAAGCAGACAAAAAGAATTCTGGGAAGAGGAAGGCTGAGTCAGGAGACACCATCCCACCATCCAGGGAGCAGCATGTAATGGCACACAGGTAAAGTCACAGAAAATGTGGTGACATATAGGTTAACAGAAATGGGCGGAGTTTAAGTGTAGGAGCAAGTCAGTGGTAAGCCTGAGCTAATGGCTGAGCAGTTTTAATTAATATAAGTCTCTTTGTGTTTACTTGGGGGATGCGAGTGGGAAAGATTTGTTCAGACCACTGACAGGCTGGGACACAGGAAATCTTCAGCTACACTAGAGGAGCCCGTTCTTATCTTTCTGCTCTGCTCAGAGATCTTCCCCCCCTCCTTCAACAAAGTTATTTCAAAGTGATGGCAAAAATGTGCAGTAGCAGCACAGACTGACATTTACCAATGAACCACCCCGATGAAAAGGAATGACTTTTTCTCATAGTTTTGGTAAAAGTCTGGCACAGCACTGGGTCTCCCAGCAGAGTGGATGCTCAGCTGGCTGAATGCCTCTCACTATAACATGGGATGGGCAGGGCCTTATTTGAAATGCAGGGAGAGATTACTGGGGGAGTTTCAAAAAGAAAGAAAGGAAGAGAGTAAGGGAGAGGGAGGGAGGAAGGAATGGATTAGCGTATTGTTATCATAAGATGATCACAATGAATTCTGGGAAGGTAGCATCTGATCTGTGAGGTTTGAAACTCAAATGTCTCTTATGCCCTTGTGTTAAGGGGAGAGCTCTCCAGATTGGTACTGTTGGGAGATGGTGGAATTTTTGAGGTTCCTGTGGGATGCCTAGTGGGATGTTGTTAGGTCAGTGGGAGCATGGTTTTGAAGGGGATGGTGGGACCTCCCCCATTTTTCTCATGGCTTCTTGGCCATGAGGTGAACAGCACTGGAATACACTCCTGCTGTTGATGTCAGGTATCCTCATGAGAGACACAAAAGCAAGGAGCCCACCTGACCATGGACTAGAACCTTGGAAACGAGGAGCCAAAGTAAACCTAAGTTTATTGTCTGAAGTGTTTGTTATAGTTACAGAAGGCTACTAACAGATCTGTCTTACTTTGAAGGCTGAGCATCTATGGGTCTCTTAGAGATGTAGACTCTCAAGTTGAAAACCTTTAGACCTATCAGGCCCAGTGGCTTTATCAACACTAATCAATACTAAAACTCTTCCATGATTGACAAGTATGACATCCTCTGGATACTATTATAAAAATGTTTTTATACATACTATTTTTGTAGTTACTGTATAAGAATAGTTATAGAGTTCTCATCTGTGTTTAATTTTATATTCCATTTGTTTCTAGTATGCCAGCTGTATACTGAATTTGTCAGTCCCATTCTTTTTTTCTGATGGCAGTAATGAACCTTAAAGAGATTTGTAGATTTGCTAAGGACCCACAGAAGAAGCATAAGAGCTGAGATTTCAGCTCGGGTTTCCCATTCCACAAACAATACTGTTTCCATGAATATATCTCGTATGTCCAACCATATACTTTCTGAGATGTGAGATATTTGCTCCATGGGGGACTCTTTTGCTGGGAGTATTCCCTCCTTGATCACTGTAGTGGAAATGCTTTCTTATTCAATGACATTGTAGTCTCTCACCTCATTTGAAACAGGGTTGTTTTTATCTGTTGAAAGTTGATTTTTTTTTTTTATTTAAAAAAATATACCCCATAAATTCTGCCTTGCTCCTGGGTCTATACTTATCTAGTTGGTATTATCTCCCATTATCTAAGATATGACCCTCAGCCTGAAAGAACTTGTCTGAAATATGAATGTGACAGTTATGGTCATGTTCAGGAAATACCCAGGGATTAACGGAAGGAGGAATGTTAAATTTGGTATCCCACAGTATCTTGCGTATTGAAATGCTAAGACCAGGATAAATGACCCATCATTTTTTAAAGAGAGTGCAGTTTCAAAGCAGTGGGCAAGACTGAACAAAATGGTTATGAATTATACCTGAATTTGCTAATAAGCTATTTAATCTAGGACCTCTAGTGGTAATGTAATTCATTGCTTTGGTCATTAGCTTTATTTATTGCCTTTCTAACAGTAATTGGAAGATGTCTTTAGAAGACGGACAAACCATGTGTTCTGAATGTATGGGGAAATATGTTGAAGGAAAGGAACAAAATTAATAACCTAGACAAACAGACCCACTAACTTTATTTGGCTATAACCCATGGTAAAGTACATGGGTGCGTAGCTGCACCAACTTCTCTCAACAGGTTATCTGGGCTTATGCCCCAATTACAGTACTCCTTTTCTTATTTTTATGGGTGGATTTAAGGAGCCATTGATCATAACCCTAATGTCTATTAATCTATCTTGCTTATATTTTGGTTGAAGAATCAGACACTTACGTTGGTTGAATGACCCTGTTAAGGCCTCCCGTCTCCTGGCCTCTTTGCCTCTTTCTATTCAAACACTCCCTTAGCAAGACAATGCCCGATCATCGACTGAAACACACCCAGGCACAGGCTTTTTCAAGAAACAGAGACTCCGTCTTGAAATGTATCTGACAGTTCAGTTTTTACTAATTGCCGGTTTGATGAGTGCTTAGTGGCCAGGGGCTGCGAACCATTTCCTGCCTAGTCAAACAAAGAGAACTGTGAGGAACAAATGATGTTACCCTGTTAAAAAAACGCCTTTGAAATTTTCCCCAAAGAGAGGAAACTATTATTATCCCAGACAAATAAATGGGAAGATGGGAATAGAAAGACTGGGCAACGTCTCCAAAATAATCAGCCGAAATTAGAAGTTAGCCTTGCTAATGGCCACCTCAGGGCAAGAACCCTGCTGGTGGTTGGCTTTGCCAACTCCAGGCAGGGCCAAGTTAAACAGGACATAATTAGAGATAGAATTCCCATGCTTTCTCTTGACCTCTGACCTCTGACCAGGAAGGTCTTGCCAAGTTTCTTGGCAGTTAGCTAAACTTTCTGGCTTCTTTTGGTAAGAAAGATGAAGTGGAAGGCATTTGCGTGTATGACTCTCCTGCTGCTTCCTAGCCTACCCCCACTTCACCTCTAGGACTTAAAGTGTCCGGTGTGGAGCTGGGGATGAGAGCCAGTTATATATACGTGGTCTTAACCATTGAGCCACCTCTCCAACTCCTCAACCTCATTTTGTATGGAGAAGAATGACCTTAAGATCAAGTTGCTATCAGGCCCAGCTGTCTCCTTGAAACAGACTCTAAGCTGTTACTCTCTTCTGCCTTTTGGTTGGAGGAAGGAGAGAGGAAGGCATTGCTGAGAACCTTGTGTCCTGGCATGATGGCAGTTCTTCCAGGGAAGAAGGATTATCAGTGACTCAACAGACAGGAACAGTGAAGCTGCCTCTGCAAAAGTAAAGTATTTGTTGGGGATACAAAGAGGCAGATGGGAGCCGGGCGGTGGTGGCGCATGCCTTTTATCCCAGCACTTGGGAGGCAGAGCCAGGCAGATCTCTGTGAGTTCGAGGCCAGCCTGGTCTACAGAGCAACAGCCAGGAAAGACACAAAGCTACACAGGGAAACCCTGTCTGGAAAAACAAAACAAACAAACAAACAAAAACAAAGAAGCAGATGGATTAAGTTTTCTTCCTTATGAATTCAAACCAAACCTAATCAGAAGTCCAGGGTGTCCATGACTGAGTAGACCACAGCCTCTCCAGATTGCCTTGTCTGAAGTCCTATAAGGTAAGGATGGTGTCTCTCCAGACTTGACTGCACCATTAGGAACCTATAAACTAGTGGACACTGAGTGGGCTCCTTTGTTAATTAGGGCCTATGCTGGCCAGGCTGATAGTTGTATCTCAGTGAGGGTCTATAACATCTTTGTGGGGGTAGTATTCCGATTTTTACGTTTCAGGGGAGACACATTAAGATTCAGAGAGATCACTGAACTGACTTTGGACCCACCAATGTCAGATTCCAGACTCAGGATTCTTTTCATATGTCCTCCTTGGTTTTGTTTGGAATGAGTACCAAAAACTTAACATGTCCTTAGTTGATGAATGCAAAACAAACCACAGAAGCATGTTAAGTCTGTATTAGATAACAGAATGTCAGAGCTGACTGGACTGCTCAAGACTAGGAAATTTAGAGGTCCTTAAAATTTGGTAGTTTCCAAAATTCCTTAATACTTTTCTCAAAAAAATACACACAGCACAGATATACTGAAGACATCTTACAAACCCAGGAGAGAGGACTCCCTTTTCCCTCACTGTCTATGCTTTCCTGTGCATGTGAGTTTGAGAAGGGGAAAAGTCATAAACTTGTCTTTCTCACTAGGTTACTGAAAGACCCCCACTAAAGGCCCAGACACAGTTCCCCCAGAAACCCAAAAGAGCTGAGGGAAGAGATATCTTAAAAATAAACAGAACTGAGTCAGGTCCCCCTTCGTGGAAAGGGTGAAGTCAGGTGTTTTCAAAAGAAGAAAGTCAGGATATCTGGTGGTGACCGATTAACCATGAGATGAGATGCCCCTCTTCGGAGATAACATGACCAGACCCTGGAGATGGGTTGTAAAACTCCTGACAGGGCAAACAGATAAGCTAGAATAAGACAAAGTCCAGGCCCGGGAAAAACCGGACCAATCAAGGATGGACCCATACTAACCCCCTCCCCTCTGAGGAATTTTGTGGTTTTTGCCTATACAAATTAACTTCCCCAAGAAAGAGGAACTCTCCTCCCTGCCATGCTGCATCAGGTGTGGTGGACGAGGGTTCCCTGCTAGCTTGAACTACGTGTGTGCACATGCGCTGAGTCAAATAAACCTTGCTATTGCATTCTGGACATCTTCCATCTCCAGTGGTCTCTTTAGGGGTCCTAATCTGGGCAGAACAGTTACGAATTTCTGCATTAGTGGGAGTGACACAAGAGAAACTCTGTGTGTGTGTGTGTGTGTGTGTGTGTGTGTGTGTGTGTGTGTGTGTGTGTGTTGTATATATAGATTAAGCAATGGAGGTTTGAAATATGGTTAAGTCAGCAGGTTGGAGAGTGGATAGTTGATGTTGCATAGTTGAAGTTGCATCTTTTTTCTTCTAGGGTCTTTAGTCTTTTTCTCTTAAGGCCTTTGGAGACATCATATAGAAAGTCCCTCAGGTGCCTGCCCTGAGGAGATTTCTCCACGAGTCCTGGGGAAGATGCTATGATGGTGGGGAATAGTAATCTGAGGGATATCAAATGAATCTACTAACATGAAACTCTTTAATCCACTCTATTCTTCTAAGACAAAATTCTATCTACACAGCTTCAATTCTGTCCTCATACTTAGCTCCTCTCTGTCCATCTCCTCCTGTCTGCTCATAGTTTTATTTAAGTTCTTTCCATCTCATTGTCATCTTCATCTTCATTCCTCTCTCCATATTCCTTCCTTCCTTACCTCTCCCCATGACCTGTCTCTCTATACACCTACAATCGGCAATCCTCTGGCCCTGCTACTTTCTGGTCTGGTGGAGTTAGTCTGCTCAGAGCTAGGAAACCTGCATCATAACTAGAATTACCTGGTATGTAAAAGCCCCTTTGTTCTAAGCAAGTTGCTCACTCGAGGGAAAGTCTAGAGGTGCCACTTAGTCTGTGAGAGAAAGGGGGAGTCCTGACTTGATTTGCACAAGAAGCAGAGCTATGTATCTGATGTCCAGCTAACCTAGGTGGTGTCTCTCTATGGATATTTACCTTAATTCAGGAAATCAGTGGGTGGTCTGGAAAGCTTATTCTGTCTGCGTTTGTCCTTGGATGCTTTTGTCTGGAGCTGGCCCTGTCTTTGGATGCTTGCTAAAGGACATAATTGCAGAAGGCAGACATCTGATTCTAATGCTGAAAAGAAGAAGCAGAAAGCCTGGACCAGGAAGCCTTGCCTGTGTGACTGTATCGAAATACCTTAATTGTATTATGCCAAAGAAATGATCAATCTACACTGTTTAGAAATTCCTAGGAAAAAAAGAATCAATTGAGCCGGGTGGTGGTGGCGCACGCCTTTAATCCCAGCACTCGGGAGGCAGAGCCAGGTGGATCTCTGTGAGTTCGAGGCCAGCCTGGACTACCAAGTGAGTCCCAGGAAAAGCGCAAAGCTACACAGAGAAACCCTGTCTCGAAAAACCAAAAAAAAAAAAAAAAAAAAAAAGAATCAATTGAGGAAACTATGATAGTACACATGAAATTCATAGCAGAAAACAGCTGTTATATTAAAAAGGCCAAATAACACCAATACTTCTTGAGTCTTGGCTTCCTCTGGAAAGTCCTTGACCTTCCAGGTAATAGCTTTTGTCATAGTTAGCTGAATTCCCATTACATATTTCTGCAGCCTGCAGCAACTTCAGACTTTGTGAACTTTCTTCCAGGTGCCTCCAAGATCTTTCCACTATAATCCCTATTTGTGCCTCTCCCTGGACTCTACATATTATCAGTTACAGTTCTCTGTAGTTTATGTGTATCTCATAGGCAACATTTCAAGATTCTTAATTAAATCAAGGGACAGGATTAGTGTGGAACAAACACAGGCATGGTTGGCCCAGGATGGCAGGAAACAATGTGAAGAATGATATCCTCTGGCTAGGTGAACAGGCTCATAGTTGGAATATCATGAGAATTACCTTCTCTTATGGCCACTGTCCTGGGAATTCTTGCATGAAACACATTGTCAGTACACATCTCAAGAACTGGAGGAAGCTTTATCTTCCTCCCAGTCACTCAAAACTGTATTGCCACAACCTGTACAACTTTGGACTTGACTAGACTGGGGAAATAATGGAATGAAGAAAGGACAGAGACAAACACACATACAGAAAAACTGGAGTTGGGTGGGATGTGCACTCTGATGGAGATACACCAGCAGCCTGTAAGTGGAGTTATGAGTGAGGAGTAAAGATTGAGGAGGCAGGTTTATTGTACACAGCTGGAAGAGGAGGGAGCAGGTGATTTAGCTAATCTCTGTAGGAGGTCTCTGTAGGGGAGCAGTTTCAGGTTTGCAGTCATCCCTCTGGGAGGAGGAAGCTGTGGTAGAAGTTTGTGTATACACCAATTTTAGCTGGAAGTCAGCCATTTGTCAGTCAGACATCCATATTTGGACCGGAGGAAGGCTTTGCCATTCACATGGGTCTGAGGCACTGGAGACCTTGACATGGCTGTGCCCATGTCAACAAAACACATCTACTCAGAGCTTCATATGATCAGTATATTGTGCCACTATCTTCCAAGAGGATGCCCAGAATGAAGTGTTATGGTAATAAGACCTTTTGAAACCCCCTCTTTCTTAGAGATTTATGATTAGATAATGTTGCACATTCTATCTTCTAGAACTCTTTTGGTTGCACATGCTATAAGTGGAATTTGCAGTGATCAAGTACAAAGAAAAACTTCTAGGATGAGGTCTTGTCACTCATGTCCTAATTTAAGCTCTTTGGGTACATGGGGTTATCTGATAGAGTCCCAGATCTCAGGGAACTTGTACTCTTTCCAAAGGACAAGGAAACACACAAGAACAAAAATACATGTTTCTTTTCTTTTTTTCTTTTTTAATTGAAACAACATGGGATTTGGAACCAGGAAGGCCTAGGTTGGTCATATATTATCTTAGTATTAGTGCAAAGTCTCAGTTTCTTTGTCTTCATATTGGGGACATTGATTGTTCCTTCTGTTTATGTTTGTCTTATAAATTGACACATTATATATAAAGTACCTATCATATTCCCTGGTATGTAGTTTGACTTTAATAATGACAGCAATGGTGTTGTTATAGTGTCCAATCTCGGGTTGCTGAGATCCCTGTGAGATGGTGTGTCCCAGCAACTTCAGTAAGTGACTGAGTTTTCTCTGGGCCCATGGCTCTGTGGATGACAGAACCACAGGTATACCAGGGTGTCAGAAGCAAGTACCTTGTGTTCAGGGTACAGAACCTGACCAGATTGGGGACTGTAGAGTGGCTAGAGGGTTACAGTAATATCTAGCCTTTCTGACATCTAGTTAGAATCAGCCTGCTGTCGAGTCTGAAATGTTGCCCATCTTGCCATGTAAAACTCGACATCATTTGCTCTGGATGGGAATTCCTTTCTCCTTTGCCTACCTACACATAGGCAGGACAATGGAGCCAATGAACTACCTCCATTGTCTGCCAAATGTTGAATTAAGAGACTGCATACGTGATATTTCTGTGGAGCAAGCCTGAAGAGTGTGTCCTGAATGTGGGTCAACTAGGCCCAAGGCACCAACAGAAGAAGGCAATATTCAGTGATCATGGAATTGTCAAAGCTCAGGATCCTGCAATTTGGGATTTCTTAGACACCCCCTGCCCTCCTAAGTAGATGCATAGGATTGTAAATTCAAAGAAGGACTTAGGTACCTGAGGACATAGAATATTATGTCAGAAAGAATCCAGAGGTGCCATCTAGTACTCAGCCTAACTTCATATTTGACTTTATTTTTGGATAGAACTAGAGACTGAACTCAGGCCCTTGAACATTCAACAAATGTGCTTTACCACTGAATCGAACCATAAGCCCCACATCTAGCTTTTATTGTCGGACGCACTACAGTGCTTCCCCAGCAGCTGTTTGTGACTCTCTTTGAACGCCTCTTGTGTAAGGGTCTCATGACCTCTCACAACAATCCTTCTGTCGACAGCTTCAGAAGTTTGCAAGTTTATCTTTGTACTGAATTGAACACCAATACCTCTTGTATTTTTCTGTACTTTTTTTTGTTTTAGCACATGGCATAGTTACATGATAGATAACGGTATCTTCATTATTCTTAATAAGAATGGAGATATATAACTAAAATCACATTAAAGGGAACTGAGAGGGGAAGGGAGTAGAAAATATTTTGATTGAGGGTAGAGCTAGAATGGTGTTCAAAACATGTCCGTGCAGCTGAGGGAGAGGCACTTCTGGGTAAGATGGTGGGTGAGAAGCTGCATCTGTGCAACCTGATGAAGAAGGGTTAGCATAAGAAAAAAGTAAACTCTGCCCAAAGAGAAGCAGATCATCAGAAACCCATACAGTAATGGTAGGATTCCTGAGAGGTACAGAGGAAAAGATGGATGACTCACAGGAAAGAAGCTAGCTTGAATATGGTTAAGCTATGTGTCCCTGGTGAGAAGAGACTAAAGCTCTCCCTTTAGGTAACAGCCCCCACAAAGTACAAATCCTGCTGTAGGTTTTTAATGAAACACTTAAAACTTGCTTTTTCCTTTGTTTCCCCCTTGCCTCTTTTCATTATATCATTCATTTGCTATTTCTACTTTATGCTATATAATTTTTAACCTCAAAGTACATTCCACATTATTTATTTCCAATTTTCTGGCCTACGGTCAGTGGTGATGTATTACGGGCTTTAAAGGGTTTTAAGTGCATTTCTATATTTTATGTGGTTTGATATTATAGCTATGAACATGTTTGTTTTTATCATCACTTGGTGGTATTGGGGATTGAACCCTCAACTGATAACTGATAATTGACTGATTGATAATATTCCCAAAGAAAGCTGGAAGATCATTCAAAATGGATCCACAAAATGACATCACAGAAATACAAGAACTATGAGAAAGAAAGGTACCATGAGTTCTCCAAAAGACCACACTTTCAGCTCCCAAATTCAAAGAAACGGGCTGGAAAGATGGCTCAGTGGGTTTAGTTCTTAGAAACCACATGGTGGCTTGCAACCTTCCATAATAAGATCTGGTGCCCTCTTCTGGCATGTAGGCCAAACACTGTATGTATAATAAACAAATGAATTTATAAAAAAGATACTGAAACAGGTGAAGTGCTGGATGAAGGTTTCAGAAGGTTACTAGTAAAAATGTTTAACAACATCAAAAAGGATACAAATGAGTAGATGAATTCAATTCAGGACCCAGAGAAGAAAGTCGAATAAAGGAAAAGTAAAGGAGATGAGAAATCATGCAGTATGGCTAAAAACGTAAGTAAGTGGAAGAAAAACTCAACAGGAAAAATCTAAGTTTGAAAAAACAGAAACTAGAAGCATTGAAAAAGCTCAGTGAACAAATGAAAAACACAGGAAAGCAATACCATGAGATGGTACCAGTTGGAAATAAGAACTCCAGGGATGGAGAATAAGACTGGGGAAATAACATGCTAAAACAACAGTAAGAGGAAAGTTGCATAACCTCACACCCAAAAGCCCTGGCATACAAGCTGTGACTCAGCCAGAGAATCTGCTGAATAAATTCATAGTAGAAAATTTCAAGTTGTAGAGAAAGGCATGCATATCCAAATGCAAGAGATATTTAGAACCTCAAAGAGACATGAATAAAGAAGAATGGTGTCAAAGATACAGTGCAAAGACACACTACTAAAAAGTATAACACCACAATTATCCCTAGCAACCATAATAGCTAGGGACACATGGCACAATATTTTTCAAACCCCGAAGGTAAGTAACTGCCGACCAAGACTGCTAAATCCAGCAAAGCTGTTATTTTAAAATGGATGGAAAAATAAGGACATTCCAAGACAAGCACAAACTAAGACAGTTTATGCTAAACTAGCATTGAATAGGATGCTCAAAGCACTGTACACAAAGGAGGAAAATAGAATCAATCACAAAAGCACAGGAAAATCTAGTTTCATTAGAAGAATAAATCGATGAAAGAGAGCTAGAAAGGAATAAATCATATTTAATATAGGAAATCAGCAAACTTTTTACTAATAGATGTAGACGAGAGGGAAAAAAAATCAGTAATCTAGACAACCAGAGAAACAACCAAAGAAAACTGAGCATTTTTTCTCGCGAAGAGTAGTTCTCAACCTTCTTAATGCTGCAACCCTTTAGTACAGTTCCTCATGTTGTGGTAACCCCTAACCATAAAATTATTTCTGTTGATACTTCATAGTTGCAATTTTGCTACTTTTTGAATCATAATGTAAATATCTGATACACAGGATATCTGATATGTGACTCCTGTGAAAGTATCACCTAGTCTCCAGAGGGACCCCAACCCATAGACTGAGAACTGTGGATCTAGAACAAGTATAGACAGAGGTGTCCCTCTTCCTACTTCAATGTAGCATCTGAAATCTTAGTTAGAGCAGGAAGATAGGGAAGAAATTAAAGGAAAGAAAAGGAAGGAAGAAAGGAGTCACAGAGTACCATGATTCTGTGCTTAAATGTCAATATGAAAGGTCACCAGAAAATTCATGAATCTAGTAAATGCTTTCAGCAAAGTAGGGATACACAATAAATAAAGAAACAAATGGGTCTTTTTATATACAAATACTAAACTTGCTAAGAAATCAGGAAAAGTTCCATTCACAATAGCTTCAAGAGAGCTGAAATACCAAGAAATAAACATAATCAAGGAGATAAGTGATCTATGCAACGAGAACTTTAAGACAATAAAAGAAAGAAATTAAAGATATTAGAAGATTGGAAAGGTTTTCCATGCTCTCAGATTGACAGAACCAATATTATAAAGATGGTCATATCAATCTTCAAATTCAACATAATCCCACTCATGATTTTGGATAATTGTTTTCTTGATTAGAATGAAGCATCCTTAAAAAAAATCTCTTCTAGCTATCGGGGACTATGGGGGTCCAGCCCCTCGATAGTCCCCTCCCAGGATCTGGGAAGAATCTACAACCAGCTGATAATTAATCTTTAATGGGAATAAATGAATCTATGTACACGAAACTCCTTAGTCCATATACTTTATTATTCTGTGACAGTTACAAGCTTATATTCTGCTCTCATATTTAGGTTATCTTTAGCCTGATTTCTCTCTACACTTGTCTGCGATCCCCTCTATGTTCTATCTTAATTCCTTCATCTAGTTCTGTCCCTTCTAGGTTCTCATCTATCTAGTTCTTTCTCCTATCAGCTCCTCAACCGTCTCCTTCTCTCTCATCTGGCTCTTCCTCATCTGGCTCTTCCTCATCTTCCATCTCATTCCTCGTGTCCTTTCTTCTAGTCCTTCAATCTACTTCTTCCCCATCTCAGTTCGTTCCTCTCAAGTTCTTACCCATCTAGTCGTCCCCCCCCCCCCCCCCCCCCCCCCCCCCCCCCCCCCCCGGTGCCCTGGAAGTCTCGGTATATAAAGGGAGGGTCCGAGCTAAATTGTGTAAAGCTATTGCTTAACACGTCCACCTCTCCTAGGCGGTGTCTCCTTGTGGAATTTACTGTAAGTCAGGAGACTTGCATGTGGGCTGTTATCATTGTTAGTCCACCTGGGACTAACAATGGGCGCCCACCTGGGTGGTGGTTCCTGTAGTCCTTGAAAGTGGCCAAGGGAGATAATCTGATTCCAGAGAAAGCCTTTCCTGAGGCTGTTCTCCAAATACCTGGAATGTGTATGTCCAGAGAGTGATCAGTCTACACTGTTAGCCCTTCTTAGGGGAAAGTCAATTGGGAAAACTGAAGGGTTCACAACACGCCCCCACGGTCGCATATACCAGGCAGACACTTCCGCCTAGCCAATTCCAGTCAGGATAGGCATTTCTGGGTCAGGGCGTCTCTCGTAACCAGGATATCCGGCGGACCTGGACACCTCCACCTAGCCAGTTCCAGGTCAAGATAGCCATTTCCGGGTCAAGGCATCTCGCGTAACCAGGATCCGTGACGTTACATGGCCACATAAGCGTGCAACGTGACCATGTGATCTATGCACACACGTGGAGTAGTGACGTGACCTGGCCACGCCCCCAGCCAGTTTTAAAGCGGAGCGCCATGTTCCCGGCCCTCTCTTCTCTCTTCTCTTCCTCTTCTCCACGCACGTGTCTCTCCCACAGGCCTGTGCACTCTCTATCCCTTTATCTCTAATAAACTCTTATAAGTGGATTCTGTCGTGTTTCATGACACTTCCTTGCAGGGTAAGAACACAACGCAGCTAAATAACTAACAAAAACTATGAAGGCACACATGATTTTCATAACAGGAGACAGCTGATATATAACAAGCCAAGTAACACCAAAAACTCCTTGGGATTTGGTTTCCTCTGGAGGAATTCCCTGATTCCTCCAGGTAGTGACTTTGCCATAACCAGCTGAGTTCTTATGATATATTCCTGCAGCCTGCAGCATCTAGCTGGGTGGTGGTGGTGCATGCTTTTAATCCCAGCACTAGGGAGGCAGAGTCAGGCAGATCTCTGTGAGTTTGAGGCCAGCCTGGTCTACAGAGTGAGATCCAGGACTGTCACCAAAGCTACACAGAGAAACCCTGTCTTGAAAAACAACAACAACAACAACAACAACAACAACAACAACAACAACCACCCCCCCAAAAAAACCCCCAAACCCAAAAAAACCCAAAAAACCAAAACCAAAAAAACCCTCTTCTAATTAGTTTTAGTTTCAGAACTATTTTGTCAGATAATAGGATAGCTAGCAACAGCTGCTTGTTCCCTGGTCTCATTTGATTGGAGTATTTTGTCCATCCTTTAACTCTAAGATTGCTATGCTAAGATGTATTTCTTGTAGATGACATATAGATGGATTTTTCTTGACCCACTTAATGAGCCTGTGTCTTTGTTTGGAAAATTGAGGCTATTGGCACTTAAATTTGTCAAAATGTGTGTGTTTATTTTTGGTGTTGTTATTTGTGTTCTTGGTGGAACTCTGTGTTTTCATAATTATTTCTCCATATTTTTGTACAGGATCTTGGCTATATTCATTTCTCTCTTCAGCCTGAAATATTGCTTTCTGTATTTTCTTTAGGTCTGGTCTGTTGTATATAAGTTTTTAGGCTGTTTATATCATGGGAAGTTTTTCTTTCTTCTTTTCAACTCCTGCGGGTAGTTTTGCCAAGTGTATTAGTCTAGGTTGGATGTCAGTCTTTTAGACTTGGAATGCCTTGCTCTGGTTCTTCTGACTTTCAGGGTTTCCAGTGAGAAGTCAGCTGTTATCTGATGGGTTTTTCTTTATATGTGAATTGTGTTTGTTCTCTGGCAGCTCTCAATAGTCTTTCTTTGTCCTGTAGACTTAGTGTTTTAACTATGATATGCCTTGAGGATTTTCTTTTCTGGTCTTGTCTCTTTGATGTTCGATGTGCTTTTTGTATCTGTATGGATGTACTGTTCCTTAGTTTCTGAGAGTTTTCTTTTATGATCTTTTTGAAGAGCTGATCTATGTCATTGCCATGGGTTTCTTCTTCCTCATCTGTTCCTATAATTCAAAGATTTGGTCTTTTTATGGTGTTCCACATTCCTTGTGCATTCCTTTCCTGTGTTTTAATATTTTGTACCTTTTCTTATGTCCTCTAGTCCTTTAGTTTATCTTCAAGTCCTGATAGTCTATTTTCTCCTTGATGCATTCTACTGTAAGGCTTTAGTTTGAATTTTCTAGTTGTGTATTGGGTTTTTCAATTCCATCTTCATTTCTGCCTTAGTTCTCTACAAATATTTGTATTTCTTTATTAAATTCCATTTTTCAAATCCCAAACAGTCTTCCTCATTTCCATCGGCCTTATGTTTGTATTCTCTTGAACATTGCCTAGGTGTTCGTTATCTTCAAGTTCATTCTCTTTAAGATCACTGAGCTGTTTCTTTGTGACTTCTTTAAGCTCTGTTCTGAAGTTTGTGATTGTTCTTTTAGATTCTGTGTCCTGGGGTTCACCCAGATAATTCTCATTGGCAGACAGTTCTATATGACTGGTTGGCTTGAGGGAGAGCATGCTGCCTTGATATTTCATATCATTTGTACTTTGATGGTGAGCTTTTGGCATGTGTACTTCTTTTCTTGGGTCTGTGTCTGATATGGACGGAGCAGGTTGGAGTAAAAAAGAGAGGATACACAGACTGTGTTGGATCTAGAGTTTGGATATGGATTAGGTGTGATGAAGACAGATATATACAGGAGATGGGATTGTCATGCAGATGTGCTTCCTGGTCAAAACTTAGAGTTTAGGGGTAAATCTGGGGCTTACAGCAGGTGTGAGGAGGGGAGGGTTAGGCAGAACCATCAAGCTAGACCCTAGAGAAGAGTATGCAGGATCTGTCTGTGTGGAGCCATTGGATGTGGCTTGGGAGATTCCTGTAGGTTGGGGATAGGCATGGGTGTCCATAAAAGGCCAGGGCACTGAGTTTGGGGTCCCAGGATAGATATAGGGGTTTGGGAGGATATGTGGAGGAAAGGATCAGGAGGACTCATCCATCTAGACCCTGGAGAATGATTTGTTACATATACATTTAACCATACTATTAAAAGAATGATCACTATTCCCACTATTATTAGTGTAAATTTTTTTTTTAAAAAAAAATCAGAATCCCGGTGTTTCTTAAGCATGTCCCCCACTATCCCTACTATTAGTACTATAAATCTTTGATCAGAATCCTACTGTTCCTTACTATATCCTTCTTGCTTATCTGTCTTTTAAAGAATATTGATCTTCATTTTATTTAGTAATACCTACTTCAGGACAAAGAACTCATGAAATGTGATTTCTGAAGCATCTTTGGCACGTTGGCTCTGATGCTAGAGCACCTGGGTTCAACTCTAGATTCTACCACTGGTCAGCTATGTAGTTTTGGGAAAGTTGCCTCATATGCAAAATCAGGCTCATAATGGCATCCACCTCAGAGCATCATTGTAGGGACTGAGTGATGGGAGGCATATAAAATGTTGGACACTATGGTTGGCAAGAAGTAAACATTAGCAAATGCCAGCTGTTGCTAGTACCTGATAAAAAACAATACCTACCCAATGATCTAAAAAACTCACAATGGCTCCTGCCATTATAAAGAACAGAAAGAACACAATTAAGAATCTTGGCAACTGAAAACACAGCATATGGTTCTATATCTATTGTGTTATTATGAGAACAAATCACTTGTTCTTTGCTGTTGGTTAGCACTCAAAGTTAAGTGACAGTTGCCTGCACTCAAAGTCTGAACATGATAAAAACAGGTCACAGCACAAAGCCTTCCATAGTCAGATGATTCAGGTTGCAACTTCAGCTCCTCTTCCTGGGTTTCCCCTACTTTTTCTAGCTCAGAGGAATCTCTCACCTCTGTCCTCTGAGCCCTTAAAATGTTGGTATAAGATGTATCATCAATGTTGTGGAGGACTTATCTACCTCTGAATGTGGTGAGCCCTTTGAATGTGCAGCCACATCTAATTCCCCCTCAAGAAGATTTATACAAGTCACTACAGGATTGAATCAATGATGTTTTGAGGACTTGGAAGACGTAAAAACTTGGAAATAAATTTACCTCCTGAGAATGCAACTCAAGCCCATATCTAAAGTTCAAGACCTGCACAAAATCAAGCCACCCAAAATCCCAGCAAGCAACAGGTCAGGAAGTTCCACCCCTAGCTGATACTGTCATCATTACTAGGGAGAAAGCAATTGAGTAAATCCTGGAAGTGTCTGTTATTTAAAAAAATAATGACAATATACTTCGGCAAGCTTTCTATTTTTTGTTTTTGTGTTTTTTGTTTTTTTTTTTCCGAGACAGGGTTTCCCTGTGTAGCTTTGCGCCTTTCCTGGAACTCTCTTTGTAGACCAGGCTAGCCTCAAACTCACAGAGATGCACCTGCCTCTGCCTCCCAAGTGCTGGGATTAAAGTCGTGCACCACCACTGCCCGGCTAAGCTTTCTATTTTTAAAATGGTTTTTACAAACCTGTGTATGGCTAATTCCAGCATGTGTTGTATCATTGTCAATATTTCTGAATGAGAAAGCTCCCCATCCAGGATGAATCAGGTGTAGCTAACTTGCAAACAGGAGGAGCTGACAACTGGCAAATGGTCAAAGGAAGATTTGGAAATCAGCATCCTTTGTGGCAGAATTTCCTCCTTTTCATACATAAAACTCTTGGTAGAATATAAATACATAAAATCAGCACTAGCAGATGTACTTGCTTCACCCTCCTGCCTGTAGAGAATGACTGATCTACAGAACAGAGTTGAGAAGAGATGCCATGTGTCCATGATCTGCTCAAGTGGGACCCAGTCATACACAATATGTGACCATTACTCCCTGAATAATAATCTTCACTCTCTTTGCCAAGGATTGTTCTGACTCTCCCCGGCTCATTCTACCGCAAGGTGACAGGGCTAGAATTCAAGACCCAGACTCCAGGATCTAAGCACATGTCCTTTCAGCTGTATCTCAGCCTCTTGTTTCCCCACATTGTCTTCTTCAGTGCCCTGGATGACTTTCAAGTGCTTCCTGAATGAAACAGGGGCTGTGCTCCTCGCAATGCTGAATCCTACTTCCCATCTTCCAGTCCTTTTGCTGGCTGACTGCGGGAAGCACTTGGCTCTCATCATCTGCCAATTGGGGATTTCACCTCTGGAAGTCATTTGATCACTTAAGCGCTAAGCTCTCTCAAGAGGTGGCCGGCAAGGGCCTTGCAGCTTTGATCCAAATTTTCCATCCAAATAAGCACATAAGTGGAGAGGCTCCTGGTTCCAGCTAAGCCACAGACTGCTGCTCTCTTTTCTTAAAAAGAAAGAGAAAAAGAAAAGAAAAAGAAAAAGAAAGCAACCATGTCCTCCACTGTGGCTGGGCTACCTGAGCAGATCCAGTGCTGGAACATACTGATTGCTTTGGGAAGCAGGATCTCTCTTGGATTCTTTCCCTTTTTCTGCTGGGCTTAAGGAGAAGGGTTTATTGCTTATTGTAAGCCCCATGGGAGGGTGTTCTGGCCTTATATCATCTTCTCCGTCATGGCAGGTTCAGTGTTTTCAGTCTGTCCCAGAAATATTAGTGATGTGTATTCTGTTCCAGCCCTATTGGGATATAAGGCACCCTCTGCATAGACAGGTCAACGTGTTTGGCTCAGGGCCTGACCTGAGCCTGCCAGACCATCCTTTCCCAGACTCACTCACAGAGTGAGTTCTGTGCCAGTTACCTGATGCTTCTCTGAATTGTCTTCAGCAGACCTCAAAACAAATGCAGTGTTCATTTGATGGCACAGACAAAGAAACCCAGGCTCCAAGAGCACAGCCAGAGTCACAGAGCAAGTCGGCTCTGAAGGACTGGAGTTCAGACCTTGCTCTTAGCCCTGAACCTTTGCATGCATTTCTCGATCTGCAGAGTCTCAACTTGGTGAATGCAATGGGCATGGGGTTCAGTGGAAAGGTGCATTGTAGAGCTGTTTGTTCCTCCAGATACAGTCAGCATCCATGAAGTTCAGGGGACCCTGTAAGTGACAGAAGCTCAGGCAGCTCTCTCCCAGCTGGCCTGGCAATTTGGAGCATGATTGTATCCTCCTGCCCCGAGGAAATGCCCTTCTGGAATGTGCCCAATGGTCCTATGTCTTCACCACTCATTATTCTGGAGGGAGAGATGTTCATTTAGCCCCTTCCTAGCAGGTTTGAGATTTATGGGAAAGAGGAGTGGCCAGATGGGCAGGTGTCTCTGCAGAAGTTCTTCAGAACCCACTGGTGGGGGCAGCAACCCATGCAGCTGTGGTCCTGAAATGTTCCAAGTGCTCTCTCTCTCTCATGCTTCCCATTTCCCATGCTGGAAAAGATTGCTGGAAATCCACTTACCTTTGTTTCAAGACTCTGTCTGGTCTTGGTTTTATTATGGGTGGTAAAGGGCCTGCATGGAAGATATTCACTGATTTGGGTAGTTCTTTCCCCTTCTTCTTTCTCTCTTATTAATTTGTTCTTGGGATGGGCCTTTTTCCTGTTGCCTTCCAGAAGACCCTTGGGAGCAACTGGTGTTTGGTCTTCTTCATTATTGCTATTGGCTCAGGGCTTCTTTGATGGATAGGAGCAATTTTCTTTGGAAATTGGATGCAATATTGGCAGTTCTGCGGGACATATATTACACTCCTCTGGGAGGGAGCTTTTCCATGGGACCTCAAAATGGAGTGACTCTATTCAAGTGGGTATGGAGGAAGCAGAAAAAAGCAGAAAGGAATCTATTTAAATATTTTGCATAGCTGCTCTTCCTGGTATTTTGGTTTAGCCCACTTTTGTGAAGTAGCCTTTTTTGGAAAACAGGGAACCTTAAGCACCTGTTAAAGGTAAGGAACTCAAAGGAGGGGAAACAGGCATGTTCACCCAGGACAATAGCACCTGCCAGGAGTTACAGGTCTCTGATTCTAGATACTCCTTGATTCTGGCTGAGGTCAGAAAGACGCACTCATAGGATGGGTCATATACTGTGGAAGATGCTGGGCACTAGGGATCCACAATGCCCTCTCAGAGCTGATAATATATCATCACCATCATCATCGTCGTCGTCGTCGTCGTCCTCCTCCTCCTCCTCCTCCTCATCATCATCATCAACGTATGTGTGTATGATGTATGTGTTTAAGACTTGTATGGACCTCAGAGGACAACTGTCACCTTTCTTTGCTTCTCTTCTTTCATGAGGGTTCTGAAGATCAAACTTGGGTCTCCAGGCTTGCACAGCAAAGTGCCTTTATCCACTGAGCCATCTTGCTGGTCCTACATATCCATACTTTAATCCATTAAACAACTTAAGATCACCGGCAGTTCATGAAATAGCCTTTTTATGATTTCCAGACTTCCATCCTACAGATGAGGAAACAGACATGAGGCAGTGAAGCAAGTTGTTCAAGATCATCTTTAGGACCTGGAATTCAGATGCAGGACATCTGATGTCCATGGCCTAGACTTGTGTTTGTTGGTGCCTCTTGCTTACTCCTATAAATAAGAGGAACTCTGAATGTTACCATCCATCCATCCATCCATCCATCCATCCATCCATCCATCCATCCATCCATCCATCCAGGGTTCTTTTCTTGTACTGGAGAGAAAGCATGAATGGGTAAGAAGCTCATATATTAGGAGCTTTCCTTTTCCTCAGTGTTTGACAACAGTGAATGGTTTCAGTCAGTAGGCAGAAGGATATGGCAAACTAATAAATGTAATAGTCCCATTTAGGCCTTGGGTATTAAGAACCTGGAGAACAGCTAGCCAGTGTTACAGTTCTCAGGTTGAGATCCTTGTCTCTGAAGACTTGACATCTCCCAGGATCTCTTTTGGCAACCAGGGCCTGCAGCTTCTCATCTTTAAAGAACTGTTTAGCTATTCCTCCAAGTTGTCAGTGGCTGCTAACTGGAGGTCACATCTGAGGTACCTGTTTCTGTCAGGCAGCATTTTGGAGCCAGAACATCCACAGGACCTTTCAGGAACTGGATGCTGTGCACAGCCAGTATCACTCTGATCCACAGCTCCTCTGGGACAGGTGGATGGGATCCACAAGTGGGGTCAGCTGGACTTGGTCTGTGTCAAAGGAGAACCTTTGGCTTATGGTCAGGAGTAGATTCAGGCATGTGGTGCTGTGGGTGTGGCTTTTGAAGGCAGTCACCTCTTCAGCTGTCAACTGGCAATGTCAAGGCCTTGCCCCAGCTGCTTCTTCAGCAGACAATCAGAGGTATTGGGACTTTCCCCCAGGAGGCTGGCCCAGCATTTAGGAACTGGGTGACAGGCATTGTCATAAGTATTACTGTTCAGGAGCCCAGCGCTGGGGGCACTGATACTAGATGCCAGTCATTGAGACCTTTTTGGTTCTTAAGCAGTTGCAGGTACTTTTGTACTTCGAAGCCTTGAACTCAGGAATGCATGTTGTAATGCTTGGGTGCTCAGCTTCAGGAATCAGAAGCAGGCCCACTAACAAGAGTGGTTCCTGATTGTACCAGGTTCACAATGAATATACTGTGGCGTCTTAAGTTGTCATGACCCTGGGTCTGTGAACATGGGGCCCACACTATCAGTTTGCATCTTCTGTAGGGCCAAACCATCACCTGAGGTAGGTGCTATTGTTCAAGGCAGGCAAGGCAGGCACTTACTTAGCTATCAAGCTACCCTTGCCAATGTTGTCCCCATGTCACTGCTGTCCCTTGCTGCTGCTTTCTTTGTGTTTCTAGTTCAGCCTGTGCTACTGAAATTAGACAAAGTAAGGCCACTCAAGAGAAGTCCTCGTTGGATCTGGTGATGCTGTGATACCGGTGAAGGTGTAGCAGAGGAAAGTGTCCCTAGCTAGCTCATCAAGTGAGCTCTGCAGTAACTTGTTTATGTAGCCCGAGAGGGAGTATTTGCACCAACCACTCATTTGTTAGTCATAGCTTTGCCTTTGGCATGGGTCACCATCATTAAGGCTTGTGTTTGGACCAATCACAGCCTTCCCGCCAGTCATTCTAATTCCTCCAGGGGAGGAACTCAAATAAATGCTATGCAGAGCGTTAAAACTGGCTAACGTGGAGATGGTTCACCCAGGCTTGTGATTTCCAGATGTCTGCTACAAACTGCTTTAAACAGCCCTTGGCGGGGGGCCGTGCCTTAAGGAGCCAGGGCGGTCAGCTGTAATCTTTTCCATAGATATCTCTGGACATCTGCGCAGTGTTCAAGATGACTGCTGCTGTCATAGGGGTAATCCAGTTGGCAGTTAGGCTGACAGGCTTTCCGCTTAGGGTAGCTCAAGCAGCAAGGGGGTCCAATAGATGCTAGAGAGTCAGATTACCCTGTTCCCAGGCTCACATTTGCATATTTGAAAGCAAATGTCAGAGGGAATAGTTCCAATATAAATCCAGATAACTTATCATTTACACCAACAGTGATTTTTTTAAAAAACAGATTCCAACAGTGCCTAAACCATGCTTTATATCTGCTCAGTGCCCAGGGAGAGGGAGAGAGGACTTCAAGTGTCATACTTTCCAGCTCTTCAATTCAAGATTCTGGTTGGTCAACCTAGCACTTTGCCTCCGCCTCTCTTCTTCGAACTTGTGCCAAATTCTTGGCAGCTCACCTCATCAAGGCAGACACATCCCAAGTCAGCAGGGCACAGGTTGGGAAGGAGGGACATTGTTTCAGGGGAAGTTGCATTTGGATCCCAGAGGCATCTGTTCAGCAAGCCTGGGCCACTCTGGGCTCAGGTCCGCAATGGGCATTGGAGCTCTGTCAGTGAATAGTATCATGGCACTCCTCTCCAGGATTCTGCCATCTAGCTGGCCAGCAGCAAAGACACAAGCTGACATACACAACTTAAATAAATGCTACGCAGAGCATTAAAACTGGTGATTTAATACCGGATATCTCTTTGGGGTTAGATGACCAGCAAAGCCTTTTAGACTGGCATTGAAATTGAGATCTGAGCATGGGACTGGAGCCAGCCACAGGATGGTGGAAAGAAGAGTTCCTGGGAGAGGAACCCATGTATGCTGAGCCATTGACTGGGAACAGGAAAGGTGTGTTTAGAAGTAGAGGCTGTATAGTTGGAGCATGGTGCATGGGGTGGCTAAGAGAAAACAAGGTGAGAGAGGAGGTCAGGATGATCATAAAGAGCCTTGGAGGCCATGATGAGGAGATAGGGTTTATTTCAGGTCCATTAGGAGGCAGCTAGAAGTAGACCACAAGCTTAATCTTGTACTGCAGCCCCTCTGTGGTACGAGGAGGCATCCTTGTAGGTACAGATCCCAAGGGCAAGTGTGTGAGACTTGATAGGTAGAGCCCTGGCTCAGGCAGAACAGCTAGTTCCTTTGTTCTTCACTCTAGTTCTTCCAGCAAACAGATTCAGGCACTGGACACATACCAAGCATTCAGCACTTTATTAGCCACTAAGAGCACTAAACAGTCTTATATAAATTCTTGGCCTCAATGAGTTCCCAGGTTCTGTCCATGGAAGGACAAGGAAATCACTGGCCCAATTCTGGCCAGCAGAAATATGAAAGTTGGCTTCCCAGTGGGGTAAAAACACAGGCAAATCCAGCCTTTGTAAAGACATAAAGTTAGAGGATAAGAGTTATTGCTTATTGGGAAATCTTAATTAAAACAGCACAAATAACTACAATGCAATAAAATCAATATTAATGAACACGGTGTTTGCTCAGAGATAGTGACAGGAAAGAAGGGGTTTGGGGGAGGGAAATATGGTGCAGAAGATGGAAGGTTGCTGGGCATAGTTTCCAGGACTCTCCTTTTAGGAATACTGGGAGAAGGAGAGAAATCAGGTCAAGTTTAACACCCTCCTGCCCCTTCCCCTTGTCTTCCCTTTGTGCCAATGCTAATAGCCTTGCCTTTCAATGAAGACCTCTGTGTGCAGAGGTGTGAGTCCAATCCCCAGGAGCCAGAAACTTCTTTTTTTAAAGACCTGCCTGGCAAAAGAACAAAACAAGACTAAAAGTAAACAAACCACTTTTCTCTTAAATGCCAACACGTGTTAAACTGCCCTCTAGTGGCTGCACACAGAATGTCATGGCCACAGATCCCAACTACAAGTCCCCTTGCTTGCTTCTCTGGATATACAACTGTCCCCCTCATACCTCTCTCCTGGTTGATGATTCTGAAAGCACAGGTAATGTCGGTGAAGGCTAGTAGTTGGAGAGAAAAATGATAAACATTTATCATGCTTCATTCCATGTATCTACCGGCCACACGTCTGGCAAATACCATCTCTTCCATTATGTTCCCCATATTTGCATTCACAAACACTCTTCCTCTTGTCTGTTCTGGCCTACAGAGAAATCCTGTTCTCAGCTTCCCAGCACCTACCTTGCATTTTCAGTAACTGTGAGGGTGAGTCTGTTCACCCTGGCACCTATGAGCATCTGGAAGCATCTGGAAGGCAGAGTTGAGTTGCCCCTCCCTGTTTAAGAGGAGAAAGAAAAGGAATTAGAACCAAAGTAAAGGTGGCCTACCACTCTTACCTTCAAAAGAGAGTCATGTGGCACAACTCTCAGGAAAGGAGTAAGAAATCATGTCAGGATGCTGCAGCTGCCTTTACCCACTGAGTACCTAGTGTACATCATTGCTTTGGCTTTCTGGGCCTCAGTTGACTTATCAGGGGAGATAATAGTTTGTACTGCATGGTGGACTGGGTAGAAGTTAGCTAAGTTACTGTGTATAATACATGTCTAAGGTTTGAATCCTGCTCTGTTTCCTCTGTGACTGGGACCTCTGGGATTAGGATAAAATATCTGCCACATAAGCTTGTGATCATGATTAATTATGACAACTTGGATATTGGATTAATGTAGTGTGTATTAAATTATGATAAAAGTACTTGCCATTAAAATTGCCATCACTATTGATGTTGATATTAATTTTATCACCTCATTTACTCCTCTCACTAAGACACCGGTAGAAGTAAAGCTTTTATCTACCACAGAAGGGAGAAGGTCCTCAGAGAGCTCCAGCGCTTGCTCAAGTGATGAGGCAACACTTGCTATAGAGCTGCCCCTTTCACACTGCTTTCTGGTTGATGCATCTGAAAGATATGGGCTGTGAGGTCAGAGCGGATCGGCAAGTCCTTGGGATGCAAGCATGCATCCCAAGTTAGGCTAGGGGCTGATGGTAAGATACGAATTGCTCAATCTAACAAACCATCTATTTGGAGTTGTTAGTTGTGATGGATAAGAGAGAGGTAGAAGTGGGGGCCCAATAGGAGAGGCAGTCAAGTACTGTAGCAGAAGGCGAGAATTTGGAGAGAAAAAAATGCTAAATAATGTGGTTATGTATTTTAAAAAGTAGGACTCAATTGCTACAACATAAAATTCATTCTTTTAATTTATGCAAATGATTCATTCTTACTGTATTAGCAAAAAATTACAAACATTGTTCCTGCTTAATATGCACATTTTCAAAATGAAAAACTATATTACTTATTAGTCACTCCCTATCCCTCCACTATTTGGCAAATCAGACTTTCAATAATCTTTTAATGATGCCCTTAGCAGAGGTACAGAAGTCAGGAAAGGTGAATCTCTACTTGGGGTTCTAGCAGTTAACCCCTTGAAAGGGAGTTTGGAAGCAGAATGAAAACCAATGCATGCCTGTCTTCAAAGAATCTGAAAGTAGAAATCAGGGAAAGAACTCCAGAGGATGGGTTGCCATGGAAACTGAGGTCAAAGTTTTATGGTAACATGAGGGAACACTTTGAGTAGGCAAAATTAAAATTACGCCTGTTTATTATTCTTCATTTGACATTGTTTTCGACTTTACAGAAAAGTTGTAAAACTAATGCCAGAAGTTCCATTGCATCGCTTTGGTGCTGGAACCCTGACTGGGGTAATCAAGGATCGAAGAAATGATAGATAGACAGAGACACAGACACAGAAAAGCTGAAGTCGCTGGGCTGGGTTCTCTGATGGAGAAGCTGCAGTACCCTGGAGGCACAGTGTGCTTATTATATACAATTGAACAGGGAGGCAGGTTTTTTTTTTGTTTGTTTGTTTTGTTTTGTTTTTGTTTTTTTGCAAGGCAGCAGGGTTTATGGTATGTGCTGAACAAGGAGGCAGGTTCTCAGTAGGAGCAGTCTCTGTAGAAGAGAAGTCCTGGGGAGGGCAGAAGCTACACCGGATGTTTTCTGCACACACTAACAATACCCACATAGAGACCAGAGGAGGCTTTGCCATCCCTCTGGGGCTCAGTCAGGAAAGGCTTTGCACTCCCATGGGTCTGAAGCATTGGGGTCTTTGGTTTGCCTGTGCTTATGTCAACAATACTCACCCACTCAGGACTTAACTCACTCCTTACAGGGAATTACTGATCGCCTTTCATCATGATTCCCTGTGTTTTATCACATTGCCTCATTCTCTCGTTTCCTCTCTCCCACATGGCACTCTTTCTTTCTGACCCAGTTGAGAATAAATTATAGAAACAATGCCCACTTCCTCCTAACTACTTCATTGTGTGCTTCTTAAAATCAAAGGCATTCTTTTACATAAACCACAGCATAAAAACTGAAATCAGGAAAATAACATTGAGACGGTATAACCATTGTCTTCTCCCAGCTGCCTCTAGAGCAGTCGCAGCAGCAAGATACAACCTTAGGTCAGACACTACATGCTGTTGTCACATTGCCAGCCTTCATTCATCTGGGACACTTCCCAAGGTTTTTAATGCCAGGGACAGTTTGGAAAATGCAAGCCATTTTTTTTTTTTTTTGTAGATTTCCTTCATTCTGTGTGATTCTTCCTTGTGGTTAGGTTCAGGCTTCTTTTTGACAGACAGACCACAGAAGTGGTGTTCTTTTCCCCACCGAGCTTCATGTAAGGGGTCACATGGTGATCATTTTCCATGTAATTGGGCATATTAACTTTGATCAGATGAGTAAGGCAGTTTCTGCCAAGATTGTCCCCTCCAAAGTTACTACTTTGGTGAAATAATTTGAAACTTATGCAAAAACCATGTTGCTAGCTAATTGCCCTCATTACTTTTAGCATTCATTGATGAATCTTGTTTGCAGACTCTGGCTCTTGAAAACTAATATTTCAGGTTACTTACTGTATTTTCTTTACTTGAAAATTATTTTCAAAGAAAGGATTTTCTAATACTATTTCCCGATGCTAAGAAAATCTGCATCTTCTTTTACAATTGGGAAATTAAAATCTGGAAAGTGGAGGCCATAGTCTGTGGATCAATCATCACAAGGTTGGGAAAAGATATGTTTGTGGTAAACATGAATTGCTAAACGATCTTATTAATAAGAAACCTGGAGCCAGCCAAACTGAAAGATCAGGGAAGCAGAATAAGCTGTAACCAATCTTGCCTTGCCAACTCCTCAGCTGATCCTGTCTTTATGAATCCTCAGACTGAAAGCCTCTGAGTCTTCAACCCTGAGGGTCTCAGTTGAACTGCTTAAAAGCCTCTAGTTCCTCTGTTCCCAGTGTGGCCTTGAACTCACAGAGATCCAGATGAATCTCTGCCTTCCAAGTGATAGGATTAAATGTGTATGTCATTTTCTGTCCTCTGTGTCTAATCTAGTGGCTGTTCTGATCTCTGACCCCCAGATAAGTTCATTAGGGTACACAATGTATCAACCGCAGAGGACAGTTAAATGAACGAAAACACTTCTCTACATATCCAAATGCACACAAGTTCCTAAGTAAACATTCATCATCCCAAGGCCATAGGTCAATGACTCCTGGAATCATTAAAACAGAATTATTTGAATGACTATTTCTTGGTAAGTAAAAAGGAAGAATAAGGTAACCTAGTAACCCACTTACATGTATGCATATATGTGAATTGTACAGAATGAGGACTTTCATTCTGTCATTTCCATACATGCATGCAAAGTATTTTGATTATATTCTTATACTTTCCTTCTTCCTTTTCACCTTCTGACTTCATGACAGTCTGCACTTTACTTCATGTACTGAACTTAGACCTCAGATTTGGTAGGGAAATACTGTATTTGTTAACTTTCTTCTTTATTTTTTTTCTAAATAAAGCATAAAGTTTAAGGCATCCCTTCAAATTCTCCAAAGAATTAAGTTAACATCATTATTAAGATCCCTAAGAGCAAGATTTGTGGCTTCTGGATGAACAACTTTGTTTTTAACCCAATATTAAGCATAAGAAAGGTCTTAGGAAAATCCATGATTGGAGATGACAAACCTTGCTTACTAAATTGAATGTCTGCATGAATGAAATATAGAGCAGAAGCTGACTTTGCTAACATTTTCAAGGGACCCCAATATCATCATTTTTGGATTTTTGTGTGTCTGTTTGCCAGTCTTGGAAAAGTCATCTCTTGGCATGTTGCTGTTAAGTTCAGATCCCAGTGAGCACCTTCGGTGGAAGGAGAAAGCAAAGGAATGAATAATTGGGTCTCTTCAACAGATAACCAGCATGTAGAGGCCCATTTCCTCTCACTGTGAAGTCCAAGGGTAATCTGGCCCTAGACAAGTGATGCCATGGAGTCCTTCCTTCCATGGCTTTGCTTGGCTTTGTTCTACAGGGTGACCCTTCCATGTTCTAGGTATGCTTGGCTTCCATAACAAATGGCTGTAAACTGAGTGGCTTCAAAAGAAGCCGTTTAGCTCAACTTTTGGAGGCTAGAAGCCCTGAATCAAGGAAAACTCAGGCCAGAACCCTCTGAAGAATCCCTGTTTCTTACCTTGTAATATCGGTATATTACCCCTGTTAATATCGGACATTTTTTGGCTTAGAGATCTATCCCTCTCATACCCGGCCCCTTTGTCTTCTATGCCCAACCTCTCCTGTTCTCAAAATGACAACAGTCATTATTGGATTTAGGACCCATCATAGTCTAGTTTGTGTACTCTAAATTTTATAAAGGTATGAGAGGATTTTTTTTTTTTTTTCCGAGACAGGGTTTCTCTGTGTAGTTTTGGTGCCTGTCCTGGATCTCGCTCTGTAGACCAGGCCAGCCTCAAACTTACAGAGATCCACCTGCCTCTGCCTCCCAAGTGCTGGGACTAAAAGCATATGCCACTGCCGCCTGGCAGGAGAAATTTCTATTTTAAGTTAATTTAAAGTTCCATGTTATCTATTTATCCTACATAGTACTGTTTCCTTGGTTTTTGTTTGTTTGTTTTTGCTTTTGTTTTTCCTATGAGGGAATCTGATTTCTTGAGTGGCCTCTACTTGCTGATGCTGTTTTGATTCTTTCAGACCCAGCTCAGACAAAGCCACCTCTATACACCTGCCTTGATTGCTTCATCACCCATACTTAAAGCAAAATAATTTTTAAAATCTTATAGTGTCATATTGATGTAACTACTTCATTTTTATTACAAGCTGTTTTCTCACAACAGTGAGCATCCTTCACCATCCATTGACTATGCCCAGTGCCTAGCTCTGTCTGGCACTTAGTAGTTGCACACAATGTTTGTTGACTTAAATTTACTTCCTATCATACAAAAGTGTGATGTACCCATATATAAATGGCAGAGATTGCACCAATTTCTCCCCTGGTCTCTGGCACCTGTGTTTCTTGGCAAACATGATCCTATCTCTCTTGCTGACAGAACACATGTACAAATGGGACTCCGTCTGCTCTCTGACCTTTCTGGACATGGTTAAGGTTGCAGCATGCTTTCCTTCTGAATCACTAGGTGCAAAGTAGGCAAAGAGAGGAAACAGCACTCTCGGTGGAAAGCTGCCAGGCACAGTGCTCCAGGAGCCTCCAGCTCACAGAGCTCGTCCTTTCTTTCCCAACTGCTCCTTGTCTTTAATTGGATTCAGACATAACGAGGTTTGAAGATGGAAAGCACACTTATTTCCTTCTCCAATGAGTCTCTGCCTCCCAACTATTTTTCCTCTTTTCTGTCATCTAGACCAGGCCTTGGGGGACATCTCCTGATGGGGTTCTGCCTGTGATGGTCCTTCTTGATCAGATTGAGATGCACAGATGAGGTTAGTAAAGCACACCCCTGGGTGTGCCTGTGAGGATGTTCTCAAAGATCTTCCCTGAACGTAAGCAACAACATCTCCTAAGCTGGGGGTCTGGTGGAATAAAACGAGAGAGAGTGAGTGTGAGAGAGAGAGAGAGAGAGAGAGAGAGAGAGAGAGAGAGAGAGAGAGAGAGAGAGAGAGAGAGAGAGAGAGAGAGAGAGAGAGAGAGAGAGAGAGAGAGAGAGAGAGAGAGAAAGAGAAAGAGAAAGAGAAAGAGAGAGAGAGATCTAGCTGGTGTCTAGTCATTTTTTCTTGCATCCTAGCTTCTGTGCTATGAGCTGCTTTCCTCTGCTACATCTAGCCTGCCACAATGGACAGAAAGTTCTGGAACTGTGAACCAGAACAAGTGGTTCCCCCTGAAGTTGTGTAGATATTTTCTCTGAATTTAAACATTCCCTCTCTGAAGGAGGAGGGAGCTCAGAAGATTCAAGAACCGGAGGAGACTTGCAAGGCTCAGGAAAGTTAAAAGTTACACAGCTCAGAGAGTTGCAAGAGTCCCAAGGCTCCCCCCCCCAACCCCGCCCGGCCCCCAAGGTTACAGGCTTGGGAGAGGAGACTCTCCAGCTTGCTGAACTATCTGCAGCTTTTTCAGCAATGCAGCCTTCCTGGGTCATCACCCATGCTGGGATGGGCTTCTCAGTGATACCATTGATTTTGAGTCACTCATGTTCCTATGCATGACCCTTCACCCATGACCCTCGAAGGAACTCCAGTAAGTTCACTTGGTGGAGTCATGTCTTTGGTCTGTGACTGGTATTCTGTACAAGGTGAACTGACCTTTGTTGACTTTCCCCCAGGAAAAGTCTCACCACTTTTTTTCTCAGGTTTTCAGTCAGTGATGAAAAAACTGACTACCAGAAAATTAGTATTGAGAAGGTGATCCTTGCTCTGTTTCTGCCTGAAGCTGTCTTGTAGGCTTTGGAACTGGTTTATGGGAGGAAATCAGAAAAACGTCAGGGTTCAGATCAGAGAAGTGCTTAGAATGTTGTAACCAGAACTTGGTGAGTAGTTCTGGGGTAATCTCAGATGACAAGAATGCCCATATGAATGAGGACAGTAAAGACTGTGCTGATGAGGTTTCTGATGGGATAGAGTCCATTTCTAATATACCATGGCAAAGAACTTGTGGATGTGCTTTCAATGCCGTGATAGTCTGTGCAAATCTGGGTATAAAAGTGTAAGACTAATCTGGTGGAGGAAATTCCAAGGCAACTAACATTTAGGCTATAGTGTGGATGTTGCTGGCTGCTTTTAGCCAGGTTTACAATGAGAAGCAGGAGCAGTAAAAAAAAAAAAAAAAAAAAAAAAAAAAGCGGAAAAGATTGAACACGCTTTTCAGTTATTCAGTTTGGTCCAAAAAAAAAAAAAAAAAAAGCAGCCATATAAAGCCAGTGCTAGGAAAATCATGGCTTCTGAAGAGATTACAATATATCACTGTAAAGATGCTAAGTATTTCATATCAGGACAATAAGAAGGTAGCCTTGAAGGCATCTCAGTAATTGACAAGACCTCATGTATCGCAGGCTCCAGAGTCTGAAAGGGTAAACTTATTCGACTTTGCCATGCTCATCACGGTTGTGGAGGTCGTTCCCCCAGATTAGTTTCATCATGCTCAGTTGCCCAGCAACACAGAAGCCGTTGCACTTATGGGCCACGTGGATTCAGTTACTGCTCAAACTCTTCATCTTGGTGTCATCTACACGATGCTTAGTTTGTAGTCATGTAGAATTTAAGAGTCATGAGATCATGGAAGTTTCCACTAGATTTCAAAGGAAGTTCTGGGTGACCAGGCAATATATGTTAGGGTCAGGAACCTGTTAGCAGCACCCAAGAGAGAAATGTGTGAAGCTGTGAGGGTGATGCTGGAAATGCAATGGAGATTTCAGAAATTTGATGATACTAAGAACATGGAATGTCTTCCAAAGAACCTCAAGCAGTGAGCAAAGTCATCCCAAGAGAAACCATGTGCTCTATGACTGGCAAGAGCTTCTATTGTGCTATCATGTGCCTTAGATAACAGACATGAAGCTACAGGATTCAGCACTTGTCCTTCTGTGTTTTGGTGTTGCTTTGGTTCTGTTTGTCCTTGCTATGCTCTATTGTTCTTGCTTCGAATTAGAATTAATCTTCTGTGCTATTGTATGTTGGTAGTGTTAACTTGAAAAAAAAAAAAAAAAACTGGCCGGGCGGTGGTGGCACATGCATTTAATCCCAGCACCCAGGAGGCAGAGCCACTTGGATCTCTGTGAGTTCTAGGAAAGGCGCAAAGCTACACAGAGAAACCCTGTCTCGAAAAACCAAAAAAAGAAAAAGAAAAATAAAAAGAAAAAAACCTGTAGGAGTTAAAAAGCTAAGACTTGTGTGTGTCTTGCTTTGTGTCTCAGAGTAGACTTTGAGCCTGAACTTTTGAATAGTGTTGGGTACTAGTGTTGAATAGTGTTGTTAAGACTTTGGGGACTCTTGGGGAAAGAGTAATTGAATTTTACTTCATGAGATGGACATGAGCCGTTAAAAGCCACGGAGAAAATGGTGATTTCAGGTGATGTGTCAGGTGATGTATCAAGTTTGACAAGATGTGGACTTGCAATAGTTAATCTTGTCAACTTGGTTAGCTCGAGAAGTGCTTATGAAACTGGTAAAAGACACCTCTCAATATATTTGTCAAGGTACCTCCAAGAGTGTTAAACAAGTGGAGACAACTTCCCTGAATGAGGGTCACACCGTTCCCTAGGCTGGGAGCCTGGGTGGATCAAAAGTGTGGAAAGAAAAGGAACAAGCTAGCTAACACACAAGTATTTTCTGTGTTGTGAGGATGTGAGTTGTTCAGGTCCACTGCATCCTCCTTGTGAGGATGGACTGGAACCTTTGAAACTGTGAGCACAAACCGCCTGTCCTCTTTTGTTGTCTCCCTAGCTATCTGGTGACAGTAGTTAAAGGCCCAACACACTGTCCCATCTCTCTCAAGCCTTCTTTGTTTTTGCTCTTGTCTCCAGCTAGATCATTTTTAAAAACAAGCAAAAAGAAAAGACAAACAAAAAACCAAACAACAACAACAAAAAACACCCCCAAAACCTCATCAGTTCCTAGAGAGTTTTACACAATGTGTTTTGATCGCATTCATCCCTCTTCCCAAATTCTTTCCAGATCCACCCCTTCGCTACCCACCTAAATGTGTGTCCTTAAAATTTCAGATCAGTTTGCGCTGCTCAAATATTCTTGGGTGTATGATCTTCCGTTGGAGTGTAATTGACTTACCACACTTAGAGAAAATGATCTCACTCTCTCCCAGCATCCAACAGTGGCCAGTAGCTCCTCGGCTGGGGTAGGGTTTTGTGCTCAAGTTCCATATCCATGGGATTTGGTCTGGCTTGAGCATACACGGGTTTTGTGCATGCTGTTGCTACTGCTGCGAGAGTTCATGTGTGCAGCTTCACTATCATTTCCCAGAAGAAACTGCTTCTTGTAGTCATCCACCATCTCCTGCTCTCTCATTCTTTCTGACTCCCCTTCAACAACGATCCCTGAGCCTTTGGAAGAGAGAGTGTGGTATATATGTTACCTGCAGGGCTGAGCATTTTGTAGTCTCTTATTATCTGCACATTGGCCAGTTGTGGGTCTCCGTGTTAATCACCATCTACTGCAAATAGAAGCTTATCAGTTGTTGGTTGAGAGATGCGTTGAACTATAAAGTATAATAAGTCATTAAGAGTCATTTTAATACTATGTTCAGGTAGCAACCCAATAGTAGTAGGTTCTTGCCTAGGGCCTATGGTCTGTCTAGCCATAGGTTCTTGGCCCAGTGGGTGCCAGATATGGGTCTCATCTTGTGGATCAGGTCTTAAGCCCAATCAGAAAGTGATTGGTTAATCCCACATGTCTTAGTTAATGTTTCTATTGCTGTGAAGAGACATCATGACCTTGGCAACTTTTATGAAGGAAAATGTTTAATTGGGAGTGGCTTATAGTTTCAGAGGTTTAGTCCATTATCTCATGGGGGAAGCATAGTGATATGTAGGCAAACACATTGCTGGAGAAGGTGCTGAGAATTCTACATCTTGATCCCAAAGCAGCAAGAAGTGAAGTAAGACACATTTCTTCCAACAATGCCACACCTACTCCAACAAGGCCACACCTCTTTCTGTGCTTGAGCCTATGGGGCTATTTCTACTCAAACCACCGTACCATGTCTGCGCCACTATTGCCCTAGGGGACACGTCTTGCCAGGCCAGTCGTTACTGTAGCTGGCAGGGTTCACAACTGGGTATTGATTGATGACATTGATTGATTGGTGATAACCATATGATTGATAGTTACTTTTTAGGGATGTCATTCTTAAACAGATGTGGAAATGTGACTCCTTTCTAGAAATCACAGTTTCTTTCCATTGTTACCTGGTTAAGTTTAAGGTGTTAACAGAATCTTCAAGCCCCACAGAGGTCTGCTCTTCCTCTACTTGCTGTGGTTTGTGTGTAATTTTTCTCCAGATATTTATGCATTGGGAACTTGGTCCCTAGAATTGCGCTGCTGAGGGGTCCTGAGACTTTTAGGGTGGGCAGTAATCTACTCATGTGATATCCAGCCCATCAGGACCCCAGCATTTATCCTTTATGGAGAGATTACTAAATTACCTCCCACTAGGTATCCCCTTTTAAAAGTTCTATCACCTTTTAATTCTGTCACATGGAGAAGTAACTATCAACATAACTTTGGAGGATGGTACACCATATTGTAACCACAGAAGCTCCTCTGTGTGGTTCCTTCTGTTGCCAAAAGGGCTATTCTTTGAGTAGCACAGTCTAGCTTATCTACCCTTGGTAGGGATTTCTCCCTAAGGAAAGTGTGGGAATTTTTGATCATTTTGCTGCAAAGACGTGTGTGTGTGTGTGTGTGTGTGTGTGTGTGTGTGTGTGTGTGTGTATTTGTGAATACTTATCTCTCCTTGGCTTTGTGTGCACAGGAAGGACATTTGTTGATGTCATCGAGTGATATAACATCTTTTTTCTTTTTTAAAAATTATTTATTTTTAAAATTCCTTTTTCATTTTACATACAAACCCCAATTCCCCCTCTGTTCTCTTCTCCTGCTCCCTCCAACCTTCCCCCATCCCTCCCCATCCACTCCTCAGAGGAGGTAAGACCTCCTTTGGATAGTCAACAAAGTCTGGCATACCAAGTTGAGGCAGGGCCTAGCCCTTCCCCCGCATTAAGGCTGAGTAAGGTATCCGATGTGAAGTGGGCTCCAAAAAGTCAATTCATGCACCTGAAATAAGTCTTGGTCCCACTGCCAGGGGCCCCACAAACAAATCAAGCCATATACCTTTCATCCACATTTGGAGGGCCTAATTCAGTCCTATGCAGATTCCCCAGCTGTCAGTCCATGAGTTCCCACTAGCTTGGGTCAGCTGTCTCTGTGGTTTTCCCCATCATGATCTTGACTCCTCCCCTTGTTCATATGATCCCTCCTCCCTCTCTTCAACTGATCTCCAGGAGCTCAGCCCAGTGCTTGGCTGTGGATCACTGAATCTGCTTCCACCAGTTACTGGATGAAGGTTCTATGATGACAATTAGGGTGGTCAGTAATCTGATTACAGGGGAAGGCCAGTTCAGGCACCCTGATATAACATCTTTGATATTACCAAATAGTCTAGTTATATTCTACCTCCAATGAAGAGGGACCATTTGCAGAAGGAAGAAGCCTTGCTTCAAGCTAGACCAGGAGGCTAGCCAACATTTTAAAAGGTAGCCTCTGTTTGTACAGGTCAGCAGGACTCCTCAGACTGCAAACTATCTGGAGATCATTTTAAACTGCAGATTTTGATTGAGTAGATGTGGGAGAGGCCTGAGACCTATTTGTCTAATAAGCTCCTGTTGAAGATGTTGCGACCTGTTCCTGAACCAAACTTTGAAAGCAGATTGTGGATACTCAAGGAGGAATCTGACCAAGTCTGAGTTCCCAATTCATAGTGTTAGTTACTTGGGAAACAGTCGTTCATGGGTAAATTTGTCATTGGATACAATAAGTAATTCATTCATCCCAATTATATGCTGACAGAAGCCACTGACTGAGATGATCACTGTGGTTTACATTAATTTTAACAATCACAATGTGAAGGACTTGTCATCATTGTTCCAACATGACAGAAGAGAAAACCAACATCAGAGAGACAGAGCAGTTACTTTAGGAATGATGCCAGCATGTGTGCCCATTAGCCTGGGGCCTGAACATCTGTGTCGTTCAGACTCTATGGAAGGGGGACTGGTTAAGTCCCTGGGTTCCTTGTCAAATTGTAGAGCAGCTTTGGACACACTGTTGGGTGCTTGATAATTTCGCTTCTTTCATTGATAAGATGGCTGTATCTTTATATCAATGCTACAGTTCTTTTAGGTAAAAGATGAACACTTTCTCAAAAGCACAGACTCCACCTGATCTGGAGAGGAAGACCCCACAACTGAGTGCATGGGGAAATAGCACATTAGGAAAACCCTTAAAATATATGCAGCATTACCAGAGAGAATAAAGGGTGTCTCACGTGACACACTTCTCTATTCTCTGTCTGTCTGTCTGTCTCCCCTCTACACACAAAGCAGAATTGCTGAAGCTTTGTTGATTGTGGATGGCTAAGTATCCCTGTCACGGTGACTCCTCTTTCTTGGGCTCCATTGAATGCTGCTCCAAACATCTGTCTCAATCTCTTGCAAGATTCTGCTCATCTCCAATCCCTGTGGCTGGACTACTAAGACATTTGTGGAACAGTCTGGCTTGAGAAAAAGGAGACTTTTCTCTAGTATTCTATTTCTCTCCTAAAATGAAGGTACAGGCATCCCTTGCATTCAGTTTGTGACAATGGGGAATGAAGTTGTCATCTCTGAGTTTGCCACTAGGCTGTGCTATTGGTCTATACTCTGGTCCCTTGTCACCTCCATCTGCACTGTGGAAATGTATTATTCAAAAGGGTGGTAGCTACCAATAGTTAGACTTGCTGTATGTAATGCTGCAGAACGATGGTCAGTAGGGAACAGGGTGGAGGAGAACATTAGCCGCACCCCTACTTGCCTGTACTTGTTTTGCATGCATCCCTTCAGGATGGAGCTCCACCTTGGCAAGACTTTGAGGGACACACAGATTCATTGTGAAAAACCACAGTTTGCTTCCAACTGTTTCAAAAGGATGCATCTTTCTGGCTCTGTATGCTTTATCAGTAACCAGTGTAAACTGATTCCTTTAGGGAGACCTACACCTATCTCCAGGTTCAGCTAGCTGGCAACATTGAATTACCTAAGAGTCTCCCTGGGGGATGTGCAGGGAGTTTGAGGTGTGGGGGCAGCAGTGGGAAGCAGAACTGATGCTGTCTGGCTGGGCTTGATAGAATATGAAAAAAGCCTCCAAGGTTGCTCTCAGCTTCCTTCTTGCCCAAGACAGAGCCTTACTCTTGCTCTAAGACCACCTCTAGGCGGCAGCAAGCGTAAGAGAAAGCATGGCGGAGTAATCGTGACCAGGGAAGGGATTCTAGTTGGTACTGTTTAAGTCTAGAACCTTCAGGGTAACTGTGTGACTTTATACATGGCTTGTTTCCTTACCAAAAGTCTCCATTCTCTTCTGTGATAGAGATGCTAATAGCTACTTTGTTACAGTGTCTGAGGGATCTTCATATAATGTGGTATGTGCATCAAGTGAGAGCATTGAGAGGGCTAGGAGAACATTGTTTGTTTGTAGTCTTAGGCAGATCTTATAACATCACCGGACCAGAAACTAGCTTGTTAAAAAACAAGACTGGAGAGTTGGGGCTTTGCCTCATCATGAGGGTCTGACTTTGATTCTCAGAACCTATATAACAAGAGGAGCTGAGTGTGGTGGCATGTTCTTGTAATACCAGCTTTGGAGAGTTGGAGATAGGCAGGTACCTGGGGCTTGATGACTAGCTAAGCTAGCCTAGCCTAGTCAGTCCCAGGCCATTCAGAGACCCTGTCTTAAAAAACAAGGTGCATAGCTTGAGGAACAGCACTCAAGGCTGAACTTTGTTCTCCGTATACAGTCACATATATGTACATATATGTACACACACACACACACACACACACACATGAAAAATCCAACTAAGGCTGAAGCAGATGATGATTGTCTGGGTCTATTTGGACTGCTATATTCAAATATCTGGGTAACTGGCAGATGATAGAAACTTATCCCTCACTGCTCTGGAGTCTGAAAGCCTGATGTCAAGTCACAGCATGTTCCATGAATAGAGAGGCTCACCCTAGTGCTGTGGATTGTAGATATTTCTTCTGACTGCATCACTGACTGGTGTAGGGAAGAACAACTTTCTACACCACTCTTTTAAGGTCGCTCATCCCTTTTAGGAGGGCTATGCCCCTTTGACTGGGTCACCTCCTGAAATCTCCACCTTTGTTCCTGTGATATGGGCAATTAGGTCTCAACATGAAGGTTTGGGAGGTGTAAAATGCCCAGATCATAGCTGGGCTCAAGGTCTTTCCCCTTCTGCACTTTGAACACTCCGGTGCTCTTCACTTCTCAGGCTTGACCTGGAAAATAATCAGATAAACTGAAGACGTTGGAGGTAAATACATGAATAGGCAATTAGAATGACCTAGATTATTTGTGCAGCACAATTTGCCCTTTACTAGGGGACAAGAATGCCTATGATATCTTCCTGCCTCAGTCTGCTGCTGAGTTATGCTGTAGACCACAGATAGTCTTCTACGAACCCCCAGCCAATTCCAAGTCTTTTCAGCTCTACATTTGCTCATTGCTTCTCAATGGGCAAACATTGTATTGTTCATATATTTATTTTTGAGCTATTTTTCTCTGTTCTTATTGCTGTTGGGGTGTCTTACAGATAACTGTTCATGTTTGCCTGTCCATAAAGCAGGTAGCTGCTGTGGAACTGTCCATGGTGCTTGCCACAGGCACTGATTCCTGAGGAGATTTTCAGAATAATGCATGAGTAAAGAGAGTAGACAGGACAGGTAAGGGAGAAATGAAAGAATGAATGAGACATCTGTAATCATGAAGTTTCAAGCCCTGTGGCATCATTGTGCATGGGGACAGACCATAGAATTGTGTCACGCATTGGACTGCCTCCTCCACCAAGGCAGACCAAAATAATCCTTTTTATACTGTCCAAGCAATTGATGTCAAGGTCATGCATTTGTGATCTCACAGTCTTTTTTTTTTTTTTATATTGTGTGTGTTCAAGTATAGACTTCATGTTCTCTTTTATTTTCCTTGAAGGTGAAACTTGTGCTTTTTTTCATCTATAAAGATGTTTTTAAAATCCCATCTTGAGGCTTTAAAGATTTTTCTCCCAGCAGCTAGATACAGATATATAAAACCCACCCACCTTACAAATGAAAATGATTGATACACATCAAAAAAAGTTATCTGCATTGGATAATAAAACTCAGCTCAAGTCTCTCTTTAAAAACCTCACTCCATGAATTTAACTGAAAAGGCAGGTTTCTTAGAAACTCAGCAGTAAGGAATTTAAATGGTTGGAAAGTTGGTAGTGAGAAGGGGAAAACACATTTTAAAATATGCATTTAGTTAGTTTTATGTGCATGTGTGCGTTCCTGCTGTATGTCTGTGCATCATGTGCATGCAGAAGCCTACAGGAGTCAGAAGTGTCAGATCTCTTGGAGCTGGAGGTACAGAAGGTTGTAAGCCACTATGTGGGCAAACCCATGTCCTCTTCAAGTTCAGTAAGTGCTCTTAACCACTGAACTGTCTTTCCATCCCCCAAATCAAATTTTTGTTAATGGTCTAGGCACTTTATATAGAGTACATCCTTTAATCCTCCCATACTGCAAAGCAATTAACATTAGTCTTAATAGAGTGTGTGTAGTATGTTAAGCAAAGTGGTAAACCTCACACATGTGCATTAATGATATTGGTCCCAGCTAGGTTTCTACTCATGCAGACCTGTAGGATTGCAGCTTCAGGCAACATTTGTATGCACCCTGTGGTTGCAGGATTACTCCTTGCACAAGGCTACACCCTAGAATGTCTTGATCAAAGGACATGAGTTTGAATCTTAGCTTTTGCACTTATTAGCTCTGAGTCTTTGGACAAATAAATGTCTTGGTTTCCTTGCCTGAAAAATGGGCATTCTAATGTTGCCTCCTTCGTTGGATTACTTTGAAGATGAAGTGACATCATTAGTATTAATCCTTAGAAGCACACCTGAGTATAAGAGATGCTCAGTAAAGCGTAACCCAGTTGCTTGGTGGTAAGGAGATTTGAAGTGTTGAAGTATTGTGGCTTCCCACCTTGCTTGGTGACAAGGTTCTTGTAGCCTTGTTCTAGTCTTAAAGTCACCTTGCTGTGAGTTTAAAGAGCACTTCCTTTTTCAAGTCACTTTGTTTCAGCCTTCCAGAAGCAGCTTAATAAATATTCAAATTTATGATCTGAACAGACCTCCTAGAGTGATGCCGTGTGAAAATGCCATGCTGAGACCCTGGATCTGTTCTGAACAAGAGAGCAGTTTCCCTTTCCTAAGGGGACTGAAGGGGCTGCACATCTTTGATGAATTATTTCCCCAGCTCCAAATGAAAGTGACCAGTGGGTGAAAGCCTGGTCCTTACCAAATAGGGTAGGGGCAGGCAGAAGCTGACACTTTGGGGAGGGGGGGGGACAAGGACCACAACTCAATCCTGGGAAAAGAGAATTGGAATTCTTGAGTCCCTAGAAGGAATGGATGGGGGAGATACCAAAGCAAAGAAACCTTGAGATGAGAAATGACAGGAATGGGCTGGCCGAACCTCCATCTATCATGTTGCAGGCTACAGCTGACATGTCTATGGAACAATCTCGGCATGTAGAAAGAATGCGTGGTCCCACAAAATCTGGCCTTCTAACAGACTGCCTAGTGTTTGACAGGGAGGGTTTTGAGCTACTGCCATGATAGAAAATAAGAGATCATGTCCCATGTTTCATATAGCACATACCCCAGTATCTCACTTAGTAGCATGGGGCTTAGGAGTTCAGCAAGAGTTGAAGTCTTTCTCCACCACTGCTGTGACCTTAGACAAGTTAGCTTCCTTCTGATCACATGGAGATGCTACACTCAACCAATATGTTGTGAAGGTTAGATGCATTAGAGTTCAGCACAACATCTGACATGAAGTAAGTGGTCAACAAATAGTATTTGTATCACTGTGCAGTCTTCTTCATTCCTTATCTTAGAATAGGCTCATCATAGTTCTTGGCTTATGAGGTGAAATGGACTTAATTTGATTTTAAAACAGTAATATGACTGTCTTAGTCACTGTTCTATTGCTGTGAAGAGGATGCCATGACCAAAGAAACTCTTACAACATAAAGCATTTAACTAGGGACTTGCTTACTGTTTCATCATGGTGGGGAAGTGCATGGTACCAAAGCAACAGCTGAGAGCCACATCCTGTACACACACACACACACACACACACACACACACACACACACAGAGAGAGAGAGAGAGAGAGAGACAGAGAGACAGAGAGACAGAGAGACAGAGACAGACAGAGACAGAGACAGAGACAGAGACAGAGAGAAACAGATAGACAGAGACAGACAGACAGACACAGAAAGAGACAGATGGGCCTGGCATGGGCTTTTGAAACCTCAAAGCCTCCCTCCACTGGCTTCAACAAGGCCACACCTACTCCAATAAGACCACATATCCTAATCATTGTAATCCTTTTAAACAATTCCACTCCCTCATGACCAAGCCTTTAAATACATAAACCTATAGGGGCCATTCTTATTCAAACCATCACAATAACATTTCTTGAATTGGAATGATAGTGAATAGCCTGCATGCACAGTTCTCAGTATTGTGGGTGTGCATTGCACATATGCAGGCTCAGGATTTCAGTCTCTGCCCTGACTAAGACACTGCCATGGAGTACTGTAATACTCAGATTTTTCCCTTACTGGTTTCTCTTATTCTTAACTGTTGATTTAGGTGCAACCACTTCAGCAACTGTCTTTACATTTCCTGTTGCCTTGAAATGTGTTCTGTAGGATTTTTCCATGTTACAGGTATTCTGGCTAATCATCATGGAGAAAAGGGAGAAGTGAAATCACATGAACTCTGAACTCTGTAAAGTGATGCCAGCCATTTTCTTAGATTGGCATTCCTGCTTCTGTTTCTGGGATGTTCAGAAGCCCTGCTAATTTTCTGCCTCCTTCCTGTCCTCGATCACCTCTTTACTTAACTGCCTTGCTTTCTGTGGACATAGAAGAGCATTGGCAAGCAGGCTTAGGGCTTTGTTGTGTGCGTCACCTCAGGGGAGCGTCAATGATGGTCAGAGAGGCAAAGGAGGCAGGGAGAGAAACAGAAGCCACGGGTGCATCCTTGAGGGACTTCTGCATCAAAAGGAAACACATGTGGCTACTTGTAGCATGTTCCTAGTGTACCACCCTGGAACCATCTCTCATGGAGAATGAGGGCACACACACCTGGGGGCTTCTTGTTTCCTGCCACATTAGTCCATTGTTCCTGGAGAGCTGGCTGTTCTGCATTTTTAGCTGTTGTAGGGGTAGAGAGAGGAGCTAACTCTTGCACCATACATACATCACAGTTCCACTTCAGTCTAGGAGTGGCCGGGGAGCCAGAGCCTCAGCCTGCTCAGGTTGCTTTTCACCAATGGGATGGCTTGGTCTTTGTTTGCACAAGGCATAGGGAAGCCTCTTGAGGGCAGCAGTTAGAATAGAGGTGGTGGTCAGTGCTCTTGTTTGGGGTCAAATTGGGTCTTTGGAGAGGTGGGTGGAGCTGGAAGTTCCTTCTCACCAGTAACTCAACAACCTGAGCTAGTTCCATAATACACTGCCTTCCTACCAACATATTTTTCAAAACTTGCTGAACAGGGAAATAGAGTGATGGGTGAAACATTTACATTCTTATCTCTTGCCCTAGAATCAGATACATGTCTCTGTGCACATCATATTTTGCTAGTTTGGCCTTAACCCAACTTCCTGAGAGGCTGATAAATGCAGAGGACACCAGGAGTTTTATTTGCTTTTTATCGCCATAGCATCCTTCCTCCCCATTCCCTTCTGATCCTTCAGGGTTGGCTTCAGATCTCTTGCTGGTGTCTCAGTTGTTGTCTTTTATGAAATACCCTTGTGTTACTCTTCCTTTGTCTGTCCCCAGATCATGAGGACATTAATTGATCCATGCCCCTTCCTACTAGATGCTACTAGAAATGGGACTCATTTAGTGAGAGACTTGGTTAGAGGATCCCCATTGGCCTGGTTAAAATGATGCTAAGTCTGGTGATGGGATGGCCAAACACCCTAATTGTCACGCTAGAAACCCCATGCAATGACTGAGGGATCTGGATGCAGAAATCCATGGCTAGGCTCTGGGTGGAGCTCCGGGAGTCCAATTAGCGAGAAAGAGGAGGGTTTATATGAGCGAGAATTGGTGAGACCAAGGTTGGATAAAGCACAGGGACAAATAGCCAAACGAATGGAAATACATGAACTATGAACCAATGGCTGAGGGGCCCCCAACTGGATCAGGCCCTCTGAATGGGTGAGACAATTGATTGGCTTGATCTGTTTGGGAGACATCCAGGCAGTGGGACTGGGTCCTGTGCTCATTGCATGAATTGGCTTTTGCAGGGTTGCTTGGCTCGGCCTGGGAGGAGGGGACTGGACCTGCCTGGACTGAGTCTACCAGGTTGATCTCAGTCCTCGGGGGAGGCTTTGCCCTGGAGGAGGTGGGAATGGGGGGTGGGCTGGAGGGAAGGGCAGGGGGCAGGAGGGGGGAATCCGTGGCTAATATGTAGAACTGAATTGTATTGTAAAATAAAATAAAAAAAATATAGGAAACCCCAATAAAATATACAAGAAAAATGAAAAAAAAAAAAAGATGCTAAGTTAACAAACTGCTTTGCAATGCCAGAATTACACAGTGGCATTGAGGGCCCTCCTCCCACCTTTGACCTCCATGGAATCTTACTGCTCCTGAGAGGTTCCAGGCTAACACCTACACCGTGATGATGTGTAGACATTTTCTGATGCTGTTACTGCATCTTTCTCTTATTAAAATATATTGGATGTGTTTCATTTAGTTTCCAAGGATCTTTTGTTAAGTTCTCTTTAAGGCCACAGATGCCCTCAATTCCTGTCATTATCTTGAAGACCTACTTATCTTTGGAGGGCACAGGTGCCTCCCTGTTGTGGAGTGAGATCATTTGGAATGGAAATATACCCATTAGATCTCTCTCTGACTTTATGGTCTCCTCTTCCTCTTGTCTGGCTTTCCAGGGTCACTACAGCCTAGACTCTGGGAGCTGCCTAAACATGATGCCATGAAGGTAACTCTAATCTTAATTCTTCAGCTGAAAGTAGTCTGAGGGGACCAGTGAGGGACTTAATTTCTTTCTTTATTGGAGATGGAAGGAACTCATGATAGTGTGTCTTAGTGTGGAGCGTATTTCCTTTACTGTGCTGGCACCAATCGCTGCTTTCTATTTTGAGATTCAAAGATTATGAGAAGATAAATGATGGAAGTCTCCTTCCTCATTTGGTCTGTGAACCTCATACTTTGTCTTCCTTTCTGTCATTCATGTGGCTTCTGAGGAATGACCATTATATTCAGGTGCTTTTCTACCCTGACATCACATTCAGCATCTTTAACAATTCCCCAGGCCTTGAAAAGTCCTTGCAAACATCTTTTTACTAACACCACTGTATTTTAGTATCCAGATATACCACAAAGTCAATTGAATCAGCTCACTCTTGTGTGCCAGCCTATGTCTCTTCCACACTGTGAATAGACATATGAAAGCAAGCCTCTAAACCTTTATGTATGTGTTGAAAATTTTTCTTATGTTGCTTTCCATAGTGAACTCACACATACAATCTTAGTGTAGGGTTATGGTGGGCATGGCTTCATGTGGTTTCCTGTCCTTTCTCCCATGGACAGTTAGGGGATGGAACCTCATTTTACAGGTGGGTAATTTAGTGTGGAGCATTTGGTTACCCCTTGCCCGCACATCAATGACAGATATTCCCTTCCTGCAAATTCTTTTCTGCTAAAGGGAGTCTTTCTTACTCATGCCAGATGACGTCATCTCTAGGCCCAGCTGTCCACAGAAACTCAAAGCTGTGAGCTTTGGAAGTCACGATTTCCTAGTCCTTCTTTGAGCTTCTAAAGCAACAACAAAACATTACACACCTTGTTCTTTCTGTCCACAAGTTCTAAAGGCTTAGAGAGTTCAGATGGCTTTAGAATTCTGCTTTGGGTGAGGTCTGATGCACACAGGATAAGCACCGAATTATATTGGTTGGATGGTTTCCTTCTTTAAAGCATTTTTATATCTGAAAATGCATCTGATCTCCGCTTCACCCCTGTGAGGTCTAAGAGTCAGGTTGATGCTCCTGGGGATAATTAAATGGTCTCATAGAGAGTCAAGGTCACAGATTGATTTCAGGGTAGATCTAGGTCTTGACCGACCCCCAGCTTTCCAAGCCAAGGTCTAGCTGATTCCATTAGGTGGCACCCCTCTTTAGAAAACAGGAAGAATCACCAGAGTATTGGAGATAATTATTGCTAACATGACTTTGGAGCTCTGGAGTGGGAATGGGGCTGGGAGTGGGTGTTGGGGGGAGGGTGGGAGTGGTCTGTGGAAAGTTTCATCTTCTGTGAGTCTTAGATTCCTTTTCTGTAGGAGAGGAGTCAGTCATTGACCTCCTCCCAGTGTTACTGTGTGATAGTGAGTCTTAGAATACTTACATGGGAGTTCCTATCACAGGGCATGTTGTACAGCAAACAGTCAACTATGCGAATAATGTTGTTGAATGAGAGATTTGTTAATGCAAGTGGAAAGCCTGAATTGAAGCCCTCAGGACTGTGGACTGCACAGATAGAACAAACCTCCAGCCTGACAACCTAGACCCAGCAAGAGAAAGGATTCCCCTTTAATCACGGGGGGCAGAACCGTGATTAAAGCCAAGTGTCTATCTTCCTGCCCAAACGTTACTGTACCATTTCACTAAGGTTCCTGGTGGATCTGGTGGATGAAGAGCACGCTCGTGTGTGTGTGTGTGTGTGTGTGTGTGTGTGTGTGTGTGTGTGTGTGTGTGTGTGTGCAGGGCAGGCAGAAGCCCACCTGCCCCGTGATTTCTTCTTCTTACCACAGTTGAAGGTTTAGGTAAAGGTGACACAGTGAGTGATTTGTATATCTCGGTCCAAACTTTATCCTGACGTACTCTATATATGGTGAACAAAATGAGTAAACAGCCCCCTTTTCCATTCTCATTCTCTCAGTCTCTCAGGTGGGAGGGCTGTCATTACAGAAAGGAGAAAATTAAGGAAAAATTTGGACAGGTTTTTACTGAAAACAGTTTTAGGTTCCCTAACTCTGAGGTTTCTCATGGACTGTGGTTGGACATGTGTATACCTGTCATTTTGTGGGTGTAACAAACAGTGACAAGTATGGTTGGGTAAGACAAGAAACATTATTTTTTTTTGTGGTCTCAGGGTTGACTCTATGGTATTCTGTTCTGAGCCAGCATGGCTTGAATGGCCTAGAATGTCATCCTTCACCTGACCAGTACCTCCATTGTGACAGTGATGGTGAAGATTCTTTGTGACAGCAGAGACCCTTTCTATTCCCAGGCTTGTTCACATGATGCAGAAGATTTCGTGGGAGGAGAGAAGAACAGGACTCAGTGTACCTGGACTTTTCAAGTCTCAGCGTGTCACAAATGTGACATAGGAAGACACAGCCTGTCAGTGAAGGCCACATGGCAATACCCAAATTTGGGATGCAAGAGGCAAAAATAAATAGACTCCAGGGCTAATCTACTTTCTACTCAGCCTGGATAGAGAGGGCAATACAGTTGGAAGGATGTGAAAAATGGTGCAAGAAGGCAGTTACTGACCTGGGCAGCTCTTGAGGGCACAGACTTGGGCTATCTGTTTGCTCTTTTAGCAGAGAGTGAAATCTTGCCTTGGTCTCTGTTCCCAGCTGGACACTGGAGGAAACCACCAATGGCCATGTCCTTTAGGAGCTCACAGGGACATGGAAAGCCTAACTTGGGCTAAGGAGGGTCACCTTGGGAACTTCCAATAGACCCTTGGAAGCTGTTGGGACAGCAGAAATGGGATGAAAGCATTGTGCTGCATGGATCAGCAGTGGCTGGCAGGCTGACTCACTGGGAGTGAAAAAAGTCCAATAATAGCCCATGCTTGACACAAACATCTCTGACTGATGTGGGGGCAAATGCTGCAATATTGAAATGCTTCAGCTGGAAGGGATATCAGATTCCCTCATCTGGCCATCTTATTCTATAGTATCATGACTCCCATGCTATTGTGCATTTTCCAAGCATGCTTATTAGTCAGGAGAGATTAGCAAGTCAAACCCCCAGTCTCAATGGTTTCATGTACTAAGTGTTTATTTCTTACTCATACCAACTCTTTTGCAGATGTTCTTTGAAAGCAGGTAACTTTTAATGGTGTTGTTCAGGAATTCAGGTTCCTTCTGTATTGTAGCTCTACCTTCCTTCTGGGACCATCATCTATCTCACAGTGAAAGAACATTTCGGAATCAAATGGAACAAGAAACCATAGATACAAGTTTTTGATACCATAACAAAATACCTGAAATAATATAGTCAAAAAGAGGAAAGGCTCATTTTCTAGTCTCTGAGGTTTCTTTCCATTGGCAGATGGCTCCACTGCCTGTGGGTGCATACTAAGACAAGGCAACATGGTGGAAGCATGTGATGGAGGAGGCTGCTCACTTCATGGCAGTCAGGAAGCAAAAGAAGAGGGAAAGAGGAGGGTGAATTGCTCTTTAGGATCATGCACCTCAATAATGTAACTTCTTATTAGGTCCAACTTCCTAAGGGTCTACTACCTGTCAGGAGTGCTATCAGCAGGTCACCAAGCCTTCAACACATTGATCTTTTGAGGGGGACTCAATATGCAATCTTTTAGCATCATAGGTGACATCTTTGGGTCAGGCCTAGCCCTAGCTTCATCTGCGTGTATACCCACAGACTAGAACTCAGCCATGTAGCTACCCATGTTGCAAGGGACTCAGGACAGGTGGTACTTGTGCCCATGAATACAGTGACATGGGTTTGGGAACATGGGTTGTGATTATTTGAACACCTCTGTGATGGTTTATCTTAGGTGTCATCTTGGCTGGATTTAGGAGTACTGGATAATTGGTGGAGAAGATTTCTGGGTATATCCACAAGGTGTGGGGAGATATACCTTGAAGTGAATGGGCATCATCCAATCCATCGTCTTCATCATCATCATCATCATCATCATCATCATCATCATCATCATCTCTGTCTCTCTGTCTCTGTCTCTGTCTCTCTTTCTCTCCTCTCTGTATCTGTCTCTCTTTCTTAAATCCTCTTTTCCTCTCAGGTTCAACTTCAGTCTTCAGAAACAGCAAGCTTAGGACTCCAGAACTTCCACAGTGGCTCCCTGGCTTCTCAGATCTTTGATCTCAGACTGAGAGTTATATTTTAGTCTCGTCTGGTCACGAGGCTTTGGATTTGGACTAAGCTATGCTACTAGCTTTCTACGGTCTTTAGCCCATAGATGGCCTGTGGATAGACTCCTAGTCTCTGTCTTGTGTGAGCCAATTTCCCTAAATGAATTTCCTCTCATCTAGTGGTCAGTCTCCATAGATGAAGACAAACAGCTCACACAGCAAGTTCCTTAAAGGGCTGAACATTTGCCCCGCAACTGCAGGACCCGGTCCAGTGTTTTGTTCAGGATGGTGCTAGACACATAGGGAGGGGAGGGCATTCAACTCTTGGGCTTTGTTCTGACTTTGGGTTCTGTCCTCCTTTATCAAACACGGGGACTATTCATAGCTTCCTGCCTTTGCCAGATACAGCTTTCCCTGGCCTTCAGTCACTGTGGCTTCTCCTGTTTCTGGTCTCCTGACTCTGGGAGATATCTCTAAGGGAAAGCAGGTCACCCAGAAAACCAGAACACATCCTGGATCTTCAGCTTCAATGGAGCTAGTACTAACTTGTCCAGAAACCTCCTCAGTAAGAAGAGCCTGCACTGTGCTCAGCCTTCCCTGAGTCCATCCATGTCCAGCCCATTTCTGTCAGGTGGGAATCTCACAGACTGTAAACAGGGATCAATCTGACCCATAAAATCGATGGGGCCTGATGCCCTGCAACCACCGGGCTGTGCCAGGGTGTGGCTTCTTTCTCTGACAGGCCCTGTCAGCCTCACACCCAGAGGGGCACTTCTAAGAATCAGACAAAAGCTTCCCCTCCTGCTGCCTGCTGCTGTTTCCCTGTGTGGAGAAAGAAGCCGGTTCAAAGGGCTGGCCTAGTTTTCAGTAGTGAGCTTCCCTGTGGGAGGAGGGAACATGCCTTGTGGATGGAGCACAGGGACCCATCACAAGTGTTGTGGAGACAGTGAGGCAATACATTTCTCATAAAGAACTTTGGATCCTTCTCTGCGAAAAGAAATCTGGAGTAGTAGAAAAAAATCAAATAGCACAGGGACACATAGTGCCTACTATTTGTGTGTGTGTGTGTGTGTGTCTGTATTTGTGTATATAAAACATCAAGTATTTGGGTAGTATGTGTGTGTGTGTATTTGTGTGTAGGATACACCAAGCATTTTTACTTTTGACCGTATTGGAGCAATGTCCTGCAGAACCTGCTATGATGGCATAGTAATGCTGTTTCCTAAATGGAGACTTGAAAGCTCAGAGAGTTTGTTTAACTCTGTTAAGGTCACACAGCCCTAAGTGGCTTAGTGTGAGGTTAGAACCCAAGACGTTTCTAATTCCCAAACCGGTATCTCCCCTGTGAGTTTATACTTTCCAGGTTCCCAATTTTCCTGTTGTGATTAAGACTCATGGCTCTTCTATCTTAGACTTGGTCATTTGAGGTACTTGTAGATATTGTATCTCGGTTAAGGCTATTATATTAGCTATTATATTCCAGGGTTGCTTTTTATTCATGAGAAAACAAACTCAAAAGTCTTAATCAACTTGTCCCAGGTTTGAGGGTCAGGAAGTGGTAGGAGTAGGAATGGAGTTGGCTTAGAACTTACTCTTTAATCACGGGGCTAGTGCTCTCTTTTTGTAAGGCGTGGGAGTGCTTTGAAAAAAAAGATAAATAATTGTCTTTACATTTTAACTGGTTGAAAGGAAAAACAACAACGGCATTCTGTAGCTTACAAAATTTATGCAGAATTAAAATGTTACTGCCCATGAATAAAGCACAAGTCACCTCTGTGTCTCCTCATTGACCGTGGGGGCTTTTGCACCCCAGTAGTGACAATGAGTCTTTCTAGCAAATCTCTGTGGCCTGAGAAACCTAAGACATCTTTTTTTCCTGGTCTTTTAGATAAAGCCTGCTGACCTCTGCACTGAAGTGGCCTGCTGGAGGAGGCAGGAGGCAGACGGTACTGGACAGGAGGCAGGTGTCCTTTGCTTGTGAGTCCTGGGAGAGTTGGCAGGCCTTGGAGAACACTGTCTTTCCCTTGTGGTGGTACATGGTAGCTTCCTAGGGTAGGGTCATTCCCTAGAGAGGCTGGACAGAGAGTCCAGGTAGTCTGGCTCTGGAAGCACCAGCAGGTGGACTGTGTAGAAGCAGGTGTCTGGGCAAATGTGCAGCGGGTCAAATAAGGATAGGCAGGGAGATGAAAAGGAAGATGGGGTTTGTTGGCAGGTGAAGCCCTTTGGGGTTGGTGGAATACCAGTCTGGAGTAAATGAGTCATGAGAGGGTGATACTAGGGGGTGGGGTGGTAGAGTTAGGGAGCAGATATCATATTTTGTTACTCAAAACTAATTCAGGTGCAGTGTGGAAAATTCCAGCCAGTGCTGGAAGATACTGCATTTGGCCATGCTGGCAGGTACCCTGAGTTCAGCACCCAGCTCTGAAGCAGCAGAAGTAGACTATGGATTCTTCAGGGCATGAGTATCTGTATGGCAGGTTATACTGTCAGGCAGTCTAATGGGCACATTGGCTGTGGGAATACTCCCTTCTTTCTTTGATGTGCAAGAATAATGGGCCACACACATTTTCCTCCTATTTAGGAACACTTAGGAAGGGGGAATCAATTTTTTTTGTAAGAGATTTATAAAGCCTGTTGTGGAAAGGAAATGGGGGCTTGTGCTTGAAGGAGAAGAAACTTCTGGGACAGACGTTGTGGAGGAGATACCTGCCAGACTCATTGTCCCTGACCTCTGCATATGGGAGCTGAGAATCTTATTATTCCTTGGAAGAACTTGATGAGAGTACAGGAAAGGACGAAGGAGGATGGGGCTCCCGAGTTTTGATGTGCCAGTGTTGTCCAATGTTTCACTGCCTAGGTTATGTGGATGCCATCTTCATTTGTGTTGACACGAGAGCCTTCACTCAACATTTCTTTATACCTTTCATTCCTTCTCTGGTCGGCCAAGGCCAGCCAGGGTTCTTACTTTCCCTCGATGCCCATTTCCCGGGATGTGGCACTTAGGTGATGATGTCTACAGCACGAGAGCAGGTAAATGACATGGGACATGCCCACACTGAATGAGGTGTAGGCTGGAGGAGGATGATGGGAACTTCTCAGAGAGAACTGAAGACTGTGGGGAGTAAACATTGTTCCTTTCCCCATCTGCTTACCTATCCCGTGACTATTTACTGGGTCTCTGCTGTTTAAGGCAATTGATGAGTAGGGAGTGGTGCTGATCATGAGCATAAATGGTTGGACATCGAGTGCTAAGGAGCCCTATGGAGGCACTTCGTCATGAGAACTGAGAGGAAGGATACATTTGCATCTAGGAGGGATTCCTTCTGAAGCACTGTTGTTAGAACTGAGTCTTGAATGAGGGGTTGGTTATAGACGTACGGAAGTGAGAGGAAGAGGGACTCAGTGTGGAGTCAAATGCACAGGAGAGACTTTAGACATGGAAGTGAAGGGAGAGTGTGTAAAGGGAGAGGACCACTGAAGAACATTGCAGTCGACTAGAATGGAACTGAATGATATACTGTGCTAGAGGGATCAGAAAGGTGGGGGTTATAGTATAGGCCCTTTAGCCACTGTGCCAAACAGTGTGGCTGTTTGGTCCTAAGACAAAAAAATAGATTTCTGTATCATCTGACAATCTGAGTACATTCACAAAGCTAACAGAATCAGCATATTGAGGCATCTACATGCCTGTGCTTATTGTAGTTATTTACAATAGCCAAACATTAGAAGAATAGCTTGGTCTACAGAGTGAGTTCCAGTACAACTGAGGCTACATAGAGAAACCCTGTCCTAAAAGACCAAAGGAAAAAAATTTAGAAGACCAGGGGTATAGCATACCTGCAATTCTAACACTTGGGAAGCTGAGACAGGAAGACTACAAATTTGAACCTGAGCTACACAGCGAGTTTTAGGACAGTAATCTAACCCCCTACATCCCCCAAAAGAAGGGAGGGAGGGAGGGTAAGAGAGAGGGAGGGAGAGAGGGAGGGAAGGAGGAGGGAAAGAAACAAATAACCTATTCCAACTCATTTAGCTATCAACCGCTGGGTAGATGAGGAAAGTGTGCATACACACACAGAAGAATACTACACAGCTAGGAAAACAGTGAAATTCTCTTCATTCTAATAACATGGACGAGACCAGAAAGACATTGTGTTAAGTGAAGTAAGTCACACACAGATAAACCAACAGCCTGTGATCTCATTCACCTGTGACTTCTGAAGCATCTTATGGAGGTTGAGAGTAGAACAGTGGTTGCCAGTGGCCAGGAAGAAAAGGCAGGAGGAGGGCATGGGGGAAGGTTAGCCTACCGATTCTGAGTTCAGTTAGGCAGGACAAATAAGTCCCATTATATTACTGCACAGGAGAGTGACTGTGGATCACAGCAACATAGTTGAGATTTCGAAAAGGCTAGAAAGAAGGATACTGAATATTTTCCTCTCAGAGAAGCAATGGCCTGCAGCAATGGACAATTTGCCCCTGTATTATTGTTATTACATAAAGCCTGCCTGTGTTGAAATACTACATGGTACTTCATTTATATATATAATTTTCATGTGTCAATTAAAATCTAACCACAGCTGTGTAGGTATGGTCTTCCCAGACACTGCTCTACAAACTGTCGAAGAGTCACATTTTCCATACAATATTGGCCCCAGTTTAGTAAGCTGGGCTACAGGAAGCAAAATGACAGCCTAAAAGGACAGGACAGAGGTAAGAAGTGGTGGCCTCTGGAGTCAAATGTGGGCAACCACTCTGGTCTGTCCTCTTATCATCGAGGAGAAGGGAATGGAGCCCGGTGGAGAAAGAGGCCAAAGGACTGTTATTTGGACGACTTGGATCAGTTCCCAGCTACGAAAAGCAGGAGCCACTGGGGGTTGAAGCTCAGTTGTGTCCTGATGGTTGGCAAAGTGGGGGTCTTTCAACAAACTAGTGCAACTGCCAGGGCTAGTGGGACACAGGAAAGACTGGGGGCTCACAGACCTTCCAGACCTGTACGTCACAGAGCAGCCTTCCTTCCCGTCATTCCCACACCGTTTGTCTCTTTTTGCTTATTATTATTGAAGACATTTGCATGAAAATAGGGTTTTCCCTGTCTTCCAGGGCTCAGCTTCCTGCTGCTATTTCCCACCTGAAGCTGTAATTCTCCATTTGTGGCTCAATAACCAGTTCCTGGGTGGCTAATTACAGGCCATATGCTCCTGGGGCTGGCATGCTGGAGAGGCAGACTGCCATGCTCCCACGTCTGCCGCTGTTCTCATTTCTTTTTGGACCTGGTGCTCCAAGCCTGTCCTCCAGTGGCTCCTGGTGGCTCCAGAAGACTGCTTTCTTTCTTAGCTCCTGTGCTCTTTTCAGGTGACCCCGGCTGAGCTTAACTGGGCATGCACTACTTAGCCTGCTGGCAGCTCTGAGTCAAACCAGCTGGCAAAAGTCAATGGAAGCTGATGATGTCGGCACTACGTATGTCCCAGGCAGGTGGGTGATGGAGTGTAGTGGAACACGCTTTGGCCTGGGATTCTCCAAGTTGAGCTACAATTCTGATTTAGGAAATGGTGACGAGATTTTGGAGATCTCTCTACCTGTCTCATTCTTCCCATTCTTATTCACGTGCAAGGACCTTGGTGATAGTCATAGTTTCCAGCTTGAGTCCTAGGTGTCTGTGAAGACAGTGGTGGATATTAAAACAGTTAGGAGCCCCTTCCAGAGGCAAAGTACTATAGAGCGCTGATTGCTGCCTTTGTCTTTGAGTCTCTGTGATCTAGGACAGACAGTGATCTTGGGACAGAGTGCACAAGCTATGCTCTTGCTGAAACACATGTTTACTAGAATCCCAGGTCTGACACAAAGATTCAAATAAGGCAGATTTGATCACTTGCCACCTTGAGAATCCAGAGACCCAAGAAGTGATAGAGGAGGACAAGGGTTTCTTCAGGGTGACTAAACTTGAAAGGAGCAAAGGAATCTTATATTCTTTAAAAACAACTTTTATTAAATTTGTTCTTTGAAAATTTCGTACCTGCACATACTGTGCTCTGATTGCTGTCACCCCGCCCTTTCTGATCCTCCCAACATCTTTCATACACCCCTCCTCCCTACAAATCCCTTTTCTCTATTCCTGTCTTTGTGTTTCATTTTTATGGTTTGCCAAGTCTAATCCGAGCCATCCTTGCGACAATACTCTGAGGTTAGCCTGGGAGCCAAGTGAGCTCCTCGATAGGTACACAGCTGAAGGAGGTGCGCTTTCCTCTTCTCTAGAATCTTTCCAGCCCATAGGGGAACTAGCATCCTAGGTGCTTCGTTGGCGGAAACAATTGCCCTGAGACAACACAGGGGAAAGGCAAAAGTGGAGGTCCAGAAGCATGGGTAGTCTCACAGTCTCCATCAAATGTCTGGATGAGCCTTATCTCTGGAGAAAGGATCATCTGCTCTTCCTGGAACTTGATATACAATCTGGAGGAGGAGGAAGAAGAGGAGGAGGGAGCATGAAGAGGAGGAGGAAGAGGGGGAAGGAAGGGGAAGGGGGTACATAGGTTAGAGGAATAGTACGGGAGAAATTGAGGTAGTAACTTGGTCTCTACCCAGAGACTTCTAGGTGCCTCCATGATGATTAAGGACAGGAAACTGTAAAATCATGGCTGACAGTCTGTTGATTATGATGTCCCTCGAAATCATGAAAATATCTTAGTTATTCTTACTTTGATGACATCAGCTTCGAGGAGAGAAGAGAGAAGGAAATTTACCCCAATCAACCCTATGTTTCCAGTTTTAGACAATCACCTCTTCAAGGATTGGCACATCTCCAGGAGTGTGACTGCCAAGCTAGTGAGTAGGGTGGGGCTGTCCATTCTCTTAGGTTTCTGTGGTTTCTGCTTACCTCAAAGACTGTAGTACAGTTTAGAGATTCCTGCAAATAGGAAGGAAAGTTAGAATCTGGGTGGCCAAAAAATGACAAAGGACCACAGTACCCACTAACTCAACTTTGGTTGTTGTTATCTAGATATTTTCTCCATAATCATGGGTGCTTTGATGAGAAGGAATGGCAAAGTAAATGGACACATGTGTGCGTGCATGTGTGTGTGTGTATGTGTGCGTGTGTGTGTGTGTGTGTGTGTGTGTGTCCAGAGGACAACCTTGAATGATGTTTCTGAGGTGTCATCCAGTTTTCATTTGTTTGTTTGAGACAGGGCCTCTTACTGACTTGGAATTCCTCAAGTGGCTTGGCTGGCCATCCAACAACCCCAGGGATCTGACTGTCATGCCTTTTGAGTGCCAAGATTCTAAGAGAATGGTGGATGCCACTGTCTTAGTTAGGGTTTCTGTTAATGTGAAGAAACACCATGACCATAGCAACTCTTATAAAGGAAAACATTTAATTGTGCCTGGTTTACAGTTCAGAGGTTTAGTCTATTATCATCATGGTGGGAAATATGGCAGCATGCAGGCAGGCATGGTACTAGAGAGGTAACTGAGAGTTCTACATCTCCATCCATAGGCAGCAGGAAGAGACAATGAGCCACACTGGGCTTGCCTTGAGCATATGAGACTTCAAATCCCACCCCCAGTGACACACTTCCTCCAACAAAGCCATACTTACTCCAACAAGGCCACACCTTCTAATAGTGCCACTCCCTATGGGCCAAGCATTCAAACTCAATGGGGACCATTCTTATTCAAAGCACAGCCACCAAACTATTTTCTTTTTAAATATGGGTTCTGGGGATCAACCCAAGTTTTCATGCTTTCAAGCCTAGCACTTTACTGACTAGACTATTTCTGTAGACCTTTCTGTGAGTTTTGATATCTAAAAAGCATTTATGTTTCGGTAGTCTATGTGAAAGAAATTACAACAGAATGGCTTCAGATCCAGGCAGGTCCATGTACTTATCTACAAGAACCCAAGCTAAACCACACAGACTCCTCTATGAATATACAAATGTGGGTGCTAGGGACCCCTACCTTCTCTGTAAGCTAGCTAATGATGCTCTCTCATGGTGACTGTATGGCCTCTTTCCTCTCTCTCTGAACCAGTTTGTTTTATGGGATTTCATGAGGCCCAATGAGATGATGGATGAGAATGTCTTTTACAACACTAGGCATGTGTGTACGCTCCCAGTGACAGTCAGCGACAATGCTAGCAATACCAGAATGTGTCGTGGTAATTTTCCGCACTGTGAGAGTGGGTGGCTGATGGCAGAGAGTGTCAGCCCTTCTCCTTCTCACTAATTTATAACCTGTATGCTCATTTTGTCTCTGCAGTTGACACATGTCATTTGCAGCTGTTCACTATCCTCTCAGTGGCCTCACTATATCTTAATTATTTTTTATGTTATGACTCTTGCTTTCTCAAACAGAACCCATGAAACTTGTATTTGTAGGCTTGCTTTCAGCTAGGATAAGGGCAGGAAAACCAAGTCTCTTCAGTCAAATGGACCTGTTAGTTGGAATTAGAAATGAGCAATGTCAGGCTAGGATCAGGAAGAAAATTCTTTTTTTTTAAAATAAAAATATACTTTATATTATCATTGTTATTATTTATTACTGTGTGTATATGATACATGTGTGTGCATGTGCCAAGCCACACCTGTAGAAGTCAGAGGACAGACAACTTTCAGGGGTCAGTTCTCTCCTTTCACATTTAGGTTGGGGATGGAACTCAGGTCATCTGACATGCCCAGCAAGCATCTTTGCCCACTGAGACGCTTCCCTGTCTCCAAGAAGAAGATTCTTATGCTGAATGTGATGGGGCCGCTTGGCTCTGATCTCTATAGCTGCTGTTCAGTGATGGCTGTGATGCTTCTGTCGGAGAACCCTCATTAGTCTGGACTTGATAGACTCAGCAAATTCCTTGCTCTTTTCAAATGTGTTCTGAACTGTCTAACCAATTTTTAATATGCTCCCCTCAGGTATAGATTAGGCGGATGAATTAAGTTGTTTGCAGTTAAGATTCCTTCCTGGTTCAGGGAGCGAAACTGGAATGGTTTCTAAATGTCATCTTTGCTTTGAAGTAGCTTAGTTGAAATAGATAGGCATCAGGAGGGAAAATTCATCCATTATATCTGGAAAGAAGATACCATCTCTCAGGTTTGCCGATTCTCACAACTTCTTCCTTGTCTGCTGATACTTAAGACAATGACCTCTGCCAATGGACACTGCAGAGTTTTAGGAAACTACAAAGGAGAATCTTTTCAAAAACAAAACCAGGGGAGATAGCTCAGCAGTTAAGAGCACCTGTTGCTCTTGTAGAGGACCTGGGTTCAATTCTCAGCCCCTACATGATGGCATACAACCATCTGTAACTCCAATTTCAGGGGATCCAGTGCCCTCTTCTGGCCCCCACAGGCATCAGGCACACATGGAATATACTTACTTATTGTTGTGCCCAGATCGTGACCCCCAGAGAGACCACCAAAGACGAGCATGCCGGAATGCAAAAGCAAGGTTTAATTCTGGATATCCAAAAGCAATACAAGCCTAGGCAGGGACTTTGTCCAATACATCCAACGCAGTGGAGGCTGGAGGAAGCGCCCACCTGTCTGCAAGCTCAGTTTTTAAAGGGAAAAGTCACAAGGTTACATCATTTAGGGGTGCTAGTATGGATACAATTCTGATTGGCTCGCTTCTAGGGACTTCTAGAAATTACTTCTAAGGGAGTGGTTGCCCGCCACCATTTCTCATTGGCTGCCCTCAGGTGGGGGCATTTCTGTGGTCAGTTACCCTGGAAACCAGGGAAAGGACATTCCATAGTCAGGCAGGCATTACCTCGTGACTATCTTGTGACTCTGTACTTTTACACTTCCTGGTTTCTGGAATCTGAACTGACTGGTTTCAGTAACTAATGGCCTATTCCCAAAAGGAGAAATCTTAGGCCTTAGTTTTTGGGTGAAAGCATTTCTAAGATGACTCATTTTGGTCTCACACTTATATTTGGGCAAAAATAAAGTCAGCTTTCCTTTCTTGTCAAAGACTCAGTTGTAGGTATTATTTTTGTTATCTTAACTCTTTTCTTCAATCCTAAAGACCTACTAGTGTGTGTATCTTCCATTTGTTATTACATTACTTATAAGATTAAAGTTGATAAAATATTTTATCTTTTATGTAGAGGCATAAAAAACCAGTGGAAAACAAGTGGCAGAAGAGGAGGAGCATTCATATATATATATATATATATATATATATCTTTATCTCTCCTTCACTCTTTCTGAATATATATATATATATTGTACTATATATATATATATATAAAATGTACAAGTGGCAGACATAGAAAGAATCAATTTGGGAAATGATCCAGTGAATTGGCTTTATGGCCCTGGTATCCTATCTACTGGTATCCATGACTTATGGAGTTCTTTCTCATATTGAATCTGGGCTTGATATTTGACTTATAGGGTATGGTAGAGGTAGCAGTGTAGAGTGTAGACCCTAGGTAGGTCTAAAATTCTTCATGATTTCCTACCATGACCTGTATTTTCATATGATAAGTACCCCACAGTCTCACATGTTTAAGACTTGGTGTTATTACAATGTTAGTGGCACTATTCTGGGAGATGATGGAAGTTTTAGGAGGTTGGACACAACTGGAAGAATGTCTTTTTAGGTTCTTGTACTTGGTTCCCAGCGACCTCTCCCTCTGCTTCCTGTATGCCACAATTGAAGAAGATCTTTCACAACCCATTCTTATTGCCATGAGGTTCTTCCTCACCAGTGGCCCAGAGCCAGTGAAATCATGAAGCAAAATAAATCTTTCCTCCCTGAAGTTGGCACATTGGGCATTTGGGTCACAGTTATGCAAAAGTGACCAGCCTAGCCTCTTAAAGTCATTTTCTCCATGAGATGTTAACTGCTGTGTTGGAAGGGTATTCAGGAAGATCTGTGGGGACCACACAGATGAAACCAACATGCTGCATACAGGTTGATTGGTGCTGTGAATTATCCCAGTCTGTGCTGACAGATGACACAGCTCCAAGCATGTGACAACAGTGACCTGAGAGATTTCTATCCACCCCGAGTAAACCAAGTTGCTGCTACGTTCCTGAACCATGGGGAGATAATGTGATTATTGTTGTCTTAAGTCATTAGATGTCAGGCTACCTGCTACTTAATATAGTTCTCCTGCTGAGCTTCATCTTGGCAAAGATGCTGTGGTCTCCAGGTATGAGTGCGGAAGGGGGATGTTCAGAAATCACCTGTCTTCTCAAGACCCACTGACATTATTGTTCTGCTTCATAGCCCCAGTCATTTCCATTTAGTAGAAATTCCTCCCGGGCTCTGATGGGTAATTGGACATTATTTCTGGCTTCCAGTATTGCCATACCTTTAATTCTCTTGAGTCTATTTTTGTAAGTAACTCCATTGGAAGCTGGATGAAGATGAATCAGGCGCTCTTCTCTTGCTGTCCTCTTAAGCAGGAAATGTAGACTCTACAGCTCTCTCTAGGGTTTTGATTATACATTCGTCAGTGCACATATTTCAGATCATTGCTTCAAAAATATATGCTTGTTCTGTCATGTTGTTTATTATTTACAAGTGCCACTTAGGACTTTACTGTGTGATATAAAACAGGTATAAAATACGAATGTAGAAAACACAACAGAAGAGTAAATGGGAAAAGTTCTAACATTTTTTTCCCTATCCTAATGGCTATTCTGTTATGGCCAGGAAATGTGCCTCTTCTCCCTTTTTGGAGGCCACTGGTCACTGGCCAACATTTTATAGTTCTGTATTATCTGAAGAGTCTTTATGGACACAGATTCTGCCATATTTACTTCTTCTAAAATCACTCTATTAGTGTTATATCCCTCCCTCCCTCCCTCCCTCCCTCCCTCCCTCCTTCTGTCCATCCCTCTCTCCCTCCCTCCTCCTCTTTCCCTCCTCCCCCTCTTTCTGTGTATATGTGTGCGTGTACACATCAGAGAACAGTTTTGGGTTTTGTTCCTTGGGAACTCTTCTTTTTCCTCCCTTCCTTCCTCCCTTCCTTCCTTCCTTCCTTCCTTCCTTCCTTCCTTCCTTCCTTCCTTCCTCCCTCCCTTCCTTCTTTCTTTGTTTGAGACAATGTCTGATATTGGAACACAAGGCTGGCCAGTTCACCTAGGCTGCTAACCAGTCTTCCCAGCTCTAGGGTTGTAAGCAGAAGCATCTCCATTCCTTGCCTCTTCTTTTACTCAGGATAAAACTCAGATTTTAATGCATGTGCAGTAAGCAATTTACCAATGGAACTATCTCCCTTCCCCCATGGATGTTCCATGTTTCTTGAAAGAAAGGATGAATGAGAATGTGATGTAACAGAAGAATACCAAACATACAAAGCTTAAATTTGGTCCTTTGCTCCCAAAGGTTAAGATCTAAGCCTGAGTATATGTCTTATTCACAAACTGTTCCCTTTTTAGAATCCCCTAAATCACTTGCTCCCTGAGAAGGGCCCCGGTGCTAAGCACGCTGTTAGAGGAAAACTTGTGGACTTATTTATTTCCAAAACATATTTTGTTCTCCTCCTTATTCCATCTTCTCCAGAGACATATCACATCACATTCTTGCACATGCGTTTTCTCCTTTTCCTGCAACCAGGCTTCTAGGCTTGGCTGTATGGCAAAGAGCCAGCCCAGTGAAGTCCTTTCTAGCAAATACACGTGTGAGAGGATTGTCTTGGTCATTAACTAGCTTGCTTCACCAAGACTGGGGCTGCCTGGATATCTGTCTTCTTCCATTTCCTGGGGCCGAAGAGTTTGAGGCAGACATGGCTATAACCAGCTTGTCAGGTCTATTTGTTCAGCTGGGCATCTCTCTTGCCTGTCAGATGACTTGGCTTTTCATCCCCACTTAGGCTTTTGAGCTATCTAGTGAGGTAGAGCCAATGTTTCCCTTTCCTTCCAGACCTCCACTGGCTTGCCTTGCCTGAGGTTGCACAAGTAACTGGGAACATAGGAGAACACAGTGAAGGGACAGAAGGATAGCTTTATCCTCTCTCTCTCTCTCTCTCTCTCTCTCTCTCTCTCTCTCTCTCTCTCTCTCTCTCTCTCTGTGTGTGTGTGTGTGTACATATGTATTCAGAAGTTATGGGAAAGTAATCAGGTTGGATTTAAAATATTTTAATTTAATTGCTGATCCTTAGATTAATTGTTACTGGATTTTGGCCAAGATAGCCCAGTGGCTCAGTGGAAAGGAATTCTTGAACACAGACATGGAAACTCAGAAAAGAATGTCATAGTGGACATACTTTTGGCTGCTCTAAACCTTACAAACCCATGGGTGGGCAAGTCTGTATTCCCAGATCTTAGTGGCTTAACAAACTCACTGCTCCAAGTCCATCATGGCCATTGGAGCCTCTGCCTCACTCAGGAACTCAGGTGGTGGAGAAGCCATCATTTGTCAGTGGCTATAGTGGAGGGAAATTAGAAGATCTACAGCGACTCTGGTCTGCCAAGAGTGTTACTGTTGCCCAGAGTGCCTTGGCCACTTCAAGCATTTTAGCCAAAGAAGATGGCTATGTGCAGCACAGACAAGAAAGTAGAGGAAGAGTATGTGACCCAGAGAAAGAACCCCAGTGCTCCTGTGGGTGGCAGTCTGTGGTATGTTCCTCCTTGGGGGGTATCTTTTACTTTCTACAGTCAGTCTCCCTGAGGTTGAAGTCAGAAAACCACTATGGTTAGCAGAGTAGTGTGCACCCAAAGATGTGTACATCCCATTCCCTAGAACCCATGAATGCACAACCTTACCTGTGGAAGCATATCTTGTTTAGATGTATTGAGTTTAAAGGCTAACCTTTGGAAGATGGGGATCTGTAATTTTTTCTTCTAATTTATTTATTTATTTATTTATTTAGTGGGTAGATGTAGGGCAGAGTGAATAGGTGGAAATCAGAGGAAAACTTGCAGGAGTCTGCTGTCTTCTTCCTCTATGAGGCTTCTGGGTATGTAACTCAGGTCACCAGTCTTGGCAGCAAACACTCTTATGCACTGATCCATATTATTGGCCCATGGCTAAGGATACAGAGTTGGAGAGATTGTCTTGGATTATTTGAGTAGACCTAGTTTAGCCACTTGGGTCCTGATAAAGAAGAAGAATCAGGAAAAACACACTGAAAGAAGATGTGAGAATGAAAACACATTGGGATGATGATAAGGGGGCTTCAAGGCGAGGAACACAGACAACCTCTAGAATCTGGAAGGCCTAAGTAAATGCTCTACTCATTCCAGAACAAGCCTATGAATACCCCCTGAGCCCAGGAAGACTTCTGACCCCAGACTGTAGGATAGTAAGTTTATTTCTTTGAAGCTACCATATTTGTGATTGTATGACCTAGCAACTAGAAGAAGTAAATGTAGTTTCATTCTGAGATTCCTCTAAAGGTAGGCTTCAGCTCAAGATGCAGAATGTGTTCATTAGAGGTGATAACGACAAAGTTGGATTTCAAATGGTGTGTGAAGGAGGGGATGGAGGCTAGAAACATTCATTCTAGTGAGGGGGATGGAGTGACGATTTCCAGAAGAGCAGGTCATAGATCCGAGTCATGATGTGTATGCTATGAGGCATGGCATCCATGCCCTGCTACATAAGCAATGGGTCTCCATCAGAGCAATGTGCTAAGTAAGATTCCTTATGGATATATAGCCTTCAAGCTTGGTACTATGATCTTCTCTGACATCTATTCTTCCAAGTGTCCTTAAGGAAAGAATGGATAGACTCTGTGGTTTGTAACAGAACCTTGCTCTGTAAGAAAACATCCTCAAATTCTTTGGCTTAAAGCAACTCCTTATTCATTTAACATAGGGATTTGTGTATTTACCATCATCTCCAGTCTCAACCAGTAGCTCAGCTGATGCCAGAACTCCTGGATGCCAAGATGGAGTGAATCTTTGGGAGGTTTGGCTGGAGATGATCAGAATTGGCAGACTGGCTTCAGTTCTCCTGTATGTAAGTCTCCACCTCACTTCTAGGCCTGTCCTATGACTTGGCAACTGGATTTCCAATGGAAAGGAAGTAGAAGCAGCCAGGCTAAATTAAGGGTTAGTCTTAAAGCTGATCAGTGACAATTTTGTTAAGATCCATGAGTGGGAAAGGACTTTGCAAGGATGCCATGCCAGGAGGATGCTTCACTGAGCTATTATTAAGGCAGCCAGCTGCCACAGAATATGGAATATGATCACAGGGTTATGCACAAGGTCCTCTGGGAGACAGAAGAGAGAGTGGCTGGCTTTGCCCATGGAAGCAGGAGAAGATCAAAGAGGATGTGATATTTGGGAAGCAGGGAGGGCTTGTCTCCATATAGAGTGTGAATGCTTTTGGAACTATTTACTTAGGGAACCATTTTGTGCCTAATTTTGGCACTGGAAATTCCTGGTGCATTGTTAGTGGAGCCAGGAGAGGCCAGAGAGGACACAGTAGAGGCAATATGCAGTCACACTCTTGAAAGCTGTCTAGGCTTAGGACACCTCGAGAGTCAGAGTTTCACGTAGAGAAATGATGTAACTGAAGCTCTGGGGAAAGCAGAGTGGGGGAGTAAGATAACTCACGTTGCCTTCTTTGTTTACATTCAGTCATTTTCCTCTTTTCACTACATCAGAAACACATTTGGGTTATTTACCCAATAACAATATAAACAACCCACGTTTGGCAGATGCTGTTGTGAATGGAAGACTTCCACCACCACCGTGATTTCTGATTCAGAGCATTATGTAAGGAGTCCATCAGAACCAGTGCTGCCCACCCTCATTTTACCAGCAACCCCATCTATTCTACTTTGGAGCAATCCAACTCTCAGCAGCCTAAAACAAAACAAAAAAAAATATCAATTCTCCTCCCCCTGCCCTGGCCATGGGCCTTCTGGTTGACTAGATATGCTGCCTGGGCTCAGCTGGGTGGCTGGGGTGTGGATCTGGCTGATTCTGGATCCTGTTGACAGACTGGGTTGAGGGCTAAACCCTGGGATGGATGACCAGCAGTCTCCCTGGGGACTCAGTCAAAGGCCAGAAGTAAAACAGCAAGCCCGGTGGCAGCAGCCTGTCACCACAGTCCCTCTGTGTCCCTGGCTGCTGAGATGCCAGTTCATGGTCAAGTCAAAATAGATTTGGGGGAGGACAAGGGCTACAGAGTTTTGTTCCCGTGCTGTACAGAATTGGACCTAATTCAGTCTGCCACTACAGAGAGGGGAACTTAGACTGGGAGAAATTATGGTTAATTCCAGGTATTTTATAGGATTTAAATGTAAATTCTTTGAGCCAAGGTCACATCCTACTGGTGCAGTGCACCAAGACATCTCACAAGAATCTTCAGTCATATTTGTGTTCCTGCCTCTTGTTGTAGAATATTATTTTGAGGTGTGTTACTTTTGTTTATGTTGCATTTGTTTAACTCTGTGAAGCTGTGTTACTGTGCCTGTCTAAAGCACCTGATGGCCTCATAAAAGGCTGAATGGTCAATAGTGAGGCAGGAGAAAGGCTAGGCAGGGATGGCAGGCAGAAAGAATTGATAGAAGGAGAAATCTGGGAGGAGAAGAAGCAGCCAGAGAAGGAGGAGGACATCATGGGCCAGCCACCCAGCTATACAGTCAGCCACAGAGAAAGAGTGAAAGTAAGATTACAGAAGAAAGAAGAAGAAAAAGTCCAGAGGCCAAAGGTAGTGGGGATAATTTAAAGTTAAGAAAAACTGACTAGGAACAAGCCAAGCTGAGGCCATGCATTCATAATTAAGAATAAGCCTCCTTGTGTGATTTATTTGGGAGTTGGGTGGCAGCCCCCCTCCCCCAAAGAGCAAAAACACCAACAGCAGTCTCTGCCTTATTTCACTTTGCATGACAGTCTCCAGCTCCATTCATGTTATCACAGATGCCAAATGTCTTTTTGATAGCTGAATAATATTCTACTTACTCTATGTATGTACCATATTTCTTTTCTTAATACATCTCTTGATGGATGTTTAGATTGTTTACATAGTTTGGGTACTGAGAATAATGTTGCAGTAGACGTGGGAGTATGGCTATTTCTTGGGACTTCTTTCAATTTCTTTAAACACTTAGCCAAACAAAGGCTTGCTGCTACCTGAAAAAAAAAAGGAAAAATCAAACTATTTTTTAAAAACAATTAAGAATATGTGAGGAAGCCTTTGGAACCATACACCTGTAGCCTTCTTTGTTTATGTGTGGTGGACAAGAAGAGGCAGCCATCCTTCTGATTCCCTGTCTGCATGAAGAGAAAGGCTGGTGGACAAGGCCCAGTTAGCTTCTGGGTTGATTATTGGGTGAGAGAGTCAGGACAGTGAACAGAGGAGTTGAATCAAGGAGGGTGCTGAGAATCAGTGGGTAGAGGTTACAAAATGGAGAAATCAGAAGGGAGAGCAATTTCCCAGCACAGGGAAGCAGGTAAGGATGATAGTATGAGTGGCTAGGGGTCTACGGGGGTCAAGATACTGGTGCTGAGTGTGAGCAGCTGTAAGACTGTTTCACTCACTGATTCTAAATAGGGACCTACAGAGGGAGGCTCTTCCAGCTCAATGTAATCTGCAATATTTTGTTGCATCCAACCAATTATAAAACCTTGAATCAGCTGTAGGAAAAACAAAGAAGCAGAAGGGAATTATGAGTTAGGATCTGGGTTTTCTTCTTACAAACAACAGAGAGTCAATGGGCAGCAACCTCTGGGAGCTGAGTGACAGTTACTTCCTTTCACTGGAGCAGAAACTTGCAGTGTGTGCCACTGTCCCCAAGGGTCCTTACGTTTGCCAGACTTGCCCATCTTCTAACCTAGCTTGTCTGCCTGGATCCATCAGGAACATGAGTTTGGAGACCTTGGCCTTCTATGGAATTTTGGGTTTAAACCTTGGATGCCTCTGGGGTTGCTATGAAGATTTATTGCAGTATAATTAAAAAATTAAAATTGCATATATTTAAGGTATACAATGTAAATATTTGATGCATCCTTGTACTGGTTAATGACTATTGTAATCAAATTAATTTATACTGCCTTTATCACACATAATTACTGTTGTGAGGTATCCACAAGACTACTAAGACAAGGGTTCAAGCCATTAGGAAGTCTTTATTAGCTAGCTAGTAACTAGACTGGGTATTCCAGACCCAAGCACAGTTTCAAGTCTTTGCAGGGTGAGCTTTTTTTCTTCTTTAAAATTTATTTTTATTTATTATTTATCCATACACCTGTATTTGTGTATACATGTACCTGTGCCCACAGAAGTCAGAAGAGCAAATTAAATCCCTTAGAGCTGACATTATTTATTTATTTATTTGTTTATTTATTTATTCTATGTGTCTTTTACATCATGTATTTTGATCCCATTCATTTCTTTGTCCCTTTGTATTTACCCTCCACCCCTGTACATACCCCAAATAAAACAAAATTTAAAAGAAAATAGAAAAAAAAAAAGAAAATAGAAAAAGGGAAAAACTTAAAAATCTTGTCATGGGCCGGGCAGTGGTGGCGCACGCCTTTAGTCCCAGCACTCGGGAGGCAGAGGCAGGCAGATCTCTGTGAGTTTGAGGCCAGCCTGGTCTACCAAGTGAGTTCCAGGAAAGGCGCAAAACTGCACAGAGAAACCCTGTCTCGAAAAACCAAAAAAAAAAAAAAAATCTTGTCATGGAAACTGCAGTGTGACACAGTGAGTCACGCTGTGAAGTCCTTTGTCCATTTATCTTTACTTGCAAGGGTTCATTGCAGAGTCATTGATTTGGTTCAAGGCCTCTGGTTTCTACTACACTATCAATGCTGGGCCCTCACTAGGGCTCCTCCTGGATATCCTGTTGTTGTCCTGTGTTGTGGAGATCCTACAGCTTTGGGTTTGCAGGTCAGGTTCCTTCACGTGCTCCAGCAGATCATAGATGGGGTGGATGATGGGGTGAGCCAAGTCATCACATCCTTGGGTCTGGGCCTGGACAGCTGTAGGGTTGGTCTGCCAGATGTGAATGGGGACAACTCTCCTGTGCTTACACTTTGGGTTGGCTTATGCACACCTGCACTAACAGGGTTGGCTCTATTTTGCTGCCCTGGTGTGGTGTAGGGCCAGCCAGGGTGAGCTTTAAGCACAAAAACCACATCCTGGGTTGATACAGCTCAGTTAACAAGAACAGTTAGCCAGAAGCAGAACTACAGAAGCCCCAAAGCAAGGTTAGTACATTTCGGGAGTTTCTGAGAACTATGGATTTTGATTGAATAGGCCTTTGTTCTCATTTTGGCAGGTGTTGCTGCCTACGTGCCGGGTTCCAAGGCCTGAATGGTACTTCTACTGTGACGTCAGTTGTACTAAGGTCTGGAGGCTACCAAGGTTTGGGAGCTTGTTATAACATGTGGGGGCTGTATGAGTGTGTGTGTGTGTGTGTGTGTGTGTGTGTGTGAGAGAGAGAGAGAGAGAGAGAGACAGAGACAGAGACAGAGACAGAGACAGAGACACAGACAGGCACAGAGGGCACAGGCACAGAGACAGAGATAGAAAGAAAAACTTAAAAGTCTTATAATTAAATTTCCAGAGATAACACATACTGTCATTACAGTTGCTGTAGTTATTTATGAGATTCCCCAGAACGTATTGAGCCTACCATTGAAAGTCTGTACTGTTTGGCCAGCAACCCTCCGTTTCCTCTGAGGTTTTAATAGAATCTGAAGTCCTTTCCAGAGAGGTGTCCCCATCCTTCAAACACTTGGATACCCTAACCCCCTAATGATGTTTACCCCTGGAACCTGGGTTGAAGACCTTTGCTAAAAAAAAAAAAGAAAAAAAGAAAAGAAAAGGGGGTCCCTGAGTGTCTTTGCTCCGTGCTACGGTGAATCCCACTTCTTACAGAGTGTGGACTGTTCCCCCGCTTACTTCCCCTGACAGCTCCTCCTCTCTCATCTTTTCCACACCCTGCCCACCTGTCTGTCTGTACTTTCTCTTTGGCTGTGTGTTACGGGCCTCCCACCCTCTTTCATCGGTTGCGGTGCGGTACGGAGCCTCTCTGCACTCTCACACACACAGCGCGGATGCGGTGATGGAAAGGCCGGCTCTCAGGCACCCTGCAACTCCGGCCCTTCCCTCATCACTCCTTCCCTGCTATCTGCCACTTGCCAGCCAGTTATAAATAGCTTAAAGAAGATTTTATTTCCAGCTTCCAAGTGACATGTGCTGTCAGCAGCACCACAAAACACTCCATTGATGTTTTTAAGGGGGTGGGGAAGAGGAAATCAAATTGCTGATTTGCCCAAAGCGATGTTCACTGAACTCAAATCCATTGACTCACTGTGGGACTCTGCTTTTCCCAAGAGAATGGATTGTGGAATTTGGACTGCAAGTAGCCTTCGGGCTGAATGGCTGGACCTCCTCAGATTAATTGGTCAAAGCCTCACCTCAAGGAGGAGGGCTGACTAGCCCTCCGAGGCTGGGATGAACTCCATGAACCACAGTGAGGGTAGCCACTTCTGAAAGCTTCTGGGCCTTGTCTGAAAAGTATAAGTGATTGTTTTTCAGTCTGAGGCAAGTCAGGACAAAGCAAGAGAGAGAGAGAAAAGAAATTCCTTAGCATGCCGAGCCATCCCAGTGGAAAAAAATAACAGTCAGAGCTTTGCAATTACAGAGAGGAGGGGCTGTATAAGACATTGGGTTATGATTGGGATGCTTTCAGTGACACTGTCCAGGACGAGGGAGATATGAACAAGCGTAGACAAAGGAGGGTAATTAATTTAGTAGTCTCTGAGGCTGGGACACAAGCCCAGCATAGAGTTCTGAGAAGCTGGTGTTTCCTGGTCCCTGTTAGTAGCTTAAGTGGTGTCATCAGCCTGCTCTTCCAGGCCAACCAGTTTACTGAGTTCTTACTGTATGCTGAGCTCCCCTAGCAGTGGATCAATGCCTTTTGACATGGGAATTATTGTTATTGCACTCATTCTGTAGCTGAGACAACTGGGGTGGGAAGAGGTGAAGTCACTTGCTAGAGGTTAGCAGAAGAAGTGGCTGGGACTAGCAGTTTGGTCCTAGGTTTATCCCCCTAACCTCTCTGTATTGTTATCTTGATGAGAAAAGCCTCAGAGTGGAGAGTAGCTCCAGTACTCCGTAGAAAAATAAACAAGAGCATGAACAGCCCACTTATTGTGAGTCCCGAGACGGCTCACACTGCCCAAGGGATAGAGAAACAATTAGACCCTGAACTAAGAGGACCAACAGTAGCTCTTATCACTTTGGACTCTGATATGGATGATAACAAAAGCTAATGTGTGCCCTGACTTTTAACCTTACCCTGAGATAGCCATCACTTGCTAGGTTACTTTTCACAGTGCAATCAGTCAACCAAGCTGGCCATCTTTTTCCCTCTTAAAGAGATAGACAGGGTAGGGGCAAAGAGAGAGACCTGGCATATAGTACAGAGGTCCTAGTCATGCCCTCTATTAGACCTCCTCCTTCTGGGGTAGGGGAGGGGAATATGCTAAGAGTTTTTTGTGGCCTGGCTCATTCATTCTTCTCTGGGGTGCTATTAAGGGCACCCAGTTTCCTCATGCTGTAAATGAGGCATTGGGAGTGATCACTTACATTTACAGGTATGTTTAGCTTTCCCCCACTGTTCTGGAGTAGAAGCCCTTAGGTGTGGTCACCTTAGTGACTTGATTCATTGTCATGCCTCCAGGAGCTAGCATAGTCCCAGGATTTATAGTACTTGGAATAAATGAATAAAGGAACTTGTCCCAGTATGAGGTACTGTAATGAAGCTGAGGTCTCTATGACTATACCAAGGAGAATAAACTGGATTCGTTAGTTCCTGGGAACTGGAGATAGTAAGAATGATTAGCTGGGATGGAGCCAATGTGTACACCCATGGAATCTCTCATCGGACCCGGAGAGAAGTCCATGATATTAGTTTTTCAACTCCAATCAGTGTGTGTCCACCGGTATCCTTTTGTGTGCCTAGAAGGAAATAACACTGAAGAAAGGTAAGTCAAACATCGCCTCATCTTTTGAGAAGTTCCTCCTCTTCGTATGGGATCCAGAGGAGCACACCAAGGAAGTTTATTCTCAGTTCCTTTTTGTGTAAACTGAGGAGCTGGGACTTTAGCTGGCTGTAGTCTGTTATGGTTTGAGTGTAAATGTCCCACACAGGTACCTGTGTTTGAATACTTGGTCTCACATTGATGGTGCTGTTTTGGGAAGTGGTAACCTAGTCCTAAGTGCATCACTGGGGTGGGCCTTGCAGGGTATGTCTGCCTAGGATTCTGCCAGACTCTCTGCTTCCTAATCTTCCATGAAGTGGTCTCTGTGAGGTATTTTGTCAAGGCGACTAGAACAGTAACTAATCCCAGGTCTTCTTGCTAGATGGTGAACTCTGACACAGTAGCTCCTGTGTTCCCAGACAAGTGCTGAGACAATGGGAAGGGACAGAAGAAAAGGCAATGTAGCTCATAAAGGACTAATGGTCCAGCTCTGAGCAACAGTGTTCTTTGATTAGAGAGCACCCTCACATAGAGGTGCAGGGAGTCTTTGGTGTGTGTAGAAATTATCACCAGGGATCCCTGGATGGGCTGGAGGAAGGACAGAGGAACCATTAATGTGGCACTGTAACAAGGACCATGTAGAAGGCGGGCTCATTTGTATTGAATAAATAAGTTCTCCAGCCCCGACTTTGCACAGCTCCAAGCCTTGCGCAGTATCAATGACCACATGACAGAATGATGCCACGTTAGCCTGTTTTTGGACAGACCACAGTGATAGCGAGCTTTAGAATGAATGTGGAGCTGAAAAGGGACTGGAGAATCCAGGCACCTTCCAGGGAGGTGGGGGCCTAGTGAAGAATAGGTGACAGCTCCAGGATTAGGAGGCATTCCAGTGGTCAGGGAACCTCCTATGCACACACAGAGAGAAAGAAAAGAGACCCTTTATGCTATGACCCAGCCACATGCCAACCACTAATTCTTCATTAAAGTGGTTCTAGCTTCCTTTGCTATGCCTGGACTTGGCTATCCTGGTATGCACTGCTTGTTCAAAGTCTTCTGCCTGGCTATCCTTTCCCAGTTCCTGGAGTGCCCCCTGTCTCCTAGGCAGCTTCTTCTCACACCCTCTGACTAAAACGAGACTTGGTATTAGTACGGAGTGGACACCAGTAAACATGGACTCCATGCCTGGCTCTGCACTCATAGATGGATACATTTTAGAAAGTGACTTTCAATTTTGGGCCTCATCTTTAGTAGGGAGAGTGGCATAAGATGCCTCTGACATCCCTGTGCTGCTGTGAGGGCTGACTATGTAAGGGGCCTGGAGCAGGCCTGGCCCACAGATTAGCTATAAAAATGGCTAAGGACCAATTTCTCCCTCACAGGGTGAGGACATAAGACAGTAAGACAGTTGCTTTGGGTACCTCGTGCTGGTCCTTATGGGAGATACTTGGCATGACACTGTTGCATTTTTATTTTGTAAGTGTTATGCTCGAAGACCCAGTTTCTCAATACATTCTAGCCTTAAGTGTTCCCTGCCAGACACTGGAACTATAGTGTATTAATACAACTACAATTACGTTTCAACCTGTGGATGTTGAGAGAACACACCCAGCCTATAGCATGAGCTCTGCCATCTGGGGTAGGTTACTTAACTTCTCAGGGCCTCAACTTCATCATCTATAAGGAGAGATTTCAAAAGCACCCAACTTAAGGGGTTGAGGTTTTCTTTTTGTTGTGTTTATTTCTGTTTTTTAGATTAATTTATTTATGTGTGAGTGCTCTATCTGCATGTACTCCTTTATGCCAGAAGAGGGCATCCAATCCCACTATTGATGGTTGTGAGCTGCCATGTGGGTGCTGGCAATTGAACTCAGGACCTCTGGAAGAGCAGCCCGTGCTCTTAACTGCTGAGCCATCTCTATAGCCCAGGAGTTGGGTTTTAAATGGCTGAATGTTTAAAAAATATTTTCAATGCTGTAAAACAATGAGTGGTAGCTAAAACCCATTGTTAGACTACTCTAGAATTGTCAGCAGGTACAGGTGAGAAGACCATGTGCTGGTGAAGCCAGCACAGATCTAAGATACGGAGAAACTGACCCCTGTTATCATTCAAGTACCTTGTCACCCATGCCTGAATTTGAGAAATCACTGGAATTTCCTCCTTGAACCAATTAAAGTTGAGCATCTCTGTAAATTACAATTGGAGTCTACTGAAGCAGTGATTACTTCTATATAGAAAAGCTGTGTGTCAATATCATGTTAGACATCTTCAGACTAAAGCTGGAATCACGTGTCTAAGACTCCAATGCTCATAACTAGGCTGTTTTCTAGCTCACTGGTCTCATCTCTCTGTATCCACATGCCCTTTGCTCCCAGCCTTCCTCTACTTGCAATGCTCTGAGCCCATCCTGCTGTCTCATCCTTGATGGCTTTGCAATGTTGTTCATACTCCTGGGAACACTCTTCCTCACTGGCTTGCTCCTGCCTGGGTGCTCTTGCTTGGAGGAGCTCTCTCAGGCTCACTAAGGCGGGGTTAGGTGCTGGTTCCCTTACTGGCATAGGAGACACTGGTCCTGCCAGCCCTAGTGCTCTCTTGAAGAGCTCTTTCTTGCTGAGACACTTCAAATTCACTGTTCAGGCTTTTATCTATGAATAAAATAGCTGTGGATCCCTAGGGCCTGGCACAGTGTCGACTACATAGAAGATGCTCAAAGCATATCCATGGTGTGATTCACCACCACCCCAGTGAATGGAGAATAAGATAGAGATAAAAACCAAGTACAACATACCAGATTTTACACACCACAAACATCTCTGTGATTTGTTAAAAACTAAGACTGTCAGGTACTCAAGGAAACAGCCTATGCAGGAGCCATGCAGTCAAGGTTCCCATTGGTCCTGCCAGTGGCTGGTTTGGCTGTGTCATTGACAGTGAAGCCAAAGTTCACCTGACAGGTGCTTGATTTAATAAAACACCCTAAACTCATATCAACCCTGACATGCCCAGTGAATAAGGCTGCAAATTAAAGAGATGGATACTCCACTCTGGTGCAAGCCAAGATTTAAAAGACCCTAGTCACTCTTATTTATAGAGTTTGGATTTCCCTTTAACCCTTGGGTGAGAATGGGACAGCTGGCTTGCCCTAAATACTAATGAGTCCTGGAGTGAAGTGCCTAATAAATGTTCCCACCTTCCTACAGGGAAATCTCTCCCTGCTAATTGCTGTCAGCATCCATCAGGATCACAGAGCCCAGAGTCTCAACAGGGGGGGCTTGGGGCCAAGCTCTGTCACTAGGAGAAAAATCTCTTCAGAAGTCTGAGGGACCCTCTAGTGGCTATCTCTGCAGGGATGTTCCAGTGTAGAGAACAAGAGGCCTTTGAAGGATGGTTCTTGGGGCTACATGGCCCTAGAAGTGGTCTGAGCAATGAGTTTAATGGCTTTAAGGTGGTGAGTGATGGGTGGCAAATTCCACCCACCCCTTGACCTGGTCAGTCTTGTTTATCTCTTTTATGGCTCAAGGTGGCTCTACAAGTTTTACCTGGGATGTTCTGTTGAGGGAACAAGAAAAGTTTACAAAGTACAGATCAAATCCAGTTCTCATCTTTAGACACTGGGAGTTGGTGGGGAAGTGTGACAAGGTCATATAGAGTTCCTACCTGGGCCACAAGCACAGGTATCCAGTTGAGCTGGCTGCAACCCTATCAATATATCATGCCTGCCTGTGACAGACTTTGACTAATGCTCACGCCCCCACTCATGTCTGGAGCTCTGAAGCTTCTAGTGAGGAAGAATGATGGCCATGGATCTTCAGAGAGGAGGTAACTCTCTTGTGCCAGTCACTGGCTAGGAACTTCATACTTTCATTGCTTTAACTGAAGTTTGCTGCTTGTGAATGGTGTACATGGAGTACATACCAGATTGGAGTTCAGGCCTTGATTTTACAGAGATGATATTGCAGTAGGGCGAGGGTAGAAAACTAACAAACATAAATAAAATGATTCTAATATCTCATGTGATGATGGCAAACAGCATGTTACTGTGATTGATAGGAATGGAGAGCCATAAGTGATGAGTGCGTCTTCACAGGTGATCATGAGGGAGCAGGAAAAACATCTGAGAAAGGATGTTTAAACTGAGTGAGGTTTGAGATCAAGAAGCTAGGCAGTTCCAAGATGAAGTTAAGGGCAAAGTCCTCCAGTCAGAATCCCCAGTATCATTCATAAGGAATACTGGGTATCGCACTGGCCTTTGAATTCCTTCACTTCTTCTTTACCTCTTCAACCACAAGCACACCCCCTTCCAGATCACACTCAGAGACATTTTCAGAGAAGCTCCATCTCATTGGTATCTATATTTCCACATTATTTTCATGATTGCATACTGCAGCTTACTTTATACTTTGATACTTTATTTTCATATACTTACATACTTGACCCCTGCAGCTGTGTTCATGTGCAAAAGCCATCACCAAGAGCTTTGTGGAGTTGGCTCGAGCAGTAAAGTTCCTCCTGTGCAAGTATGAGGACCTGAGTTTGGATTCCTAGAACCTATGAAAATCCAAGCATAGCTGTATGCATCTGTAATCTCAGGTGCTGAGGGTAGGCGCCAGATCCCTGGAGCTCGTTGGTCAGCCGACATAGCTAGATCAGTAAGCGCCGTGTTCGGTGAGAGACCTTGCCTCAAAAACAAAACAAAACAGAACAAAACAAAAAAAACCCTCTGGTCTCCATACTCATGTTTGCATATGTACAAAACATACCCGCGCGCGCGCGCGCACGCACACACACACACACACACACACACACACACACACACACACACACACACACCACAAGAGGCTTGTACTTGCTTTTAACATATGTAAACAAACAAAAACCAAGACACTGTAATTTCTCCTCGTGTCCAAGTGCTCCTCATCTAATAACTGACCCAGACAGACATCAAGGAATGCCTTCTTCCTCCTGTCTTACTCTATGCACCTGGATGCATTGGTAAGATATACACAGGCCCTGCTGACTAGTCCTGTAGACTGGTTCTGCAGGATATCATGGCCATTGCTACCCATTTTAGGTGGATGCTCAACAATGGCCAGCCACCTTAATTTACTTACATTTTCTTGAGCTCGGAAAAGCACTTTCTCCTGAACACTCCATTGCATTTCAAAGCTTCATCCTCAGTTAGTTTTACTACTTACATAGTTAAGGAGAAGAATTCAGATCAGAAATCCTCATCTTTATACTTCAGCCCCTGACCTGCATACATTTGCTCCTGACTCTTACTTTCTGTCATTCAAATGAATGGTTGGTCTCAGCTCAATCTAAGGACCAACCTCCATTGAGGTCTGGATTGCTGGGCTTCAATCTTGTGCTTTGAGTTCTTCTGTAACTATAGGAATATATCCCAACATCTCACACCACAGTGTGTCCTCCTCTTGCTTCTATTCCTCCATGCTGTCTTTGGTTTTCTCACCATTGTTCTTTTTATTCCTATTCCCCATGTCCTCTGCTTCCTACCCCAGTTTTGCTAAATCTTATCCCTCCCTTCGTGGAAACCACCTTTCAGGTCACTGCCTCTCTCCAGATCTGGAGAGTTGAGGGCCTGTTCTCTGCCATAACCTTTATTTCCTAGTACCTTGCACATGGATGATGACTTAGACTCGTCCTCACTCATGGCCTCTAGTGTGTCTAAGCTCAGAGTGTTAGTGCTTAGTGTACTTGTGTATCCTGGGTTCTTTTCACTTGCCTTTGGCACTACATCTCCTCCCTTGCTCTGGGTCTGAGTACTAA